>NC_089840.1:271898590-272498590 GCF_035609145.1 Eleutherodactylus coqui | reverse complement strand
GCTGGCTGCATTCCCCATCCCTGCAGCCAGCTGTGTGCTCCATTCCCGCAGCCAGCTGTGTGCTCCATTCCCACAGCCAGCTGTGTGCTCTATGACGACCGTGCCCCTGCTCTTTTGCTTCTGAGGTGCTACCGACAATGATGCTTGCAATGCTGCAGCAGTGGTCAGGACGGCACTTCGGGCATAAAATGCCCACTAGCCAATCAAAAGCTGGGGGCGTGACAATTTTCTTTGGACAGCTGTATTACATCGCCCACTCATAAGTTGCGGTGGCAACATAATGCAATACCACCAGTCCATTCTATGACTGATTACCATTCTGCAACCAGGGGATTTTCTTGTAACCATAAACTCAACGGATGTCTATCTGCACATTTCCATGTTTCCTTCTCACAGGAGGGTTCACAGAATATTACGATAAACAGAGTTCCAGATTTGTCATCTTCAAGTCACCTGTCTTCGATTTGGCATTCATCTTTTTCTATTAGGTTAGTCTCTTTCAGCGCCATATTGCTCTGTTTTGGTATGTTGCACAGAGGTGTCTCTACATGCATCAGACTTAAGGACAGTTTAAAAATGGAGGTAATAGCCAAGGCTATCCGGTAATAGCCAAGGTTATCCCACGATCTTTCTGCATTCTGGCAAGTAGTAGATTTAGGACAAATATTGTGCCGATACCCCAGGAGCATCCAGAAAAAATATTTGACCAGTGCCTTCTCAACGTTTTCTAAAATTTGGTTGTAAACTTGAAACTGTTCTTCAGTTAACAAACTTTTGTTATTAGACATTACTTGTGCAAAGAATATTGTGTTTTAACTGATCTCCTTAAGGCCTCCTGTCCAAGTGTGATTTTTCATTGCGTTATCCGTGGTGATAATCTGCATGTAGGTAACGCATAAAATGCTTTCCATAGGATAACTCTGGAAAGTGCAGTCCGATGTACACGAGCGAAAATCCACCACGATTTTCTGTTCACGTATAAAAATCGCAGCATGCCACGATTTTCCGAGATAAACCTTTCACAATGATAGGTTCGTCGTAAAAAATCACGTTTAGTGTCTCCCATTGCGGAAATCCCCGTGGGTTAAAACGCAACGCCGATGGCCAGCCAGCCTAAGATAATCTCTATTTTGGAGGACTGTATCACATCTTGTAGGTTGAGGGAAGCCTTAATGTTCTAAACCTTCTCCTCCCGGAGACAGCACTGCATCTTCAATAGAAATCAGGCATTTATTATAAATTTCATCCATAACGCGGTGAACTTTTTTTTCACATCCGCTTCGAGCGTGTAATAACTGCAAACCAAAATAAAGTGTACTGCAAATGGGATTTGCAAGCAGACATTCAACAACGACTGACAAACACCAAAACACTTACGTAAAATACCAACATGAATAAGCAGATGGAATAGCTAAAGTACGTACAAGGTATTAGATCATATTTTGGCTAAGATACTTAATCGCACTAACCCACGACAAGGGTCCTTAGTGTCTCTTAAGTCCTTACACCTACAAGACAACTCAAACCCCAGGGAGTCTTGCCTGCAAGCGGGGCGATCGTCCTAATGGGGACGGCCCCACACTGGAACCTAGGGGCCTGGCTTGCTATAGATGGCAACTGCATACAAGCAGAATAGGAAACTATTCACATAAACAGACAAGGAAATACAAACCAGAATCTCTTGCATTCAGCAATACCAAGCAGAACATGCATGAGTCCATCCACCAGGGTTCTGGGAGGGAAAGAGGAGAAAGATAAATGACCAGCTACTCTAGCAAGAGGGGCTGGCATATATGGTGATTGTTTTCCTCTAGCAAGCCTAGAGCCTTACTGACTGATATGTCAGGTGAATAATCCCATTAACAGTCTACAAATCCAAGTAGAAAACGAAGATAATAGCATTCAGCATTATTACGGTGGGCGGTATACACTCGACTCAAAGTTTGATCTCTTTTTACTTCTGGCCAGCCATAAACATTATTTCCAAGTTTTCTCCTTTCAAATCTATTACTTTTCCATATATTGTAGGAAGGAACTTCCACATAAAGAAGAGTTTTTGCAAAATCATCGGTTTTACATAGGTCAAAAAATGCTAAAATGTTGTTTTCTAGGGGCTGTTAACCTTCTTTAGCAACGTATTGTTGTCATTGGACAAACAGAAGTAATCCAAGAATGAAAGAAGCTGATTGTATGGAAAGTTCTTTAGCCTTCTTTCAATTCATGCCATATATCAGTACAAGCTCAGGACGCGTTTCGGTCCGATTACTTCTGTTTGCCAATTGCCGATGAGGACTGGGCGGTGGAGCTGTATATGTGAAGGAATCTTGCCATCTCTGGATCCGATTACTATGGGGAGCGGGGTGGTGAGCAATGCTTTTTCGTTTTTCATAACGTTGTCATTTGGATTAAAATAAAGACGCTGGCCATTTTCCGAATGCAGAGCGAGATGAACGACGGACGGCCTCAGAACTGCTAATGAATCGACCACTTTCAAGCCCAAATGAAGCCTGGTCGCTGCTTTTATTAACATATTTATATATGTAATTAATAGATTTTACAGAACTGCAATACTCTGTTAATATGGACAACAAATGTACATGAAAGCACAGGATTATATGCCTCCACCCCGCGGAGATCCAGGTTACACCATTGATATCAACACTGACACCATCGTCATTTGGTGCTCTTCGCCAACAAAATAAATCTGTAATAATTGAGTTTTTTGGCGGGGGAGCAAAGACAGCAAACTACTAAGCAGTACACCTATCCTTGCACTTTGAAAGTGAGCATAAAACCATTTTCTACAACTTGCTTGGCTCCAAGAGACGTCATTTGAAAGCAACTATTGTACTTTCCAATATAGTCCATAAAATGTATGTTCGCCGGATGAAGACCCATCATTAAACTACAGAGCATCTCAGGCAAAGGCTCAAAAGTCGGACTTGGCACCTTACGACCACTGAAGCACATACCAAGAGCCTCTTCTTCCCATTTAAGCGTCTTACAATATATACATTTATGAGTCATAGTTACCAGAGTAACAGTTTTATCGGATTCATAATCCATGTCAGAATTGTACAACATTCTGGACAAAGCTTTAACTTTTTGGATCATTCTCTTGGATTAGTTCTGTCATATCTATTAACAGTTGCTCTGTGAATTTCTAGGTTATTCAGGTGTTATTAGCTGATGAGATTCTATGGAGCTCAGGCTTATTTTCTTGGTATTTAGGTTCTGTAATTCTATGAACCTCTGGGTTATTCTGTGAAAATTAGCTGCAGCAGCTCTACGGAGCTTGGGTTTTGTTTCTTGGTATTTAGCTGCAGCAGCTCTATGAGCCTGTGGATTTTATTGTTGGTAAGCTGTCACTGCAGCCCGGTCAACCTCTTTTTCGCATCAGTCAATCTAGCTTGGTGTTTTTTAGCAGTTTTCCCAGAATTAGAAGTACTTCCAAGCTGAGGAATGGGGAGTGTGTGCGATAGAGCTTTATATGGCCGACGAACATGAAAATGTTTGTTAAACATATCTTGTGAAGAAGTACAACGCAGTCTATTTACGGGGTTCCCTTCAACTCCAAACTTTCCATACAATTCTCCATTGTGATAGGCTTCAAACACTGACCTAAATATTTGTCCGGCTGCTACTAATTCTCACAAACCACCATAATTGTGCGGTCCATAAAACAGTCAGCAGAACTCTTATAATTATTCCCGTCACCATCATGAGATAAAATGTGAAATCATCCCAGTGATTTACCACAAGCTCCAATATCTCCTCACGCACCTCTCTGGCAATGATTCGAATATCGTACAAAGTAATAATAATAATCTTTATTTATATAGCGCCAATATATTCTGCAGTGTTTACAAGAAAGGGGGAATAAAAACAAGACCACGGTTACATGTAGTAATCAATTGATGGAGACAGTAGGGGTGATGGTCCTGCTCCAATGACCTTACAAACTATAGATAATGGGGTGATACAGAAGGTAAAGGGTCAGGAGATGTGCACAGTATGGCAAGATGAAGAGTGAGGGGTGCTATACACATAGACAATAGTCAAATTAGGCAGTATAGAGGTTGAATCGGTATGACTGCAGGTGCCGCTTGATTACGGCTAGCAGGAATTGCAGTCAGTAGGACAGGGAGCATATTATCAGGGAGAGTACAGAGGGGTTTGGTTTAGAGGATATGGTATGCCTCCCTGAAGAGGTGCGTTTTTAGAGCACGCCTGAATTTTAGTGTGTCAGGGATTGCTCGGATAGCTTTTGCGTTCCAAAGGACTGGTGCTGCTCTGGAGAAATCTTGGAGGCGGGGATGAGAGGCTTGAGTTAAAGGGGCACTCAGTTTGATTTTGTTAACAGAGCAGAAGACGTGGGATGGGTGGTGGATTAAGATGAGAGATGCCATGTAGTGTGTCGCGGTGCTGTGGAGGGCTTTGTGGATGAGGGTGGTGAGTTTAAATTGTATTTTGTATTTGATAGACAGCCAGTGCAGTGACCGGCACAGGGCAGAGGCATCCGAATAGCAGCAGGACAGGAAGAGGAGTCTGGGTGCGGCATTCAGAATGGATTGGAGGGGGGAAGAGTCTGGAGCGGGGAGTATAGGATATTGCTCTAAACAGGCAGCACCATCACCAATAATAGGTTTGATGGTATGAGGCTCCATTAATGTTTAAAACTTTAATAACTATTGTTCAAGAACTAATGTCTTTGCTGCCTGGAGCAACCAATCACAGCACAGCTTTCATTTTACCTTAGCAGTATAAGAAATTAAAACTACGCTCTGATTGGCTGCTGTACTCCTGAGTGACGGACCCCAGCCGATCAACTGTTAATGACTTGTCCTGAGGATCAGTCAGCAATAGTATTTGCCTGGAAACCCCTTCGGAGTATTTCGCTCTTTGGTAGTCAGTTCTACAGAATGGAAATGGCAGGCTGCAGTGAGATGTAGTGGGGGATGAAGAGAGTCATAGGACATTAGCTGAGTGAAGAGCACAAGGGTGATGATGGAGCCGACAGAAAGGCTGCAGGAATCGGTAGACCCTTGAATGGATAGAAAGCAGTGCGGTCAGATATCCTACACTGAGAACAGCATTGTGGAAGATGTGTGTTTCCCATGCTCTGTGCAATTGTGCAACATTTTAGTTTGTGATCGGTGTCTCTTGCTCCTCTACTTTCCTTCTGAATTTTAGTTATGTGTTCTTTTTTCACTTCCAATAGAAAGGTTCTCACTTGTATTCATTAGCTGTATATTCTTTTTTTTTTCATAATTATATTTTTATTAACAGTTTTTTCATACATAGAGAAAAACATGAGTGAAAAAAATATAAGGGAGTAGGAGAAAAAAATAAAAAATAAAACGGAAAATTATATATAACAAACAAACCAATGGAGGTACAATTGCATTTTCCAGATATATCACTATTTTGTATGGGTTGTTTACTAGTCAGGCGTTGCTATGTGGGGAGCTATGACCGGGGTTATGTGAATGTGAGAAATAGCTATGTGTGTGCATCTAGCTGGAGATGTTTGAGAAAGGGGTGACTACTGTACTCAGGCTGTTATCTGCCTGAGGGTCTTTTGCCGTGTATAATTCTGCCACCATGGATTCCAATCACAGAGGGTTAGCTGATGTGTAGTCCAACCAAGTCACCCAGAACGATAGTCGGGGGGATTTGGTAACAAATCTGCGTGAGTAGGCCTCCTCAAAGTGGAAGGGGCAGTTAACTGAGTTTCTCGCCTCCAAAATAGAAGGGGGCCTCTTTTGATCTCCAACCTCTGGCGATTGTCAGCCATGCCACTAGAATAATGTGCGAGGTAAGGGCCGAATGGAAAGGAGACAAGTTGTTAGTATTCAAGAAACAAAGGGCCAATGCTGGGTCCGGGGAAACAAACTGGTGTGTAACCGAATAAATAAAGTCAAATATAATGTTCCAGAAAGACCGTACGACTGGGCACGCCCACCACATGTGGAAGTAGGTGCCTTTCGCGCCACATTTTCTCCAGCAAGTCTCCGGTGCTTCTTTATTCATCCTGGATATTCTTGCTGGGGTCAGGTACCAGTGGAGAAAAATCTTTTAGGAAGCTTCCCAGTGGGAGATACTGTGTGATATTTCTTTCGTCCAAGCAAGTGCATGGTTCCAGTCTTTCAGACTAAATTGTTGTTTGAAATCAGTTTCCCAAAGTGTCATATGGACTGACTTGGATTGTGCGATCTGTGATAATGAGTTCTCGTAGAAGGTTGATATGCCTCCGGGAGTGCCCGCAGGGAGTGAGAAAAAAATGAAAGCCGCCTTGGGAAATATTGGATTATGGATCTCTAAGGATTGTAGTGCGTATCTTAATCTCAGATATGAGAAACCCATTTTGCTAGGGAGATTGAATACTTTACTTAGTGTGGGGAAGTCCATTATGGCTCCTTCATCGCAGATATCGCCTATTTTTCTGACCCCAAATGTCTCCCATTTTCCGTATTCAAAATCTGGGAGAATGGAGGAGAGAAATCTCAGTGGGAGGGCTGTGGCTGAGACCTTATCTGAGGCAGATGAGGTTAGTTGATTCTAAATCTGGGCCGATACCTGGAGACTTGGTAACGTATGTGTCGGCAAAGGCAGTGGTCTGACTCCCAGCAGGGAGATCAGGGGGGCATCCAGACTAGCAGTTTCTATAGCTGCCCACTTTTTGTGAGATGATGTAGCCCACCACTGTTTGATTTGGTCTAATATAACTGCCGCAAAGTATCTTTTGATGTCGGGAGCTCTCATGCCGCCTAATTCATATGGTTTTGCCAAGGTGGAGAATTTGACTCTAGTGTGTGTTCCTCCCCAGATAAATCGGTTAATAAGGGCTTGGAGTTTTGACAGAAAATGTATAGTGATTGGAATCGTTACTGTTCTAAAGACATACAAGATTCGAGGGAGGATCGTCATTTAACAGCTGCAATTCTGCCCGCCCAGGATATGAAGGGTTTACGAAAGTTGTTTAGAATACATGGAATCCGATTGAGAAGTGGCAGATAATTTTTGGAGAAGGTAAGAAAGCTTGGGTACATTATATTGAGGCCTAGATATGGGATAGATTGTTCACACCAGGTGAAGGGGAAGGAGTTTGATATGGCTTGTGTTGTTTTATTATCTAGGCCAAGGTTTAGCATTTGGGATTTTGAATTGTTAATCTTATAGTATGAAACCTCGCCAAATTGAGTTAAGGTGGTTTGGGCGTGCGCCAAGGAGATGGAAGGGTTAGTAATTGCTAGTATAACGTCGTCCGCGTATAGCCCTATCTTGTGTTCCTGTGTCACTACTTTAATCCCCTGGATGTCCTGGTTACTCCTGATTCGTTCCGCCAGCGGTTCCATCATCAGGGCAAATATTAAAGGTGAGAGGGGGCACCCCTGTCTTGTGCCATTAGAAATGGCAAATGAAGGGGACAGACAACCCGAGGAAAGGACCCTCACGGAAGGCGCCGAGTATAGGGACATGATTGCTGTTTTAATGATCCCTAAGAAACCCGAACTTCTCCAGGGTGACCTCCAGGAATCCCCAATGAACTCGGTCAAATGCTTTCTCCGCATCTAATGCCAAGAGCAATGCGGGTATAGCATTCCTTTCCGCCATCCTGACGAGGTTCAAGAACCACCGGGTACCATCGGGGGCCTGTCTTTGTGGGACGAATCCTACTTGGTCTGTTGCTACCAGCGACGGGAGGACCGAGAACAGCCTTATACTCAGGAGTTTCGCACAGATTTTGACATCCGTGTTCAACAAGGAGATAGGCCGAAAGTTAGCCGGGGATGTGCTTTCTTTTCCTGGTTTGGGAATTGTGACGATCAAGGCCTCCAACATTTCTGGTGGGAAGGAGCCGCTTTTCATCGCCCCACTGAACATAGACGCCAGATGTGGGGCCAGCAGAGGGGCAATTTTTTTTAAATAGCCGTTTGAAAAGCCGTCTGGGCCAGGTGTCTTATGAGACTTTAAATGTTTTATCGTCTCAATGACTTTCTGAGAGGAAATTGGTGTAGAGAGTGCCACTGCTTGTTCGGGGGTTAGGCGGGGGAGGATCACGCTTTGTAAAAAGTTCTGTATTTCTTCCTTTTGGGGATGATGTATAGTTGAATTGTCCTTTAGATTGTATAGAGAGGAATAGTATGTGGCAAATGCATTTGCTATCTTTTGAGGGTGTATATTTTTTCTGCCCTGAGGATCTAGGAGGAATCTGATTCTTTCTTTAGCTTTAAGTTCTTTAAGTTGTTTTGCTAAAAGTGCACCTGTTCTATTGTCGTGTGCATAAAATTGCATTTTAAGTTTTTGAAACGTAATGTCATGTCTGGTGGCTAATAGGTTTTGGAGTTTTGCCCGGAGTTTAAAGAGATCTGCTGTTTTCTGTGGGGACGGCTCGTTTTTATTTAGTGAGTCAAGAGTTTTAATTTGATCCGTTAGTCGGATAAATTCTTCCTCTCTTTTCCTCTTAGCTCTTGCTCCATATTTTATGAGCATGCCTCTCATAAAGGCTTTGTGTATGTTCCACACAGTAAATGTGCTTGGAACCGAGCCCAAATTATTCTCAAAAATCCCTCCAGCTCCTCCCTGAGTGGCTGCTCATATTCAGGATGGTTAAGAATGTATTCATTTAGTCTCCACGGGGCTGATGGGGAGAGAGTAAATTTCTCTTGGAGGGATAAAGATATGGGGGCGTGGTCAGACCATCTGATAGTTCCGATCTCGGCCCGTAGAACCCCGGCTAGACCCCTTCGCGGCAGCAGAAAGACATTGATTCTGTAATAGGAGGAGTGTGGCAAGGAAAGGAATGTATAGTCTCTTTCCGATCCATGTAAACACCTCCAAACATTGTGTAGATCCTTTAGGTGCAGGATCAGGACAACAGGAGATGGACCTCTACCCTTCGCAGAGGAGTCCAGCGAAGGGTCCAGCACCGAATTAAAGTCTCCCCCGATTGCTAAGTTACCCTCCTGGATTTTAGACACCTCTGATAAGACGTGTCTAAAGAGTCTGGCCTGGCGTTTGGGAGGAATATAGACGTTTACAAGGGTATAAATAGTGGCATTGATCTCGCATACTAATATTATAAAGCGGCCCATTGGGTCTGCATATATATTTCTTTGAGAAAATGCTACTGTGTGGTTTACAGCTATTAGGACTCCCCTTTCCTTTTCCTCCGAGTTTGAGGCAAAGAAAAGGTTCGGAAATTTAAGGTGAGTGCAGGGGGGAGGGGTTTATCCCTAATGAAATGGGTTTCCTGAACAAAAAAGACATCCAAGTAGGATTTGAGGGCTTCTCTCCAGAGCATGCTGCGCTTATAGGGGCTGTTTAGACGCTTTACATTCAAAGATGTAATATTAATAGGCATGCCTGGCAAATGGATTAGAAGCAGGGTTAACGTTTCGTCCTGTCATGTTAAGTAGGAAAACGGGCTGGCGAAGAGACCTCCTAGAAAGCCAATTATAACCAGTGATAATGTAGAAATAAAGGTGAACATCAACCTTAAAACACATCAAAATGTTGTTCAACCAGTGCCGGCAGGCGCTGGGTGAATGGCAATTGGGGGGATAGCATTTCGAATCATCCGAAAGTGGCTCCAGAAAGTGGAAAAAGCGAAGATGAGCACGTGACTTGGTGGAACGCCAAATCACACGTGTCGACCATGTTTATCTGTGGTTGACCAATCTTTGTCGACCCTTGAAGGGGATCTTCCAGTCGGCCCAGGGGATTTCTGAGAGACCAGAACTTCCCATGTCTTCAGAAGAGAAAGCCCTTCTTCCACCGATGCTACAACATGGAGAGTTCCGTTTCTAGGTATCAGAAGTTTAGTGGGGAAACCCCATCTGTATTTGATGTGGGCCTTTCGTAGTGCCACCTGTGATTTCTGTAAATTGCCTGCATGCTTGTAGTGTAGCAGCCGAGAGGTCTGGAAATATTTGTATATTTTTATAAGGGGCTGGGAGTGTCCCTCTAATTTCTTCTTTGATTTTATAGAAGTGGATCCTTGCCAGGATATCTTTTGGTGCGGATTCCGGTACGGACCGGGCTTTTGGGATCCTATGGGCTCTGTCAATAGCATATTCCACTTCGGGGAGATCTGGAAGGAGAGTTTGAAGCATCTTGAGAAGATATTGAGGAATGTCGGGTGGAGACACTGTTTCTGGAGTTCCTCTAAATTTAAGATTGTTCCTTCTGGAACGGTCTTCTAGATCTGTGACTTTTTCTTGTAGTCGGGATAATTCTTCTTCAAGATTTCCGTGTGCATCTACCAGTTCGTTGTGGGCTTTAGTAAATTCCCCTAGTTTTTGTTCAATATGGTCAGTTCGGGTTCCCAGGTGATTGATGTTGGATTCTAGTTGCCCTGAGAGATTTTGTATGTCGTTCGAGATATCTTTTTGTAGTGATAGTAGCAAATTCTTCAGTGTGTTGATCGTTAGAGGGCTCTCAGAGTCTGGGAATGCCTGGAGGTTGTTGGTAGGTTCTGCCATTGGGGATGTTTCTTGAGGTTGGTTGTTTTGACTTTTTTTAGCTTCAGGGCCCCTTGAGGAAGGAGAGGTTGGAGAAGTTCCTTGAGCACTCCTCTTGCTGCTTCCTTTGTTCGAGGTGGTTGGGCTGCCTGGAGTAGGGGAGAGGGAGCCCGGAGTAGAATTGTCGGATGGAGCTTTAGGGCGTTGGGCGCTAGGTGCCTTCTCTGTTTTGAGGTTGATCGGGTGAGAAGTAGCTGGGCTGTTTCTGTTGCTACGAAGGCCAGGAGGGAAAAATTCTGAGAATCTTCTCGGGACGGCCAGTTTTATGCGGCGCTTTCCCATCGTGAATAGTCAATGCAGAATTATGCAACTTGGGATGGACACTGGTAGTGTGTAGAGAAATCAACTAAAGCAGGCCGGTGGAGTGGAGAGCGTTGGAAGACGTAGTCAGGGTGGACGATGCCTTTCAGGGTTTCATTAATGCTAGGTAGGCTTGTTAGGAGCAGAGGTCTGGAGCCACATATTTACGGAGGGGACTGCGTTATTCAGCCATGCTATTCTGTCATGTGAGCAGGAGTGCGGCGGTTCAGTGCCATTTCAGAAGTTTGATTAGCAAGTAGTTTTACTGCTGAGGGAGCCGTCCAGGAGCACTTCCCTCTAGGGGGTGGTGTAGTCCTTGTATCAGCTCTGGAAGGTCACTTTTGCTCAGTCTTGTGCTGTAAATTATATTGCTATGCCGGGGGGATATATGAATTCCCAGACTATTAGCTTGTCAGAAAGGTTAGGAGCCTGCAGTACTCAAAATAGCCACCAGGTGGCAGCGAGGCTTCGTGAAAAGCTGCAGGGGGCCCTCTGACAAGAGCAGCACCAGGTTCTTATCTCTGTGACTGGGTAAGCCTTCTCTTCTCTACCCCCCTTATTGCAGTATGGGGGGGCTTTACTCTTTCTTTTCTCAGGCTCCCCTGGGCTGGGTGATTCTTGGGGGTGCCAAGCCTGTGTACTATGGGGTGCTAACTCCACTGGTGTGTAGCCCACGTGTTTGTCTTGCAGCTTTGGGGGGGGTCTCCGGGCTGTTTAGGGAGAGCAGGAGAAAGTGTAGCAGCCGACTTTATGCTTAGCTGCTGTGTGCTCCCCGCGGTCTCCTTACTATGTGCAGCCGTTGCCAGGAGTCTGCTCCCCCTCCCCTTTGCAGGGTCCTACCTCGTTCACTCTTCTCCCGCCGGTTGTTGTTCCTCCTCCGCTCTTCTGTGCCTGGCGCTGTCTTCCTCGCTGGAGTGGTGCCCTCCGCGGTTTCCCCTTCTCCCTCGCCTCCGCGCTCAAACGACTCTGGGCCTCCTTCCGGCCGACAGCGCTCGGCACTCCAGCCCGCGGCTTCTACCGGTCGTATAGGCCTCCCTTCGCGCTGGACCCGATGCCCTCAAGAGATGGCTCAATCTGCTCCGCTGGCTCTGGAGAGTCCCTTCCTCCACTTTTCGGGGTTCTCCTGAGTGTTCACCCGCTGGTAGGAGCCTAAAAAAGCGTCCCCGTGCCGGAGCTCTTCTTACTGTGGCTTTTCCCACTGCCCGCCAGGCCACGCCCCCTGATTACCTGTATATTCTTGCCTGGCCTTTTACTTCCCTGCATATATTGTCCTAGTTTGTGTGCATTAGTGATTAGAGACATTATAAAACTGTTGCATTCCTCAGCTCAGTGGACTGATTTAGTGTTTGTCTCTCTGCTAAGACTGTTTTGTGCTTTTTTAAGTCTTAAATTTCTGTGTGTGAACATTTATTTAGATCAAGAGTGGTGCCCCCATCCTGTTTGCATCTGTATGTTATAATTATATGCCAACCAAACTAGTTTCATTCATAAGCCTGATTAAGGGGGCAATATCCCGAAAGTTGCTGTAACATCATGTATTTTTGTTAGCCATTAAAAGGTCCCATATCAACAAGATTACTTGGCTTCTCTTGCTGAGAGCAATCACACTTCACTCTACCGGCTACACGGTACCAAACCTTTTTTTCATATTAGCAGGAACGGGTGATGTTCTGTAGGACTGAGGGGTCTTGTTAGCTTATCAGACACATCTGTGATTTGTGCTCCTGGCAGACAGCTCACCTCTCGTGGTGTCATGTCAGATCTGCAGACAGCGGCCTCTGTTCCTCTATAGGGAATCCCCCACAATCAGCATCTCCTCTGCACACCAACACTTCTATCCCTTCATCCAGGAGGATTCTGGGGGTTTATAGACCGTACTCTTTGGTCAAAGTCACTTCTTGATGCACCTCTTCTCATATATGCATGGCTCTTCTCCTCCATCTCACACACTCGGCTCTGCTCCCCCATCTCACACACGCTCGGCTCTACACTCCCATCTCACACACGCTCGGCTTTGCTCATCCATCTCACACACGCTCGGCTCTGCTGATCCATCTCACACACGCTCGCCTTTGCTCATCCATCTCACACACGCTCGGCTCTGCTCATCCATCTCACACATGCTCGGCTTTGCTCCTCTGTCTGAAACACAGTCGACTCTGCTCCTCCAACTCTCACACACGCTCGGCTCTGCTCCTGTCTCACACCTGCTCGGCTCTGCTCCATCCACTCTCTGAATACATCCTCACACAGCAGAGTCCTGCACCCACTGAGTGAGAGACCTGGTCATGTGACCCCTTGTCTCCTCCCACACACTGATCACATGATGGTGACATCATCACAGGTCCTGTAAGCACAGAACAACCACACGGCTCCTGTCCGGCTGCAGGTGGAGGTATGTGGGGTCTCCAGCACTGGGGGCGGAGAGGTCATTAACCCTTTCATAAACGTTGTTAGAAGAAACCGCTCTTTTACCGGCCCTCAGCCTGCTGTTGCCGCGGCGTTGGGGGCCGTTCAGGGTTCTCGTCTCTCTGCTCTGTTTTTGGAGGGAAAATGAAGTAAAAGAAACGGATTAGCAATAAAGCATTATAGTTGGGGGCCCTGTTACAGGTTTTGCATTGGGGCCCAGGAGCTTTAGGTAACGCCTCTGTTTAGGGGATATAGTTTGATCCCAGAAGAGGCGCATTTTTAGCAGAAAAAAGAGGAAGCCAACAGCACAGCAATATTCACTGCCAGAGTTTGACAATTACAGCGAGGGCCTGTGGAGGGCGCACTCCAATGGATCCGTGACTCCTTGAATCCCAGCAAACATAGTCCCATAAAACAGATGCAGGAGCAGCACGCCAGGGATTCTTTAAGAAATAATCTAGCACCAAAAAGGCGCTTCCTTTATTAAATCTCCATAAAAATGCGACGCCTGAGAAAGGCCCATGCAGGGCTGAAACGTCGCATTATCATGGAGAGTTAATAAGGGAAGCGCCTTTTTGGTGCTACATTATTTCTTAAAGAATCCCTGACGTGCTGCTCCTGCGTTTGTTTTATGAGGTGCATTTTTAATGCTCACCTGAAGTTTAGTGTATCAGTGATTACCCGGATAGTTTTGGGGTAGCGCGTTTCAGAGGACTGGTGCTGCTCTGGAGAAGTCTTGGAGGCGGGAATGAGAAGTTTGAGTTAAAGGGCACTTAATTTGATTTCATTAGCAGAGAGGAGGTGCAGGTGGCAGGTTTGGGCCAGAGATTGGATGTGGGCGGTGAAGGAGAGGTCTGAGTCCAGTGTTACCCCAAGGCAGCGGGTTTGCTGTCTGGCGGTTATTTTTTTAATTCAAATATTTTTTATTGAATTTTCCTCGTCCGAAGACGTTTAAGTAACAATACAAAACCTTTCTGGGGGTTATGGTAGTGCCAACTACTGCTATGGAGATGTTGGGGGGAGGTCAGCTGGTAGAGGGTGGAAAAATAAAAAGGTCAGTTTTTGAGAGGTTAAGTTTGAGAAAAAGGAAGGACGTGGTACTTGAGGCAGCGGACAGACAGTCGGTGGTGTTTTTGAGAAAGGGTGCAGAGATGTCACCTGAAGAGGTGTATAGCTGGGTGTCGTCAGCATAGATGTTGGAGGCCAAACCTGCAAATGGTTAGCCCAATTGGGTCTGTATAGATAGAGAAGAAAAGGGGCCAAGGACTGAGTTCTGAGGGATCCCGACAGCGAGAGGAAGTGGAGAGGATTTAGTCAGAGAAAGAGACACTGAAAGAGCGGTCAGTGAGGTAGGACGAGAACAGGAGAGGGCAGTGTCCTTTAGGCCGATAGAGTGGGGCTTGGCAAGGAGAAGGTTATGGTCAACGGTGTCAAATGCAGCGGACAGGTCAAGGAGGATTAGTAGGGAGTATTGACCCCCTGACTTGGCCATTATCAGGTCATTAGACACATGTGAGGGTGGTTTCGGTAAAGTGGAGAGGGCGGAAACTGGAATGGAGGTGGTGGAGGAAAGATTTGTCAGAGAGAAAGCGAGTAACGTGAGAAAAGACCAGGTGTTCAAGTAGTTTGGAGATGAAGGAAAGGTTAGAGATAGGTCGGTAGTTGGCAGCATCAGTCGGGTCAAGGGGTGGTTTCTATAGAAGATGGAAGAGGAGGGGAAAATACCTGTGGACAGGGAATAGTTGAAGATTGTGGTGAGATGGGTGATGACAGCCGGGCATAGGAGATCGGAGGAGGTGTGAGGGGAGAGGGACGCTAGCACAGGTGGTGAGGTGAGCGGAGGAAAGCAGTCTGGAGACTTCTTCCTCTGTCTTTGCTTCGAGTATAGATAGTGGGTGAGTGATGTATGCTGGGATCAGGGCTAGCTGTGCAACGTTTGGGGAATCCTATGTTTATAATTTTACGACTAGCTCTCCAGCGCTGAGGTCCATCACAACAGCCTGTGTTTTGGCGCTAAGGAGGGAACGGAAAGTGTCGAAGAGTTTTTTGGGGTTGTGGGATAGTGAAGAGACAAGGGAGGTGAAATAAACTTGTTTGGCATGTTGGAGGGTGGGCTTATAGGTTTTAAACATAAATTTGAAGTGGATGAAGTCCGCAGGCTGTTTGGATTTATGCTACAGTCGTTCAACATATCTGGACCACTGCCGTTTGGGGAGTGAGCCGCGGTTGTCGTGGTCTGCGGTTTACGGCTCTAGTCACGGAGGTGCCGCTTCATCAAGGGCGCATTTGAGGGTGGTGGCGTAATGTTCAGCAGCCAGGTTGGGGCATGAGAGGAGAGAGATGAGGGACAGGGAGGACTGGAGGGTCTTGGCGAACTGTTGGGTGCGGACGGTTTAGCGGTTCCTGGAGATGTGAAAGAGGAGAGGAGGTAAAGCCTGCAAAGGAGACACTGAACGAGTGGTCACATAGGTAGGAGGAGAATCAGGGTAGAGCAGTGTGCTTTAGGCCGATGGAGCGAAGCATAGTGAGAAGGAATCTGTGGTCAACAGTGTCAAATGCTGCGGAGAGGTAGAGGAGGGTCAGTAGGGAGTAGTCACCCTTCGATTTAGCCATCAGGAGTTGACACTATTGTAAGGGCGGTTTCTGCCGAATACAGAGGGCAGAAGCCGGACTGTAGGGGTCAAGAAGAGAGTTTTCTGAGAGATAGCTTATGAAGTGGGAATAAACCAGGTGTTCTTATAGTTCGCAGATGAAGAGGAGATTTCAGATGGGTCGTAGTTGGCAGCATCAGTCGAGTCAAGCGTCAGTTTCTTTAGCAGTGGGGATATGATAGCATGTTTGAATGTGGAGGGTAAAATGCCAGAGAGAGGTTGAATATAGTGGTGACGTGGGAGATGACTACTGCGGAGAGGGACCGGAGGAGGTGTGATGGGAGAGGGTCACTAAGCGCAGGTGATGGGGCAAGCAGTGGAGAGCAATCTGGAGATTTCTTCCTCTGTCGTTGGTCTGAGTACAGACAGTGAGCAGGAGCTAGATGCAGTGCTGCAGAGACTAGGGTCAGGGTAGTCTGGGATATCAGGAGGTTATTGCCAGATGTCGTCTATTTTCTTCCTCACTGTTCAGTGTAAATGTTGGCAGCGACTGAAAGACCAACGATAATAATTCACGTGTCGGTCAGTGTCTGCAGACATGAAAACTAAACCACGATCATTCATCTATGACTGAAGTCCTGTTTACTGGGGATGGAAGCGGACGGGCCGCAACGATCTCCGGCCGCTCCACCTCCACTCACTGAGCGATTATGGTTTTTGGCCACTGAAGCACAGTCGTCCCATGTAAAAGGCCCTTACTGTTAGGATATGTTCACACATGGATTCCAACTCTGAAAACAACAATAGAAATCTGTAGCTCAGCTGCAGATCGCCACCGCAGATCCACATGCGGATTTGGCCCTTTTTAATGAGCAAATCTGCGTATGGAATTTTAATGGGAAATTCTTACTCTAGTCTACAGTTTTTGGAGCAGATTTCTCCATCTGCAGATTTCAAATTTGTTTGTAAAAAAAAATTGCGTGTGACTTCTGGACATGGAATCCACAGCGGAAATTCCACACACATATTTGCTTCAATTTCTGCAGATCAAAATACATTGCAGTGTTTATTGCAGATCCACACCAAAATCCGCAACGGCTAAAGGTTTTCTTGAGCAAATACGGGTGATGACTTCTCCTCAGGATTGGTCATGAATACTTCATTGCCGAGGATCCACCACTCAGGATCCCTTACAGTCAGCTGATCGTCTGGCCCGCTGTCAGTGGAGTGGGGATCAGCTGCATTTATTGCGGGCCACACGATCAACTGAGCAGCAGATCCACGAGGATCAACTATTGATGACCTATCCTGATGATGATTACTCAATAGTATTTGCCTGGAAATCCCCTTTGATATCTCCTCACACAGTTCCCCTTATTATCTGCAGTAATTGTATTATTACGGAGGGGGGAGAAGGTTGTATGATGTTACATTGTCTTGTCTTCTCTCCATTTATGATCCTCAGCTTATATCTTTTATCTCGGATAATAATCCTGATTGATCCGACAAGGATGGATAGGAAGAGGGACAAGATGGCGGAGAGTATATTCAACCTCACCCTAGAGATACTCTTCCGGCTTACAGGAGAGGTGAGAGATTCTGGGGATGACATCACCTTCCATCATTATTATGTTTGTTAAAAATGACCTGACCGCCTCGTAGCTTGGCAGATGCAACCTCGCTGACAGTATCGCCATTCTTGTTGTATCTCTACTCGCCTCTGTTGCCCCCATACAGGCTATCCTTAGATTCAATTCTATTGGCCAGCTTATATGCAGACATGGACAGGTCCCACTTTACCGGTTTGCTTACACGCCGACATGGACAGGTCCTACTCTACCGGCCGGCTTACATGCAGACATGTACAGGTCCTACTCTACCAGCCCCCTTACATGCAGACATGTACAGGTCCTACTCTACCAGCCCCCTTACATGCAGACATGGACAGGTCCTACTCTACTGGCCGGCTTACATGCAGACATGTACAGGTCCTACTCTACCAGCCCCCTTACATGCAGACATGGACAGGTCCTATTCTACTGGCCCACTTACATGCAGAGTTAGACAGGTCCTACTCAACCAGCCCTCTTACATGCAGACACGGATAGGTCCTACTTTTCCAGCCCTCTTACATGTAGACGCGGATAGGTCCTACTTTTCCGACCTTCTTACATGCAGACACGGAGAGGTCCTACTTTTCCGATCTTCTTACATGCAGACACGGAGAGGTCCTACTCTACCGGCCTCCTTACATGCAGACATGGACAGGTCATACTCTACCGGGCTCCTTACATGCAGACATGGAAAGGTCCTACTCTACTGGCCCACTTACATGCAGACATGGACAGGTCCTACTCTACCGGTCCGCTAACACGCAGACATGGACAGGTCCTACTCTACCGGCCCGCTTACATGCAGACATGGACAGGTCCTACTCTACCGGCCTGCTTACATGCAGACATGGAAAGGTCCTACTCTACTGGCCCACTTGCATGCAGAGTTAGACTGGTCCTACACTACCGGCCCGCTTACATGCAGACATGGACACGTCCTCCTCTATCAGCCCACTTATATGCAGACATGGACACATCCTACTCTACCGGCCCGCTAACATACACACATGGAAAGGTGCTACTTTGAGAGGTATTCAGAGATGGTTTTTAAGCTGTCCATGCTAAAAAAACAATAAAACAGCCCATAATAATCTTTCCCAGGTCTCCAGTGCTGAGCGCTTCCTCACTGTCTACCCCTTCAAGCCTACAGAGTTAGAGGGCTTTTAGATGGAGCAATTATATCATTCAAAGAATCGCTCAAATGAGCGAAAATGAATGATAATTGTTGGGTTCTGGTATGCAGGAAACATACATGAAAACTGTGTAAAACTTAATACATTTTAAGCATACGTTTTCTCTTTAAATCCCATGCCCGGTATACGTTCTTCACTGTAAACCTTTTTTTAAAAGGGTTTTAAAGTTCAACATTTTTTTACCCTTCAAGGCATTTGATCTGAAAACACGTACACGTTTAGTGTGTGGAAACCCACAGCCAAATATTTCTGTATGTTTTTCAATGACTGCAATGTTAAAAATATAAGTATGTTTCCACACGTTTATTTTGTTGGACACACAAGGGCAGTCGGCTGCGCTGTTCAGTCCCATAACAAAATGTATGGAAACCTGTTCCTGGCTAAACGTAGTCAAACGTATACTTTACTTAACTAGGTTTACCCCACTATAGCCTACGGGTCAGTTAAACGCTACACTTTCATCTGTTTTCCGCTGCGGCGGTCGCGTGTTGTTAACATGATGTCATCACTGCAGGCGATTAAACAAAGTCCAGCGGGTAGAAGCTTAATGGCGGCATTAGATCGAATACAGAAGCTTGTTTTATGTAATTTCTCTGCATTGCTTAGTTCTTTTTATCATGAAATTGGACAAACCCCCCTAATAACAGATGATAT
Organism: Eleutherodactylus coqui; assembly: GCF_035609145.1. Classification (NCBI taxonomy): domain Eukaryota; kingdom Metazoa; phylum Chordata; class Amphibia; order Anura; family Eleutherodactylidae; genus Eleutherodactylus; species Eleutherodactylus coqui. The sequence goes on along the minus strand of NC_089840.1, from coordinate 272,479,304 downwards.
GACGGGAGAGATGAAGGACTCTGGGAATGTCTGCAGGGATATTGATGGATGTGTCTCCCCATAAACAGGATTACACGGTAGTGAAGAAGACTTCTAGTGATGGCTGTCAGGCCCCGGTGTCTGATGGATGGGGAAGACCCCTGAGCCCAATCACAGGGCCTCCACCTCACCCCCTGATACTGGAGGAGATCAATGAGCAGAAGATCCTAGAACTCACCAGGAAGATGATTGAGCTGCTGACTGGAGAGGTGACGCTGCTGGGACATTATACAGTAACACTATGATGGTATAACGTGTCTGGGTGATGATGGTATCATTATGTTCTCAGGTTCCTATAAGGTGTCAGGACGTCGCTGTCTATTTCTCCATGGAGGAGTGGGAGTATTTAGAAGGACACAAGGATCTGTACAAGGACGTCATGATGGAGGACCACCAGCCCCCCCCATCACCAGGTAATAGCAGGACTAAATCCACATGGCCTTTATTATTTGTATGTAGAGAATGAATTCAGTGGCTGTCTGTGTTTTCTGCAGGTAGATCCAGTAAGAGAACAGCAGCGGAGAGATGTCCCCGGCCTCTTCTTCCACAGGATGATCAGGTAGGACATAAAGTTCTGAATGTCTTTTATCCAATAGTATTATAATAGTTATGATTGTTTAAAGGGAATGCTTAATCAGATAATGACCTCTTGTATAAATCAAGTTTTATGTTAAAGGGACACTGTTGCAAAAGCAAATTTTTCCATCCCTGTCCCTCTCATCTGATTGCCTGTCACACTCTGTATATTGCAGCCACTTCCATGCAGTGCAGTCTCCTGTCGGATACTCATCAGGCATCAGCTTGATACTGAAATTTGTGCTTTTACATCAATTCCATGATTCATTACTAGAGATGAGAGAGCACCAAAATGCTCAAGTCGAACTTTTCATAATGTTTGAGAGCTTGTTTCGAATAACGAATCTCATTGAAGTCAATGGGGGACTCGAGCATTTTTCATGCTGACCGATGCTCGTCATGGGGGAGGTTGTGTGAAACACCTAAAAACATGAGAAAGTTATGGAAACACCACAGAAATGGATAGGGAACCGCATGGGCAGCATGCATGGGTGCATCTGAGGCTCCCAGGTCCCACTATTAAGCCAAATTGGGGGCAAGAGCCTTGCGGTCACCCCCCTAACAGTTTACTTGGGCCAGACCATAAGCGGCATGGCACACGCACTGGCACATCTTAGCTAAGCACCACACTATGTGCAACGGAGGCCAATCACGGCCTGCGAGTGAAACCACTGCCTCTTCTCCTGTGTTACATGCTGGCATTGCTGTCCAATCATCCGCACAACCCTGCGTCCACAGCGCACACAAAAATTTCCCTGCGTAGCATTCAGCTGGCCTCATCACCTTCCTGTCTATTTATAAGTGCGTCTGTGATGAGGAGGAGCCGGAGACAAACACTGCAGAAGGTTGACAGGGTCAGGCAGCGACCCTCTTTGAAAATGTGGGTGATAGCCCAATATGCTGATGAAAATTGACGATAAATTGACGTACGGTCATAATTACAATCCCGTGCCACCTCCGTCACAAAATTATAAGGAGCCGCAAACCTGGGCATAAAGGGGACTCAGGTGCCAGCACTTCTACACATCTCCACAACACAGCAACGCATTCTTAAACCAAAGATTTATTTGAAGCCAGAGGTGTCGCCAAAGTAGACACCACAGGTATACAGTGACCCTCTGAAAGTCTCATGAACTTTGTTTCGCTTCCTGTGAATGCTCCAATCCAGTATCTCGGATAACTGTGCTAATTTGTAGCACAAGAGATAATACATGCCGGCCGACGCTGATCCCCAGACCCCAAGGAGGAGGAGGAGGTGGCATAATAAGCCCGAGAAACCGTGACCAAGGTAGGACCCGCAATACTCTGTGTGGGAAGCACGTGAGCAGGCCCTGGGTCAGGCTCGGTCCCAGTCTCCACCTGGTTGACCCAATGTGCCGTGAGTTACATAGCTTTGGGAAATCCATGTGTCCCCACACAATTCATCCGGTGAATGTGTCAGATAGCTGAACACCGCGCTGGGAAACCTTTGTGCACCCATAGCATAGGTGAGCCCATGAAAGCCAAAGACAGTATTACACATAAAGAAATGAGAGTGCCCAAACATGGCAGAGTTTCACCCCGCCCAGGACCTCGGCCCACACTTCTGCCCAAGTCATTCTGTGCATTTGTGCCAGACAGCTGAACACTGCTATGGGAAACCTTTGCGCACCCACAGTATAGGCGAACCCCTGAAACATTTCTGTAGCAAGAGTATAAGCGAACCCCTCAAACCTTCCTATTGTAAGTGTATAGGCAGACCCCTGAAACATTTCTGTAGCAAGAATATAGGCGAACCTCTCAAACCTTCCTGTAGTAACTGTATAGCCGGACCCCTGAAACATTGGTGTACCAAGGGTATAGGCGAACACCTAACAAATATGGTTACCAAGAGTATAGGCGAAGCCCGGAAAAATTAGTCTTCCAAGAGTACAAGTGTACCCCTGAAAAATTGCTGAACCCCGAGGGCAGGTGAAACCCATAAACATTTTTTAAAGATATAGCTCGTTGTTGCTTAATTTGTAACCGAGCCTGGAGGCAGCCCTCCAAAAAAATTGGTTTTCAGTTAAACTTTTAAAACTTTTAACAGAGCCTTTTGGGCCGCAAAAAAATTGGCAGTTCAGCGTGATGACATGCTGTTTGAGGAGGAGGAGGAGTAATATTCGAGAGGGATAGACAAAGCTAATTCTCCCCTTTTTTGGAGTGATAGAGGATGCATTTTTCTCCTGTTGCAACGAAAAGAATCTTTAGGATCCGCTGATTCCACCCCTTTATGAGGGTAAGCATGTCGGCTCTGTGAGTTGACAGGCAGGTACGCTTTTCCGTGATGATCGCCCCCAGCTGCACTAAACACCCTCTCTGACAAGACACTAGCGGCAGGGCAGGCCAGTACCTCCAGGGCGTACAGCACAAGTTCGTGCCACGTGTCCAGCTTTAACACCCAATATTTGTATGGAGCAGAGGCATCACGGAGGACGTTGGTACGGTCGGCTATGTACTCCCTCGCATCTTTTTACAGTGCTCCCTCTGACTCAGTCTTGACTGGGGAGTGGTGACACAGTCTTGCTGGGGAGACATAAAACTGGCAAAGGCCTTGGAGAATGTTCCCCTGCCTGCGCTTGACATGCTGCCTGATCCCCGCACCTCCCCTGCTAGTTGGCTCTCCGAACTGCGTCTTCTAGCGCTGTCAGATGGGAACTTTAGCATCACTTTTTCCACCAGGGCCTTGTGGTATTGCATCACTCTCGTACCCTTTTCCTCTTCGGGAATGAGAGTGGAAAGATTCTCCTCACACCATGGGTCGAGAAGGGTGTACACCCAGTAATCCATGTTAGCCAGAATACGGCTAAAGCGCGGGTCACGGGAAAGGCAGCCTAACATGAAGTCAGCCATGTGTGCCAGGGTCCCAGTACGCAGCACATCGCTGTCCTCACTAGGAGGATGCGCCTCCTCCTCCTCTTCAGCCAATACACGCTGAACTGATGAGAGGGAAGCAACATGGGTACCCTCTGCAGTGTGACCAGCAGTCTCTTCCCCCTCCTCCTCCCCCTCCCCCTTCACCCTCATTTTCCAAAACGCGCTGAGATGGTGGTCTGGCTATCAAGCGAAATACTGTCATCCCCGTCTCTGGTTCTAACCGCAAAACGTTGGCCTTTATGTTTCGCAGTGAACTTCTCAGCAGGCAAAGCAGCAGGATGGTAATGCTAATGATGGCCGCATCGCCGCTCACCATTTGGGTAGACTCCTCAAAGTTTCCAAGGACCTGGCAGATGCCTGCTATCCATGCCCACTCCTCTATAAAGAACTGCGGAGGCTGACTATCATTCCGCCACCCATGTTGCAGCTGGTATTCCACAATTGCTCTACACTGCTCGTACAGCCGGGCCAACATGCGCAGCGTAGAATTCCAGCGCATGGGCACATCACACAGCAGTCGGTGCTCTGGCAGTTGAAACCGATGTTGCAGTGTCCTGAGGGTGGCAGCATCCGTGGTGGACTTGCGGAAATGTGCGCACACGCGGCGCACCTTGCTGAGCAGTTCAGACAAGTTGGAGGTAGTTTTTCAGAAACTGCTGAACCACCAGATTGAAGACGTGGGCCAGACATGGCACGTGTGTGACGCTGCCAAGCTGCAGAGCCACCACCAGGTTACAGCTATTGTCACACACGACCATGCCCAGTTGGAGCCTCAGTGGCGAAAGCCAGAGGTCGGTCTACTCTGTCAGACCCTGTAACAGCATGGGGGCCGTGTGCCTCTTGTCACCTAAGCTGATTAGTTTCAGCACGGCTTGCTGACGCTTGCCCACCGCTGTGCTGCTGCGTCACGTGCTACCGACTGCTGGCGACGTGCTCACACTTCTTAATTGAGAAGTGGAGGTGGCGGAGGAGGAGGAGGGGGGGAGTTGGAGGAGGTGGCATAATACGCCGCAGATACCAGCACAGAGGTAGGACCTGCTATTCTTGGTGTGGGTAGCACATAAGCAGTCCAGGCTCTGACTTGGTCCCAGCCTCCACCAAGTTCACCCAATGTGCCGTCAGGGAGACAGTGTCCCTGGCCGCCAGTACTTGTCCACATGTCCGTCGTTAAGTGGAGCTTCCCAGTAACTGCGTTGGTGAGGGCATGGTTAATGTTGCAGGAGACGTGCTGGTGTAGGGCGGGGACGGCACACCGGAAAAAATAGTGGCGACTGGGGACCGAGTAGCGCGGGACCGCTGCCGCCATCATGTTTTTGAAAGCCTCTGTTTCCACAAGCCTGTACGGCAGCATCTTCAGGCTGATTTATTTGGAAATGTGCACGTTTAAAGCTTGTGCATGCTAGTGGCGGTGAGGCTGGTAGGGGTGGTTCCCCGACTGATCTTGGTGCAGCACAGGTTGCACACCACTGTTCGTCCGCGCTCTCACTAAAAAACATCCAAACCTTTGAATATCTGGCCCTCTGCACGGAGGCTTGCCGCGAGGGGGTGCTGTGGGAAACAGTTGGGGGATTCTTTGCTTTAGGCCTGGCCATCCCACTGCCTCTTCCAACCTGTCCTGCTGCTGCACTTTCCTCCGCCTCTGAAGCCCTGTCTTCAGAAAGCTTAGCAAGCCAGGTGGGGTCAGTCACCTCATCGTCCAGCAGCTCTTTCTTCGAATCCTCTGTGCACTCTTCCCTTGGACTTACTGCCCTTACTACTACCTCACTGACAGACAACTGTGTCTCATCATCCTCATCCACAAAAAGCTCTTGAGACAGTTGCCGGAAGTTCCCAGCCTCATCACCCGGACTCCGGGAACTTTCCAAATATTGGGCATCGGTCATGACAAACTCCTCAGGTGAGAGAGGAACTGTTTTTTCCCACTCAGGGCAGGGACCCGGGAACAGTTCCTGGGAGTCTGCCTGCTCAGAATATGTCATTTTCATGGAGTGAGGAGGCTGGGAGGAAGGAGGAGCAGCCAGAGGATTCAAAGGTGCAGTCCCTAGGCTGGGAGTAGTGGACTGCGTAGAAGACTAAGTGTTCAACACATTGCTGGACATGTTATCTACCATTCACGACAGGACCTGCTCGCACTGCTCTGCTGTAATAAAGGTCTACCACGCGGACCCGCAAACTGTGATATGAATGGCCCATGAGGTGCCTGCAAAGCATGCAGTGTCTTGTGGAAGTATTCACTCCACTTGGTGTTTCCTTGTTGTGTTGCATTACAACCTGCAATTAAATGGATTTTAACCTCTTAAGGACCAGGCTGTTTTGTAGCGTTAGGACCAGACACTTTTTAGGGATTTTGCCTGTGTGGTGGTTTTACTGCCCTATTTTTTTCCATTAGCTACCAAAATAATTTTTGCTGCGTTTTTTTTCCCGTGGCATAAAGGGCTATTTTTGTTTTATTGGGGGGAAAAATGCTAAAAAAAATCAGGCAAAGAAGGAGGATCCCCAGCTCTACAAAATAGGAGGTTAGTAGCCTATTACCCTGCAGCTGGGCTGAGGGCACTAAGGAGGCATAACTCCAGCAGTGCTGTTAGAAAGTAGAAGCTAAGAGTCCATTCATACAGGAGGAGCAAAAGGACGCCCGCATCTGCCCAGAATAGCAAGGGGGCGACAAACACGCGTAGCCGGCCTAACACCATACACTCTACATAGTGGGGCTTTATGAAAGAGCTTCTAGAAAAGAGCTGTTACTTAAAGAGAAACATAAGAAAACATTTTGACTTTGCAAACAGCATGTGGAAGACTCCCTAAACACATGGGAGAAGGTTCTCTGATCAAATAAGACTAAAACTGAACTTTTTGACAATCACAGGAAACGTTATGTGTGGCGCAAACCAACACTTCCCACCATTTTCTTTCACCGTTCCTACAGTGAAGCGCAATGGTGGCAGCATAGCATCATGGGAAAGGAAAGATGGATGGCAGTAAATACAGGGCAATTCTGAAGAAAAACATTTTTCAGTCTGACAAAGATGTGAGACTAGAATGGAGAATCATCTTCCGTCAGGACAAGGACCCTAAATATACTTCTAAATCTGTGAAACAGCTGTCTGTGTATGGATTCTGACTTGGCTTTTAATTCCCATTCATTGTAACAAGACTTGTATAAAGAGTCTAACATTGATTTGCAGGAAAGCTGCCTTTCAATAGGTGGTGCTGCAGAGGAATTGTTCCATCTCCTTTATTTGCATATTACCCAGAGGAGCATGATTAGCCTTACAAGTCCCCTCACTCACCTTCTAGGTGCTCTCCCTAAGGAGAAAAGGTAGCATTCCTGACCTACTACTAAGGCTACACTGGAGGAGTCTAAGGGGAAAATAATGTTGAGAAGGCTGAACTTTTAAATTCCTATTTTGTATGTGTTTTCTCTCAGAAAGTAGATGTAACAACAAGTGATCTTCCCATGTATATAATCTTCTGCATGTATGCAAGTACTTCGATGACAATGGAGTAATTAATCAGAGCCAGCATGGGTTTGTAACAAGCAAGTCATGCCAGACAAATTTAATTTCCTTTTATGACAAAATCACAGACTGGGTTGATGAGGAAAATGCGGCGGATATAGTATATCTTAACATTAGTAAAGCATTTGACAAAGTATCTCATACCATACTTATTGAAAAAATGACCAAATATGGGATTGACAAGGCAACTGTTAGGTGGATTCACAACTGGCTGAGTGATCGTACACAAAGAGTGGTCATAAATGGCTGCACATCCAACTTGAACAATGTATCAAGTGGTATACCAAAAGGCTCTGTCCTGGGCCCAGTGTTCAACATCTTTTTACATGATCTGGAGGAGGGGATTGAGGGGAACCTGATCAAATTTTCAGAAGACACAAAGCAAGGAGGGATATCTAACACTAGAGAAGAAAGAGAAAGGATTCAAAAAGATTTTTAAAAAACGTGAACAGTGGACGGCGACTAACAGAGTAGTATTTAATGAGGAGAAATGCAAAGTCCTACCTCTGGGCAAGAAAAATAATTTAAAAAGAACAAACAGAATAGGAGGAATTGGGCTAAGCAGCACATGTGAAAAAGACTTGGGTATACTAATGAATCACAGACTGAACATGAGTCAACAATGTGATGCAGCAGCAAAAAAGGAGAACACAATTCAGGGATTTGTAAAGAGCAAGCTCAAAGCAGCGCTACGAGGATGGTAAGTGGTCTGCAAATCCTGTGCAATGAGGAACAGTTAAAGGATCTAGGAATGTTTAGCTTGCAAAAAAGAAGGCTGAAAGGAGACTTAATGGCTGTCTACAAATATCTGAAGGGCTGTCACAGTGCGGAGGGATCAGCCCTATTCTCATCTGCACAGGGAAAGGTTAGAAGCAATGAGATGAAACTGACAGGGAGGAGACACAAATTACATATTAGAAACAATTTCTGCGAGTGTGAGTGATCAATGAGGGGAACAGGCTGCCATGGGAGGTAGTGAGTTCTCCGTCAAGGGACGTTTTCAAACAGAAGCTGGCCCGACATCTGTCTGGGATTATTTAGTGAATCCTGCATTGAGCAGGGAGTTGGACCTGATGACCCTGGAGGTCCCGCCCAACTCTACCATACTATGGGTCACTGTAAAAATATATTTTGTAACTTCCAAGTAATTGGCATGTGGTGTAAAGCAAATAGCAAAACCCCTTCAGAATTCCATCTTCATTCCTAATCATGTAACAAAACACAAAAAAACACCAATAGAGGTGAATACTTTCACAAAGCACTGTAGCTGCTGAAACTGATATGTCGGCAGCAAAGGTAAGATGGCCGCCCTCGTGGTGATGTACAGGCAATGAAATAAAAAAAATCCATTATCTAAAAATTAAACCCAGATTAGAAAAGTGGGAGAGATTTCACTATCTGGTGAAAAAAAGTATTGTTGAAACATTCCCCTGAAAGGGCCACTTCAGGTAACTATTTTTTTTTTATTCACTATGGAACTCGTCCCCCAGTATCTATGTCAGCCTTGTTTAGTTATTCCTTTCTCTTAAAATTCCTGGAGTCCTTATCTTCAGATGGGTCATGTGACCTCATTGTGACCGTCTGGGTATTACTTGTCTCTATGTGACTCCTAAAGAGAACAATCCTACTCACCAGGACTTCCTGGAGGATGAATCTCTATGGACTGTACTACCACAGCTCTTCATGGGGGTCAGAAACTCTTCTCACAATTACTGATGATGATTAGAGGCTCCTGTCACACAGTTCTAATCAAGGAGATGACTGTTCATTTTCCCTTATTGTATACTTATAGCCTTTTAGGGAGAATATAGAGGGTAATGATAAATACACCGTCCTCCTGTTGTGGCTTGTCGGTCACGAGAGTCGTGGCATGTTGGCCACGATGTAGGGACAGACCAGTCACTCTACCACTATCAGTCTGCTGGCTGCTATCAGTACATGCATGCAGCATGCTGGTATTCTTTCTGAGAGTCCGACCTGTGAGAGAGGGTTTGGGTTGTGGTTCCTTCTCTGTGCTCCCTAGCAGCAGGTGAGGAGGGCTTTATATTCCTACCCCTTAGCTTGTCCATTGCTGTGTATACAGTTCAGTTGGTGATAATGGTTGGAGCCTCTATTTTGAGGGAAAGCTATCTACATACAGATAAGGGCTGGTTTGATTTTCCTTTTACTTTGTTAGTGTTTGTACAGTTGCTTTGCAGTGTTCAGTGAATCCCTCCAGGTGCCTTCACAGGGATAGTCAGGCCCTAGGTGAAGACGGTGGAGTCGACCTTACCAGGACGCTAACTCCGCATTTAGGCAGGGGTTCCCCATCTTACTGACTAGTAAGGGACAAGTTTCCCCATCTTCAATTGCCTAGAGTGATGCAGCCTTTCTCAGCATTACATTGTGTGTGCTTTTTCAGTTTTGTGTGAATGCCGCCCTGTGTCCATGCTGAGATGTGGTGTTCTAGTGCCACCTAGACGTGACACCTCCCAGCAGGCAGAGATGGCACCGGTTATAAGATGCTATGCTGATGTATCATGAGATTGCTAGCAGAGCATAGATTAAGAAAACATGAGAAATCTAAAAAGGATGATGGTGCCTGATAAGTATCAGACAGAAGGCTGTGCTGCATGGAAGTGAGTGCAATGTATATAGGACATTCAGAGTGATAATCAGCTGAGGAGTGCAGGGATGGAAATTGTGTTTGTGATGGAGTGAGCCTTTAATGAGAAAGCTGGAGATGGCAGGATTACAGCCGACCGCAGACATTAGATCTCCGCATCTTATCACTATTTTCTGGTTCTGGAGACTTCTGGTTGGAATAAAGAAGCAACAGGTTGGAGTTATACAGGAGACCTGCAGCTATTTGGCCCAGATCACTGCTGCTGTCATGTCATTCCGACTCCTCATACTAATTAATGACCTTTTCTGGCCATATAAAACCTTCCACACGACTTCTCCAACTGTGTGACGACTTTTACACTATTTATTTCACAGCTGGTGAAACTGGAGGAAGATCTAATCCCTACTGATGCTACAGAGACACATGTGAGAGGGGATCAGCCGTGTAAGGAGGAGATCCCTACAGATGACCCCCCAGGTGAGTGACCACTAAATGCAGAGAACATCCCAGATTCTTCTCAGTCGCTGACTACAACAGTTCTGTGCTTTAAGCTCTGTGCTGTCGGGTCTTCAGCCGTACATCCCTCTATTCAGCTACAATACAAGTAAACCGGGGATGAAAGTGTATTACTATTATGGGGGGTAACACTGCGGGGCGTTTAAAGGAGAACTGAACTTTCAGAAAGCTTTTGACAGGTAAAATGTTTGATTGTTGGGGGGCCGGTGATGAGACCCCAACTAATCACTAAAATGAAGGGGCAGAAGCACCACCCTGAAGAAAAGGCCATGCTGTAGAGAATATTGAATAAAGCTAAGCCTCGCCCGGGGAGAAAATTCTGGGTGCCGAGCAGACATTTAAGAAAGCACCGAATGGTGCCAGCAGAAACGTCACTCCCCGGCCGCCGGCTTCCGTCTGTGCATGCGCTGGCAGCCGGCACATCAAGCAGCCGGAGCCGCGGGAGCGGGTGAGTACGCGCTGCTCTCTGCAGGCGCTCGGGTCGGGTCCCGAATTCTCGCAGCCGGATCCGACCTGGCCGTTTGCAGGCGACCATAGGTTGTCCAGTCCTAAATTATTGATGGCCTATCTGTAAATAGTAGATCATCAGTATTCAGGGCTTGCGACACTTGCTAATCAGCTGTTTGTTGGGTTGGTGGACTAAGCTGATTCTGCAGAAAGCAAACATCTCTATTCTACTGCAGTGGCCAGGCTTGGCATTGAAGTGAATGTAAACTGTGCCTGCAATACCTGGCTTGGCCACTGCAGTGGGAATGGAGCTGTCTGCTTCCTGCAGAAATCCTCTCAGTGCATGAGCACACTAGCCCAGTGATCCGCAGGGATCCCAGACAGTGAACCTCTGACGATCTACTACTATTAGTCTATCCTACACATAGGCCATCAGTAGTTTACAATCCCTTTTAAAGTAATGGAGGCCATATTACAACTCCAGCAACACATGCAACCATACCCCCATGCTTGGGAGCCGCCACAAAGGATAGAATGGGGCCAACTGTAGAGCGGTTAAGAAATCAGAAGCTGGTGAATCAAAAGGCCCGAATGACCGAAGATAGTGTGCATAGCGCATGGGTGGGGAGGGAGTCTCGCTCATCACTCTTTCTGTTATCGAGACAGGATGGTCGTGTTAGGGGTCTTAAACAGACCGTTCAGCTGATGCTGTCTGCTTCCCAATCGGTTTAGATACGAGTACTCGTAGACAACTCAAATGGATGACCACACGGGTGTGCGGTTAGCCAAAGAAGAAGTGAAGTGTTTATTGAAACATCTCGATATATAAAGAAGTTACTTCATAGAGGATTTAATCACTGCGCATGTCCAAGGTCGCTGGACATCTGGAGAAGAACAATTAACCCCTTCCCTCCCCAGGACGTACCGGTACGTCCTGGGAGCCTGGTACTTCCCGCAACAGGACGTACCGCTACGTCCTGGGGATAGCGCGAGATCACATAAGATCCCGCGCTATCCCTCAGCGGGAGACGGCTGTAAGTCACAGCCGGCGTCCCGCTGCAACAGCAGGGGGGCATCGGAGATGCGCCCCCCGCTGTTAACCCCTTCCCTGCCGCGATCTAAGTAGATCGCGGCAGGGAAAGGGTTCACAGAGGCAGCGCGCTCCCTCTGTGTCTCCGGTCGGCTCTCGCGATGTCATCGCGAGAGCCCGGCCTGTCACCATGTCAACAGGATGCCAGACACTGGTGTCCTGTATTGCCTATGCCTATGATCGCTGTATAAGCGATAAGGCATGGCAGAGCAATAGCTCTGGCATGCTTTATCACAGCGATCATAGGCACAGTGCTGCAAGTCCCTCAAAGGGACTCAAATTGTGTAAAAAAAATAAAAATGTTAAAAAAAAATGTAAAAAAACCCCTTTTTTATGCTTTTTCTAATATTAGCATAAAAAAAGGTAAAAAAAAATGAAAACCCCACATATTGGGTATTGACACGTCCGTAACGACCTGTACAAAAAGTTGAATATGCTATTTATTTTGTACGACAAAAAGCGTAAAAAAAACCCGCTACAAAACAGAGGCAAAATGCTAATTTTTAGCATTTTGCCTCACAAAAAATGCAATAAAAGTGATCAAAAAAGCTGTACATTTCCCAAAATGGTACCAATAAAAACTACAGCTTGCCTGACAAAAAATAAGCCCTCATAGAGCTCCGTACATAAAAAAATAAAAAAGTTACAGGACTTTGAATGCAGCTATAGAGGAAAAAAAAAAAGATTTCCAAAAAAAAGGGGTTTTATTGCAAAAAAGTGTAAAAACTTTAAAAAAAATATAAGAATTTTGGTATCGTTGTAACCGTACCGACCCGCAGAAAAAAACTAGTGTGTCATTTATGCTGTATGATTAACGCTGTAAAAAAAAGAAAAAACAATCTATGGCAGAATTGATACGTTTTCTCTCCCTGTTATCATAAAAAAAAAATAAAAGTTTTACGATATAGTCTATGTACCCAAAAGTGGCACTGATAAAAACTACAGTTCGCCACACAAAAAACAAGCCCTCATACGGCCGCGTCGACGGAAAAATAAAAAAGTTCTGGCTTTTGAAAAATGGAGATGGAAAAATACCAAAAAATCGCTTGGTCCTCAACGCCAAAATAGGCCATGTCATTAAGGGGTTAATAATACGTCTTTCAAAGACACCGGTTACAAGGACGATACATCAACACACTGTGATAAGTTTATCAAAGTAAAAGTATCCTTGACTACTTTCCCAGGACAGCATGAGAAGGAGAACAGATAATAATTCATGTGAGAACAAGAAAAGAAAGAAAATACAGATAACAGTTCAGAGAAATTAAACTTATTTTCCTCTTATTTATTCATTACAAAGGGAAACTAGAATTAACCCCTCACAGTCGTGTAAAGGTCAGCAGCTGCCCAGATGAAGAAAAGAGCAAGCGAGTCCAAAGCTGACTGTCTTGGAATTACTGGGACTACCTGAAAGGGTTAATGCTCCCATATGATTGTGAATCTTATTTTAAGGCCTTCTTATTTGTTTAACTATAACGTTAATTATCACGGCGCAGTTGAATAACCAAAGTAAAGACTTAGTGAGCAGCATTGTATATGTAGAGGTATATGAGATGTAGTGATAAGGCCATGGAAGCAATATACCAGACAAGGCTTCCGCACTCTTCTGAAGGGGCTCCAATGTTTAGTTCACAGAAGTGTGAAACCAAAGTAAGTCATGAGAAAAACGGGAATTTAGTTTACCGTTAATTCCCTTTCTTGAAGGCATCATGACAGCATCCGATGGAGGTTGCTCCTCTGCCGACCTGTAGGGACAGGAAGAGTCAGAGAATAAAAGGACCTCTCCCTCCACCAAGCACCAGTGTGTTCCAAATAACCACAGTGACTAATTTCTCAACCAGAAGGTGTGTTTTATTGTCCTCACTGACCTCCAAAGACAGATTTATATATATACTCATGTGACAAAAAAAATAAACATGCCGGCAGAGGAGGGGGGGGGGGGGGGGGGATAAGCCCATATGCTGTCGTGATGCCTTCAAGAAAGGGAATTAATGATAAACTAAATTCCCGTTTCACCTACGACATCATGACAGCATCCAATGGAGAAATGCCAAATAATGGCAAGAGCTTATAGGGAGGGACTACTGCCTGCAGTACCTTCCTACTGAAGGTTGCATCACGACTAGCTTCTAAGTCCAGTATATAATGTTTAATAAAAATGTGTGGCTAGACGCCCATGTATCACCGTGACAGGCGAATATCCCAATAATTATTTTTCTAGAACTAAGTCACCGATGGGAACCGCTGGTAATTAAAATATAACTTTTATTGAACTCTTCTTAATAAAAATGCGCGATCAAAAACTAAAATAATGTGCCTCTTATTTCTTATGACAGCACTGATACGTTCTTTATGCCTAAAGTACTTTGTTAATATGTCCTTATCACACTACTGACACTGGAAATAGTCAACAAGTGCTAGAATCCATGCAGGATATATCTAGTGTAGATTAAAGATCTCATACGGCAATCATCTGGCTGTTGCCATCATTGTATATATATATATATATCTCAACAAATAGATTTGTTTGATCAATGGCCAGTGGTTGGTAAATTGATGAAACTCCAACAACACTGAGATCAAACACAGGATCTATTATGCCAGGTCATCTGGGAAATTTATGGACAAAAAAGACAGAACAATCTATATCCTTGTGCAGCACTATTGTTTGCAATCAAGTGCTGTATTCACCACCTCGATATATAAGTCCTGTATTCATTCATTCGCCCATAGGGGACAACAAATATAAGGTTATTAGAAGCCCACACTTAGTTTGTTGTGTGGGAACATCCACCCTTATGTTACTCTACATGGATGTTCAACGTCTCATTGATAAAGAGGCTGTATATAAAGACCCCTTATTTAAGTCCAATATATCGCAGTGGTCCTTAGATATAGATCACAAAATTACCCATGCGCTATAATGGATACTGCCCCACCAATACTATTAGGTGGAGGCAGTCAGCTCTTATTCATTGTTCTGGTGTAACCTCTCAAGGATAAGGGTGCAATAATAGCCTGCTTGGACATAGGTTATAGCGTCCAACAGAGCTACAAAAGACCCCTTTAAGAGCACAACACAACGCTACCGACGCGTTTCTGCAGCTAATATTAAGTTAGCTGCGTCATCAGGGTAGTATGCATAAGTTATGTAGAGCCATAAGTAGTGAGCAGCATGACTGGCTGCAAAAGAATGAACATAGATGGTCAGACACTGTTCTTCAGGGCTTTAAGTAGTGCAGACCCCGCCTCCCTTAACAAGGGGCTCGTCCAGCTGCTCCAATGAGCTGCTCCTGTCATTACCACTGCCGAGGTATCGCGGTGTTACGGCGATCTCGCGCATGCGCAGTGCCGACAGGACCGCGGCCGCCAACCACGCCAACCAGCCGCATCAGCAGCTGGAAGCGTAGCGGCACGCCGTTGCCCTGGCAGCGCAGACGCCGGACTCCTGACGTGGATAGCCACAACAGGACGCTGAACATTATTAACCCTTGATGGGACGATGAGCAGTCTGTCAGACATTACAGGTGGCATTTGCATTACAATAAAATACACTGCATGATTAGAAGAACTGGTTATTACAATGTAATGAGGCAATGAAAGGCCACTATACTTCATTAGGAATGTATCTTGAGGGATATTGTTTATTATTCATGATTTAGTCAATTAACACCCAAAGAGGAACTACTGGCATAATCCGTGGTATTACACCTTAGGGGCTATTATTATTGTACATGAAATGATAAAGGTCATCCTATGATGTTCCAACGCCATGTTTAATATTGGAATATATAAAAATATGCCAATTTCTTATTTATCCTTCATGATGATATCAATGCCAAGGAAGGAAATTAAAGAAGACGTATATGCGTGTATTATATAAAGGCGGTAAATGATAAGGTCTCATTTAACCCTTTCGGCGCACAGCAGTCCATACGATGTATCCATCGCGTTTCTTTTTGCAATAACCTCTGATCTACATTTCCTCTTCTTCCGTTATCCCGAATTTTCTCCAAGCCTTGAAATTGGATGCATTCGGGATCGGTATTGTGCTTCTCTCGTATATGTACCGCCACACTGGTGTTTTCTCCCCTGTTAATATTGCCAATATGTTCTAGAATACGTCTTCGTAATTGGCGTGTGGTCTTCCCAATGTAATATAGGGGACAAGGGCACGTGGCTTTATAAATAACCCTGGCAGTTCTGCAATTAATGGAGTCTCGTATTTGATAGACTTTTCCAGTAGAAGAACTGGAAAAGGAGACACCACGCTGGATAAATTTGCAGGCTTTACATCCACTGCATCGGTATGTACCATTGGGGAGTTCTGAATTCAGCCAAGTTTTAGCCCCTGATTGCGGTACAAAGTGACTGTGCACCAACCGGTCACGCAGATTCCGACCTCGTTTATATGTTATTAACGGTTTTGTTGGTAAATGCTCTACTAGGTCGCTATCTCTCCGCAGGGTATCCCAGTGTTTATTTAGGATTGTTTTGATTTCTTTTGAATGATCGTCATAGGTGCCAATAATTCGGATCTTACCATCATTTCTGGGTGTTACTCTGGTTTTTAGAAATTCTTCTCTATTACAATTAGTTGCATAGTTGCTGGCCTTCTGGATCACATCCCCAGGATATCCTCTTTTAAGGAATCTCTGGGTCATTTCATGTGATTTACATGCAAAATCTTCATTGGAAGAACAATTGCGACGTGTCCGAATAAATTGACCCTTTGGGATACCTTGTTTTAGGGATACAGGGTGGTGGCTGTCCCAATGCAGAAGAGTGTTTGTAGCAGTAGCCTTACGGTAAATAGAGGTCTGTAGTGAACCATCGTCAAGTTTGGTTATACGGAGATCCAAGAAGGTGATACTGTGGGAATTTATTTCAGCAGTAAAAAAAAGACCTAAATTGTTTTTGTTAAGGTGATCTACGAACATCAGAAAGTCCTCAATTTCGCCCGTCCACAAAATAAGGACGTCATCGATGAAACGAGCCCAAAGCTCGATAGATGTTGTCCATTTTTCGTTCATCTCGGAAAATACTGATAGCTCCTCCCACCAACCCAGGTACAGGTTGGCATAACTGGGGGCACAAGGGCTCCCCATAGCTGTACCCCTGAGCTGGTGGAAGTGTTTTCCTTCAAAAAGGAAATAGTTTTTAGTGAGAACGAACGATAGGAGGTTGAGTAACATACAATTATGCTCCTTGAGGTGTATACCCCTTTGGTTTAGATAAAACTCAACCGCTTTCATACCTCCTGAATGTGGAATGGAGCTATACAGCGCCTCGATGTCCAGGCTCGCCAATTTGGTATTTGGGGATACTGTAATCCCTTCTAGGCGCTTGAGGATGTCGGTAGTGTCCTTAACATAGGCCGGTAAGGCCTCAACAAAAGGTCTAAGTATGATATCTAAATACTTGCTGATTCCCTGCGTAAGAATTTCGTTTCCAGAGACAATCGGGCGGCCTTTTAACGGATTTGTTCCCTTATGGATTTTGGGTAATCTATAAAAGGCAGCCACTTGAGGAGAGGATGGATACAAATATTTCAATTCTATATCATCAATTAATTCCGCATCCCTCGCCTGTGTGAGGATGTCTTTCAGTTCGTTTGCAAAGGAGTCAGTAGGGTCCTTGGACAAGACTTCATAATTGGACCTATCTTCTAATATATGTAAACACATGTCTCTATAGACTTTCCGGTCCATTATTACTACATTGCCCCCCTTATCAGAGGGCTTGATAACGATATTATCATCCCTTTCGAGAATTAATAAGGCCTTCTTTTCGGCAGGAGTCAAATTTTGATGTTTAAATTTGGTCTGTTTGGATAATTGCTCCAGTTCTTTATTAATCAGGTTCTCGAAGATCTCAATGTATGGTGAATCTCCCGAGGGGGGCAAACTAGTGTTTTTCAACTTTAGTTCAGTAAAAGGGCCCTTGCTAGGGTCATGTGTTCCTTCTACTTCAAGGGCTTCCAATGCATTAATTGCTTCTAGGTCACTATGGTCTAATCCTAGGTCCAGGCATTTTTTTCTGCCCTGGATGGCAAAATACTTTTTCCATCTCAGTTTACGTAGGAATAATGCAATGTCTTTGATCCAATCAAATGAACTACATTTATTAGTTGGGATGAAAGACAACCCCTTCTTAATAACTGACTCCTCATGTGATGATAGAATTTTAGATGACAGATTTATAATTTGTAATGCATCCTCCTCAGTGGTTGGCATCGTGGTGTTTACATTGTTCTTTTCCATTACTGGACTTGGCCGTGGGTTTGATACGATTGTGCTACTCCCATCATCCCTCGGTTTCTGGTCATATAATGGCTTATGGGTTGGCCTAAAAAATGACCATCATTGGGGTTGCCTCTACCCCTACCTCTACTCTTAGTTCTCATGTTACCCCTGTTTTTCTTTCTCTCAGTGAAACCACCTCTTCTAATTTGATCACTGTTGGAATGTTCACTTTCTGAAGAACTCATTTCGGTTTCAGTCATTTGTCTTGTTTCATATACTCTATTCTTTGTAAAATCTCTCAGATCTCTCTGATACTGATGATGTTTCCTTTCTTTAAGATATCCTGTGTATTTGTCAATAGTTATTTTTAGGGCATTTTCCCATTTTTCATAGTCGGCTTCTGATGAAAATTTCCGTACTTCCTTTATTGACTCATCTAAGTTTCTACTTAGCTTTTCTAAGTTTACCTTTTCTTCTTCAAGTAGCAAATTCATGAATCTTAATGAGCTATCAGTTGATTCCCGCTCCCACTTACCCATAAATTCTGGGGTTCTTAGTTTGGGGGGTGGTGGTATATGAACTCTGAGACCACGGGGTACAATTTTGTTGTTGAAGTAGTTGGTCAGGGCTTAAACTTCCCACCATGTTTTTACAAACTAAGTGTGGGCTTCTAATAACCTTATATTTGTTGTCCCCTATGGGCGAATGAATGAATACAGGACTTATATATCGAGGTGGTGAATACAGCACTTGATTGCAAACAATAGTGCTGCACAAGGATATATATTGTTCTGTCTTTTTTGTCCAAAAATTTCACAGATGACCTGGCATAATAGATCCTGTGTTTGATCTCAGTGTTGTTGGAGTTTCATCAATTTACCAACCACTGGCCATTGATCAAACAAATTTATTTGTTGAGATATATATATATATATATATATATATATATATATACATACAATGATGGCAACAGCCAGATGATTGCCGTATGAGATCTTTAATCTACACTAGATATATCCTGCATGGATTCTAGCACTTGTTGACTATTTCCAGTGTCAGTAGTGTGATAAGGACATATTAACAAAGTACTTTAGGCATAAAGAACGTATCAGTGCTGTCATAAGAAATAAGAGGCACATTATTTTAGTTTTTGATCGTGCATTTTTATTAAGAAGAGTTCAATAAAAGTTATATTTTAATTACCAGTGGTTCCCATCGTAGACGCCCATGTGGCCATACCACAAATTTACTCAATGGAGGCGTGTGCTCTCTGCACCCAAGAACACGCCACCGCTCGGGTAGAGTGGGCCTTCAGTCCTTCGGGGGATAGAAGGAATACCTTGGGCCACCTTATATGTCAGGCCAACGATGGGTAAGTCCATAAGGCGCTCAAATGGTGGGTCATAGGCCTGGAGGACTATAGACAGATCCCGGCGGGGGTGGTGAGTATAATAAATAAATGAAGTCTACTCGCACCCTAAGAAGCTTTCTAGCCCATCAGCGCTCTGCAAGTGTGCAGTCAAAGAACGCCCCCAATGCCGCAACCTGTACTTTGAAGGTGCTGGGCTTAACCCATTATCCAGGCCCTCTTGAAGGAAGTCCAAGATTTGGAGGATGTCTGGATGTTCTAAATCCTGTATACTCTGGCCCATCCACTCCTTCTTCCAAACACTTGAGTAGATTTTTTTTTGTCGAGGACTTAAGGTTCTCGCAAATGGCAGACACTACCTTGTTGGACAGACCCTTCCCTAGAAATTTTACCCGCTCAACATCCAGGCTGCCAGCCTGAATTTCTGAACCTCTGGATGATAGAAAGGGCCCTGATGAAGGAGACCTGGCCTTGGCGGGAGGTGAACGAGAGAACCAGGGCCTCTTGGGCCACTAAGGAGCTACCGAGTTTACTGACACTCTTGACCTCTGTAGCTTCCTTAGGAAGAATGGTATTAGAGGTAAAGGAGCGAACGTGTAGGCTAGTTCCCAATCCCAGGGATGTGAGAGGGCATCCGTGCCTACAGCTTGTTTTTCTGAGCTTCGGGAAAAAAAGAACTGGCATTTGGCATTCCTGTTGGTAGCCAAGAGGTCTATCTGAGAAGCGCCCCACTTTGTGACGAGTGATTCGAACACCTCGGGATGCAGCTTCCTTTCGCCAGGATCTACCTCTCTCCTGCTGAGAAAATCTGCAGTAGTGTTCTCGTTCGCTTTTATATTGAAGGCCAACAACAACTGGGTTGTACGTTCTGCCCAGCGAAAGATCTTTTCCGCCAGTTGCTGAAGTAGAGGATTCCTGGTGGCGAATGAGCAGTCATGTTGTCTGAGAAAACCCTAATGTGCTTCTCCACTAACTGTGACTGGAGGCTACGTAGGGGCTTCCAAATTGCGTTCAATTCTCTAAAGTTGGAATAACCAGTTTTCTCTTAAGGGCCCCAACTACCTTGTATGTATTCTTCCGAGTACGTACCCCAACCCTTAGCACTGGCATCTGTCATCACAACTATCGCAGGGTCCTGGTTCCACTCTGAAACCCGAGAGAAGTTGTCAACCGACATCCACCATCGAAGGGAGTATCTAGCCTTGGAGCAAATGAGCATTGTCCTTTCAAGAGAAGCCAGCGATTTGTCCCATTTTCAGATGATAAACGCCTGAAGTTCACGGATGTAGAACTGGGCCCAGGGTACGATGTTGATAAAGCCGTCATTAACCCCAGGAT
Organism: Eleutherodactylus coqui; assembly: GCF_035609145.1. NCBI lineage: Eukaryota > Metazoa > Chordata > Amphibia > Anura > Eleutherodactylidae > Eleutherodactylus > Eleutherodactylus coqui. The sequence goes on along the minus strand of NC_089840.1, from coordinate 272,458,669 downwards.
CCGCATGCCTTCCCTGCATGACACTCCTGATTTCCCATACAAGGCTGAATATTCATCAAGAATGTGCTGTTTCCTGAATGGGGATAAGGAAGAACACGGACGGTGGGAATCCAGGATTACTCCTAAAAAATTTTTTCCTACTTTCGGGATTCATGCTGGGACTTCTGATAATTGATATTCCAGCCTAGGTCCTGCAGCAACACTAGCGTGATGTCTAGATGAATTTTTAAAATTGCAGGAGAATCCACCACCAGAAAGAAATCATCCAAGTATGGAATGATAATTATTCCCAACCTACGTAGGTAGGCTACCATCTCGATAACCACTTTGGAAAAAACATGTGGAAAGGAGGAAATCCCAAAGGAAAGGCAGGTGAATTGGAAGTGACAGACTGAACCTTCAATTTCCAGAGCAAATCTCGAGAACTTTTGAAAGTTGGGGTAAATGGAAATGTGATAATATGCGCCCTTAAGGTCAATAGTGACCATAATACTATCTGCACTAATAAGGTGGTTAAGGTTTTGATGGTTTCCATTTTAAACTTCCTATACACTATGAAGTTGTTTAGGTTTTTAAGGTTAATTATGGTTCAGTGTGATCCATTGTGTTTGGGGGCGAGAAATAGGGGAGAGTAAAATCCCTTTTGATGTTCTCGTATGGGGATGGGAATGATGGCCCCCAAGGTTTAATAGCCTTACCCCTTCCTCTCTTTAGATAAGACCATCTCCCAGACTTCCCTTTCCACACATAGGCATAGGACGAGAGACTAGGTGTAAATGGTCTTTTATGAGGTCTGTCAATTGGAAGCCCCTGGCTTTTGTCTACCACTTTTTCTAGGAGGCGATGTAGGAGGTCTGGCCCGAAAGTTTGGTGACCCCAAAAAGGCAAGGCACAGAGTTTGTTTTTAAAGGTGATGTCTGGCTGTGTTAGATAAGGCCGCTGCACGAGCCCCAAAGTGAAAGGACTCCATGGATGCATCTGCCAAGAAGCCCATGGCCATCTGTCGCAGGAGAATACCACTGGCAATTTCCTCCCTTGTAGTCTTTTGGTCAATTAACGTGGACAATTGGTCGAGCCAGCCCGCCATAGAATGTGCTACAGATGTAGCAGCAATATTCGATTTTTATGTCCAAACTTGACGCAGTCTAGGCTCTTTGCATGACTGTATTCACCTTGCTGTCCATAAAGTCTTTCAGGTGGGATGCGTCATCAAAAGGTAGACCCAACTTCCTTGTCACCATGGAAATGGCCATATCTATTTTGGGTATTTCAGTAATGGTGGCGACGTCCTCTTCTGAGAACGAGTCAGCCCTTAAAGTCCTCTGAAACCAAGGGACTCTGTTCAACACATTGCCACTTATTTAAAATCAGGCATTTAAGGGTAGTATTTACGGGAAAAACTGACTTGCGTTGCAGTAAAAGACCCGCGAACATTTTGTCCTGCGCTGTATGCAGTTGTTGCACCTGCATGGTCTTACAGACCGCCTTAAGCAACTGGTCCATGATGGAGGAAGAAAATAAGTATTTATTTTCCTCCTGCACTGCCTCACTCAGTTCTCCCAGAGAAAAATCTTCGGCTATGACGGAGTCAGAATCCGACACAACCAGAACCGTCCTTCTTGCGGCCCCCGAGGGCCCTGGCTGGAACTCTGCAAAGGAAGACTGAACCTCTTCACGGACCATTGCCCTAATGTCAGACATAAAACATGATTTTTCCTCTTGCAGTATTTTAACAGAACAAGTAGCACAAAGTTTTTTAGTGTAATCCTCGTACAACTTTCCAAAACACATTGGACATTGCTTACTCCTTCTAGCCTCCCTGGGCTTTTGAGTATCCCTGTCCTGAAATGACAAGGAATACTTAGTAAGTGAAGTGAGTCTAGTGCAGGTGCATTTTTGGTTGGCCCACAGGACCACTTACAGTCTGGAGACTTTCCGGATCCTCTCTGGCTGCCATTCCTGCAGTGGGTCCCAGAAGCCTTACTTGCAAGCGGCCATCCGCAGCGTTCCTTTGATGTAGAGGCTTTATAAATTTTGTATTTGGCTGGCTTTCCGCCTAATCCAAGGTCCACCTCCACATGCTCCGTATGATGCTGGAGTGCCTGACGTCAGCCGCTGACACCCCACTTAATCGGACGTGCCGGGGACTCTGAAGGTGCGGCCACCGCCTGGATGAAGGCTGCAGTGGCGCCAGCAGCCCATCCTTAGACCTTGACCCATGCAGCCCCTGGTTAAGACCCAGATGAGGTACTTCCCACTGGTGTAACCGGGGCTGCCATTACCCGATTCCACCCACGTGAAGGATGTGGTGGAGTCTCTGCCGCTGCTGTCTTGTGGGGGAAGGAAACACTGGTGCTTGGTGGAGGGGAGGGCCTTTTATTCTCTGCCTCTTCCTGTCCCTACAGGTCAGCAGAGGAGCAACTTCCATCATATTCTGTCATGATGTCGTAGAGAACGTATATTTCCGTAAAGACTTCCATGTCGTACTCCGGTCCTGGCTGCTGATCTTTGTGTCTCATACAACAGCACGTTGCCTGGAGATGCCGGCTCAGTCCGCTCACTGCGCATCTATCGGAACACCCGACTGCTTTTACCAGCTCACATCGCTCCCACTAAGGCCGCCTGTACATGGGTGGGGTCAGATTCTGCATGCAAAATCAGGCCCTGGCTAAAGCAGTGTCGATGCGTACCTGCCTTTCTGCATCTTAACCTTTACTGCGGATAGTCCGCACGGCTCATCGTCTGACATGTGCAGTGCAGTTTTTTTTAAACTTATGCTTCCCTGCGTCATTGCCTAGTAATGACGCGAATCTGCGACCTTACTGCGATGTCGATTACTAAAGGGCTGCGGTTCAGACAGCTTCCATTGACTTCAATAGAAGCCGTCCGCGCAGAATCTACGCAAAAATAAAGCATGTGATTTTTCCTTCAAAAGCGGAAACCGCAATTGGTTTCTGCTCATGTGCAAGAAGAATCACTTTTCAATAGCATGCTTTGGGTGGTATTTGCTGCGGAACCCAGAGGTGGAGACTCACCACAGATTCCATAATGCAAATCCGCCTGTGTGCAGACAGCCTTAGTTTGCAAATCCTGACTTTTTCCTCTGAGGCTCTCGAACTCACATCCACACAAGTCCAGCTGCAGGTCCGCTCTGCTACAGCTCCACTAGCTCAATCTCTCTCTTCCCTGCACTCTCTGAAGCTGCCAAGTCCCACCGGAGCCCGGGAACAAGACCTCTCTTTCGCTCCTTAGTACACAGGCCTTTAACCAATCAGGGTGCAGATCAGGTCCTGTCAGTTCATAACAACAACAAAGATCAGAGTGAGCAAAGTCATGTGACCTCTCACTGAAGGTCCTGCCTGGCAGGAACATAAGGTACAGACATAATAAATATGTATATTATAGTACACGGATGTTTAACCCCTTACACAACGCTTGTCAATCACAGCTGGAGGTGCACACCAGTTGGCTGAGCACATCTGCCCCTTCTTTTTAGCAATTGGTGGTAGTTTCAGTTCCTGAGCCCCCTGAACAAAACTTCTAATGTGTCACTGTGATTTTGTCAAAGTTTCTTGAAAGTTTAGTTAGCCTTTAAAGTAGTAATACATCTGAGCTGTGGATATGAATGTGGATGAGGCCTATTCCTGCTGTCAGTAGTGATGTGGGAAACATACTTCCCCAATTATGGGACTAGGATAATATTACCTCTTATTACACTGGTATTGAGTTACTGTATGATAATAGAATATATAAACATATATCCAGATAACAGAATCCAGAACAAGGAGACATAGACCTACATAATGGAATCCAGAACATTCACCTATAGCCAGATAAAGGAATACAGAGCAGAATTACTTATCCCAGATAACAGAATCCAGAACATGAAGACATATATGGCCACATAGCAGAATCCAGAACACGGATACACTGACCCAGATAACAGAATGCATTACGGTGAAAACTGACCCAGATAACAGGATGCAGAAGTATGTTATATACTGTATGTAAGTGAATTTTTGTGGCCGTGCATGCAGAACAGACAAAACAAATGGACCAAGATGCATCAAATTCACCACACAGTTAAATCAGACGCTTTAAAGGTTTTAGATCAGGTTTCAGGTCTTAATGATCTACTGTTCTCAACATATTTGAAACAAGTCGGAACACAAACATAACGGCCAAATGACTGCACCAAATTTGCCACATTGGTAAACCAAGGGGCTTTGGTAGGCTTTAGACCGAGCTTTAGCTCTCTAAAACTACCATATTCAATATTTGCAAAACATCAGAATACAAAAGTTAATTCTACTAGTGGTGTATATATTACTGAGTTATATACCCCTTGTTGGTGTTTCTTTATTGTAGTGGTTATAGCTTACTTATCCTATATCAAATAAAGGTTACATATTAATGGTAATACTATTTCACTGATCAACATGGGCAGCAAGCAGCCTGAGTATACGGCTTCAGGTTATATTATTCAAAAATTACGTTTCTTCTTGGCAGATAATGGTAGCATGAACTCAGAGGGATGTCTGATATCTTCAAATGATCAAAGTATTACCCAAGATGCATATGAGGAGTCTGCCTTTATCACAGATATACCATCAGCTCTTCACAGCAAAGGTCCATCATCTGATCATTTTGAGCTGATCCTATCTTCTGATTCATCACAGACTGCAAAGCAAAATAAAATTTATAGAAGGAAAGTTGAATATGAAAGAGTTCACAAAAGAGAGAAACCATATTCATGCTCAGAGTGTGGGAAAGGTTTTAATTATAAATCAGCTCTTGTTAAACATCAGAGAACTCACACAGGGGAGAAGCCATTTTCATGTTCAGAATGTGGGAAATGTTTTAAATGGAAATCAGTTCTTGTTAGACATCAGAGAACTCACACAGCGGAGAAGCCTTTTTCTTGTTCAGAATGTGGGAAATGTTTTAAAGAGAAATCAGATCTTGTTACACATCAGAGAATTCACACAGGGGACAAGCCATTTTCATGTTCGGAATGTGGGAAACGTTTTAACAACAGATCAATTCTTGCTAAACATCAGAGAACTCACACAGAGGAGAAGCTATTTTCATGTTCAGAATGTGGGAAATGTTTTAAGGAGAAATCAGTTCTCATTACACATCAAAGAGTTCACACAGGGGAGAAGCCATTTTCATGTTCAGAATGTGGGAAATGTTTTACCGAGAAATCAGTTCTTGTTAAACATCTGAGAATTCACACAGGGGAGAAGCCATTTTCATGTTCAGAATGTGGGAAATGTTTTACCGAGAAATCAGTTCTTGTTAAACATCTGAGAATTCACACAGGGGAGAAGCCATTTTCATGTTCAGAATGTGGGAAATGTTTTAAGGAGAAATCAGTTCTCATTACACATCAAAGAGTTCACACAGGGGAGAAGCCATTTTCATGTTCAGAATGTGGGAAATGTTTTCACGAGAAATCAGTTCTCATTACACATCAAAGAGTTCACACAGGGGAGAAGCCATTTTCATGTTCAGAATGTGGGAAATGTTTTCACGAGAAATCAGTTCTCATTACACATCAAAGAGTTCACACAGGGGAGAAGCCATTTTCATGTTCAGAATGTGGGAAATGTTTTCACGAGAAATCAGTTCTTGTTAGACATCAGAGAATTCACACAGCCGAGAAGCCATTTTCATGTTCAGAATGTGGGAAATGTTTTAACGAGAAAGCAACTCTTGTTAAACATCAAAGAACTCACACAGGGGAGAGGCCATATTCATGTTCAGAATGTGGGAAATGTTTTATTCAGAAAACAGATCTTGTTAAACATCAGAGGATTCACACAGGGGAGAAGCCATTTTCATGTCCAGAATGTGGGAAATGTTTTAACCACAAATCAGCTCTTGTTAGACATCAGAGAATTCACACAGGGGAGAAGCCATTTTCATGTCCAGAATGTGGGAAATGTTTTAAAGAGAAATCAGCTCTTGTTACACATCAGAAAATTCACACTTCAGAGAAGCCATATTCATGTCCAGAATGTGGGAAATGTTTTAACCACAAATCAGCTCTTGTTACACATCAGAGAATTCACACAGGGGAGAAGCCATTTTCATGTCCAGAATGTGGGAAATGTTTTATACAGAAATCAGCTCTTGTTACACATCAGAAAATTCACACTTCAGAGAAGCCATATTCATGTTCAGAATGTGGGAAATGTTTTAAAATGAAGTCAATTCTTGTTAATCATAAGAGAACTCACACAGGGGAGAAGCCATTTTCATGTTCAGAATGTGGGAAATGTTTTATACAGAAATCAGTTCTCGTTATACATCAGAGAACTCACACTTCAGAGAAGCCATTTTCATGTTCAGAATGTGGAAAATGTTTTAAGGAGAAATTACTTCTTGTTACACATCAAAGAGTTCACACCGGGGAGACGCCATTTTCATGTTCAGAATGTGGAAAATATTTTATACGGAGCTCACATCTGGTTACACACAAGCTCGTTCACACAGAGGAAAAACAATTTGCATGTTTAGAATGTGGAAAATGTTTTAAGCAAAAATCTGTTTTTGTTAGACATCAGAGAATTCACACAAGGGAGAAGCCATTTTCATGTTCAGAATGTGGGAAATGTTTTACATGGAAATCAGTTCTTGTTGAACATCAGAGAACTCACACAGGGGAGTAGCCATTTTCATGTTTAGAATGTGGGAAATGTTTTAAACATAAATCACACCTTTAAAATATTTTAGCTCCTTCCTGACCAGAAGAAAGGAAGAAAAAGGAGGGAAAAAAGCTCTTTTTTTTACACTAAAACCAGGAATTTATAAATGTAAGAAAAACAAATGCAAGTGTTGTCAACATATGAAATCTGGTAGAAAACATTAGAATGGGGCAAAATGATACACCGATAAAATTAAAACAGAAAACTAGACTCAGCTGTGAAAGTAGATTTGTCAGATATATATTAGAATGTACATGTGGCAAGAATTATGTAAGTAGAACCAAAAATGCACTTAGGTCCCATGTTAGTAATCAGAAATTCAACATAAGAAGGGGATTCCTTAAAGGGGTGGTCTCGCGAAACCAAGTGGGGTTATACACTTCCGTATGGCCATATTAATACACTTTGTAATATACATTGTGCATTAATTATGAGCCATACAGAAGTTATTCACTTACCTGCTCCGTTGCTAGCGTCCTCGTCTCCATGGTTCCGTCTAAATTCGCTGGCAGCTTGCTTTTTTAGACGCGCTTGCGCAGTCCGGTCTTCTCTATTCAGCACGAGCCGCTTCAGTGTGCTCCCCGCTACAGCTCTTCTGCGCATGCGCAGACGAGCTGTCACTGCTCGGGAGCGCGCTGCAGCGGCCATTCTGCACCTTAGAGGAAGGTGCAGAAACTGGAGCTGCCCAGCGGAGAAGCCCAGCCCAGCCGCCCCGAGAAGCGTCCCAGGTAAGTGATGGGTCGGGGGGGAACTAGCGCTGCGCCGGGGGGGGGGGGGGGCTGTCGCTGCGATGGGGGGGCTGCCGCTGCGCCGGGCTGCGCCGGGGGGGGCTGCCGCTGTGATGGGGGAACTAGCGCTAGGCCGGGGGGGCTGTCGCTAGGCCGGGGGGGCTGCCGCTGTGATGGGGGAACTAGCGCTAGGCCGGGGGGGCTGTCGCTAGGCCGAGGGGGGCTGCCGCTAGGCCGGGGGGGCTGTCGCTAGGCCGGGGGGGGCTGCCGCTAGGCCGGGGGGGCTGTCGCTAGGCCGGGGGGGGGCTGTCGCTAGGCCGGGGGGGCTGTCGCTAGGCCGGGGGGGGCTGTCGCTAGGCCGGGGGGGCTGTCGCTAGGCCGGGGGGGCTGCCGCTAGGCCGGGGGAACTAGCGCTGGGTTTCGGGGCCTTCACCTGGGCTGAGGGTCTAGCGCTGGGGAGCCGGGGGCTAGCGCCGGTTACCTGCTGCCTGGCGGTGGGCGTCTGGTCGGCGGCTGCGGGGCGTCTGGTCGGCGGCTGCGATGCGTCCGGTTGCCATGGAGACACAGCTGGCGGCGTCTCGGGAGCGCGCACGTCGGGCTGCAGCGAGCGACGGGGAAAGAGCCGGCGGCCATCTTGAGAAAACTTTTATAAGTTGCTGAAACGCTGGAACGGTAAGTACAAACCAGCTAGAAATGTCATTTACAGGGGGGCTTAGTTATGTGTACTTAATGGGGGGGACTGGGCAAAAAAAAAAATTTAACTGCTTCCTCGAGGCAACCCCTTTAAACACAGCTTATCCCGTCTTTTGTGGAATCTCATAATTGTCAAACTGAACACCTTTATGTCACACCACTAGAAGACGTCCAATCACTATCCATGAGCCAGCTTAGAAAAAAGGAGATGTTCTGGATCTATAAATTGAAGACTCTGACTCCGTTGGGATTGAACAAAGTGTTGGAGAAGATATATTAATAATAAACTGTATATATGAAATGGATATATTGATGTTGGCATTTGATATAGATTTTGGAAATAGCGCTCACTGTAGAGAAGTCTACATATAAAATGAAGTGCTGGATAAAGAGTTGTTATATAATATATATGTTTAAAAAATGTCTTTAAAAATGGGTTGAAATTGATTTTTTTAATATGAACTAACAATGAAATATGAGCATCTATTTTAAATAGGTTTTTTTAAAAAAAAACAACTATGTGTACCTGACTTTTATAATGTGACCGTTGATAAAAATGAATATTTTAATTAGTTTTAATATGTGATGAGATATATGACCTTATACTATTGTATGCTACACAAGCTTAGGATTTCATTTATTCTCCCTTTGAGAAATTATATGGAAGCCGGTGCATGGTAATACAGCATTTGTACATTTAATAACAGCGTATACTGCACTGTAGTAGAAATCGACTTATGAATGAAAAGGGAGATGGAAAAGCACATTGCGTTCCATCGTGAGAAGAGAGTGACGTATTCGGTCACTTGAGTAGGAAGTACTTCCCACTTGATGATGCTGGAATTGCCCCTGCACCGGCGTAACCACGAGTTATGGAATGTGAGTGGATTGTAATTCATATATATATTGTGTTTTATGTATTATATGCTTGAGAAAGGCAAGATAAGATTGCCGAAACACGTTGCATCAATAAATTGACCTTAAAAATATACGGGTCTACGGCTGATCCTTCTGGATTCCGGAGTGCGAGGATTCTTTTCCTTCATAAATCACACCTGGTTTCACATGAGGTCATTCACACAGAGGAGAAACAATTTGCATGTTTAGAATGTGGAAAATGTTTTAACCAAAAATCAGTTTTTGTTAGACATCAGAAAATTCACACAAGGGACAAGTCAATTCCTATTTTTTAACGCTTAACAAATGTTACAAAAAAATACAACATTTAAAATCAAAGTCACATGTCATACCAGAGAAAGCAAGTTAGCGCACTAAATGACGATTAAAACATACCTACAGTTTCAGACATCTTTTCAGGATAAGCTGCCATCTGTATACATAAGCAATAACACTATTTCTGACCATTTTATACTTAATATATCATTAGATTTACTCTCTGCCTTCTCTAATTTTTAAGGTACCTGTAAGAGTTGTGCTGGCTGGGATCTCTTGTACCACATAGGTTTCTAGCAGCAGTCCCCCACAGGTGTGGAATGATTAAGCTAGCTAGGTGGGGTGTTCTCCTATTAGCCAATCACCACCCGTCTGTCTGCAGATAAATATCCACCCTCTGCAAGAGGAAGTTGGTGTCCCTTCACTCTAGGGTTTGTTGGTTTTGCATGCCTTTACAGGTTTTAGGTGTCTGAACAGGGGCTTGTCCAGTGTTTTTGCATGTGGCCAGACATTAGGTGTGGATAGCCCTGTTCTGTGTATTTGGTGTGAACAGCATCATGCTCTGTATGTCTCTGCTGGTGGCTAGATATGAGGAGTAAACTGGCCCTTGTATGCTGGTGTGTGATTTGTGTCCTGTGTGCCAGTCTGTCTGGTTCTGTGTATTAACCCTTCAGGGATGCGCAGGGCTGCCTTTATCGAGACAATCGCCTTGCCTATTAGGTAGGGTCCTGCCATTCTCCCTGCAGCTTGGGGTCAGCTGTCTTGCTAGTGTTGGGACCGCGTGACATAAGGACCCTTGATCGTTGGGCTCGCGGCTTAAGTGACTTGGCCATTTCACGAACTAATCCCCTATATTTATTTCAGCAATTTATCTATTATGTGTGCTGGTTTGCAAGGTGAGTGTTGGTTTCCTGTTGGCAGTCCTTATCTCTGGTAACGTTTGTGTGTGTATGGTGCTCACTTGCCCACACGAACATAACAGTACCTTTACACGGGTCGATGGTTACATGAATAATCACTAAAATGAGCGATTTTCAGGTTACTGTTGGCTCATGTACACATGACTGCAGACAGGACAACAAGCGAGAAGTCACTTAGCTAGCTGAAGAGGAACAACTGCTGAGTGGCATCTCCCTGAGTGTAAACAGGAATCGTTCAGTGTTTGAGTGACTGCCTGTTTACAGTGAATGGAGGTGGGCGAGACGAAATGATCTTGAATGACTATCGCTCCTGTAAAGCACCGGTACGATAGTCACTGGATTGGCTGTTGGGCACACAACAATCATCCAGTATAAAGAGGCCTGTGGTTTTCCAAGAGCTGGTGGGTATAGACTAGCTGATATGATATCGCCATACACTGTGCACATAGGAGAGCAGGATCTTTTCTCTAAAATGCCCCTCTATAATGCAGTTAATTATGAGGTTGTGCTATAGAGACAGAGAAGTACTAAGCAGTTTCCATTCAATCCCGCTTCCAAAGTAGTGGACCCAAAGTAGAAGTAGGGAGACCACTAGTGGCCAGCACTTTACATACAATGATGTTTTTGTGCAGAAAAAAGCAATAAAATGATTTGCACTTTTGCCAGTCATCACATTGGCATCACGTAAGCTCAAGTTTATTCAAAATTCAACGATCATTTAAGAAATGTTTGTTATTACCAATCAATGTCTTTTATCCAAATAGGAAATAGGAAACAGGTAGCGCATCTACATAGCAGCCATGTGCATAGAATATCTCACATTAATATATATAACTGCATCTCAGAGCTTTTCAGCAGTTGTTAATAAAGGTTTGCTTGTAAACCTTCCATGCTTGTATTTGGGCTGATCTTCCTGTATTCTTTACCCATTAACCTATCTCCTCAGCCCTCTGGCAGTGAGCGGGAGCCGGTAGGTGTTATGTGCATGAATAGTGAGCACAGCATTACACCAAGGATCCCGGACTTTGTGGAATCTGTTAGGACACTTTCTGGTTTTAAAAAAGATCATTTAACAGGATAAATCAAACATTTCCTGGACATCCTACAGCAGCATAGAAGAGGTTAATTCACTTGACCCCTGTTCTAAGTGTAAGACATTAATTAGAAATATATCAATTAGCATAAACAACAGAAACCCCCCCCCCCCCCACATATATTAAAAGAGCTAAAAGGACACAGACTACGTATTCATTTCACTTCTTGTATCAGATAGAAGACAAGTCCTTCTGGAACATTTTGTGTCTTATATCAGGGATCTGTATACATGGGTTCTCATGCACCTCGATCCACCTGTATATGTCGGCCCTGTACACAGCTGGTATATTTGTTTTGCAGGTAAAAGTGGGGTTTATGCTGTATACTGCCTGCAGTCTCTCAGCATTATATTAACCTGCCTCCCTGGTGGAGTTTTCTCACATCATCCATCTGTATAAGGCTGCACATCCTTCCTGCTAAGGTAAGTAAAGCTAGATTCTCATGCTATAGACCCATGTACATGTGCCATCTGAGTATGCACTGGCCCCCACTCTCTCTGCAAGTCTTCGGACTGTTCGTAGCTGACATCACACGATCTCACAAGAGTCCAGATCGGCAGAATGGGGCTCAATGACATCACTCAGGTCTGCAAGAACAATGGGCTGGCCTCATTGACGTTATGTGATCTCACTAGAGCTCAATCTGCCAGGTTATTTAATTTGATTGTTCCTCTCTTATCAATGATTCACTTGCTGGCAACAACTGATTACCAGTGTGATGCTACACTATATCTCTTGAACTTTTCCTCCAAGTCTTTGGCACTATCTCATGCTGCCTTCTCTTTGGCCAACAACTGCCACTGGAAGCTAGGGGTGTGACAGGGGTGTTCCTGTGAATGCCCCTGTCACACCCCTAGCTCCCAATTGGGTCAATGTTAGAAGGTCCTAGCAGCATCTGGATAGATTGTTGCCTGGCCTGCAGCCTTGGGATGAGCGTTACTTTTGTTCTTAGCCTTGGAATCTTTGCTGTAAATGCTGGCATGTTACAGCTCTAAAATGCCAGCATTAACAGCTAATTATCTAAGCCCATGAGGAAAACTTACCCTCACGCTAAGGATGCTGGGCAGCCAAAAAACAATCCACATTCTGTGCCTAGCACTCTCACTGGAGCAGCCGTGCCCACTTCCATCAGCAGCCGACTAGTGTTTTGTGTGATGCCTACCGTCCGTCCCGGCTGCAGGCCCAGTGTTGCGCCCCGGCTGCCGGCTCAGTGTTGCGCCCCGGTTACCGGCTCAGTGTTTCGTCCCGGCAGCTGGCTGTCTTCTCCGTCCCCACAGCTGGCTGCATTCCCCATCCCTGCAGCCAGCTGTGTGCTCCATTCCCGCAGCCAGCTGTGTGCTCCATTCCCGCAGCCAGCTGTGTGCTCTATGACGACCGTGCCCCTGCTCTTTTGCTTCTGAGGTGCTACCGACAATGATGCTTGCAATGCTGCAGCAGTGGTCAGGACGGCACTTCGGGCATAAAATGCCCACTAGCCAATCAAAAGCTGGGGGCGTGACAATTTTCTTTGGACAGCTGTATTACATCGCCCACTCATAAGTTGCGGTGGCAACATAATGCAATACCACCAGTCCATTCTATGACTGATTACCATTCTGCAACCAGGGGATTTTCTTGTAACCATAAACTCAACGGATGTCTATCTGCACATTTCCATGTTTCCTTCTCACAGGAGGGTTCACAGAATATTACGATAAACAGAGTTCCAGATTTGTCATCTTCAAGTCACCTGTCTTCGATTTGGCATTCATCTTTTTCTATTAGGTTAGTCTCTTTCAGCGCCATATTGCTCTGTTTTGGTATGTTGCACAGAGGTGTCTCTACATGCATCAGACTTAAGGACAGTTTAAAAATGGAGGTAATAGCCAAGGCTATCCGGTAATAGCCAAGGTTATCCCACGATCTTTCTGCATTCTGGCAAGTAGTAGATTTAGGACAAATATTGTGCCGATACCCCAGGAGCATCCAGAAAAAATATTTGACCAGTGCCTTCTCAACGTTTTCTAAAATTTGGTTGTAAACTTGAAACTGTTCTTCAGTTAACAAACTTTTGTTATTAGACATTACTTGTGCAAAGAATATTGTGTTTTAACTGATCTCCTTAAGGCCTCCTGTCCAAGTGTGATTTTTCATTGCGTTATCCGTGGTGATAATCTGCATGTAGGTAACGCATAAAATGCTTTCCATAGGATAACTCTGGAAAGTGCAGTCCGATGTAGACGAGCGAAAATCCACCACGATTTTCTGTTCGCGTATAAAAATCGCAGCATGCCACGATTTTCCGAGATAAACCTTTCACAATGATAGGTTCGTCGTAAAAAATCACGTTTAGTGTCTCCCATTGCGGAAATCCCCGTGGGTTAAAACGCAACGCCGATGGCCAGCCAGCCTAAGATAATCTCTATTTTGGAGGACTGTATCACATCTTGTAGGTTGAGGGAAGCCTTAATGTTCTAAACCTTCTCCTCCCGGAGACAGCACTGCATCTTCAATAGAAATCAGGCATTTATTATAAATTTCATCCATAACGCGGTGAACTTTTTTTTCACATCCGCTTCGAGCGTGTAATAACTGCAAACCAAAATAAAGTGAACTGCAAATGGGATTTGCAAGCAGACATTCAACAACGACTGACAAACACCAAAACACTTACGTAAAATACCAACATGAATAAGCAGATGGAATAGCTAAAGTACGTACAAGGTATTAGATCATATTTTGGCTAAGATACTTAATCGCACTAACCCACGACAAGGGTCCTTAGTGTCTCTTAAGTCCTTACACCTACAAGACAACTCAAACCCCAGGGAGTCTTGCCTGCAAGCGGGGCGATCGTCCTAATGGGGACGGCCCCACACTGGAACCTAGGGGCCTGGCTTGCTATAGATGGCAACTGCATACAAGCAGAATAGGAAACTATTCACATAAACAGACAAGGAAATACAAACCAGAATCTCTTGCATTCAGCAATACCAAGCAGAACATGCATGGGTCCATCCACCAGGGTTCTGGGAGGGAAAGAGGAGAAAGATAAATGACCAGCTACTCTAGCAAGAGGGGCTGGCATATATGGTGATTGTTTTCCTCTAGCAAGCCTAGAGCCTTACTGACTGATATGTCAGGTGAATAATCCCATTAACAGTCTACAAATCCAAGTAGAAAACGAAGATAATAGCATTCAGCATTATTACGGTGGGCGGTATACACTCGACTCAAAGTTTGATCTCTTTTTACTTCTGGCCAGCCATAAACATTATTTCCAAGTTTTCTCCTTTCAAATCTATTACTTTTCCATATATTGTAGGAAGGAACTTCCACATAAAGAAGAGTTTTTGCAAAATCATCGGTTTTACATAGGTCAAAAAATGCTAAAATGTCGTTTTCTAGGGGCTGTTAACCTTCTTTAGCAACGTATTGTTGTCATTGGACAAACAGAAGTAATCCAAGAATGAAAGAAGCTGATTGTATGGAAAGTTCTTTAGCCTTCTTTCAATTCATGCCATATATCAGTACAAGCTCAGGACGCGTTTCGGTCCGATTACTTCTGTTTGCCAATTGCCGATGAGGACTGGGCGGTGGAGCTGTATATGTGAAGGAATCTTGCCATCTCTGGATCCGATTACTATGGGGAGCGGGGTGGTGAGCAATGCTTTTTCGTTTTTCATAACGTTGTCATTTGGATTAAAATAAAGACGCTGGCCATTTTCCGAATGCAGAGCGAGATGAACGACGGACGGCCTCAGAACTGCTAATGAATCGACCACTTTCAAGCCCAAATGAAGCCTGGCCGCTGCTTTTATTAACATATTTATATATGTAATTAATAGATTTTACAGAACTGCAATACTCTGTTAATATGGACAACAAATGTACATGAAAGCACAGGATTATATGCCTCCACCCCGCGGAGATCCAGGGTTACACCATTGATATCAACACTGACACCATCGTCATTTGGTGCTCTTCGCCAACAAAATAAATCTGTAATAATTGAGTTTTTTGGCGGGAGAGCAAAGACAGCAAACTACTAAGCAGTACACCTATCCTTGCACTTTGAAAGTGAGCATAAAACCATTTTCTACAACTTGCTTGGCTCCAAGAGACGTCATTTGAAAGCAACTATTGTACTTTCCAATATAGTCCATAAAATGTATGTTCGCCGGATGAAGACCCATCATTAAACTACAGAGCATCTCAGGCAAAGGCTCAAAAGTCGGACTTGGCACCTTACGACCACTGAAGCACATACCAAGAGCCTCTTCTTCCCATTTAAGCGTCTTACAATATATACATTTATGAGTCATAGTTACCAGAGTAACAGTTTTATCGGATTCATAATCCATGTCAGAATTGTACAACATTCTGGACAAAGCTTTAACTTTTTGGATCATTCTCTTGGATTAGTTCTGTCATATCTATTAACAGTTGCTCTGTGAATTTCTAGGTTATTCAGGTGTTATTAGCTGATGAGATTCTATGGAGCTCAGGCTTATTTTCTTTTTTAGGTTCTGTAATTCTATGAACCTCTGGGTTATTCTGTGAAAATTAGCTGCAGCAGCTCTACGGAGCTTGGGTTTTGTTTCTTGGTATTTAGCTGCAGCAGCTCTATGAGCCTGTGGATTTTATTGTTGGTAAGCTGTCACTGCAGCCCGGTCAACCTCTTTTTCGCATCAGTCAATCTAGCTTGGTGTTTTTTAGCAGTTTTCCCAGAATTAGAAGTACTTCCAAGCTGAGGAATGGGGAGTGTGTGCGATAGAGCTTTATATGGCCGACGAACATGAAAATGTTTGTTAAACATATCTTGTGAAGAAGTACAACGCAGTCTATTTACGGGGTTCCCTTCAACTCCAAACTTTCCATACAATTCTCCATTGTGATAGGCTTCAAACACTGACCTAAATATTTGTCCGGCTGCTACTAATTCTCACAAACCACCATAATTGTGCGGTCCATAAAACAGTCAGCAGAACTCTTATAATTATTCCCGTCACCATCATGAGATAAAATGTGAAATCATCCCAGTGATTTACCACAAGCTCCAATATCTCCTCACGCACCTCTCTGGCAATGATTCGAATATCGTACAAAGTAATAATAATAATCTTTATTTATATAGCGCCAATATATTCTGCAGTGTTTACAAGAAAGGGGGAATAAAAACAAGACCACGGTTACATGTAGTAATCAATTGATGGAGACAGTAGGGGTGATGGTCCTGCTCCAATGACCTTACAAACTATAGATAATGGGGTGATACAGAAGGTAAAGGGTCAGGAGATGTGCACAGTATGGCAAGATGAAGAGTGAGGGGTGCTATACACATAGACAATAGTCAAATTAGGCAGTATAGAGGTTGAATCGGTATGACTGCAGGTGCCGCTTGATTACGGCTAGCAGGAATTGCAGTCAGTAGGACAGGGAGCATATTATCAGGGAGAGTACAGAGGGGTTTGGTTTAGAGGATATGGTATGCCTCCCTGAAGAGGTGCGTTTTTAGAGCACGCCTGAATTTTAGTGTGTCAGGGATTGCTCGGATAGCGTTCCAAAGGACTGGTGCTGCTCTGGAGAAATCTTGGAGGCGGGGATGAGAGGCTTGAGTTAAAGGGGCACTCAGTTTGATTTTGTTAACAGAGCAGAAGACGTGGGATGGGTGGTGGATTAAGATGAGAGATGCCATGTAGTGTGTCGCGGTGCTGTGGAGGGCTTTGTGGATGAGGGTGGTGAGTTTAAATTGTATTTTGTATTTGATAGACAGCCAGTGCAGTGACCGGCACAGGGCAGAGGCATCCGAATAGCAGCAGGACAGGAAGAGGAGTCTGGGTGCGGCATTCAGAATGGATTGGAGGGGGGAAGAGTCTGGAGCGGGGAGTATAGGATATTGCTCTAAACAGGCAGCACCATCACCAATAATAGGTTTGATGGTATGAGGCTCCATTAATGTTTAAAACTTTAATAACTATTGTTCAAGAACTAATGTCTTTGCTGCCTGGAGCAACCAATCACAGCACAGCTTTCATTTTACCTTAGCAGTATAAGAAATTAAAACTACGCTCTGATTGGCTGCTGTACTCCTGAGTGACGGACCCCAGCCGATCAACTGTTAATGACTTGTCCTGAGGATCAGTCAGCAATAGTATTTGCCTGGAAACCCCTTCGGAGTATTTCGCTCTTTGGTAGTCAGTTCTACAGAATGGAAATGGCAGGCTGCAGTGAGATGTAGTGGGGGATGAAGAGAGTCATAGGACATTAGCTGAGTGAAGAGCACAAGGGTGATGATGGAGCCGACAGAAAGGCTGCAGGAATCGGTAGACCCTTGAATGGATAGAAAGCAGTGCGGTCAGATATCCTACACTGAGAACAGCATTGTGGAAGATGTGTGTTTCCCATGCTCTGTGCAATTGTGCAACATTTTAGTTTGTGATCGATGTCTCTTGCTCCTCTACTTTCCTTCTGAATTTTAGTTATGTGTTCTTTTTTCACTTCCAATAGAAAGGTTCTCACTTGTATTCATTAGCTGTATATTCTTTTTTTTTTCATAATTATATTTTTATTAACAGTTTTTTCATACATAGAGAAAAACATGAGTGAAAAAAATATAAGGGAGTAGGAGAAAAAAATAAAAAATAAAACGGAAAATTATATATAACAAACAAACCAATGGAGGTACAATTGCATTTTCCAGATATATCACTATTTTGTATGGGTTGTTTACTAGTCAGGCGTTGCTATGTGGGGAGCTATGACCGGGGTTATGTGAATGTGAGAAATAGCTATGTGTGTGCATCTAGCTGGAGATGTTTGAGAAAGGGGTGACTACTGTACTCAGGCTGTTATCTGCCTGAGGGTCTTTTGCCGTGTATAATTCTGCCACCATGGATTCCAATCACAGAGGGTTAGCTGATGTGTAGTCCAACCAAGTCACCCAGAACGATAGTCGGGGGGATTTGGTAACAAATCTGCGTGAGTAGGCCTCCTCAAAGTGGAAGGGGCAGTTAACTGAGTTTCTCGCCTCCAAAATAGAAGGGGGCCTCTTTTGATCTCCAACCTCTGGCGATTGTCAGCCATGCCACTAGAATAATGTGCGAGGTAAGGGCCGAATGGAAAGGAGACAAGTTGTTAGTATTCAAGAAACAAAGGGCCAATGCTGGGTCCGGGGAAACAAACTGGTGTGTAACCGAATAAATAAAGTCAAATATAATGTTCCAGAAAGACCGTACGACTGGGCACGCCCACCACATGTGGAAGTAGGTGCCTTTCGCGCCACATTTTCTCCAGCAAGTCTCCGGTGCTTCTTTATTCATCCTGGATATTCTTGCTGGGGTCAGGTACCAGTGGAGAAAAATCTTTTAGGAAGCTTCCCAGTGGGAGATACTGTGTGATATTTCTTTCGTCCAAGCAAGTGCATGGTTCCAGTCTTTCAGACTAAATTGTTGTTTGAAATCAGTTTCCCAAAGTGTCATATGGACTGACTTGGATTGTGCGATCTGTGATAATGAGTTCTCGTAGAAGGTTGATATGCCTCCGGGAGTGCCCGCAGGGAGTGAGAAAAAAATGAAAGCCGCCTTGGGAAATATTGGATTATGGATCTCTAAGGATTGTAGTGCGTATCTTAATCTCAGATATGAGAAACCCATTTTGCTAGGGAGATTGAATACTTTACTTAGTGTGGGGAAGTCCATTATGGCTCCTTCATCGCAGATATCGCCTATTTTTCTGACCCCAAATGTCTCCCATTTTCCGTATTCAAAATCTGGGAGAATGGAGGAGAGAAATCTCAGTGGGAGGGCTGTGGCTGAGACCTTATCTGAGGCAGATGAGGTTAGTTGATTCTAAATCTGGGCCGATACCTGGAGACTTGGTAACGTATGTGTCGGCAAAGGCAGTGGTCTGACTCCCAGCAGGGAGATCAGGGGGGCATCCAGACTAGCAGTTTCTATAGCTGCCCACTTTTTGTGAGATGATGTAGCCCACCACTGTTTGATTTGGTCTAATATAACTGCCGCAAAGTATCTTTTGATGTCGGGAGCTCTCATGCCGCCTAATTCATATGGTTTTGCCAAGGTGGAGAATTTGACTCTAGCGTGTGTTCCTCCCCAGATAAATCGGTTAATAAGGGCTTGGAGTTTTGACAGAAAATGTATAGTGATTGGAATCGTTACTGTTCTAAAGACATACAAGATTCGAGGGAGGATCGTCATTTAACAGCTGCAATTCTGCCCACCCAGGATATGAAGGGTTTACGAAAGTTGTTTAGAATACATGGAATCCGATTGAGAAGTGGCAGATAATTTTTGGAGAAAGTAAGAGAGCTTGGGTACGTTATATTAATGCCTAGATATGGGATAGATTGTTCACACCAGGTGAAGGGGAAGGAGTTTGATATGGCTTGTGTTGTTTTAGTGTCTAGGCCAAGGTTTAGCATTTGGGATTTTGAATTGTTAATCTTATAGTATGAAACCTCGCCAAATTGAGTTAGGGTGGTTTGGGCGTGCGCCAAGGAGATGGAAGGGTTAGTAATTGCTAGTATAACGTCGTCCACATATAGCCCTATCTTGTGTTCCTGTGTCACTACTTTAATCCCCTGGATGTCCTGGTTACTCCTGATTCATTCCGCCAGGGCAAATATTAAAGGTGAGAGGGGGCACCCCTGTCTTGTGCCATTAGAAATGGCAAATGAAGGGAACAGACAACCCGAGAAAAGGACCCTCACGGAAGGCGCCGAGTATAGGGACATGATTGCTGTTTTAATGATCCCTAAGAACCCGAACTTCTCCAGGGTGACCTCCAGGAATCCCCAATGAACTCGGTCAATTGCTTTCTCCGCATCTAATGCCAAGAGCAATGCGGGTATAGCATTCCTTTCCGCCACCCTGACGAGGTTCAAGAACCGGTGGGTACCATCGGGGGCCTGTCTTTGTGGGACGAATCCTACTTGGTCTGTTGCTACCAGCGACGGGAGGACCGAGAACAGCCTTATACTCAGGAGTTTCGCACAAATTTTGACGTCCGTATTCAACAAGGAGATGGGCCGAAAGTTAGCCGGGGATGTGCTTTCTTTTCCTGGTTTGGGAATTGTGACGATCAAGGCCTCCAGCATTTCTGGTGGGAAGGAGCCGCTTTTCATCTCCCCACTGAATACAGACGCCAGATGTGGGGCAATGTTTTTAAAATAGCTGTTTGAAAAGCCGTCTGGGCCAGGTGTCTTATGAGACTTTAAATGTTTTATCGTCTCAATGACTTCCTGAGAGGAAATTGGTGTAGAGAGTGCCGCTGCTTGTTCGGGGGTTAGGCGGGGGAGGATCACGTTTTGTAAAAAGTTCTGTATTTCTTCCTTTTGGGGATGATGTATAGTTGAATTGTCCTTTAGATTGTATAGAGAGGAATAGTATGTGGCAAATGCATTTGCTATCTTTTGAGGGTGTATAATTTTCCTGCCCTGAGGATCTAGGAGGAATCTGATTCTTTCTTTAGCTTTAAGTTCTTTAAGTTGTTTTGCTAAAAGTGCACCTATTCTATTGTTGTGTGCATAAAATTGCATTTTAAGTTTTTGAAACGTAATGTCATGTCTGGCTAATAGGTTTTGGAGTTTTGCCCGGAGTTTAAAGAGATCTGCTGTTTTCTGTGGGGACAGGTCGTTTTTATTTAGTGAGTCAAGAGTTTTAATTTGATCCGTTAGGCAGATAAATCCTTCCTCTCTTTTCCTCTTAGCTCTTGCTCCATATTTTATGAACATGCCTCTCATAAAGGCTTTGTGTGTGTTCCACACAGTAAATGTGCTTGGAACCAAGCCCACATTATTCTCAAAAAATCCCTCCAGCTCCTCTCTGAGTGGCTGTTCATATTCAGGATGGTTAAGAATGTATTTGTTTAGTCTCCACGGGGCTGATGGGGAGAGAGTAAATTTCTCTTGAAGGGATAAAGATATGGGGGCATGGTCAGACCATGTGATAGTTCCGATCTCGGCCCGTAGAACCCCGGCTAGACCCCTTCGCGGCAGCAGAAAGACATCGATTCTGGAATAGGAGGAGTGTGGCAAGGAAAGGAATGTATAGTCTCTTTCCGATCCATGTAAACACCTCCAAACATCATGCAGATCCTCTAGGTGCAGGATTGGGACAACAGGAGATGGACCTCTACCCTTCGCAGAGGAGTCCAGCGAGGGTTCCAGCACCGAATTGAAGTCTCCCCTGATTGCTAAGTTACCCTCCTGGATTTTAGACACCTCTGATAAGACGTGTCTAAAGAATTTGGCCTGGCGTTTGGGAGGAATATAGACGTTTACGAGGGTATAAATAGTGGCATTGATCTCGCATACTAATATTATAAAGCGGCACATTGGGTCTACATATATATTTCTTTGAGAGAATGCTACTGTGTGTTTACAGCTATTAGGACTCCCCTTTTCTTTTTCTCCGAGTTTGAGGCAAAGAAAAGGTTTGGAAATTTAAGGTTAGTGCAGGGGGGGGGGGGGGGGGTGTTTATCCCTAATGAAATGGGTTTCCTGAACAAAAAAGACATCCGAGTGGGATTTGAGGGCTTCTCTCCAGAGCATGCTGTGCTTATAGGGGCTGTTTAGACCCTTTACATTCACAGATGTAATATTAATAGGCATGCCTGGCAATTGGATTAGAAGCAGGGTTAACGTTTCGTCCTGTCATGTTAAGTAGGAAAACGGGCTGGCGAAGAGACCTCCTAGAAAGCCAATTATAACCAGTGATAACTAGAGATGAGCGAACGTACTCGTCCGAGCTTGATACTCGTTCGAGTATTAGCGTGTTCGAGATGCTCGTTACTCGAGACGAGTACCACGCGATGTTCGAGTTACTTTCTCTTTCATCTCTGAGACGTTAGCGCGCTTTTCTGGCCAATAGAAAGACAGGGAAGGCATTACAACTTCCACCTTCGACGTTCAAGCCCTATACCACCCCCCTGCAGTGAGTGGCTGGTGAGATCAGGTGTCACCCGAGTATATAAATCGGCCCCTCCCGCGGCTCACCACAGATGCATTCTGACATAGTTCAGGGAAAGTGCTGTCTTGCTGGAGTTGCTATAGGGAGAGTGTTAGGAGTTATTTTAGGCTTCAAGAACCCCAACAGTCCTTCTTAGGGCCACATCTGACCGTGTGCAGTACTGTTGAGGCTGCTTTTTGCAGTGTTGCACATTTTTTTTTTGTATATCGGCCGTGCAGAGCATTGCGTGCTCAGTCTGCAGTAATTTTACATAGTCCAGGGCTAGTAGTGGTGAGGCAGGGACAGTGAAAGAGATATACTGTCTACATAGGCAGTGGGCTTTTTCAAAAAAATTTGGGAAAAAACATTCTATTTGGGCTGCCTGTGACCGTCCTAAGTGTACTGCGTCTCTGCTGGGGGTAGTAGTCCTAATTAATACGCAGCCAGCTAAGTGTTACAGCAGGCTTGCGCAAAATTCTTTCCTGGCTCTGCGTTGCCCGTCACATCACCGCTGTCATCCTGTCCAGAGGGAAACAGTCTGCAGTAATTTTACATAGTCCAGGGCCAGTAGTGGTGAGGCAGGGACAGTGAAAGAGATATACTGTCTATATAGGCAGTGGGCTTTTCCCAAAAAATTTGGGAAAAAACATTCTATTTGGGCTGCCTGTGACCATCCTGAGTGTACTGCGTCTCTGCTGGGGGTAGTAGTCCTAATTAATACGCAGCCAGCTAAGTGTTACAGCAGGCTTGCGCAAAACTCTTTCCTGGCTCTGCTGTGCGTTCCGTAAGCGAAGTCAGCCTCCAACCACAGGCCAATAAGCGGCACATTTAATTACAGCGTTCTGTTTCTGCACTACTGGTAATGCACCATGCTGATGGAGGGGTAGGCCTAGAGGACGTGGACGCGGGCGAGGACGCGGAGGCCCAAGTCAGGGTGTGGGCACAGGCCGAGCTCCTGATCCAGGTGTATCGCAGCCGACTGCTGCGGGATTAGGAGAGAGGCACGTTTCTGGCGTCCCCACATTCATCTCACAATTAAAGGAGATGTCCCGAGGCAGCAAGTGGGGGTATACACTTCTGTATGGCCATAATAATGCACTTTGTAATGTACATTGTGCATTAATTATGAGCCATACAGAAGTTATAAAAAGTTTTATACTTACCTGCTCCGTTGCTAGCGTCCTCGTCTCCATGGAGCCGACTAATTTTTGGCCTCCGATGGCCAAATTAGCCGCGCTTGCGCAGTCCGGGTCTTCTGCAGTCTTCTATGGGGCTCCGTGTAGCTCCGTGTAGCTCCGCCCCGTCACGTGCCGATTCCAGCCAATCAGGAGGCTGGAATCGGCAGTGGACCGCACAGAAGAGCTGCGGTCCACGGAGGAAGAGGCCATCTTCAGCGGTGAGTAGAGAAGTCACCGGAGCGCGGGGATTAAGGTAAGCGCTCCGGTGAGCTTTCTTTACCTCCCTGCATCGGGGTTGTCTCGCGCCGAACGGGGGGGGGGTTGAAAAAAAAAAAAACCCGTTTCGGCGCGGGACAACCCCTTTAATGGGTCCACGCGGTAGACCTTTATTAGAAAATGAGCAGTGTGAGCAGGTCCTGTCGTGGATGGCAGAAAGTGCATCCAGCAATCTATCGACCACCCAGAGTTCTGCGCCGTCCACTGCTACAACTCTGAATCCTCTGGCTGCTGCTGCCTTCCTTCCTCCCAGCCTCCTCACTCCATTACAATGACACATTCTGAGGAGCAGGCAGACTCCCAGGAACTGTTCTCGGGCCCCTGCCCAGAATGGGCAGCAATGGTTCCGAATCCTCTCCCACTGGAGGAGTTTGTGGTGACCGATGCCCAACCTTTGGAAAGTTCCCGGGGTCCGGGGGATGAGGCTGGGGACTTTCGGCAACTGTCTCAAGAGCTTTCAGTGGGTGAGGAGGACGATGACGATGAGACACAGTTGTCTATCACTCAGGTAGTAGTAATTGGAGTAAGTCCGAGGGAGGAGCGCACAGAGGATTCGGAGGAAGAGCAGCAGGACGATGAGGTGACCCCACCTGGTTTGCTACGCCTACTGAGGACAGGTCTTCAGAGGGGGAGGCAAGGGCAGCAGCAGGGCAGGTTGGAAGAGGCAGTGCGGTGGCCAGGGGTAGAGGCAGGGCCAGACCAAATAATCCACCAACTGTTTCCCAAAGCGCCCCCTCGCGCCATGCCACCCTGCAGAGGCCGAGGTGCTCAAAGGTCTGGCAGTTTTTCACTGAGAGTGCAGACGACCGACAAACAGTGGTGTGCAACCTTTGTTGCGCCAAGATCAGCCGAGAAGCCACCACCACCAGCCTCACCACCACCAGCATGCGCAGACATATGATGGCCAAGCACCCCACAAGGTGGGACGAAGGCCGTTCACCGCCTCCAGTTTGCACCGCTGCCTCTCCCCCTGTTCCCCAACCTGCCACTGAGATCCAACACCCCTCTCAGGACACAGGCACTACCGTCTCCTGGCCTGCACCCACACCCTCACCTCCGATGTCCTCGGCCCCATCCACAAATGTCTCTAAGCGCACCGTCCAGCCATCGCTAGCGCAAGTGTTGGAGCGCAAGCGCAAGTACGCCACCACGCACCTGCACGCTCAAGCGTTAAACGTGCACATAGCCAAATTGATAAGCCTGGAGATGCTGCCGTATAGGCTTGTGGAAACGGAGGCTTTCAAAGGTATGATGGCGGCAGCGGCTCCGTGCTACTCGGTTCCCAGTCGCCACTACTTTTCCCGATGTGCCGTCCCAGCCCTGTACGACCACGTCTCCCGCAACATTGTACGCGCCCTCACCAACGTGGTTACTGCCAAGGTCCACTTAACAACGGACACATGGACAAGCACAGGCGGGCAGGGCCACTATATCTCCCTGCTGGCACATTGGGTGAATTTAGTGGAGGCTGGGACCGAGTCAGAGCCTGGGACCGCTCACGTCCTACCCACCCCCAGAATTGCGGGCCCCAGCTCGGTGCTGGTATCTGCGGCGGTGTATGCTTCCTCCACTAAACCATCCTCCTCCTCCTCCTACGCAACCTCTGTCTCGCAATCAAGATGTGTCAGCGCCAGCAGTCGGTGTCGCGCGGTGTGGCAGCACAGCGGTGGGCAAGCGTCAGCAGGCCGTGCTGAAACTACTCAGCTTAGGAGATAAGAGGCACACGGCCCACGAACTGCTGCTGGGTCTGACAGAGCAGACCGACCGCTGGCTTGCGCCGCTGAGCCTCCAACCGGGCATGGTCGTGTGTGACAACGGCCGTAACCTGGTGGCGGCTCTGCAGCTCGGCAGCCTCACGCACGTGCCATGCCTGGCCCACGTCTTTAATTTGGTGGTTCAGCGCTTTCTGAAAAGCTACCCACGCTTGTCAGACCTGCTCGGAAAGGTGCTCCGGCTCTGCGCACATTTCTGCAAGTCCCACATGGACGCTGCCACCCTGCACACCCTGCAACATCGGTTTAATCTGCCAGTGCACCGTCTGCTGTGCGACGTGCCCGCACGGTGGAACTCTACGCTCCACATGTTGGCCAGTCTCTATGAGCAGCGTAAAGCTATAGTGGAATACCAACTCCAACATGGGCGGCGCAGTGGGAGTCAGCCTTCTCAATTCTTTACAGAAGAGTGGGCCTGGTTGGCAGACATCTGCCAGGTCCTTGGTAACTTTGAGGAGTCTACCCAGATGGTGAGCGGGGATGCTGCAATCATTAGCGTCACCATTCCTCTGCTATGCCTCTTGAGAAGTTCCCTGCAAAGCATAAAGGCAGACGCTTTGCGCTCGGAAACGGAGACGGGAGAAGACAGTATGTCGCTGGATAGTCAGAGCACCCTCAATACTATATCTCAGCGTGTTGAGGAGGAGGAGGAGGGGGAGGAGCATGAGGAGGACGGGGAAGAGACAGCTTGGCCCACTGCTGAAGGTACCCATGCTGCTTGCCTGTCATCCTTTCAGCGTGTATGGCCTGAGGAGGAGGAGGAGGAGGAGGATCCTGAAAGTTATCTTCCTAGTGAGGACAGCCATGTGTTGCGTACAGGTACCCTGGCACACATGGCTGACTTCATGTTAGGATACCTTTCTCGTGACCCTCGCGTTACACGCATTCTGGCCACTACGGATTACTGGGTGTACACACTGCTCGACCAACAGTATAAGGAGAACCTTTGCACTCTCATACCCGAAGAGGAAAGGGGTTCGAGAGTGATGCTATACCTCAGGACCCTGGCGGACAAGCTGATGGTAAAATTCCCATCCGACAGCGCTAGTGGCAGAAGGCGCAGTTCCGAGGGCCAGGTAGCAGGGGACGCGCGGAGATCAGGCAGCATGTACAGCACAGGCAGGGGAACACTCTCTAAGGCCTTTGACAGCTTTCTGGCTCCCCAGCAAGACTGTCACCGCTCTCCAGTCAAGGCTGAGTCGGTGGAAGCACTGTAAAAGGATGGTGAGGGAGTACGTAGCCGATCTCACGACCGTCCTCCGTGACGCCTCTGCCCCCTACAACTACTGGGTGTCGAAGCTGGACACGTGGCCTGAACTCGCGCTGTATGCCCTGGAGGTGCTTGCTTGTCCTACGGCTAGCGTCTTGTCAGAGAGGGTGTTTAGTGCGGCTGGGGGAATCATCACAGATAAGCGTACCCGCCTGTCAACCGACAGTGCCGACAGGCTTACACTCATCAAGATGAACAAAGCCTGGATTTCCCCAGACTTCTCTTCTCCACCAGCGATACCTAAGCAATACGTAGGCTACACCCGCGGATGGAAGCATCGTTCTCTATCACCATCAAAAACGGGGACCTTTTAGCTTCATCAATCTGTGTATTATATTTATCCTCCTCCTCCTGCTCCTCCTCCTGAAACCTGACGTAATCACGCCGAACGGGCAATTTTTCTTAGGCCCACAAGGCTCAGTCATATAATTTTTGTAAACAATTTTTATACGTTTCAATGCTCATTAAAGCGTTGAAACTTGCACCTGAACCAATTTTTATTTTAACTGGGCTGCCTCCAGGCCTAGTTACAAATTAAGCCACATTAACCAAAGCGATTAATTGGTTTCACCTGCCCTCTTGGTTGGGCATGGGCACTTTTTCTGAGGTACATTAGTACTGTTGGTACACCAATTTTTTGGGGCCCTCGCCTACAGTGTAATCCAATTAATTTTTTGCCCACCTGCATTAAAGCTGACGTTACATCAGCTGTGCTGGGCACTGCAATGGGATATATTTATGTACCGCCAGTGGGTTCCAGGGAGCCACCCATGCTGTCGGTCCACACGGAGTTGTAACTGCATGTGTCCACTTCTAAAGAACCCCAGTCTGACTGGGGCATGCAGTGTGGGCCGAAGCCCACCTGCATTAAACATGACATTACCTCAGCTGTGCTGGGCACTGCAATGGGATATATTTATGTACCGCCAGTGGGTTCCAGGGAGCCACCCATGCTGTCGGTCCATACGGAGTTGTAACTGCATGTGTCCACTTCTAAAGAACCCCAGTCTGACTGGGGTATGCAGTGTGGGCCGAAGCCCACCTGCATTAAACATGACATTACCTCAGCTGTGCTGGGCACTGCAATGGGATATATTTATGTACCGCCGGTGGGTTCCAGGGAGCCACCCATGCTGTGGGTCCACAGGGACTTCACAATAGGGAGTTGTACCTGCCTGTGCCTATGAATTAAAAACCCCGGTCAGGTTGGGGTATGCAGTGTGGGCCGAAGCCCACCTGCATTTAATCTGAAATTAGCTCTGCTGTCCAGGGCACTGCAATGGGATACATTTATGTACAGCCGGTGGGTTCCAGGGAGCCACCCATGCTGTGGGTGCACACGGAATTCCCATTGCGGAGTTGTACCTGCCTGTGACTATTTATAAAAAACCGCGGTCTGACTGGGGCATGCAGACACCTTGACAGAATAAATAGTGTGTGGCACATAGGTTCCCTGTTGCTATGCCCACGTGTGCAGCTCCAGATGGAGGTGGCACTGGATTGGATTTCTCATTGCTTCTGTACAGCATTGTGGGCTATCGCCCCGCCCCTTTTAAAGAGGGTCGCTGCCTAGCCGTGCCAACCCTCTGCAGTGTGTGCCTGCGGTTCCTCCTCATGGCAGACGCACTTATAAATAGACATGAGGGTGGTGTGGCATGAGGGCAGCTGAAGGCTGCGCAGGGACACTTTGGTGTGTGCTGTGGACACTGGGTCGTGCGGGGGGGGGGGGGGGGGTTTGGGCAGCATGTAACCCAGGGGAAGTGGCAGCGTAGTGTCATGCAGGCAGTGATTTGTTGGAGGTAGTGTGGTGCTTAGCTAAGGTATGCATTGCTAATGAGGGCTTTTCAGAAGTAAAAATTGTTGGGAGGGGGGGGGCACTCTTGCCGCTATTGTGGCTTAATAGTGGGACCTGGGAATTTGAGATGCAGCCCAACATGTAGCCCCTTGCCTACCCTATCCGTTGCTGTGTCGTTCCCATCACTTTCTTGAATTGCCCAGATTTTCACAAATGGAAACCTTAGCGAGCATCGGCGATATACAAAAATGCTCGGGTCGCCCATTGACTTCAATGGGGTTCATTATTCGAAACGAACCCTCGAGCATCACGAAATTTTCGTCCCGAGTAACGAGCACCCGAGCATTTTGGTGCTCGCTCATCTCTAGTGATAACGTAGAAATAAAGGTGAACATCAACCTTAAAACACATCAAAATGCTGTTCAACCAGAGTCGGCAGGCGCTGGGTGAATGGCAATTGGGGGAATAGCATTTCGAATCATCCGAAAGTGGCTCCAGAAAGTGGAAAAAGCAAAGATGAGCACGTGACTTGGTGAAACGCCAAATCACGCGTGTCGACCATGTTTATCTGCGGTTGACCAATCTTTGTTGACCCTTGAAGGGGATCTTCCAGTCGGCCCAGGGGATTTCTGAGAGACCGGAACTTCCCATGTCTTCAGAAGAGAATGTCCTTCTTCCACCGATGCTACAACATGGAGAGTTCCGTTTCTAGGTATCAGAAGGTTAGTGGGGAAACCCCATTTGTATTTGATGTGGGCCTCTCGCAGTGCCGCTGTGATTTCTGTAAATTGCCTGCGTGCTTGTAGTGTAGCAGCCGAGAGGTCTGGAAATATTTGTATATTTTCGTAAGGGGCTGGGTGTGTCCCTCTACGTCTTCCAGCGGACAGAATTTCTCCTTTGATTTTATAGAAGTGGATCCTTGCCAGGATATCTCTTGGTGCGGATTCCGGTACGGACCGGGCTTTTGGGATCCTATGGGCTCTGTCGATAGCATATTCCACTTCGCGGAGATCTGGAAGGAGAGTTTGAAGCATCTTGAGAAGATATTGAGCAATGTCGGGTGGAGACACCATTTCTGGAATTCCTCTAAATTTAAGATTGTTCCTTCTGGAACGGTCTTCTAGATCTGTGACTTTTTCTCATAGTCAGGATACTTCTTCTTCAAGATTTCCATGTGCGTCTACCAGTTCGTTGTGGGCTTAAGTAAATTCCCCTAGTTTTTGTTCAATATGGTCAGTTCGGGTTGCCAGGTGATTGATGTTGGATTCTAGTTGCCCTGAGAGATTTTGTAAGTCGTTCGAGATATCTTTTTGTAGTGATAGTAGCAAATTCTTCAGGGTGTTGATCGTTAGAGGGCTCTCAGAGTCTGAGAATGCCTGGAGGTTGTTGGTAGGTTCTGCCATTGGGGATGTTTCTTGCGGTTGGTTGTTTTGACTTTTTTTAGCTACAGGGCCCCTTGAGGAAGGAGAGGTTGGAGAAGTTCCTTGAGCACTCCTCTTGCTGCTTCCTTTGTTCGAGGTGGTTGGGCTGCCAGGAGTAGGGGAGAGGGAGCCCGGAGTAGAATTGTCGGATGGAGCTTTAGGGCTTTGGGCGCTAGGTGCCTCCTCTGTTTCGAGGTTGATCGGGTGAGAAGTAGCTGGGCTGTTTCTGTTGCTACGAGGGCCGGGAGGGAAAAATTCTGAGAGTCTCCTCGGGACAGACGGTTTTATGCGGCACTTTCCCATTGTGAATAGTCAATGCAGAATTATGCAACTTGGGATGGACACTGGTAGTGTGTAGAGAAATCAACTAAAGTAGGCCAGTGGAGTGGAGAGCGTTGGAAGTCGTAGTCAGGGTGGACGATGCCTTTCAGGGTTTCATTCATGCTTGGTAGGCTTGTTATGAGCAGTTGTGGAGCCACATATTTACAGAGGGGACTGCGTTATTCAGCCATGCTATTCCGTCATGTGAGCAGGAGTGCGGCGGTTCAGTGCCATTTCAGAAGTTTGATTAGCAAGTAGTTTTACTGCTGAGGGAGCCGTCCAGGAGCACTTCCCTCTAGGGGGTGGTATAGTCCTTGTATCAGCTCTGGGAGGTCACTTTTGCTCAGTCTTGGGCTGTAAATTATATTGCTATGCCGGGGGGGGGGGGGGGGGGGAATATATGAATTCCCAGACTATTAGCTTGTCAGAAATGTTAGGAGCCTGCAGTACTCAAAAGAGCCACCAGGTGGCAGCGAGGCTTCGTGAAAAGCTGCAGGGGGCCCTCTGACGTTCTTATCTCTGTGACTGGGTAGGCCTTCTCTTCTCTACCCCCCTTATTGCAGTATGGGGGGCTTTACTCTTTCTTTTCTCAGGCTCCCCTGGGCTGGGTGATTCTTGGGGGGTGCCGAGCCTCTGTACTATGGGGTGCTAACTCCACTGGTGTGTAGCCCACTAGTTTGTCTTGCAGCTTTGGGGGGGGGGGGTCTCCGGGCTGTTTAGGGAGAGCAGGAGAAAGTGTAGCAGCCGACTTTATGCTTAGCTGCTGTGTGCTCCCCACGGTCTCCTTACTATGTGCAGCCGTTGCCAGGAGTCTGCTCCCCCTCCCCTCTGCAGGGTCCTACCTCGTTCACTCTTCTCCCACCGGTTGTTGTTCCTCCTCCGCTCTTCTGTGCCCGGCGCTGTCTTCCTCGCTGGAGTGGTGCCCTCCGGTTTCCCCTTCTCCCTCGCCTCCGCGCTCGGACGACTCTGGGCCTCCTTCCGGCCGACAGCGCCCGGCACTCCAGCCCGCGGCTTCTACTGGTCGTATAGGCCTCCCTTCGCGCTGGACCCGATGCCCTCAAGAGACGGCTCAATCTGCTCCGCTGGCTCTAGTGAGTCCCTTCCTCCACTTTTCGGGGTTCTCCTGACTGTTCACCCACTGGTAGGAGCCTAAAAAAGCGTCCCCGTGCCGGAGCTCTTCTTACTGTGGCTTTTCCCACTGCCTGCCAGGCCACGCCCCCTGATTAGCTGTATATTCTTGCCTGGCCTTTTACTACCCTGCATATATTGTCCTAGTTTGTGTGCATTAGTGATTAGAGACATTATAAAACTGTTGCATTCCTCAGCTCAGTGGACTGATTTAGTGTTTGTCTCTGCTCAGACTGTTTTGTGCTTTTTTAAGTCTTAAATTTCTGTGTGTGAACATTTATTTAGATCAAGAGGGGTGCCCCCATCCTTTTTGCATCTGTATGTTATAATTATATGCCATCCAAACTAGTTTCATTCATAAGCCTGATTAAGGGGGCAATATCCCGAAAGTTGCTGTAACATCATGTATTTTTGTTAGCCATTAAAAGGTCCCATATCCACAAGATTACTTGGCTTCTCTCGCTGAGAGCAATCACACTTCACTCTACTGGTTAACACCGTACCAAACCTTTTTTTCATATTAGCAGGAACGGGTGATGTTCTGTAGGACTGAGGGGTCTTGTTAGCCTATCAGACACATCTGTGATTTGTGCCCCTGGCAGACAGCTCACCTCTTGTGGTGTCAGGTCAGATCTGCAGACAGCGGCCTCTGTTCCTCTATAGGGAATCCTCCACAATCAGCATCTCCTCTGCACACCAACACTTCTATCCCTCCATCCAGGAGGATTCTGGGGGTTTATAGACCGTTATCTTTGGTCAAAGTCATTTCTTGATGCACCTCTTCTCATATATGCATGGCTCTTCTCCTCCATCTCACACACTCGGCTCTGCTCCCCCATCACACACACGCTCGGCTCTGCTCTTCTATCTCACACACGCTCGGCTCTGCTTATCCATCTCACACACGCTCGGCTCTGCTCATCCATCTCACACACGCTCGGCTCTGCTCATCCATCTCACACACGCTCGGCTCTGCTCATCCGTCTCACACACTCGGCTCTGTTCCCCGTCTCACACACACTCGGCATTGCTCCTCTCTCTGAAACACAGTCGACTCTGCTCCTCCAACTCTCCCACACGCTCGGCTCCGCTCCTGTCTCACACCTGCTCGGTTCTGCTCCATCCACTCTCTGAATACACCCTCACACAGCAGAGTCCTGCATCCACTGAGCACAGAGACCTGGTCATGTGACACCTTGTCTCCTCCCACACACTGATCACATGACGGTGACATCATCACAGGTCCTGTAAGCACAGAACAACCCCACGGCTCCTGTCCGGCTGCAGGTGGAGGTATGTGGGGTCTCCAGCACTGGGGGCGGAGAGGTCATTAACCCTTTCATAAACGTTGTTAGAAGAAACCGCTCTTTTACCGGCCCTCAGCCTGCTGTCGCCGCGGCATTGGGGACCGTTCAGGGTTCTCATCTCTCTGCTCTGTTTTTGGAGGGAAAATGAAGTAAAAGAAACGGATTAGCAATAAAGCATTATAGTTGGGGGCCCTGTTACAGGTTTTTGGGGCCCAGGAGCTTTAGGTTACGCCTCTGTTTAGGAGATATAGTTTGATCCCTGAAGAGGCGCATTTTTAGCAGAAAAAAGAGGAAGCCAACAGCACAGCAATATTCACTGCCAGAGTTTGACAATTACAGGGAGGGCCTGTGGGGGGCGCACTCCAATGGATCCGTGACTCCTTGGATCCCAGCAAACATAGTCCCATAAAACAAATGCAGGAGCAGCACGCCAGGGATTCTTTAAGAAATAACGTAGCACCAAAAAGGCGCTTCCCTTATTAAATCTCCATAAAAATGCGACGCCTGAGAAAGGCCCATGCAGGGCTGAAACGTCGTATTATCATGGAGAGTTAAAGGGGTTGTCCCGCGAAAGCAAGTGGGGGTATACACTTCTGTATGGCCATATTAATGCACTTTGTAATGTACATTGTGCATTAATTATGAGCCATACAGAAGTTATTCACTTACCTGTTCCGTTGCTGGCGTCCTCGTCTCCATGGTGCCGTCTAATTTTCAGCGTCTAATCGCCGGATTAGACGCACTTGCGCAGTCCGGTCTTCTTCTTTTCTGAATGGGGCCGCTCGTGCCGGAGAGCGGCTCCTTGTAGCTCCGCCCCGTCACGTGCCGATTCCAGCCAATCAGGAGGCTGGAATCGGCAATGGACCGCACAGAAGACCTGCGGTCCACCGAGGGAGAAGATCCCGGCGGCCATCTTCACCAGGTAAGTAAGAAGTCACCGGAGCGCGGGGATTCAGGTAAGCACTATCCCGTTTTCTTTTTTAACCCCTGCATCGGGTTTGTCTCGCGCCGAACGGGGGGGCTATTGAAAAAAAAAACCCCGTTTCGGCGCGGGACAACCCCTTTAATAAGGGAAGCGCCTTTTTGGTGCTACGTTATTTCTTAAAGAATCCCTGACGTGCTGCTCCTGCGTTTGTTTTATGAGGTGCATTTTTAATGCTCACCTGAAGTTTAGTGTATCAGTGATTACCCGGATAGTTTTGGGGTAGCGCGTTTCAGAGCACTGGTGCTGCTCTGGAGAAGTCTTGGAGGCGGGAATGAGAAGTTTGAGTTAAAGGGCACTTAATTTGATTTCATTAGCAGAGCGGAGGTGCAGGTGCAGGTTTGGGCCAGAGACTGGATGTGGGCGGTGAAGGAGAGGTCTGAGTCCAGTGTTACCCCAAGGCAGCGGGTTTGCTGTCTGGCGGTTATTTTTTTAAATCAAATATTTTTTATTGAATTTTCCTCGTCCGAAGACGTTTAAGTAACAATACAAAACCTGTCTGGTAGTTATGGTAGTGCCAACTACTGCTATGGAGATGTTGGGGGGAGGTCAGCTGGTAGAGGGTGGAAAAATAAAAAGGTCAGTTTTGGAGAGGTTAAGTTTGAGAAAAAGGAAGGACGTGGTACTTGAGGCAGCGGACAGACAGTCGATGGTGTTTTTGAGAAAGGGTGCAGAGATGTCACTTGAGGAGGTGTATAGCTGGGTGTCGTCAGCATAGATGTTGGAAGCCAAACCTGCAAATGGTTAGCCCAATTGGGTCTGTATAGATAGAGAAGAAAAGGGGCCGAGGACCGAGTTCTGAGGGATCCCGACAGCGAGAGGAAGTGGAGAGGATTTAGAGTCAGAGAAAGAGACACTGAAAGAGCGGTCAGAGAGGTAGGACGAGAACTAGGAGAGGGCAGTGTCCTTTAGGTCGATAGAGTGGGGCTTGGCAAGGAGGAGTTTATGGTCAACGGTGTCAAATGCAGCGGACAGGTCAAGGAGGATTAGTAGGGAGTATTGACCCCTTGACTTGGCCATTATCAGGTCATTAGACACATGTAAGGGTGGTTTCGGTCAAGTGGAGAGGGCGGAAACTGGAATGGAGGTGGTGGAGGAAAGATTTGTCAGAGAGAAAGCGAGTAACGTGAGAAAAGACCAGGTGTTCAAGTAGTTTGGAGATGAAGGAAAGGTTAGAGATAGGTCGGTAGTTGGCAGCATCAGTCGGGTCAAGGGGTGGTTTCTATAGAAGAGTGGATATAATGGAAGAGGAGGGGAAAATACCTGTGGACAGGGAATAGTTGAAGATTGTGGTGAGATGGGTGATGACAGCCGGGCATAGGAGATCGGAGGAGGTGTGAGGGGAGAGGGACGCTAGCACAGGTGGTGAGGTGAGCGGAGGAAAGCAGTCTGGAGACTTCTTCCTCTGTCTTTGCTTCGAGTATAGATAGTGGGTGAGTGATGTATGCTGGGATCAGGGCTAGCTGTGCAACGTTTGGGGAATCCTATGTTTATAATTTTACGACTAGCTCTCCAGCGCTGAGGTCCATCACAACAGCCTGTGTTTTGGCGCTAAGGAGGGAACGGAAAGTGTCGAAGAGTTTTTTGGGGTTGTGGGATAGTGAGGAGACAAGGGAGGTGAAATAAACTTGTTTGGCATGTTGGAGGGTGGGCTTATAGGTTTTAAACATAAATTTGATGTGGATGAAGCCCGCAGGCTGTTTGGATTTATGCTACAGTCGTTCAACATATCTGGACCACTGCCGTTTTGGGAGTGAGCCGCGGTTGTCGTGGTCTGCGGTTTACGGCTCTAGTCACGGAGTTGCCGCTTCATCAAGGGCGCATTTGAGGGTGGTGGCGTAATGTTCAGCAGCCAGGTTGGGGCATGAGAGGAGAGAGATGAGGGACAGGGAGGACTGGAGGGTCTTGGCGAACTGTTGGGTGCGGACGGTTTAGCGGTTCCTGGAGATGCGAAAGAGGAGAGGAGGTAAAGCCTGCAAAGGAGACACTAAATGAGCGGTCACATAGGTAGGAGGAGAATCAGGGGAGAGCAGTGTGCTTTAGGCCGATGGAGCGAAGCATAGTGAGAAGGAATTTGTGGTCAACAGTGTCAAATGCTGCGGAGAGGTAGAGGAGGGTCTGTAGGGAGTAGTCACCCTTCGATTTAGCCGTCAGGAGTTGACACTATTGTAAGGGCAATTTCTGCCGAATACAGAGGGCAGAAGCCGGACTGTAGGGGTCAAGAAGAGAGTTCTCTGATAGATAGCTTATAAGGCCGGAGTAAACCAGGTGTTCTTATAGTTCGCAGATGAAGAGGAGATTTCAGATGGGTCGGTAGTTGGCAGCATCAGTCGAGTCAAGCGTCGGTTTCTTTAGCAGTAGGGATATGATAGCATGTTTGAATGTGGAGGGTAAAATGCCAGAGAGAGGTTGAATATAGTGGTGAGGTGGGAGATGACTACTGTGGAGAGGGACCGGAGGAGGTGTGATGGGAGAGGGTCACTAGCGCAGGTGATGGGGCAAGCAGTGGAGAGCAATCTGGAGATTTCTTCCTCTGTTGGTCTGAGTACAGACAGTGAGCAGGAGCTAGATGCAGTGCTGCAGAGACTAGGGTCGGGGTAGTCTGGGATTGGGAGGTTATTCCCAGATGTCGTCTATTTTCTTCCTCACTGTTCAGTGTAAATGTTGGCAGCGACTGAAAGACCAACGATAATTCACGTGTCGGTCAGTTTCTGCAGACATGAAAACTAAACCATGATCGTTCATCTATGACTGAAGTCCTGTTTACTGGGGATGGAAGCAGGCGTCCTGCAACGATCTCTGGCCGCTCCACCTCCACTCACTGAGCGATTATGGTTTTTGGCCACTGAAGCGCCCGACTGTTGTCCCATGTAAAAGGCCCTTACTGTTAGGATATGTTCATGCATGGATTCCAACTCTGAAAACTACAATAGAAATCTGTAGCTCAGCTGCAGATCTCCACCGCAGATCCACATGCGGATTTGGTTCTTTTCATTGAGCAAATCTGCGTATGGAATTTTAATGGGAAATTCTCCCTGTAGTCTACAGTTTTTGGAGCAGATTTCTCCATCGGCAGATTTCAAATTTGTTTGTAAAAAAAAATGGCGTGTGACTTCTGGACACGGAATCCACAGCGGAAATTCCACACACATATTTGCTTCAATTTCTGCAGCTCAAAATACATTGCAGTGTTTATTGCAGATCCGCACCAAAATCCGCGACGGCTAAAGGTTTTCTTGAGCAAATACGGGTGATGACTTCTCCTCAGGATTGGTCATGAATACTTCATTGCCGAGGATCCACCACTCAGGATCTCTCGCAATCAGCTGATCGTCTGGCCCGCTGTCAGTGGAATGGGGATCAGCTGCATTTATTGCGGGCCACACAATCAACTGAACAGCAGATCCACGAGGATCAACTATTGATGACCTATCCTGATGATGATTACTCACTAGTATTTGCCTGGAAATCCCCTTAGATATCTCCTCACACAGTTCCCCTTATTATCTGCAGTAATTGTATTATTACGGAGGGGGGAGAAGGTTGTATGATGTTACATTGTCTCGTCTTCTCTCCATTTATGATCCTCAGCTTATATCTTTTATCTCGGATAATAACCCTGATTGATCCGACAAGGATGGATAGGAAGAGGGACAAGATGGCGGAGAGTATATTCAACCTCACCCTAGAGATACTCTTCCGGCTTACAGGAGAGGTGAGAGATTCTGGGGATGACATCACCTTCCATCATTATTATGTTTGTTAAAAATGACCTGACCGCCTCGTAGCTTGGCAGATGCAACCTCGCTGACAGTATCGCCATTCTTGTTGTATCTCTACTCGCCTCTGTTGCCCCCATACAGGCTATCCTTAGATTCAATTCTATTGGCCAGCTTATATGCAGACATGGACAGGTCCCACTTTACCGGTTTGCTTACACGCCGACATGGATAGGTCCTACTCTACCGGCCGGCTTACATGCAGACATGTACAGGTCCTACTCTACCGGCCCCCTTACATGCAGACATGTACAGGTCCTACTCTACCAGCCCCCTTACATGCAGACATGGACAGGTCCTACTCTACTGGCCGGCTTACATGCAGACATGTACAGGTCCTACTCTACCAGCCCCCTTACATGCAGAGATGGACAGGTCCTATTCTACTGGCCCACTTACATGCAGTTAGACAGGTCCTACTCAACCAGCCCTCTTACATGCAGACACGGATAGGTCCTACTTTTCCGGCCCTCTTACATGTAGACGCGGATAGGTCCTACTTTTCCGACCTTCTTACATGCAGACACGGAGAGGTCCTACTTTTCCGGCCCTCTTACATGCAGACGCGGATAGGTCCTACTTTTCCGATCTTCTTACATGCAGACACGGAGAGGTCCTACTCTACCGGCCTCCTTACATGCAGACATGGACAGGTCATACTCTACCGGCCTCCTTACATGCAGACATGGAAAGGTCCTACTCTACTGGCCCACTTACATGCAGACATGGACAGGTCCTACTCTACCGGTCCGCTAACACGCAGACATGGACAGGTCCTACTCTACCGGCCCGCTTACATGCAGACATGGACAGGTCCTACTCTACCGGCCTGCTTACATGCAGACATGGAAAGGTCCTACTCTACTGGCCCACTTGCATGCAGAGTTAGACTGGTCCTACACTACCGGCCCGCTTACATGCAGACATGGACACGTCCTCCTCTATCAGCCCACTTATATGCAGACATGGACACATCCTACTCTACCGGCCCGCTAACATACACACATGGAAAGGTGCTACTTTGAGAGGTATTCAGAGATGGTTTTTAAGCTGTCCATGCTAAAAAAACAATAAAACAGCCCATAATAATCTTTCCCAGGCCTCCAGCGCTGAGCGCTTCCTCACTGTCTACACCTTCAAGCCTACAGAGTTAGAGGGATTTTAGATGGAGCAATTATATCATTCAAAGAATCGCTCAAATGAGCGAAAATGAATGATAATTGTTGGGTTCTGGTATGCAGGAAACATACATGAAAACTGTGTAAAACTTAATACATCTTAAGCATACGTTTTCTCTTTAAATCCCATGCCCGGTATACGTTCTTCACTGTAAACCTTTTTTTAAAAGAGTTTTAAAGTTCAACATTTTTTTACCCTTCAAGGCATTTGATCTGAAAACACGTATACGTTAAGTGTGTGGAAACCCACAGCCAAATATTTCTGTATGTTTTTCAATGACCGCAATGTTTAAAATATAAGTATGTTTCCACACGATTATTTTGTTGGACATAAAAGGGCAGTCGGCTGCGCTGTTCAGTCCCATAATAAAATGTATGGAAACCTGTTCCTGGCTAAACGTAGTCAAACGTATACTTTACTTAACTAGGTTTACCCCACTATAGCCTGCGGGTCAGTTAAACGCTACACTTTCATCTGTTTTCCGCTGCGGCGGTCGCGTGTTGTTAACATGATGTCATCACTGCAGGCGATTAAACAAAGTCCAGCGGGTAGAAGCTTAATGGCGGCATTAGATCGAATACAGAAGCTTGTTTTATTTAATTTCTCTGCATTGCTCAGTTCTTTTTTATCATGAAATCGGACAACCCCCCTAATACCAGATGATATGACGGGAGAGATGAAGGACTCTGGGAATGTCTGCAGGGATATTGATGGATGTATCTCCCCATAAACAGGAATGCATAGTAGTGAAGAAGACTTCTAGTGATGGCTGTCAAGCCCCGGTGTCTGATGGATGGGGAAGACCCCTGAGCCCAATCACAGGGCCTCCACCTCACCCCCTGATACTGGAGGAGATCAATGAGCAGAAGATCCTAGAACTCACCAGGAAGATGATTGAGCTGCTGACTGGAGAGGTGACGCTGCTGGGACATTATACAGTAACAATATGATGGTATAACGTGTCTGGGTGATGATGGTATCATTATGTTCTCAGGTTCCTATAAGGTGTCAGGACGTCGCTGTCTATTTTTCCATGGAGGAGTGGGAGTATTTAGAAGGACACAAGGATCTGTACAAGGACGTCATGATGGAGGACCACCAGCCCCCCCCATCACCAGGTAATAGCAGGACTAAATCCACATGGCCTTTATTATTTGTATGTAGAGAATGAATTCAGTGGCTATCTGTGTTTTCTGCAGGTAGATCCAGTAAGAGAACAGCAGCGGAGAGATGTCCCCGTCCTCTTCTTCCACAGGATGATCAGGTAGGACATAAAGTTCTGAATGTCTTTTATCCAATAGTATTATAATAGTTATGATTGTTTAAAGGGAATGCTTAATCAGAAAATGACCTCTTGTATAAATCAAGTTTTATGTTAAAGGGACACTGTTGCAAAAGCAAATTTTTCCATCCCTGTCCCTCTCATCTGATTGCCTGTCACACTCTGGAGGTCTACTCTGTATATTGCAGCCACTTCCATGCAGTGCAGTCTCCTGTCGGATACTCATCAGGCATCAGCTTGATACTGAAATTTTTGCTTTTACATCAATTCCATGATTCATTACTAGAGATGAGAGAGCACCAAAATGCTCAAGTCGAACTTTTCATAATGTTTGAGAGCTTGTTTCGAATAACGAATCTCATTGAAGTCAATGGGGGACTCGAGCATTTTTCATGCTGACCGATGCTCGTCATGGGGGAGGTTGTGTGAAACACCTAAAAACATGAGAAAGTTATGGAAACACCACAGAAATGGATAGGGAACCACATGGGCAGCATGCATGGGTGCATCTGAGGCTCCCAGGTCCCACTATTAAGCCAAATTGGGGGCAAGAGCCTTGCGGTCACCCCCCTAACAGTTTACTTGGGCCAGACCATAAGCGGCACGGCACACGCGCTGGCACATCTTAGCTAAGCACCACACTATGTGCAACGGAGGCCAATCACGGCCTGCGAGTGAAACCACTGCCTCTTCTCCTGTGTTACATGCTGGCATTGCTGTCCAATCATCCGCACGACCCTGCGTCCACAGCGCACACAAAAATTTCCCTGCGTAGCATTCAGCTGGCCTCATGCTACACGCTCGCTTGATTGTCACATCACCTTCCTGTCTATTTATAAGTGCGTCTGTGATGAGGAGGAGCCGGAGACAAACACTGCAGAAGGTTGACAGGGCCAGGCAGCGACCCTCTTTGAAAATGTGGGTGATAGCCCAATATGCTGATGAAAATTGACGATAAATTGACGTACGGTCATAATTACAATCCCGTGCCACCTCCGTCACAAAATTATAAGGAGCCGCAAACCTGGGCATAAAGGGGACTCAGGTGCCAGCACTTCTACACATCTCCACAACACAGCAACGCATTCTTAAACCAAAGATTTATTTGAAGCCAGAGGTGTCGCCAAAGTAGACACCACAGGTATACAGTGACCCTGTGAAAGTCTCATGAACTTTGTTTCGCTTCCTGTGAATGCTCCAATCCAGTATCTCGGATAACTGTGCTAATTTGTAGCACAAGAGATCATACATGCCGGCCGACGCTGATCCCCAGACCCCAAGGAGGAGGAGGAGGTGGCATAATAAGCCCGAGAAACCGTGACCAAGGTAGGACCCGCAATACTCTGTGTGGGAAGCACGTGAGCAGGCCCTGGGTCAGGCTCGGTCCCAGTCTCCACCTGGTTGACCCAATGTGCCGTGAGTTACATAGCTTTGGGAAATCCATGTGTCCCCACACAATTCATCTGGTGTATGTGTCAGATAGCTGAACACCGCGCTGGGAAACCTTTGTGCACCCATAGCATAGGTGAGCCCATGAAAGCCAAAGACAGTATTACACATAAAGAAATGAGAGTGCCCAAACATGGCAGAGTTTCACCCCGCCCAGGACCTCGGCCCACACTTCTGCCCAAGTCATTCTGTGCATTTGTGCCAGACAGCTGAACACTGCTATGGGAAACCTTTGCGCACCCACAGTATAGGCGAACCCCTGAAACATTTCTGTAGCAAGAGTATAAGCGAACCCCTCAAACCTTCCTATTGTAAGTGTATAGGCAGACCCCTGAAACATTTCTGTAGCAAGAATATAGGCGAACCTCTCAAACCTTCCTGTAGTAACTGTATAGCCGGACCCCTGAAACATTGGTGTACCAAGGGTATAGGCGAACACCTAACAAATATGGTTACCAAGAGTATAGGCGAAGCCCGGAAAAATTAGTCTTCCAAGAGTACAAGTGTACCCCTGAAAAATTGCTGAACCCCGAGGGCAGGTGAAACCCATAAACATTTTTTAAAGATATAGCTCGTTGTTGCTTAATTTGTAACCGAGCCTGGAGGCAGCCCTCCAAAAAAATTGGTTTTCAGTTAAACTTTTAAAACTTTTAACAGAGCCTTTTGGGCCGCAAAAAAATTGGCAGTTCAGCGTGATGACATGCTGCTTGAGGAGGAGGAGGAGTAATATTCGAGAGGGATAGACAAAGCTAATTCTCCCCTTTTTTGGAGTGATAGAGGATGCATTTTTCTCCTGTTGCAACGAAAAGAATCTTTAGGATCCGCTGATTCCACCCCTTTATGAGGGTAAGCATGTCGGCTCTGTGAGTTGACAGGCAGGTACGCTTTTCCGTGATGATCGCCCCCAGCTGCACTAAACACCCTCTCTGACAAGACACTAGCGGCAGGGCAGGCCAGTACCTCCAGGGCGTACAGCACAAGTTCGTGCCACGTGTCCAGCTTTAACACCCAATATTTGTATGGAGCAGAGGCATCACGGAGGACGTTGGTACGGTCGGCTATGTACTCCCTCGCCATCTTTTTACAGTGCTCCCTCTGACTCAGTCTTGACTGGGGAGTGGTGACACAGTCTTGCTGGGGAGACATAAAACTGGCAAAGGCCTTGGAGAATGTTCCCCTGCCTGCGCTTGACATGCTGCCTGATCCCCGCACCTCCCCTGCTAGTTGGCTCTCCGAACTGCGTCTTCTAGCGCTGTCAGATGGGAACTTTAGCATCACTTTTTCCACCAGGGCCTTGTGGTATTGCATCACTCTCGTACCCTTTTCCTCTTCGGGAATGAGAGTGGAAATATTCTCCTCACACCATGGGTCGAGAAGGGTGTACACCCAGTAATCCATGTTAGCCAGAATACGGCTAAAGCGCGGGTCACGGGAAAGGCAGCCTAACATGAAGTCAGCCATGTGTGCCAGGGTCCCAGTACGCAGCACATCGCTGTCCTCACTAGGAGGATGCGCCTCCTCCTCCTCTTCAGCCAATACACGCTGAACTGATGAGAGGGAAGCAACATGGGTACCCTCTGCAGTGTGACCAGCAGTCTCTTCCCCCTCCTCCTCCCCCTCCCCCTTCACCCTCATTTTCCAAAACGCGCTGAGATGGTGGTCTGGCTATCAAGCGAAATACTGTCATCCCCGTCTCTGGTTCTAACCGCAAAACGTTGGCCTTTATGTTTCGCAGTGAACTTCTCAGCAGGCAAAGCAGCAGGATGGTAATGCTAATGATGGCCGCATCGCCGCTCACCATTTGGGTAGACTCCTCAAAGTTTCCAAGGACCTGGCAGATGTCTGCTATCCATGCCCACTCCTCTATAAAGAACTGCGGAGGCTGACTATCATTCCGCCACCCATGTTGCAGCTGGTATTCCACAATTGCTCTACACTGCTCGTACAGCCGGGCCAACATGCGCAGCGTAGAATTCCAGCGCATGGGCACATCGCACAGCAGTCGGTGCTCTGGCAGTTGAAACCAATGTTGCAGTGTCCTGAGGGTGGCAGCATCCGTGGTGGACTTGCGGAAATGTGCGCACACGCGGCGCACCTTGCTGAGCAGTTCAGACAAGTTGGAGGTAGTTTTTCAGAAACTGCTGAACCACCAGATTGAAGACGTGGGCCAGACATGGCACGTGTGTGACGCTGCCAAGCTGCAGAGCCACCACCAGGTTACAGCTATTGTCACACACGACCATGCCCAGTTGGAGCCTCAGTGGCGAAAGCCAGAGGTCGGTCTACTCTGTCAGACCCTGTAACAGCATGGGGGCCGTGTGCCTCTTGTCACCTAAGCTGATTAGTTTCAGCACGGCTTGCTGACGCTTGCCCACCGCTGTGCTGCTGCGTCACGTGCTACCGACTGCTGGCGACGTGCTCACACTTCTTAATTGAGAAGTGGAGGTGGCGGAGGAGGAGGAGGGGGGGGAGTTGGAGGAGGTGGCATAATACGCCGCAGATACCAGCACAGAGGTAGGACCTGCTATTCTTGGTGTGGGTAGCACATAAGCAGTCCAGGCTCTGACTTGGTCCCAGCCTCCACCAAGTTCACCCAATGTGCCGTCAGGGAGACAGTGTCCCTGGCCGCCAGTACTTGTCCACGTGTCCGTCGTTAAGTGGAGCTTCCCAGTAACTGCGTTGGTGAGGGCATGGTTAATGTTGCAGGAGACGTGCTGGTGTAGGGCGGGGACGGCACACCGGAAAAAATAGTGGCGACTGGGGACCGACTAGCGCGGGACCGCTGCCGCCATCATGTTTTTGAAAGCCTCTGTTTCCACAAGCCTGTACGGCAGCATCTTCAGGCTGATTTATTTGGAAATGTGCATGTTTAAAGCTTGTGCATGCTAGTGGCGGTGAGGCTGGTAGGGGTGGTTCCCCGACTGATCTTGGTGCAGCACAGGTTGCACACCACTGTTCGTCCGCGCTCTCACTAAAAAACATCCAAACCTTTGAATATCTGGCCCTCTGCACGGAGGCTTGCCGCGAGGGGGTGCTGTGGGAAACAGTTGGGGGATTCTTTGCTTTAGGCCTGGCCATCCCACTGCCTCTTCCAACCTGTCCTGCTGCTGCACTTTCCTCCACCTCTGAAGCCCTGTCTTCAGAAAGCTTAGCAAGCCAGGTGGGGTCAGTCACCTCATCGTCCAGCAGCTCTTTCTTCGAATCCTCTGTGCACTCTTCCCTTGGACTTACTGCCCTTACTACTACCTCACTGACAGACAACTGTGTCTCATCATCCTCATCCACAAAAAGCTCTTGAGACAGTTGCCGGAAGTTCCCAGCCTCATCACCCGGACTCCAGGAACTTTCCAAATATTGGGCATCGGTCATGACAAACTCCTCAGGTGAGAG
Source organism: Eleutherodactylus coqui (assembly GCF_035609145.1). NCBI lineage: Eukaryota > Metazoa > Chordata > Amphibia > Anura > Eleutherodactylidae > Eleutherodactylus > Eleutherodactylus coqui. The sequence goes on along the minus strand of NC_089840.1, from coordinate 272,413,870 downwards.
AGGAACTGTTTTTTCCCACTCAGGGCAGGGACCCGGGAACAGTTCCTGGGAGTCTGCCTGCTCAGAATATGTCATTTTCATGGAGTGAGGAGGCTGGGAGGAAGGAGGAGCAGCCAGAGGATTCAAAGGTGCAGTCCCTAGGCTGGGATTAGTGGACTGCGTAGAAGACTAAGTGTTCAACACATTGCTGGACATGTTATCTACCATTCACGACAGGACCTGCTCGCACTGCTCTGCTGTAATAAAGGTCTACCACGCGGACCCGCAAACTGTGATATGAATGGCCCATGAGGTGCCTGCAAAGCATGCAGTGTCTTGTGGAAGTATTCACTCCACTTGGTGTTTCCTTGTGTTGCATTACAACCTGCAATTAAATGGATTTTAACCTCTTAAGGACCAGGCTGTTTTGTAGCGTTAGGACCAGACACTTTTTAGGGATTTTGCCTGTGTGGTGGTTTTACTGCCCTATTTTTTTCCATTAGCTACCAAAATAATTTTTGCTGCGTTTTTTTCCCCGTGGCATAAAGGGCTATTTTTGTTTTATTGGGGGGAAAAATGCTAAAAAAATCAGGCAAAGAAGGAGGATCCCCAGGTCTACAAAACAGGAGGTTAGTAGCCTATTACCCTGCAGCTGGGCTGAGGGCATTAAGGAGGCATAACTCCAGCAGTGCTGTTAGAAAGTAGAAGCTAAGAGTCCATTCATACAGGAGGAGCAAAAGGACGCCCGCATCTGCCCAGAATAGCAAGGGGGCGACAAACACGCGTAGCCGGCCTAACACCATATACTCTACATAGTGGGGCTTTATGAAAGAGCTTCTAGAAAAGAGCTGTTACTTAAAGAGAAACATAAGAAAACATTTTGACTTTGCAAACAGCATGTGGAAGACTCCTTAAACACATGGGAGAAGGTTCTCTGATCAAATAAGACTAAAACTGAACTTTTTGACAATCACAGGAAACGTTATGTGTGGCGCAAACCAACACTTCCCACCATTTCCTTTCACCGTTCCTACAGTGAAGCGCAATGGTGGCAGCATAGCATCATGGGAAAGGAAAGATGGATGGCAGTAAATACAGGGCAATTCTGAAGAAAAACATTTTTCAGTCTGACAAAGATGTGAGACTAGAATGGAGAATCATCTTCCGTCAGGACAAGGACCCTAAATATACTTCTAAATCTGTGAAACAGCTGTCTGTGTATGGATTCTGACTTGGCTTTTAATTCCCATTCATTGTAACAAGACTTGTATAAAGAGTCTAACATTGATTTGCAGGAAAGCTGCCTTTCAATAGGTGGTGCTGCAGAGGAATTGTTCCATCTCCTTTATTTGCATATTACCCAGAGGAGCATGATTAGCCTTACAAGTCCCCTCACTCACCTTCTAGGTGCTCTCCCTAAGGAGAAAAGGTAGCATTCCTGACCTACTACTAAGGCTACACTGGAGGAGTCTAAGGGGAAAATAATGTTGAGAAGGCTGAACTTTTAAATTCCTATTTTGTATGTGTTTTCTCTTAGAAAGTAGATGTAACAACAAGTGATCTTCCCATGTATATAATCTTCTGCATGTATGCAAGTACTTTGATGAGAATGGAGTAATTAATCAGAGCCAGCATGGGTTTGTAACAAGCAAGTCATGCCAGACAAATTTAATTTCCTTTTATGACAAAATCACAGACTGGGTTGATGAGGAAAATGCGGCGGATATAGTATATCTTGACATTAGTAAAGCATTTGACAAAGTATCTCATACCATACTTATTGAAAAAATGACCAAATATGGGATTGACAAGGCAACTGTTAGGTGGATTCACAACTGGCTGAGTGATCGTACACAAAGAGTGGTCATAAATGGCTGCACATCCAACTTGAACAATGTATCAAGTGGTATACCAAAAGGCTCTGTCCTGGGCCCAGTGTTCAACATCTTTTTACATGATCTGGAGGAGGGGATTGAGGGGAACCTGATCAAATTTTCAGAAGACACAAAGCAAGGAGGGATATCTAACACTAGAGAAGAAAGAGAAAGGATTCAAAAAGATTTTTAAAAAACGTGAACAGTGGACGGCGACTAACAGAGTAGTATTTAATGAGGAGAAATGCAAAGTCCTACCTCTGGGCAAGAAAAATAATAAAAAAAGAACAAACAGAATGGGAGGAATTGGGCTAAGCAGCACATGTGAAAAAGACTTTGGTATACTAATGAATCACAGACTGAACATGAGTCAACAATGTGATGCAGCAGCAAAAAGGGCAAACACAATTCTGGGATTTGTAAAGAGCAAGCTCAGAGCAGCGCTACGAGGATGGTGAGCGGTCTGCAAATCCTGTGCAATGAGGAACAGTTAAAGGATCTAGGAATGTTTAGCTTGCAAAAAAGAAGGCTGAAATGGGACTTAATGGCTGTCTACAAATATCTGAAGGGATGTGTCAGAACCGGCAACTCTCGGGGCCGCCGTGCCCGCACCACCGGTCCGGCCACCCGGGGTACAGGAGCACGGCGCAGAGGTACCCCGGTTCTTGTGATCTCCCCGGGCCGCTGTAAGACTGGTCGCCGCCGGGTTGCTAGGGAGGCAGCTGGTGCTTCTAGTCGCTTGACTACCAGGCTGGCTTCCCTGGTAACTGTCTGTGCAGTGAGACTGGGGGCGTGCCCCCAGCACCGCCCTGATTAGCCCTGCTGCTGTCAGGCTCCCCGCCCCAATCAGCTTCTGGGGCGGGAGCGCTGACAGCATTTAAATAGGTGTGTTTTCCTCTCAGGCCTTGCCAGTGTCAGTTTGGTCTTCCAGCTGCACCCGCGTATTCTTTTGACTCCTGTTTGTGACCCCGGCTTTCTTGACCTCTGCTTTTGGACCTTGACTACGTTTTGCCTGACCCCCCTGTACTGCGTACCCTCCTGTTGCCGACCCGGATTGTCTGACCATTCTACCGTTGTTTGTCTTCAGTGTCTGTTTGTCTTCCCGTGTCCCGCTTCCCTAGTGAGGGTAGGGACCGCCGCCCAGTTGTCGCCCTGGGGGTTAGCCCAGGGGGGCAAGTAGGCAGGGACAGGGGTTGCGGGATATATCAGGGACCCCCATATTCCGGACACTGTCCTGACAGTAACACTGGCCGAAGGTAGGTCAGACTCGTGCATCCGCCCGGCTACTTTGAATCCCTCGATGGAGGCCGTGGCTGCGTTAGCGAACCAGGTCCAGGTCCTTACTAACCTTGTCCAGGACCTAACCGCCCGCATGCAGCTACAGGAACAAGTGGCGGCTGCAGGTCCCATGCAGCCCCCTTCCGCTCCCGGGACTATGTCAGAACCCCGAGCCACGCTGCCGGACTGCTTCTCTGGAGAGAGAGGTCAGTTCTTTGCATTTAGAGAGAGCTGCAAGCTCTACTTTGATCTCCGACCCCACTCCTCTGGTACTGAATATCAGAAAGTGGGAATTGTAATTACCCGCCTGAGGGGGGACCCCCAAAATTGGGCTTTCTCGCTACCAGCAGGCTCTCCAGCCCGACTATCCCTTGACGCCTTTTTTTCCGCCCTGGGTCAAATTTATGACGAACCCGACCGGGCGGGCTACGCAGTCTCCAAACTTCTGGCCCTGCGCCAGGGTTGTAAAATGGCGGAGGACTACTGTTCCCAATTCCGTCAACATTGTACGGAATCCGGGTGGAACGATGCCGCCCTAAAAGACTTATTTTTGACCGGTCTGTCTGAGGGTCTCAAGGACCTACTTGTGGCCCACCCAGAGCCTAGAACCCTGGAGCAAGCCATGACGCTTGCTATTCGGGCCGACCGACGTTTGAGGGGCCGACACGCCGCTCGGGCCACTCCACTCCCCACGCCCACTTCTTCTACTGACCTGACTCTCTCACTTCCCACCACCGAGCCCATGGAACTGGGAGCCATGAACCCCAAGCAGCGACGGGAATATCGCCTGAAGAAGAATCTTTGCTTCTACTGTGGGGAGCCGGGTCACCGCATTGCCACCTGCACTAAGAAGCCACGGCAGGAAAACTCCCGCTCCTAGGCAGTTGTCGGGAGGACTGTCTAGGAGCTAAGGTACTCCCTGTGTTATCCAAAATGTTATTGCCTTGCACCCTAGAATTTCATGCTTTCCACCGTACTGGGCAAGCCTTTGTTGATTCTGGGGCTGCGGCGAATTTCGTTAACTTTAATTTCGTTGCTCAACTGTCCGGGGTTTTTTTACGTTTAGAGACCCCGATTCTGGTTTCAGGAGTGGACTCCACCCCATTGCAAGCAGGGGTGGTTCATCTGGTTACCCCTGAAGTAAGGTTTACGATAGGAGCCTTACACGTGGAAACCTGCACCTTTCTAGTGATGAGAGATTTGTCTGTGGACGTCGTCCTAGGCCTCCCCTGGCTCCGGGAGCACAACCCGGTAGTAAATTGGGACACGTTGGAACTGGTAAAGTGGGGTCCCCGCTGTGCCAACCACCTTTGTGCGGTGAAGGTGGGAATCTCCACCTGCGAGGGGACCCCCCTACCAGATTACCTCTCCGAGTTTTCTGACGTGTTCTCCAAACAATTATCTGAAGCTCTGCCCCCTCATAGGGAATGGGACTGTAAAATAGACTTGATTCCTGGGGCCAAACTTCCTAAGGGCCGCATTTATAACGTTACGGTTCCTGAGAGAGAATCCATGAGGGACTATATCCAGGACAGCCTGGCCAAGGGGCACATCCGGCCCTCAGAATCCCCGGTGGGTGCCGGGTTTTTCTTCGTTGAGAAGAAGGATGGGGGCCTCCGGCCCTGTATTGACTATAGAGAGCTAAACAAAATCACAGTACGAAACCAGTATGCCCTTCCACTCATTCCTGACCTCCTCAACCAGGTCGCTGGGGCCCGATGGTTTTCTAAACTTGATCTCAGGGGAGCATACAACCTCATCCGCATTCGGGAGGGGGATGAGTGGAAAACCGCCTTCAATACGCCCCTCGGGCATTTTGAATACCTAGTTATGCCTTTTGGATTGTGTAACGCCCCCGCCATTTTTCAGGGGTACATGAACTCAGTGTTTCAGGATATCATGGGGGTGTTCGTGGTTGTATATCTAGACGACATTTTGATTTTTTCCTCCGACTTGCCAAGTCACCATACTCACGTTCAGACTGTACTAGCTCGACTCAGACATAACAAGCTGTTTGCTAAACTCGAGAAATGTGTGTTCGGGGTACAAAAGATATCATTTTTGGGGTATATCATCACGCCATGCGACTTCCAGATGGATCCTGAAAAGGTGAAAGCCATCACGGAGTGGGCCCAGCCAGGGTCGTTGAAAGCCCTTCAACGCTTCCTCGGCTTCGCCAACTACTATCGCAAATTCATCAAAGACTTCTCCGTGGTGGCTAAACCTCTAACGGACCTCACCAGAAAGGGGGCAGATGTGAGGACCTGGTCTTCTGAGGCTCTGAGGGCCTTCGATACCCTAAAGGCGGCGTTCTCTTCTGCACCTGTCCTAGTACAACCAGATCTGTCCAGCCCTTTTTTGGTGGAAGTAGATGCCTCTGAGTTTGGTGTGGGAGCGGTACTGTCCCAAGGTCCCTCCACTCTCACCAACCTTAGACCGTGTGCCTATTTTTCTAGGAAGTTTTCTTCCACCGAACGGAACTATGATATAGGCAACCGGGAATTGCTGGCGATTAAGTGGGCTTTCGAAGAGTGGAGGCATTTTTTGGAAGGAGCCCATCACCAGATCACGGTACTCACAGACCATAAAAACCTCACCTATCTAGATTCCGCTAAGAGGTTAAATGCTCGGCAAGCCTGCTGGGCCTTGTTCTTCTCTCGGTTCAATTTTGTTGTTACCTATAGACCCGGTTCTAAGAATGTCAAGGCTGATGCCCTGTCTAGGAGCTTTGGTTCTCCGGAACCTGCCGAGCCGGAGCCTGAGAGCATTCTCTCCCCTGGGGTGGTCCTCGCTGCTGTCTCCTCCGACCTTTCACCTCTCATTCACGCCGCTCAACAATCTGCTCCTGAAGCCCTTCCGGAAGGCAAATTATTTGTCCCATTGTCACTGAGATTGAAAGTGTTAGAGGAGACACACGCTTCTGTCCTAGCTGGACACCCCGGCATCAGGGGTACGCTGGAGTTAGTATCCAGACTCTATTGGTGGCCGCACATGGCCAAGGAGGTACGGGTATTTGTGTCCGCGTGCCCGGTTTGCGCAAGGGGGAAGAATCTCAGGAGACGTCCTGAGGGTCCTCTTCTTCCCTTGCCCATTCCGTCCAGGCCATGGTCCCATTTGTCCATGGATTTTATTACTGATCTGCCATCCTCGCTGGGGAATACGGTCATCTGGGTAATAGTAGACCGTTTCTCTAAAATGTCACATTTTGTTCCGCTTTGCAAGTTGCCTAACGCCAAACTTCTGTCTGAAATGTTCATCAAGGAGATTGTTCGGTTACATGGGATCCCCGAGGACATTGTGTCAGATAGAGGGGTTCAGTTCGTCGCTCGCTTCTGGCGAGCCTTCTGTAAAAATCTAAACGTAAATTTGTCCTTCTCCTCCGCTTTCCATCCCGAGAGTAACGGACAAACGGAACGAATGAACCAAGAACTTATCCAGTATCTGCGACTGTTTGTCTCTGATAACCAGTATCAGTGGGCCAACTACTTACCTCTCGCCGAATTTGCTATCAACAACCATGTTAACTCGTCGACCCAATTGTCACCTTTTTTTTGTAACTATGGGTTTCATCCCCGGTTCTCGCTTTCCACTCCTGTGGTCTCGAACAATCCGGCCGCCGACATATCCTCTGAGGAACTGTGCACAGTTTGGGCCCAGGTTCGTAAGAACCTTCAGGGTTCCCAAGAGAAACTGCGTAAATACGCAAATAAAAGATGTACCATCTCTGCACCTTTTGTAGTCGGGGAGCAAGTTTTGTTGTCTTCCAAGAATCTGAGACTCAAGGTTCCCTCCCTGAAACTTGCTCCTCGGTTCATTGGCCCATTTACTGTTTCTCAGGTCATCAACCCGGTGTCATATAAGTTGGCACTTCCTGACCCCTGGAAGGTCCACAAGGTTTTTCACAAAAGCTTACTTAAGAAGTATGTGACTCCAGTTCTACCCACCCAGAACCCGCCTCCTCCTTCTCTGGTACAGGGGGAACTGGAGTATGAAGTAGAAAGGCTGGTGGATGCCCGACGGGTTAGAGGTGTGCTGCAGTACCTGGTCCACTGGAGAGGATTTGGCCCTGAGGATAGGACGTGGGTCCCTGCCAGGGACGTTCATGCGCCACGCCTAGTCCAGGCATTCCACAGGGCTTTCCCGCTTAAGCCCGCACCTGGCCATGGGGGTCCGGTGTCCCCCCGTAGAAGGGGGGGTACTGTCAGAACCGGCAACTCTCGGGGCCGCCGTGCCCGCACCACCGGTCCGGCCACCCGGGGTACAGGAGCACGGCGCAGAGGTACCCCGGTTCTTGTGATCTCCCCGGGCCGCTGTAAGACTGGTCGCCGCCGGGTTGCTAGGGAGGCAGCTGGTGCTTCTAGTCGCTTGACTACCAGGCTGGCTTCCCTGGTAACTGTCTGTGCAGTGAGACTGGGGGCGTGCCCCCAGCACCGCCCTGATTAGCCCTGCTGCTGTCAGGCTCCCCGCCCCAATCAGCTTCTGGGGCGGGAGCGCTGACAGCATTTAAATAGGTGTGTTTTCCTCTCAGGCCTTGCCAGTGTCAGTTTGGTCTTCCAGCTGCACCCGCGTATTCTTTTGACTCCTGTTTGTGACCCCGGCTTTCTTGACCTCTGCTTTTGGACCTTGACTACGTTTTGCCTGACCCCCCTGTACTGCGTACCCTCCTGTTGCCGACCCGGATTGTCTGACCGTTCTACCGTTGTTTGTCTTCAGTGTCTGTTTGTCTTCCCGTGTCCCGCTTCCCTAGTGAGGGTAGGGACCGCCGCCCAGTTGTCGCCCTGGGGGTTAGCCCAGGGGGGCAAGTAGGCAGGGACAGGGGTTGCGGGATATATCAGGGACCCCCATATTCCGGACACTGTCCTGACAGGATGTCACACTGCAGAGGGATCAGCCCTATTCTCATCTGCACAAGGAAAGGTTAGAAGCAATGAGATGAAACTGAAAGGGAGGAGACACAAATTACATATTAGAAACAATTTCTGCGAGTGTGAGTGATCAATGAGTGGAACAGGCTGCCATGGGAGGTAGTGAGTTCTCCTTCAAGGGAAGTTTTCAAACAGAAGCTGGCCCGACATCTGTCTGGGATTATTTAGTAAATCCTGCATTGAGCAGGGGGGTGGACGTGATTACCCTGGAGGTCCCGTCCAACTCTACCATTCTATGGGTCACTGTAAAAATATATTTTGTAACTTCCAAGTAATTGGCATGTGGTGTAAAGCAAATAGCAAAAACCCTTCAGAATTCCATCTTCATTCCTAATCATGTAACAAAACAGAAAAAAACACCAATAGAGGTGAATACTTTCACAAAGCACTGTAGCTGCTGAAACTGTTTCCCCGATAGTAAGACACCCCCGATTGTAAGACGTATCGGGGGTTTCAGGGGGGTCGGCTAATATAAGCCGTACCCCGAAAGTAAGACATATGTCTTACTTTCGGGGAAACATGGGGGTATTGCCGCCTCCTGCCCACTTCCGCGCCGCCCCCCTCTCCATACGTCACCGCGCCGTCCCCTGCACTTGTCACTTACCCGAATCCCAGCGGTCCGGCGTCTTCATACTCACCTGCTGAAGATGGCCGCCGGGATCTTCTCTCTCGGTCCATTGCCGATTCCAGCCTCCTGATTGGCTGGAATCGGCACGTGACGGGGCGGAGCTACACGGAGGCGGCATCCAGCACGAGCGGCTCCATTGAAGAAAGCAGAAGACCCGGACTGCGCCGGCTCCATGTTTCCTTGTGTTGCATTACAACCTGCAATTAAATGGATTTTAACCTCTTAAGGACCAGGCTGTTTTGTAGCGTTAGGACCAGACACTTTTTAGGGATTTTGCCTGTGTGGTGGTTTTACTGCCCTATTTTTTTCCATTAGCTACCAAAATAATTTTTGCTGCGTTTTTTTTCCCGTGGCATAAAGGGCTATTTTTGTTTTATTGGGGGGAAAAATGCTAAAAAAAATCAGGCAAAGAAGGAGGATCCCCAGGTCTACAAAACAGGAGGTTAGTAGCCTATTACCCTGCAGCTGGGCTGAGGGCACTAAGGAGGCATAACTCCAGCAGTGCTGTTAGAAAGTCGAAGCTAAGAGTCCATTCATACAGGAGGAGCAAAAGGACGCCCGCATCTGCCCAGAATAGCAAGGGGGCGACAAACACGCGTAGCCGGCCTAACACCATATACTCTACATAGTGGGGCTTTATGAAAGAGCTTCTAGAAAAGAGCTGTTACTTAAAGAGAAACATAAGAAAACATTTTGACTTTGCAAACAGCATGTGGAAGACTCCTTAAACACATGGGAGAAGGTTCTCTGATCAAATAAGACTAAAACTGAACTTTTTGACAATCATAGGAAACGTTATGTGTGGCGCAAACCAACACTTCCCACCATTTCCTTTCACCGTTCCTACAGTGAAGCGCAATGGTGGCAGCATAGCATCATGGGAATGGAAAGATGGATGGCAGTAAATACAGGGCAATTCTGAAGAAAAACATTTTTCAGTCTGACAAAGATGTGAGACTAGAATGGAGAATCATCTTCCGTCAGGACAAGGACCCTAAATATACTTCTAAATCTGTGAAACAGCTGTCTGTGTATGGATTCTGACTTGGCTTTTAATTCCCATTCATTGTAACAAGACTTGTATAAAGAGTCTAACATTGATTTGCAGGAAAGCTGCCTTTCAATAGGTGGTGCTGCAGAGGAATTGTTCCATCTCCTTTATTTGCATATTACCCAGAGGAGCATGATTAGCCTTACAAGTCCCCTCACTCACCTTCTAGGTGCTCTCCCTAAGGAGAAAAGGTAGCATTCCTGACCTACTACTAAGGCTACACTGGAGGAGTCTAAGGGGAAAATAATGTTGAGAAGGCTGAACTTTTAAATTCCTATTTTGTATGTGTTTTCTCTTAGAAAGTAGATGTAACAACAAGTGATCTTCCCATGTATATAATCTTCTGCATGTATGCAAGTACTTTGATGAGAATGGAGTAATTAATCAGAGCCAGCATGGGTTTGTAACAAGCAAGTCATGCCAGACAAATTTAATTTCCTTTTATGACAAAATCACAGACTGGGTTGATGAGGAAAATGCGGCGGATATAGTATATCTTGACATTAGTAAAGCATTTGACAAAGTATCTCATACCATACTTATTGAAAAAATGACCAAATATGGGATTGACAAGGCAACTGTTAGGTGGATTCACAACTGGCTGAGTGATCGTACACAAAGAGTGGTCATAAATGGCTGCACATCCAACTTGAACAATGTATCAAGTGGTATACCAAAAGGCTCTGTCCTGGGCCCAGTGTTCAACATCTTTTTACATGATCTGGAGGAGGGGATTGAGGGGAACCTGATCAAATTTTCAGAAGACACAAAGCAAGGAGGGATATCTAACACTAGAGAAGAAAGAGAAAGGATTCAAAAAGATTTTTAAAAAACGTGAACAGTGGACGGCGACTAACAGAGTAGTATTTAATGAGGAGAAATGCAAAGTCCTACCTCTGGGCAAGAAAAATAATAAAAAAAGAACAAACAGAATGGGAGGAATTGGGCTAAGCAGCACATGTGAAAAAGACTTTGGTATACTAATGAATCACAGACTGAACATGAGTCAACAATGTGATGCAGCAGCAAAAAGGGCAAACACAATTCTGGGATTTGTAAAGAGCAAGCTCAGAGCAGCGCTACGAGGATGGTGAGCGGTCTGCAAATCCTGTGCAATGAGGAACAGTTAAAGGATCTAGGAATGTTTAGCTTGCAAAAAAGAAGGCTGAAATGGGACTTAATGGCTGTCTACAAATATCTGAAGGGATGTCACACTGCAGAGGGATCAGCCCTATTCTCATCTGCACAAGGAAAGGTTAGAAGCAATGAGATGAAACTGAAAGGGAGGAGACACAAATTACATATTAGAAACAATTTCTGCGAGTGTGAGTGATCAATGAGTGGAACAGGCTGCCATGGGAGGTAGTGAGTTCTCCTTCAAGGGAAGTTTTCAAACAGAAGCTGGCCCGACATCTGTCTGGGATTATTTAGTAAATCCTGCATTGAGCAGGGGGGTGGACGTGATTACCCTGGAGGTCCCGTCCAACTCTACCATTCTATGGGTCACTGTAAAAATATATTTTGTAACTTCCAAGTAATTGGCATGTGGTGTAAAGCAAATAGCAAAAACCCTTCAGAATTCCATCTTCATTCCTAATCATGTAACAAAACAGAAAAAAACACCAATAGAGGTGAATACTTTCACAAAGCACTGTAGCTGCTGAAACTGTTTCCCCGATAGTAAGACACCCCCGATTGTAAGACGTATCGGGGGTTTCAGGGGGGTCGGCTAATATAAGCCGTACCCCGAAAGTAAGACATATGTCTTACTTTCGGGGAAACATGGGGGTATTGCCGCCTCCTGCCCACTTCCGCGCCGCCCCCCTCTCCATACGTCACCGCGCCGTCCCCTGCACTTGTCACTTACCCGAATCCCAGCGGTCCGGCGTCTTCATACTCACCTGCTGAAGATGGCCGCCGGGATCTTCTCTCTCGGTCCATTGCCGATTCCAGCCTCCTGATTGGCTGGAATCGGCACGTGACGGGGCGGAGCTACACGGAGGCGGCATCCAGCACGAGCGGCTCCATTGAAGAAAGCAGAAGACCCGGACTGCGCCGGCTCCATGGAAACGAGGACGCTAGCAACGGAGCAGGTAAGTGAAAAACTTCTTATAACTTCTGTATGGCTCATAATTAATGCACAATGTACATTACAAAGTGCATTAATATGGCCATACAGAAGTGTATAGACCCAATTGCTTTCGCGGTATAGGTCCAATATAAGACATACCCCGAAAGTAAGACATAGTGGGGCTTTTGGGGATAAAAAGAAAGTAAGACACTGTCTTACTTTCAGGGAAACACGGTATGTCGGCAGCAAAGGTAAGATGGCCGCCCTCATGGTGATGTACAGACAATGAAATAAAAAAAAATCTATTATCTAAAAAGGGCCACTTCAGGTAACCATTTTTTTTAATTCACCATGGAACTCGTCCCCCAGTATATATGTCAGCTAGTATTACCTTGTTTACTTATTCCTTTCTCTTAAAATTCCTGGAGTCCTTATCTTCAGATGGGTCATGTGACCTCATTGTGACCATTTGGGTATTACTTGTCTCTATGTGACTCCTAAAGAAAACAATCCAAGTCACCAGGACTTCCTGTAGGATGAATCTCCATGGACTGTACTACAGCAGCTCTTCATGGGGGTCAGAAACTCTTCTCCCAATTACTGATGATGATTAGAGGCTCCTGTCACACAGTTCTAATCAAGGAGATGACTGTTCATTTTCCCTTATTGTATACTTATGGTATTTAGCTTTTTAGGGAGAATATAGAGGGTAATGATAATTACACCGTCCTCCTGTTGTGGCTTGTCGGTCACGAGAGTCGTGGCATGTTGGCCACGATGTAGGGACAGACCAGTCACTCTACCACTATCAGTCTGCTGGCTGCTATCAGTACATGCATGCAGCATGCTGGTATTCTTTCGGAGAGTCCGACCTGTGAGAGAGGGTTTGGGTTGTGGTTCCTTCTCTGTGCTCCCTAGCAGCAGGTGAGGAGGACTTTATATTTCTACCCCTTAACTTGTCCATTCCTGTGTATACAGTTCAGTTGGTGATAATGGTTGGAGCCTCTATTTTGAGGGAAAGCTATCTACATACAGATAAGGGCTGGTTTGATTTTCCTTTTACTTTGTTAGTGTTTGTACAGTTGCTTTGCAGGGTTCAGTGAATCTCTCCAGGTGCCTTCACAGAGATAGTCAGGCCCTAGGTGAAGACGGTGGGGCCGACCTTACCAGGACGCTAACTCCGCATTTAGGCAAGGGTTCCCCATCTTCCTGACTAGTAAGGGACAAGTTTCCCCATTTTCAATTGCCTAGAGTGATGCAGCCTTTCTCAGCATTACATTGTGTGTGCTTTTTCTGTTTTGTGTGAATGCCGAGATGTGGTGTTCTAGCGCCACCCAGATGTGACACCTCTCAGCAGGCAGAGATGGCATTGGTTATAAGATGCTATGCTGATACACTGGGCACCTATAATCTACGGTGGAGTAGCCCATAATCACATGACTCTGTCTCTGTTTCCTCACAGGGGGATTCTGTGTCTGCTGTTGTTTTTTTTTTCTGTCTTACTTCTTTTGTTGGCGCTCTCTTGGGGGTAGGCCTTACACCCCTTACAAAGTTGTAAGTTCTGGGATCTAAACCTGTCCTACGTTCGGGGGGATGGGTTGGGTGGGATGGGAGGGTTTTGGTTGGGATTAGTAAATGTGAGCTGATTTTTGTTCGCTCTGTTATTTGTTCTTGGCGCAACTCTTTTTGGATGTTTTGCGGGGAGTCTATTGGAATAATGTTCAGCTCTACAGTAATGGCTAGTACGTATCTCAAGCTGGTCTCCTGGAACGTCAGGGGCCTGAATTCTAAATTTAAAAGAGCGTTGGTTTTTAATAGGGATGAGCAAGTATACTCGCTAAGGCACTACTCGCTCGAGTAATGTGCCTTAGCCGAGTATCTCCCTGCTCGTCCCTAAAGATTCGGGGGCTGGCGCGGGGCGTGGAGCTGCAGGGCAGAGCGGAGAGGAACGGAGGGGAGATCCCTCTCTCCCGCCCGCTCTCCCCTGCTCCCCGCCGCAACTCACCTGTCAGCTGCGGCGGTCCCCGAATCTTTATGGACGAGCAGGAAGATACTCGGCTAAGGCACATTACTCGAGCGAGTAGTGCCTTAGCGAGTATACTCGCTCATCCCTAGTTTTTAACTTCCTCAAAACTCACTCCCCTCATATGATACTGTTCTAGGAGACACACCTCAGGGGCTCGAGGACATTGGCGCTCAAGCGGGCAGCTACAGGTTTTGCGTATCACGCGACTTATTCTAACTATGCTCGAGGGGTCAGTATTTTGGTGGCTAAGTCGGCCCAGTTTGCTTTCCGGCGAATACATATTGACCCTGGAGGGCGCTACCGGATTCTTCAGGGCACCTTCCATGGCCGCCTCCTCATGATAGTTACTGTTTATTTACCACTGCCTGCTAATATTGAGATTCTTCACAAGGTGATGGCATGGGTGGTTCTCCTCGAGTCAGCCCCAATAGTAATTATGGGGGATTTTAACCTGATCTTAGATCCGGCGCGGGACCGCCTCACTCCGGCTGTTTTGATACAGACTCGGTTGCCTAGGTGGGCCAATTACTATCTATTACAGGAAATATGGTGTGTGCGACATCCACATGACACGGCCTACTCATGCCATACCCCGACGTATAATGCCTTCTCCCGTATTGACCTATGTTTTGGCTCCCCGGACTGTCTCCCCATGGTGCGTTATATATTCTACCTGCCCAGAGGCATATCAGACCATTCCCCGCTCCAATTGGTCCTTGACCTTGGAGTTGATGGTTGTCGCCCTATGTGGAGACTGAGTCCGCTGTGGCTGGAGCAGAGAGAAGTACATGAATATGTAGAGCAGGAGGCTGAGATGTACTGGGGGGTCAATGAGGGGACGGCCTCGGAGCTGGTAGTATGGAACGCATTTAAGGCTTTTACCAGGAGATACTTTACCTCTGCCATTGCTGAACATAGAAGGTCCCTGCGGGCCAGCCGTTTGGACCTGGAGCACCGCCTTGATTCAGCAGAAGCTAGAAACATAGCAGATCCTTCCCCGGAAACTACCCTAACTCTTAATGGCCTGCGGCGGGAATATAAACTACTGCTTATTGAGTATACCAAAAAGAAACTTCTGTATTCCCGCCATCAGATCTTCGATCAGGGAGACAAGAACGGCCACTTACTGGCCTATTTGGCCAGAGAGGATCAGTCACTACCACGAATCACAGCGGTGCAGGATAACACGGGTGCCCTAATAAATGACCCTAAACTGGTTAACCAAGTGTTCGCCCAATTCTATAGAGACTTATATACCTCCAAACTAAGCTGCTCTGATGCGCAGCTACTGGCTTATCTTGATGACGTTCCCTTCCACTCACTGAGCCGGGATAGCACGGCCTACCTGGATGGAGCCCTGAACATAGAAGAAATAACGGAGGCAATTAGGTCGCTCCCCAACAGGAAATCACCAAGTGTGGATGGGCTCCCTGGGGAATGGTATAAAAAGAATGTGGAACTCATAGCCCCACGACTCCTAACATTATACAATTCTATCCTGCGGGAGGGGACTCTGCCAGATACAATGCGTAAGGCCCTAATAATCATGATCCCTAAAACTGGAAAGGACCCTACAGACTGCGGCTCTTACCGCCCCATTTCGCTCCCTAATAACAATGTTAAAATTATTGCAAAAATATTGGCGTATAAACTCGGTTCTTGGTGAGATCATACACGCAGACAAAAGCACAGACATGAACCTGAGGAGACTTTTCAACCACTTGTCGTATAAGCACACTAACTGTGGGAAGCGCACCTTGGTGTTTATAGACCAGGCAAAGGCCTTCGACTCAGTAGAGTGGAAGTACCTATGGGCAGTGATGCGGCGGTTTGGGTTTGGGCCAACATTTATTAAATGGGTTGGGATTTTATATGACTCCCCGGTGGCCAATATCAAGACTAATATTCACGTGTCTGCCCAGTTTTCTCTGGGTAGGGGTACAAGACAGGGCTGCCCTCTGTCCCCTGCCTTGTTTGCCCTTGCCATAGAGCCTTTCGCGATCCAGGTCCGAACGTCACTGACAGTAAAGGGGTTTAAACTGAGCAGTTACGAAGAGCGTATTGTGCTTTATGCAGATGATAATCTCCTCTTTCTCCAGGACCCGGAGTCTTCTCTTGACTCAGCGCTGGCTATATTCGACGTATTTGGCATACACTCTGGCATCAAGGTTAACTGGGACAAGACCCACTTGCTGGCAGTGGATCCTGCGGTCACTGCGCTTCCGCTGCCCACCCTGCTGAGTTGGACAACTCAAACAACTTATTTGGGTGTGGAGGTGTCAGCAGAGATCTACTTTTTACAACTCTAACCTGGTCCTCCTCCTGGGCTGGGCTGAGGAAATGGCGGTGCGCTGGGCCTCTCTCCCGCTTACTCTGGTGGGCAGAATAAACTTGTTAAAAATGAAGCTGCTGCCAAAATTCTTGTACATATTGCATAACTCCCCTATGTTAGTTCCGAAAATGTTTTTTGCTATGCTCCGCGGGATTGTGATACGTATTTTGTGGAGGGGCACCATACCCAGGATCAGATTAGGGACTCTGTGTCTTCCATTGAGAGGGGGGGGATTAGCCTTACCACATTTCTAATACTATTATCTGGCTGGCCAGCTGGTATATGCGGGATGGTGGCTGTCTTCGTCAGACTATAATCTGGTAGTGGACCTGGAGCGTAGAGTGGTGGACCCCGCCCAGAGACTGCGGGGGCTGCTACTGAGTGGCCCCTCGTCTTCTGTTGTCCCTTTGCCCACCCAATGCTGGTGACACTTGAGATCTGGCATCGTGCCTTGAGACTGTCCACTGAGGAAGGGACAACGTGGTCCCCACATACCTCCCTGTGGAATAACCCCAACTTGCTGCATTTTCAACGCTTTCCGGAGTCTGCTTTTTGGAGGCTTTGGGGCATCAATGTCCTCTCTGATATAGTCAGTGAGGGTGCGTTCTGCACCTTTCTACAGCTGCGGTTAACCCATGGCCTGCCTGAGAATTCCTACTTTAGGTACTACCAGCTGCGGGATGTGGTCAGAGTCCAATTTGGAGGCCTATCTATTCCACTGTCTGTGACGCGGCTGGAGGGCTTGGCGCAGATGTGCAACCTTGTTAAACCACTGTGGAGCTTCTATGCCCATATAGCGCAACATCTCGCTCCGCTGGGCGAGAGGGCCGTGCAGAAATGGGTGGCGGATATCCCTGATCTGACATCGGGGGAGGATGAGGACATACTTAGCGGTTCTGGTCCCCCTTTGGTGAGATACACTCATTCAAGTCAAGCTTCTGCACCGCATATACTATACCCCCTCCAGACTGTGCACCATGGGTCTGCTCTCTTCTGCGATATGCCCACGATGTCTAGTTGCGGATGGGACGGTCATGCACATGTTTTGGGAGTGTGCAGTCTTACAAGACTACTGAAGGGACGTTCTTGTTTTCATGGAAACACACTTGGGGGCCCCGAGGATCATGCATCCTGGAACGTGCCTCTTTGGGCTTGTTGGAGACCTACCGGTAGCTGCAGCAACTCGCACATTGTATAAGTTGTTGCTGTTCTATGCCAAGAAAGTCATTTTACTTAACTGGAAAACACCCTGGGAGGCCGACCAGGAATGCATGGGTCCGGGTGGTCAACTCTGAAATCCCAATGTACAAACAGACGTATATGGCCAGGGGATGCCCTGAAAAGTTTGACAAGATCTGGGGTAGTTAGGTGAATTGTCCCGCTACAGCAATGGGAGAGTCTGTCTAAGTGGTAGGAGGGGAGTGGGGAGGGAATGATACACTGAAGGACACCCGCTTAACTTGTCCTCTAAGTTAAAATTCTGCTTTCTTTAAAAAAAAAAATTTTTTTAAAGAGTCGCGCCGGGGGGTTGGGAGGGAGGGGGGGAGGTATTGGGGTTCTTGTTCATTTTTCTCTTTATTTCCTTTTTTTTTTCCTCTCCTTTTGATTTTTTTATTTTGTTATAGCTAATTCACTCTAAGTTTGTTTTTTCTCTGATTCTGTTGATTAGAAATAACTGAAAAAGATAAAATATAAAGTTCTAGCCAAGCATTATGTGTCAAAAAGAAATGCGCATATATATACTTAGGTAATGATTATTTTATCCCGGTATCTATGCAATGTACCATTTTGTTAAATTCGGCACCTGCGGTGCCAGATACCTGTGCCTGTATGTTTGTTAATTAATTTCTGGCTAAATAAAAATTCCTTTAAAAAAAAAAAGATGCTATGCTGAGATGTGGTGTTCTAGCGCCACCCAGACGCGACACCTCCCAGCAGGCTGAGATGGCACCGGTTATAAGATGCTATGCTGATGCTTCATGAGATTGCTAGCAGAGCATGGATTAAGAAAACATGAGAAATCTAAAAATGATGATAGTGCCTGAAAAGTATCAGACAGAAGGCTGCGCTGCATAGAAGTGAGTGCAATGTATATAGGACATTCAGAGTGATAATCAGCTGAGGAGTGCAGGGATGGAAAATGTGTTTTTGATGGAGTGAGCCTTTAATGAGAAAGCTGGAGATGGCAGGATTACAGCCGACCGCAGACATTAGATCTCCGCATCTTATCACTATTTTCTGGTTCTGGAGACTTCTGGTTGGAATAAAGCAACAGGTTGGAGTTATACCAGAGACCTGCAGCTATTTGGCCCAGATCACTACTGCTGTCATGTCATTCCGGCTCCTCATACTAATTAATGACCTTTTCTGGCCATATAAAACCTCCCACACGACTTCTCCAACTGTGTGATGACTTTTACAATATTTATTTCACAGCTTGTGAATCCGGATGAAGATCTGATCCCTATTGATGCTACAGAGACACATGTGACGGGGGATCAGCCGTGTAAGGAGGGGATCCCTACAGATGACCCTCCAGGTGAGTGACCACTAAATGCAGAGAACATCCCAGATTCCCCCTAGTCGCTGACTACAGCAGTTCTGTGCTTTAAGCTCTGTGCTGTCAGGTCTTCAGCCGTACATCCCTCTATTCAGCTACAATACAAGTAAACCAGGGATGAAAGTGTATTACTATTATAGGGGGTAACACTGCGGGGCGTTTAAAGGAGAACTGAACCTTTTAAAAAGCTTTTGACAGGTAAAATGTTTTGATTGTTGGGGGGCCGGTGATGAGACCCCAACTAATCACTAAAATGAAGGGGCAGAAGCACCACCCTGAAGAAAAGGCCATGCTGTAGAGAAGACTGAATAAAGCCCCAAAATGGGGAGAAAATTCTGGGTGCCGAGCAGACACTTAAGAAAGCACCGAATGGTGGCAGCAGGGGAGTGTGATAGGTTGTCCGGTCCTACATTATTGATGGCCTGTCCGTAAATAGTAGATCATCAGTATTCAGGGCTTGCGACACTTGCTGATCAGCTGTTTATTGGGTTGGTGGACTAAGCTAATTCTGCAGAAAGCAAACATCTCTATTCTACTGCAGTGGCCAGGCTTGGCATTGCAGGCCATTGAAGTGAATGTAAACTGTGCCTGCAATACCTAGCCTGGCCACTGCAGTGGGAATGGAGCTGTCTGCTTCCTGCAGAAATCAGCTCAGTGCATGAGCACACTAGCCCAGTGATCCACAGGGATCCCAGACAGTGAACCTCTGACGATCTACTACTATTAGTCTATTCTACACATAGGCCATCAGTAGTTTACAATCCCTTTTAAAGTAATAAAGGCCATATTACAACTCCAACAACACATGCAACCATACCCCCATGCTTGGGAGCCGCCACAAAGGATAGAATGGGGCAAACTGTAGAGTAGTTAAGAAATCAGAAGTTGGCAAACCAAAAGGCCTGAATGACCTAGAGGCCGAAGATAGTGTGCATAGTGCATGGGGGGAGAGGGAGTCTCGCTCCCTACTCTTTCTGTGAGTCAGAGACAGGATGGTCGTGTTAAGGTCAGCAGCTGCCCAGACGAAGAAAAGAGTAAGCGAGTCCAAAGCTGACTGTCTTGGAATTACTGGGACTACCTGAAAGGGTTAATGCTCCCATATGATTGTGAATCTTATTTTAAGGCCTTGTTATTTGTTTAACTATAACGTTAATTATCACGGCGCAGTTGAATAACCAAAGTAAAGACTTAGTGAGCAGCATTGTATACGTAGAGTTATATGAGATGTAGTGATAAGGCCATGGAAGCAATATACCAGACAAGGCTTCCGCACTCTTCCTGAAGGGGCTCCAATGTTTAGTTCACAGAAGTGTGAAACCAAAGTAAGTCATGAGAAAAACGGGAATTTAGTTTACCGTTAATTCCCTTTCTTGAAGGCATCATGACCGCATGCGATGGAGGTTGCTCCTCTGCCGACCTATAGGGACAGGAAGAGGCAGAGTATAAAAGGACCTCTCCCTCCACCAAGCACGAGTGTGTTCCAAATAACCACAGTCACTAATTTCTTAACCAGAAGGTCTGTTTTATTGTCCTCACTCACCTCCAAAGACAGATTTATATACATACTCATGTGACAAAAAAAATAAACATGCCGGGAGAGGAAGGGGGGGGGGGGGGATAAGCCCATATGCTGTTGTGATGCCTTCAAGAAAGTTAATTAATGATAAACTAAATTCCCATTTTCCCTACGACATCATGACAGCATCCAATGGAGAAGGTTGCATCACGACTAGCTTCTAAGTCCAGTCTATAATATTTAATAAAAATGTGTGGCTAGACGCCCATGTGGCCGTATCACAAATTAGCTCAATGGAGGCGCGTGGTCTCTGCACCCAAGAACACCCCACAGTTCGGGTAGAGTGGGCCTTCAGTCCTTCAGGGGATGGGAGGAATACCTTGGGCCTTGTACATCTCCTGGCTGGCTCACCTGAGCCAGCCAGCGAGCGATCGAGTTCCTAGAAGCGACTCTTCCTTTGGCCCCTGAAATTGAATTAAAAGCTGGTCAGTTTTTCTGAAATGTTTTGTTGCCTCAAGGTACGCTATTACCGCTCTCCTCATATCTGAGTTATGGATTTTTTGTTCCTTTTTGTTCTTAAAATCCTGACAGAAGGATAAAATTGTAATAGTCTGATTCCTATGGAACTCTGATAGGAATTTGGGCCGGAAGAATGGGTCCAAAGTAAATGAAATCTAATCGGAATGAACAGTCATATACGTGGACCTAAAGGATAGGGTCTGAATCTCACCCACCCATATGGCCAACGTAACGGCCATCTTATATATCAGGACAGCGATAGGTAAGTCCATAAGGGGCTCAAATAGTGAGTCATAGGCCTGGAGGACTATAGACAGGTCCGGGGGGGGGAGGGGGCGGGGGGGAGTATAATAAATGGGTGAAGTCTACTTGCACCCCTAAGAAACTTTCTAACCCATCAGTGCTCTGCAAGTGTGCAGTCAAAGAACGCCCCCAATGCCGCAACCTGTACTTTGACGGTGTTAGGGCTTAACTCCTTATCCAGGCCCTCCTGAAGGAAGTCCAAGATTTGGGGGATGTCTGGATGTTCTAAATCCTGTATATTCTGGCCCATGCACCCTAAGAATTTCTTCCAAACCCTTGAGTAGATTTTTTTTTTAGTCGAGGGCTTAAGGCTCTCGGAAATGGTAGACACTACCTTGTTGGACAGACCCTTCCCTAGAAATTTTACCCGCTCAACATCCAGGCAGCCAGCCTGAATTTCTGAACCTCTGAATAACACAGAGGGCCCTGACTAAGGAGATCCAGCCTTGGCGAAGGTGGACGAGAGAACCAGGGCCTCTTGGGCGAGTAAGGAGCTACCAAGATTACTGACACTCTTGACTTCTGTACCTTCCTTAGGAAGAACGGTATTAGAGGGAAATGAGGGAATGCGTAGTCTAGTTCCCAATCCCAGGGATGTGAGAGGGCATCCGTGCCTACAGCTTGTTTTTCTGAGCTTCGGGAAAAAAAGAACTGGCATTTGGCATACCTGTTGGTAGCAAAGAGGTCTATCTGAGAAGCCCCCCACTGTGTGACGAGTGATTCGAACATCTCGGGATGCAGCTCCCATTTGCCCGAATCTACCTCTGTCCTGCTCAGAAAATCTGCGGTTGTGTTCTCGTTCGCTTTTATATGGAAGGCCGACAGCAACTGGGTTGTAGGTTCTGCGCAACAAAGGATCTTTTCCGCCAGTTGCTGAAGTTGATGATTCCTGTTGGTACCCTGGACGCGAATGAGCGGCACTGCTGTCATGTTGTCTGAGAAAACCCCAACGTGCTTCTCCACTAACTGTGACTGGAGGCTACGTAGGGGCTTCCAAATTGCGTTCAATTCTCTAAAGTTGGAAGAATCGGTTTTCTCTTAAGGGCCCCAACTACCTTGTATGTGTCCTTCCGAGTAGTGGGCAGTTCAACTCTTAGCACTAGCATCTGTCATCACAACTATCGCAGGGTCCTGGTTCCACTCTGAAAACCGAGAGAAGTTGTCAACCGACATCCACCATCGAAGGGAGTATCTGGCCTTGAAGCAAATGAGAATTGTCCTACCAAGAGAAGCCAGCGGTTTGTCCTATTTTCTGAGGATAAGCGCCTGAAGTTCACGGCTGTGGAACTGGGCCCAGGGTACGATGTTGATACAAGACGTCATTAACCCCAGGATCCGCATGCCATCCCTGCATGACACTCCTGATTTTCCATACAAGGCTGAACATTCTTCAAGAATGTGCTGTTTCCTGAATGGGGATAAGGAAGAACACTGGCGGTGGGAATCCAGAATTACTCCTAAAATCTTTTTTCCTACTTTCGGGATCCATGCTGGACTTGTGATAATTGATAATCCAGCCTAGGTCCCGCAGCAACTCTAGTGTGATGTCTAGATGCATTTTTAAAATTGCAGGAGAATCCGCCACCAGAAGGAAATCATCCAAGTATGGAATGATAATTATTCCCAACCGACGTAGGTCGGCTACCATCTCGATAATCACTTTGAAACAAACATGTGGAGAGGAGGAAATCCCAAAGGAAAGGCAAGTGAATTGCAAGTGACAGATTGAACCTTCAATTTCCAGAGCAAATCTCAAGAACTTTTGAAAGTTGGGGTAGATGGAAATGTGATAATATGCGTCCTTAAGGTCAATAGTGACCATAACACTATCTGCGCTAATTAAGAGGGTTAGGTTTTGATGGTCTCCATTTTAAACTTCCTATACACTATGAAGTTGTTTAGGTTTTTAAGGTTAATTATGGTTCAGTTTGATCCATTGGGTTTGGGGGCGACAAATAAGGGAGAGTAAAATCCCTTTTGATGTTCTCGTATGAGGACGGGAATGATGACCCCCAAGGTCTAATAGCCCTACCCCTTCCTCCCTTTGGATAAGACCATCTCCCAGACTTCCCTTTCCCCTCATAGGCAGAGGACGAGAGACGAGGTGTAAATGGTCTTTTAGGAGGTCTGTCAATTGCCCTGGCTTTTTTCTAGGAGACTATTCTGGTCTGCCTGAAAATATGGTGACCCAAAAAGGGTAAGGCACAGAGTTTGTTTTTAAAGGTGATGTCACCTGACCAGGCCTTCATCTTGACCGCCTGTCTGGCTGTGTTAGATAGAAAATAAGTATTCGACACAGCCAGAGCCATCCTTCTTGCTGCCCCCGAGGGCCCTCGCTGGAGCTCTGCAAAGGAAGATTGCACCTCTTCACAGACCATTGCCCTGATGTCAGACATAAAAGATGATTTTTCCTCTTGCAGTATTTTAGTGGAACAAGCAGCACAAAGCTTTTTAGTGTAAGCCTCATCCAACTTTGCCAAACACATTGGACATTTTTTACTCCTTCTCCTAGCCTCCCTGGGCATTTGAGTATCCCTGTCCTGAAATGGCAAGGAATACTCAGTAAGTGAAGTGAGTGTAGTGCAGGTGCATTTTTGGTCGGTCTCTCTCCAGATCCTCTCTGGCTAACATTCCTGCAGTGGGTCCCGGAATCCTTACTTGCAAGCGGCCATCCGCAGCGTTCCTTTGATGCAGAGGCTTTATAAATTTTGTATTTGGCTGACTTTCCGCCTAATCCATGGTCTACTCCCTCCCCCCCCCCCCCCCGCATGCTCCGTACGATGCTGGAGCGCCTGCCGTCAGCCGCTGGCACCCCACTTCATCGGACCTCTATCAGATGCTGTCATGATGTAGTAGAGAACATATATTTTCGTAAAGACTGCCATGTCATACTCAGGTCCTGGCTGCTGATCTTTGAGTCTCATACAACAGTGCACGTTGCCTGGAGATGCCGACCCAGTCCGCTCACTGCGCATCTATCGGAACACCCGACTGCTTTTACCAGCTCACATCTCTCCCACTAAGGCCGCCTGTACATGGGTGGGGTTAGATTCCGCATGCGAAATCAGGTCTGGCAAAAGCAGTGTCTGCGCCAACCTGCCTTTCTGCATCTTCACCTTTACTGCGGATAGTCCGCACGGCTCGTCGTCTGACATGTGCAGTGCAGTTTTTTTTTTAAACTTATGCTTCCCTGCATCTTTGCCTAGTAATGACGCGAATCTGCGACCTTTCTGCGATGTCAATTACTAAAGGGCTGCAGATCTGACAGCTTCCATTGACTTCAATGAATGCCGTCCACGCAGAATCTACGCAAAAATAGAGCATGCTGTGATTTTTCCTCCACAAGCGGAAACCGCAATTGGTTTCCGCTCATGTGCAATAAGAATCGCTTTTCCATAGCATGCTATGGGTGGTATTTGCTGCGGAACCCGGAGGTGAAGACTCGCCACAGATTCCGCAATGCAAATCCGCCTGGGTGCAGACAACCTTAGTTTGCAAATACTGAGTTGTTCCTCTGAGGCTCTCCAACTCGCATCCACACAAGTCCAGCTGCAGGTCCACTCTGCTACAGCTCCACTAGCGCAATCTCTCTATTCCCTGCACTCTCTGAAGCCGCCAAGTCCCACCAGAGCCCGGGAACAAGATCTCTCTTTAGCTCCTTAGTACACAGGCCTTTAACCAATCAGGGTGCAGATCAGGTCCTGTCAGTTCATAACAACATAAAAGATCAGTGTGAACAAAGTCATGTGACCTCTCACTGAAGGTCCTGCCTGGCAGGAACATAAGGTACAGCAATAATAAATATGTATATTATGGTACATGGATGTTTAACCCTTTACACAACGCTTGTCAATCACAGCTGGAGGTGCACACCAGTTGGCTGAGCACGTCTGCCCCTTCGTTTTAGCAATTTGTAGTAGTTTCAGTACCTGAGCCCCCTGAACAAACCTTCTAATGTGTCACTGTGATTTTGTCAAGTTTCTTGAAAGTTTAGTTAGCCCTTTAAAGTAGTAATACATCTGAGCTGTGGATATGAATGTGGACGAGGCCTATTCCTTATACATCTGCCGTCAGTACTGATGTGGGAAACATACTTCCCCAATTATGGGACTAGGATAATATTACCTCTTATTACACTGGTATTGAGTTACTGTATGCTAATAGAATATAGAACATAGAAACATATATCCTGATAACAGAATCCAGAACAAGGAGACATAGACCCACATAATGGAATCCAGAACATTCCCCTATAGCCAGATAAAGGAATACAGAGCAGAATTACTTGGCCCAGATAACAGAATACATAACATGAAGACATATATGGCTACATAGCAGAATCCAGAACACGGATACACTGACCCAGATAACAGAATGCATTACGGTGAAAACTGACCCAGATAACAGGATGCAGAAGTATGTTATATACTGTATGTAAGTGAATTTCTGTGGCCGTGCATGCAGAACAGACAAAACAAATGGACCAAGATGCATCAAATTCACCACACAGTTAAATCAGATGCTTTAAAGGTTTTAGATCATGTTTCAGGTCTTAATGATCTACTGTTCTTAACCCTTTCCAATCCACTGTCGGATGTCTGAAGACAATATGATTTAAGGCTGTACAGCTCTGATGTTGGACGACATCCATCGGGGTTCTCTTACTGTATATTGCCAGCCTCTCTACTGTCAGAGCCTATCCAACGGGTCACCTCATGCAGTACTGGTTTTAGTCAGCATATAGAGCCTTTGTATAACGGCAGAAAAATTGTAAGCCCCCTAGGAAAACCAGGATACAAATTGGATTGGAAAGGGTTAACATATTTGCAACAAGTCGGAACACAAACATAGCGGCCAAACGACTGGACCAATCTGCACCAAATTTGCCACATTGGTAAATCAAGGGGCTGCGGTAGGCTTTAGACCGAGCTTTAGCTCTCTAAAACTACCATATTCAATATTTGCAAAAAGTCAGAATACAAATGCTAATTCTACTAGTGGTGTATATATTACTGAGTTATATTCCCCTTGGTGGTGTTTCTTTATTGCAGTGGTTATAGCGTACTTATCCTATGTTAAATAAAGGTTACATCTTAATGGTAATACTATTTCACTGATCAGCATGGACAGCAAGCAGCCTGAGTATACGGCTTCAGGTTATATTACTCAAAAATTACGTTTCTTCTTGGCAGATAATGGTAGCATGAACTCAGAGGGATGTCTGATATCTTCAGATGATCAAAGTATTACCCAAGATGCATATGAGGAGTCTTCCTATATCCCAGATATACTATCAGCTCTTCACAGTAAAGAGCCATCATCTGATCATTTTGAGCTGATCCTATCTTCTGATTCATCACAGACTGCAAAGAAAAATAAAATTTATAGAAGAAAACTTGAATATGAAAGAGTTCACAGAAAAGAGAAGACATATTCATGCTCAGAGTGTGGGAAAGGTTTTAATTATAAATCACTACTTGTTATACATCAGAGAAATCACACAGGGGAGAAGCCATTTTCATGTTCAGAATGTGAGAAATGTTTTAAACTGAAATCACTTCTTGTTACACATCAGAGACTTCACACAGGGGAGAAGCCATATTCATGTTCAGAATGTGGGAAATGTTTTCACCAGAAATCAGCTCTTGTTACACATCAGAGAATTCACACAGGAGAAAAGCCATTTTCATGTTCAGAATGTGGGAAATGTTTTAAGGAGAAATCAGTTCTTATTGGACATCAGAGAACTCACACAAGGGAGAAGCCTTTTTCATGTTCAGAATGTGAGAAATGTTTTAAACTGAAATCACTTCTTGTTACACATCAGAGACTTCACACAGGGGAGAAGCCATATTCATGTTCAGAATGTGGGAAATGTTTTCACCAGAAATCAGCTCTTGTTACACATCAGAGAATTCACACAGGAGAAAAGCCATTTTCATGTTCAGAATGTGGGAAATGTTTTAAGGAGAAATCAGTTCTTGTTGGACATCAGAGAACTCACACAGGGGAGAAGCCTTTTTCATGTTCAGAATGTGGGAAATGTTTTAACCAGAAATCAGTTCTTGTTACACATCAGAGAATCCACACAGGGGAGAAGGCATTTTTATGTTCAGAATGTGGGAAATGTTTTACCAAAAAATCAGTTCTTGTTACACATCAAAGAGTTCACACAGGGGAGAAGCCATTTTTATGTTCAGAATGTGGGAAATGTTTTACCAAAAAATCAGTTCTTGTTACACATCAAAGAGTTCACACAGGGGAGAAGCCATTTTCATGTTCAGAATGTGGGAAATGTTTTAACCAGAAATCAGTTCTTGTTACACATCAGAGAATTCACACAGGGGAGAAGCCATATTCATGTTCAGAATGTGTGAAATGTTTTAACCACAAATCACATCTTCTTATACATCAGATAATTCACAAAGAGGAGAAGCCATTTTCATGTTCAGAATGTGGGAAATGTTTTAAACGGAAATCCGTTCTTGGTAGACATCAGAGAAGTCACACATCGGAGAAGCCATTTTCATGTTCAGAATGTGGGAAATGTTTTGAACAGAGCTCATACCTGGTTACACACAAGCTCATTCACACAGAGGAGAAACAATTCGCATGTTTCGAAAGTGGAAAATGTTTTAAACAAAAATCTGTTTTTGTTAGACATCAGAAAATTCACACAAGGGAGAAGCCATTTTCATGTTCAGAATGTGGGAAATGTTTTACATGTAAATCAGTTCTTGTTGAACATCAGAGAACTCACACAGGGGAGTAGCCATTTTCATGTTCAGAATGTGGGAAATGTTTTAAACATAAATCACACCTTCAAAATATTTTAGCTCCTTCCTGACCAGAAGAAAGGAAGAAAAAAAGCTCTTTTTTTTACACTAAAACCAGGAATTTAAAACCAAGTGTTGTCAACATATGAAATCTGGTAGAGAACACATTATAATGGGGCAAAATAATACACCAATAAAATTAAAACAGAAAACTAGACTCAGCCGTGAAAGTAGATTTGTCAGATATATATTAGAATGTACACGTGGCAAGAATTATGTAGGTAGAACCAAAAATGCACTTAGGTCCCGTGTTAGTAATCAGAAATTCAACATAAGAAGCGGATTCCTTAAACACAGCTTATCCCGTCTTTTGTGGAATCTCATAATTGTCAAACTGAACACCTTTATGTCACACCACTAGAAGACGTCCAATCGCTATCCATGAGCCAGCTTAGAAAAAAGGAGATGTTCTGGATCTATAAATTGAAGACTCTGACTCTGTTGGGTTTGAACAAACTGTTGGAGAAGATATAATAATAATAAACTGTATATATGAAATGGATATATTGCTCGAGCGAGCATTGCCTTTAGCGAGTATCTCCCCACTCGAGAATGAAACGTTCGGGTGCCGGCGGCGGGCAGGGAGCAGCGGGGGAGAGCAGAACGGAGGGGAGATCTCTCTCTCCCCCGCCCCCCCAGTCCCTCCTGCTGACTGCCGCTACTCACCGCTCCCCCGCACCAGCACCCGAACGTTTCATCTGGAGCAGGCGGGTACTCGATAAAGGCAATGCTTGCTCGAGCAATTGCCTTTAGCGAGTATACTCGCTCATCTCTAGTTGTTATATAATATATATAATTTTAAAAGATGTCTTTAAAAATGGGTTAAAATTGATTTTTTAATATGAGCTAACAGTGAAATATGATCATCTATTTTAAATAGTTTAAAAAAAAAAAAACTGTGTACCTGACTTTTATAATGTGACCGTTGATAAAAATGAATATTTTAATTAGTTTTAATATGTGATGAGATATATGACCTTATACTATTGTATGCCACACAAGCTTAGGATTTCATTTATTCTCTCTTCGAGAAATTCTGTGGAAGCCGGTGCATGGTAATACAACATTTGTACGTTTAATAACAGCGTATACTCCGCTGTAGTAGAAATCGACTTATGAATGAGAAGGGAGATAGAAAAGCACATTGCGTTCCATCGTGAAAAGAGAGTGACGTATTCGGTCACTTGAGTAGGAAGTACTTCCCACTTGATGATGCTGGAATTGCCCCTGCACCGGCGTCAACCACGAGTTATGGAATGTGAGTGGATTGTAATTCATATATATATTATGTGTTTTATGTATTATATGCTTGAGAAAGGCAAGATAAGATTGCCGAAACGCGATGCATTAATAAATTGACCTTAAGAATATACGGGTCTACGGCTGATCCTTCTGGATTGAGGAGCGCGGGGATTCTTTTCCTTCATAAATCACACCTGGTTTCACATGAGGTCATTCACACAGAGGAGAAACAATTTGCATGTTTAGAATGTGGAAAATGTTTTAACCAAAAATCAGTTTTTGTTGGACATCAGAGAATTCACACAGGGGACAAGTCATTTCCTATTTTTTAACACTTAACAAATGTTATCAAAAAATACAACATTTAAAATCAAAGTCACATGTCATACCAGAGAAAGCAATTTAGCGCACTAAATGACGATTAAAACATACCTACAGTTCCAGGCAACTTTTCTATTGTACCACATAGGTTTCTAGCAGCAGTCCCCCACAGGTGTGGAATGATTAAGCTGGCTGGGTGGGGTGTTCTCCTATTAGCCAATCACCACCCGTCTGTCTGCAGATAAATATCCACCCTCTGCAAGAGGAAGTTGGTGTCCCTTCACTCTAGGGTTTGTTGGTTTTGCATGCCTTTACAGGTTTTAGGTGTCTGAACAGGGGCTTGTCCAGTGTTTTTGCATGTGGCCAGACATTAGGTGTGGATAGCCCTGTTCTGTGTATATGGTGTGAACAGCATCATGTTCTGTATGTCTCTGCTGGTGGCTAGATGTGAGGAGTAAACTGGCCCTTGTATGCTGGTGTGTGATTTGTGTCCTGTGTGCCAGTCTGTCTGGTTCTGTGTATTAACCCTTCAGGGATAGTCAGGACTGAGGTTCCAGCGCAGGGCTGCCTTTATCAAGGCGATCGCCTTGCTTATTAGGTAGGGTCCTGCTATTCTCCCTGCAGCTTGGGGTCAGCTGTCTTGCTAGTGTAGGGACTGCATGACATGAGGACCCTTGATCGTTGGGCTCGCGGCTTAAGTGACTTGGCCATTTCACGAACTAATCCCCTATATTTATTACAGCAATTTTATCTGTTATGCGTGCTGGTTTGCAAGGTGAGTGTTGGTTTCCTGTTGGCAGTCCTTATCTCTGGTAACGTTTGTGTGTGTATGGTGCTCACTTGCCCACACGAACATAACAGTACCGTTACACGGGTCGATGGTTACATGAATAAATCACTAAAATGAGCGATTTCAGGTGACTGTTGGCTCATGTACACATGACTGCAGACAGGACAACAAGCGAGAAGTCACTTAGCTAGCTGAAGAGGAACAACTGCTGAGTGGCATCTCCCTGAGTGTAAACAGGAATCGTTCAGTGTTTGAGTGACTGCCTGTTTACAGTGAATGGAGGTGGGCGAGACGAAATGATCTTGAACGACTATCGCTCCTGTAAAGCACTGGTACAATAGTCGCTGGATTGGCTGTTGGGCACACAACAATCATCCAGTATAAAGAGGCCTGTGGTTTTCCAAGAGCTGGTGGGTATAGACTAGCTGATATGATATCGCCATACACTGTGCACATAGAAGAGCAGGATCTCCTCTCTGTAATGCCCCTCTATAATGCAGTTAATTATGAGGTTGTGCTATAGAGACAGAGGAGTACTAAGCAGTTTTTCTTTCAATCCCGCTTCCAAAATAGTGGACCCAAAGTAGAGGTAGGGAGATCACTAGTGGCCAGCACTTTACATACAATGATGTTTTTGTGCTGGAGAAAGCACTAAAGTGATTTGCACTTTTGCCAGTCATCACATTGACTATCACGTAAGCTCAGGTTTGTTCAAAATTCAACGATCATTTAAGAAATGTTTGTTATTACCAATCAATGTCTGTTATCCATGTAGGAAACAGATAGCGCATCTACATAGCAGCCATGTGCATAGAGTATTTCACATTAATATATATAACTGCATCTCAGAGCTTTTCAGCAGTTGTTAATAAAGGTTTGCTTGTAAACCTTCCATGCTTGTATTTGGGCTGATCTTCCTGTATTCTATAACCGTTACTAGGGATGAGCGAGTATACTCGCTGAAGCACTACTCGTTCGAGTAATGTGCTTTAGACGAGTATCTCCCTGCTCGTCCCTGAAGATTCGGGGGCCGCCGCGGAGCGGCGGGGGAGAGCGGAGAGGAACGGAGGGGAGATCTCTCTCTCCCCTGCTCCCCGCCGCAACTCACCTGTCAGCTGCGGCGGCTCCCGAATCTTCAGGGACGAGCGGGGAGATACTCGTCTAAAGCACATTACTCGAGCGAGTAGTACTTTAGCGAGTATACTAGCTCATCCCTAACCGTTACCTATCTCCTCAGCCCTCTGGCGGTGAGCGGGAGCCAGTAGGTGTTATGTGCATGAATAGTGAGCACAGCATTACACCAAGGATCCCGGACTTTGTGGAATCTGTTAGGACACTTTCTGGTGTTAAAAAGATCATTTAACGGGATAAATAAAACATTTCCTGGACATCCTACAGCAGCGCAGAAGAGGTTAATTCACTTGACCCCTGTTCTCAATGGAAGACATTAATTAGCAGAGACAACTTTAACCCCCACACACATATTAAAGGAGCTAAAAGGACACAGACTACGTATTCATTTTACTTCTTGTAACAGATAGAAGACAAGTCCTTCTGGAACATTTTGTGTCTTATATCAGGGATCTGTATACATGGGTTCTCATGTACCTCGACCCACACGTATATGTCCGCCCTGTACACAGCTGGTATATTTGTTCCTCAGGTAAGAGTACTCCCTTTGGGGCTTATGCTGTATACCGCCTGCAGCCTGTCAGTATTCTCATGCTATAGACCCATGTACTCTTGCCAACAGAGCATGTGCTGGCCCCCACTCTCTCTGCAAATCTTTGGACTGATCATAGCTGGTGGCCAGGACTCAATGACATCACAAGATCTCACAAGAGTCCAGAGGGGCTAGGATGGGGCTCATTGACTTCACTCACGTCTGCAAGAACGAT
Source organism: Eleutherodactylus coqui (assembly GCF_035609145.1). Classification (NCBI taxonomy): domain Eukaryota; kingdom Metazoa; phylum Chordata; class Amphibia; order Anura; family Eleutherodactylidae; genus Eleutherodactylus; species Eleutherodactylus coqui. The sequence continues at coordinate 272,381,721 of NC_089840.1, read as the reverse complement.
GGGCTGGCCTCTTAGTTTCTTAGTGAGGGAAAATGTATCCCTTTTCTTCAAGCTTGTCTTGATTATAACAAGTTGAGGAGATCTCCCAGATTAGAGGACAATTAACTAACAGGAGGCCATATAGACCTAAAGCATACAACAAAGAGAAATCTGGCAGCTTCAAAAACCTCAGAATTATGCTGCAAATTTACCAAACTCCCCTGGCTGCAGGAAGATTGTAAAAATTCTCACACATGTGGTCCTCCAGTGCTTAAGTTCCCTTTATTATTAAGTTATTAGGAGGTTATTCCATGGACTTGGTTTCCTTTTCACCGGATCGGTTTGTGATATACAGGAATCAGGAGTGTACTCGGACCTTTTCAGTCCACAAGCCGTGGAGCAGGGATAGCATCTGATCGTTGGTTTCACTTATTTGAACAATTTCTACTGAAAAAGAAAGTCAAGACAAAGTCCATTTGGTATTATTGTATCTCGATGCCAGCGGAAGCTAGGGGTGTGACAGGGGTGTTCCTGTGAACGTTCCTGTCACATTCCTAGCTCCCAATTGGGTCAATGTTAGAAGGTCCTAGCAGCGTCTGGATAGATTGTTGCCTGGCCTGCAGCCTTGGGATGAGCGGTACTTTTGCTGTTAGCCTTGGAATCTTTGCTGTAAATGCTGGCATGTTACAGCTCTAAAATGCCAGCATTAACGGCTAATTATCTAAGTCTATGAAGAAAACCTATCCCCACCCTAAGTCTGCAGGGCAGCCAAAAAACAGTCCACATGCTGTACCTAGCACTCTCACCGGAGCAGCCATGCCCACTTCCATCGGCAGCCGGCAAGTGTTTTGTGTGATGCCTATCGGCTGTCTGCCGGTGCATACGTCAGTCCCGGCTGCCGGCTCAGAGTTGCGTCCCGGTTGAGGGCTCAGTGTCGCATCCCGGCTGATGGCTGTCTTCTCCGTCCCCGCAGCTGGCTGTCTTCTCCGTCCCCGCAGCCGGCTGCATTCTCCATCCCTGTCTGCTCCTCTGTCTGAAACACAGTCGGCTCTGCTCCTTCAACTCTCACACACGCTGAGCTCTGCTCCTCCATCGTGAACGCGCTCCGCTCCTCCGTCTTACACACACACACACTCGGCTCCGCTCCTCCGTCTCACACACACACACACTCGGTTCCGCTCCTCCATCTCACACACACACACTCGGCTACGCTCCTCCATCTCACACACACTCTGCTCCGCTCCTCCGCCACACACACACACACTCGGCTCCGCTCCTCCATCTCACACACTCTGCTCCGCTCCTCCGCCACACACACACACACTCGGCTCCGCTACTCCGTCTCCCACACACACTCGGCTCCGCTCCTCCGTCTCTCACACACGCACACACACACACTCGGCTCCGCTCCTCCGTCTCACACACGCTCGGCTCCGCTCCTCCGTATCACACACACGCTCGGTTCCGCTCCTCCATCTGACACACACGCTCGGTTCCGCTCCTCCATCTGACACACACACTCGGTTCTGCTCCTCCCTCTCACACACACACACTCGGCTCCGCTCCTCCGTCTCACACACACACTTGGCTCCGCTCCTCCGTCTCACACACACACTCGGCTCTGCTCCTCCTCCACACACACAAACTCGGCTCCGCTCCTCCGTCTCACACACACACACTCGGCTCCGCTCCTCCGTCTCTCTCTCACTCACACACACACACACGGCTCCGCTCCTCCGTCTCACACACACACTCGGTTCCGCACCTCCGTTTTACACACACACACTCGGTTCCGCTCCTCCGTCTCACACAAACACATTTGGCTCCGCTCCTCCGTCTCACACACACTCGGCTCTGCTCCTCCGTCTCACACACACACACACACATGCACACACTCGGCTCCGCTCCTCCGTCTCACACACACACATTTGGCTCCGCTCCACCATCACACACACGGCTCCACTCCTCCGTCTCTCACACACACACACACACACTCAGCTCCGCTCCCCCGTCTCACATATACACACACTGGGCTCCGCTCCTCCGTCTCTCACACACACACACACACTCAGCTCCCCCGTCTCATACACACACTCAGCTCTGCTCCCCCGTCTCACATATACGCACACTCGGCTCTGCTCCTCTGTCTCTCACACACACACACTCGGCTCCGCTCCTCCGTCTCTCTCACACACACACTCAGCTCCGCTCCCCCGTCTCACATATACACACACTCGGCTCCGCTCCTCCGTCTCTCACACACACACACACACTCAGCTCCCCCGTCTCATACACACACTCAGCTCTGCTCCCCCGTCTCACATATACGCACACTCGGCTCTGCTCCTCTGTCTCTCACACACACACACTCGGCTCCGCTCCTCCGTCTCTCTCACACACACACTCTGTTCCGCTCCTCCGTCCCTCTCACACACACACTCGACTCCGCTCCTCCGTCTCACACACACACTCGGCTTCGCTCCTTCGTCTCACACACACACACACACACACACATGCACACACTCGGCTCCGCTCCTCTGTCTCACACACACACATTTGGCTCCGCTCCACCATCACACACACACGGCTCCACTCCTCCGTCTCACACACACACTCGGCTCCACTCCTCCATCTCTCACACACACACACACTCAGCTCTGCTCCCCCGTCTCACATATACACACACTCGGCTCCGCTCCTCCGTCTCACACATACACACACTCGGCTCCGCTCCTCCATCTCACACACACACTTGGCTCCGCTCCTCTGTCTCTCACACACACACACTTGGCTCCGCTCCTCTGTCTCTCACACACACACACACTTGGCTCCGCTCCTCCGTCTCTCTCACACACACACTCGGCTCCACTCCTCCGTCTCTCACACACACACACACTCGGCTCCACTCCTCCCTCTCACACACACTCGGCTCCGCTCCTCCGTCTCTCTCACACACACACTCGGCTCCGCTCCTCCGTCTCACACACACACTCGGCTCCGCTCCCCCGTCTCACACACACGGCTTCGATCCCCCGTCTCACACACACACACACACGGCTCCGCTCCTCCGTCTTACACACACACAAACACTCGGCTCCGCTCCTCCGTCTCACACACACACACACTCGGTTCCGCTCCTCCATCTCACACACACACACTCGGCTCCGCTTCTCTGTCTCACAGACACACTCGGCTCCACTCCTCCGTCTCTCAAACACACACACTCGGCTCCGCTCCTCCGTCTCTCACACACACACACTCGGCTCCGCTCCTCCGTCTCTCTCACACACACACGGCTCCACTCCTCCGTCTCTCTCACACACACACGGCTCCACTCCTCCGTCTCTCTCACACACACACGGCTCCACTCCTCCGTCTCTCTCACACACACACACTCGGCTCCGCTCCTCCGTCTCGCACAAGCTCAGCTCCGCTCCTCCGTCCCACACACGCTGGGCTCTGCTCCTCCATCTCACACACACTCGGCTTTGCTCCTCTGTCTGAAACACAGTTGGCCCTGCTCCTCCAACTCTCACACACGCTCAGCTCTGCTCCTCCATCTCACACGCACTCGACTCTGTTCCTCTGTCTGGCACGTCTCCACTCCTACATCTCACATGTGCTAGGCTCCACTCCACCATCTTGAACGTGCTCGGCTCCACTCATCTGTCTCGCACACTCGGCTCTGCTCCTTTATCTTGAACGCACTCGGCTCTACTCCTCTCACACACGCTTGGCTCTGCTCCTCCATCTCACAGACACTCGGCTCCGCTCCTCCGTCTCACACACGCTCTGCTCCTCCGTCTCACAGACACTCGGCTTTGCTCCTCCGTCTCACACACGCTCGGCTCTGTTTCCATCTCCCACACACTCAGCTTTGCTCCTCTATCTCACTCGCACCCACTCCTGTCTCACACACACTCAGCTCTGATCATCCACTCTCTGAATACATCCTCACACAGCAGAGTCCTGCATCCCCTGAGCGGAGAGACCTGGTCATGTGACCCCTTGTCTCCTCCCACACACTGATCACAGGACGGTGACATCATCACACGTCAGCCGCACTTCAGTAGCGGTGAGCGAGTCCAGCAATCTCATTGGTTGTTGGGTACGCACCGCCCTTTGGAGATGTGCTCCAGTGCTAGTTTACGAGCCCCGCGGCCCGTGACATGGAATCTTACGCTCTCCTTAACTTACCTTTGCTACAGCATCATCAACAACTTAACCCTTTAATAATAAATAAAACACGGACAAGCAGGTTGGAACAAAAAGGCCGCAGTCTTTATTGATGGGATTTTATTAACACTTGGGGATCAAATGAAACAACACCATTAATAATAAATACCGTCTTTAAGATGCGCTAAACCAACCCCAATCCCCAAGTCCCCTTGCCCACCCGCCTAATGCGGAATAAAAATCCCCATCAATCAACCGCGACAGCCTACAGGGAGGGAAGCTGCTTTAGTTTCAATCATTTTTTATTATGCATTTTCTATAAACAGTAAACAGTGTTACATTATATTGCTCTGCAGTTACCATTCTGTCTAAGCGTGACCACGCTGATTCTTCTAAGTCATGTATCATGGTCTTTTCTGCAGAAAACAATTATTTCTTAAAACAGAAAATGAAAAAAAATAAAAATTAAAAAGATAACACAACCTTGTGGTGCATTAATAAAGAAAGGCATGTATCTGGCTAGGGGGGGGGGGGGGGTAAAAGGTAGGGGTGGATGTTGGGATAGGGGGACAGGGGCAGGGTGGGGATCTTGCTTGTGGACTTTTTGGGCTTCCAGGGACCCTAGAGGTCGACAGAACCTGTATTCAACCAGTTTTCAAAGGGTTTAGACGCTCTCATGGTGATCCACGGGCTCCAAAGATCGTAGGACCTTTTGCGGTCTTTTTCTTCCTCTGCTCCCTCCAATTCGTACCTCATAAGAGTATTGAGTTTTTCTGTCCATAAATCCCTTGTGGGAGGAGCCGTGGAACGCCATAAGCCCGGGACAGACATCCTAACTGCCAGAATGGCCAATCTCAGGAGGTCAGCCTTGACCTTTACCATGGACCCCGGGAGCATTAATAGGAGGGCCATTTTTGCTGTAAAGGACACCGTCGATCTGGTCATGCTATTGTAGAGGTGTTCTACACTTTTCCATAGTTCGGCTACTAGTGGACAATTCCACCAGATATGCAGCATAGTTCCTATGCTATTCTGGCATCTCCAACATGTATCAGGGACTTGTGCGTCCATTTGGTGCAGTTTCGACGGTGTCCTGTACCATCGTGATAAGATTTTAAAATTTTGTTCCTGTATTCTGCCAAATTTGGTACTTTTGTGACACATAAGGAAAGCCCTCTTCCAGTCCATACTGGTGAGCGTTATTCCCATTTCCCTCTCCCACTGTGCCACATAGCTGGGAGGGTCGTCCTCTGTCTCGCGGGCCGCCAACATTCTGTATATCAGCGAGATCCTGTGTTCCACGGGAGATGACGTCATGCATGCGGTTTCAAACTGGGTCAGCGGTAGGTTACCGCATCCCCTGGGCGTCAGGGACTCCACATACCCCCTTACCTGAAAATATTTTAACCAAGCCCCTGGTGGGGGTATGGTTTCTCCGTAAAAGTCTCTCAAGGGTCTCACTCCTGTCTGTGTGGTTACGTCTCTCACTCGTGAAACCGGGGTGTTAGGTAGGGACAAGACCGGGTCCCCTCTTTCAAAAGCTTGGAACTGGGGGTTGGCAGCCAGTGGGGTCAGTGGTCCCGGGACGGAGATCAGACCCATTTTCTGGGCAAATGTGCCCCATGCTCTGAGCACTTCCCCTAATTGTGGTGAGAGGGAGGTTATCCCCTTCATGTATTGTCTCGGGATCCATGGAACCCCCTGTACCGCCGTAGATGTAGTGTTGTGTTCCAATTCTACCCATAACTTCGTATTCTTGTCTCTCAGGAGTGATAGCACAAAGTTGCTCAGGCTCGCCCTATAATACAGGGTGAAATCTGGGAGTCCCAGACCTCCCTGTTCCTCGGGGCGTGTGAGAAGCGTGTATCTGAGTCGGGGTCTACGACCCCTCCAAACAAAGTTGGTTATCAGCGAACGTATGTTAAGGTGGAATCGTCTGTTAAGGTGGACAGGTAGTGTCTGACACAGGTAGAGAAATTTCGGCAGAGTGTCCATTTTTACAGCGTTTATTCTGCCTGTCCAGGATATATAAAGTGGGCTCCACTTTTCCAAATCCTCTTTAAGTTTGGCAAGGAAGGGTTGGAAGTTTAAGTCAAAGGTCTGGGCAGGGTTTGCAGGGAGTTGGACTCCAAGATATTTTATAGATGTGAGTTTCCATTTAAATGGGAAAGCCTCTTCCAGGTCCAGAGCTTCTCTCTGGGGGATCGTTATATTTAATATCTCAGATTTTTGTAAGTTTACTTTGAAATTGCTTACCCGCCCGTACCTTGTAAATTCATTAATCAATACTGGTAGGCCTACTCTGGGATTTGACACGAACAGAAGAAGGTCATCCGCAAACAATGCCATTTTATGTTCAGAGATACCGTCAAGAATGCCTCTGATTGATATATTACTCAGAATGGCATTGGCTAGGGACTCCATTGACAGGATATATAGCAGAGGCGACAGTGGGCAGCCTTGTCTAGTACCGTTGCGGATCATTATGGGGTCTGAAAGGGCTCCATTTATTTTAATCTTGGCTGAGGGGCCGTTGTACAGGGCCATGATCCGTTCCCTTGTCCTCTGCCCAAGGCCTATTTGTCGTAGGGTCCCCTCCAGGTATCTCCATCTGACCCTGTCAAAAGCCTTTTCTGCGTCTACCAAGAGTAGACACAGTGGCTTGTTTTGTACTCTAGCTAGGTTGATCAAGGATATAGATTTAATGGTGTTGTCCCTGGCTTCACTTCCAGGGACAAAACCCACTTGTTCCTTGTGGATCAGGTCTGGAATATGTTTGCCAAGCCTATTAGCAATCAGCTTCGCGAACATTTTGACGTCAATGTTTATCAGTGATATTGGCCTGAAGTTGGAACAGTGTGTTGGGTCCTTTCCCGGTTTTGGGACTACTGCTATGTGTGCTTGAAGGGCTTGAGAAGGGAAAGGATTTTCCCTGGACACCTTGTTAAATGTTTGTACTATAAGGGGAGATAGTTCGTCTTTGAACTGCTTGTAAAACGCGCAGAGTAGCCGTCTGGGCCTGGGCTTTTGCCTAATTTTAATTCGCCAATACATTCTAAGACTTCTTCTTGAGTGAAGTCCTGATCTAGGTTTTCTGCTATTTCCTGCTCTATTGGGCCTGGTCCGAATTCTTTTAGGTACTCCTCTTCTTCATTAATGTCGGTCACGTTTAGTTCCTGTTCCTTCACTATGTTATAAAGCCCGTCATAATAGCTGCGGAATTCATCTAGTATATCTCGTGTTGAGAAAGCTAGGTCCCCCCTAGATTTATGGAGTTTTGCAACGAATGTCTGAGGCATTCGTGGGTGTAGGGATTGCGCTAACCTTCTACCGCACTTCTCCCCAGATTCAAAGTCGATTCGGGAGGGAAGCTGCTTTAGAGCCAAAGATGCCCGGGACCTCTTTGCTGATTACTTAAAGGGGTTGTCCCGCGGCAGCAAGTGGGTCTATACACTTCTGTATGGCCATATTAATGCACTTTGTAATGTACATTGTGCATTAATTATGAGCCATACAGAAGTTATAAAAAGTTTTTCACTTACCTGTTCCGTTGCTGGCGTCCTCGTCTCCATGGTTGCCGTCTAATTTTCGCCGTCTAATGGCCAAATTAGACGCGCTTGCGCAGTCCGGGTCTTCTCCTCTTCTCAATGGGGCTCCGTTTGGCTCCGTGTAGCTCCGCCCCGTCACGTGCCGATTCCAGCCAATCAGGAGGCTGGAATCGGCAATGGACCACACAGAAGCCCTGCGGTCCACCGAGGGAGAAGATGCCGGCGGCCATCTTCACCGGGTAAGTAAGAAGTCACCGGAGCGCGAGGATTAAGGTAAGCGCTGTCCGGTGTTCTTTTTTAACCCCTGCATCGGGGTTGTCTCGCGCCGAACGGGGGGGGGGTTTGAAAAAAAAAAAAACCGACACAGCTGTAGCGGATCTGCCGATCAGGATCTGCTTCTTCCAGGCTTATTATAGAAGGGTGGATCGGTGCGGCCGGTCGGGGGTCACACCACGGCTGAGTACATTATGTGACTGGGAGTCGCTGTGCTGATCTCACAACAGGGACCAGCAGCCTGCAAGGGGTTAATAACATCGGGCAACAGCGTACAAGTTGCCGACCCTCCTACGGGCCACGGGGCTTTGTGAGGTAGCACTGGTAGCTCTGCTCCTCTGTCTCGCACACACTCAGCTCCGCTCCTCCGTCTCGCACACGCTCGGCTCCGCTCCTCCGTCTCGCACACGCTCGGCTCCGCTCCTCCGTCTCGCACACGCTCGGCTCCGCTCCTCCGTCTCGCACACGCTCGGCTCCTCCATCTCACACACGCTCGGCTCCGCTCCTCCGTCTCACACACGCTCGGCTCTGCTCCTCCGTCTCGCACACGCTCGGCTCTGCTCCATCCACTCTCTGAATACATCCTGATGGGACACATAAACTGCAGGTCACACAGCAGAGTCCTGCATCCACTGAGCAGAGAGACCTGGTCATGTGACCCCTTGTCTCCTCCCACACACTGATCACATGACGGTGACATCATCACAGGTCCTGTAAGCACAGAACAACCTCACGGCTCCTGTCCGGCTGCAGGTGGAGGTATGTGGGCTCTCCAGTACTGGGGGGGGGGGATCATTAACCCTTTCATAAACATTGTTAGAAGAAGCCACAGGGGATGCTGTTACTCCCGGGCCCAGGAGTCTTAGGGCCCAGGAGCTTTAGGTTACGCCTCTGTTTAGGGGACATAGTATGCCTCCCTGAAGAGGTGCGTTATTAGAGCTCGCCTGAAGTGTAGTGCGTCAGTGATTACCCGGCTCGTCGGGTCTGACGCACGCGCTCGGCTCGTCGGGTCTGGCGCACGCGCTCGGGTCTGGGGCACACGCTCAGCTCCTCGGGTCTGGGGCACGCGTTCGGGTCTGACGCACGCGCTCGGGTCCTCGGGTCTGGCGCACGCGCTCGGGTCTGGCGCACGCGCTCGGCTCCTCGGGTCTGGCGCACGCGCTCGGCTCCTCGGGTCTGTATTGCCAACTTGAAAGGCAACAAGTTCAAATACGGCTTTAAAGAAGGACAAGTGGGTTGATACAACACAATTTATTTAATAAGATAATAATTAAACTAATTTACATAAAATAGGTGATATTGCATACTTTTACACTATTTTCTAGGCAAAGGTTAAATACTGATATCACCAAGGGATGTACATGAACACATTAACATTACACATGAACATACTTACAACACATAAACTACATCTGTTCAGCTGGATACCCACCACTGGACAGAGGCCATCACCCAGGAGTCTTTTTCCATCATCTGTCCAATTTACCCTCAGCTGGGAGAGCACCAGCGAAGTGGATCAGAGTTTCTCCTGGGGATTCATCACTGCATAAGGCGTCCCTAGTGCAGGTCCCGTTTGCTCTGACCATCTTGGTTCTGCCCCAGCTTATATACACAGACGAATGTGTACGTGCAGCTATTGACAACTTTGAGTCCTACACACCTGTAGGTGGCCAATCCCTCAGGCATCTACGAGTCAAAGTCACAAGACCCTTCAGAGAATTGATAGCTCAGTGCTAGATAATTACATTGTTAAAGGTCACAAGACTATTCAGTAATTGATGGCTCATTGTCAGTTGATTACAAAGCTCCATTGGTTTACAGCAGGGGTCCCCAACCACCGGGCCGCGGACCGGGGCCGGGCCGTTGGGTGTTTAGCATCGGTCTGCGGCACCACCGGGAACTTTTGCTCTAAACACAAGGCCCGCGGGCCAAATCCGTCCCGCTGCCTTGTGTTATGTGGCCCGCAGCGTGCCGACGTCGCTGACCACTGAAGTGATTACCAGCGGGGGCGCCGCAGCTCCCCGCTGGTAATCGCGCTGATCCCGGCGCACACTGACCTCAGTGTGCAGCCAGGATTCTCCTCCCCGAGTCCCCTGCTCATTAGTTCCGCAATAGAGAGGACTCGGGGAGGAAGCGTTCCGGGCTGCACACTGACGTCAGGGCAAGCAGACAGAGAGCGACGCTGTAGTAAGTATATGGGTTGGGGGGCTGCTTACTACTGGGGGGCTGCCTATTACTGGGGGGGGGGTGCTGCATATTATGGGGGAGGGGGCTAACTATTACGGGGGGCTGCCTATTACTGGTGGGGTGGGGGCTACTTATTACAGGGGAAGGGGCTGCCTATTACTGGGGGGGGCTACTTATTACAGGGGAAGGGGCTACCTATTACTGGGGGGCTGCCTATATTGCAGGGCTAACTATTACTGGGAGGGGGGCTGGTTATTACTGGGGGGAGACCGCCTATTACTGGGGGGACCTGCTTATTACTAGGGGGCAATGCCTATTACTGGGGGGGATGCTTACTGGGTGGGGCTGCTTATTACTGGAGGGGACCTGCTTATTACTGGGGGGGATTGCTTACTGGGGGGCTGCCTATTACAGGGGAAGGGGCTGCCTATTACTGGGGGACCTGCCTATTACGGGGGGGGTGACCTGCTTATTACTGGGGGTGGGGGCTGCTTATTACTGGGAGTGGGGGCTACTTATTACAGGGGGAGGGGCTGCTAACTACTGAGAGGTGGGGGCTGTCTATTACTGGGGGGGAGATAAATTATATGCTGCCCTATGTGTGTGCTTGGGGAGGGGATAGATTATATACTGCCCTATGTGTGTACTGCCAGGACATTCTAAATGTCATTAAATAAGAATGCACTAAACTCCAACCCCCTTCATAACCCCGCCCCATATAACCAAAGCCCCACCCATGTCTGGACCAACCCTGCCGGGCCTTGTAAAAATGGTCTTGCTTGAAGCCGGTCCCTGCTGCCAAAAAGGTTGGGGACCACTGGTTTACAGGATATACAATGGGCATACCTAAACGACCTTACAGGCTCAGATAAATTACAGTTCACATTAGTTTTATCCAGACAAAATTAAGGCTATAAGAAATCACTTTATACAACTATCTATACAAAGTCTCCCGCACACGCTCGGCTCCTCCGTCTCGCGAGCACGCGCGCGCTCGGCTCTGCTCCTCCGTCTCACAGATGAAGTCCTCAGGCTGTTTGTATTTATGCTACAGCCGTTCAGCATATCTGGAGCACCGCTGTTTGGGGAGTGAGCTATGGTTGTCGTGGTCTGCGGTTTACGGCTCTGGATCACGGAGGTGCCGCTTCATCAAGGGCACATTTGAGGGTGGTGGCGTAATGTTCAGCAGCCAGGTTGGGGCATGAGAGGAGAGAGATGGGGGACAGGGAGGACTGGAGGGTCTTGGCGAACTGTTGGGTGAGGACGGTCTAGCAGTTCCTGGAGATGCGAAAGAGGAGAGGAGGTAAAGCCTGCAAAAGATACACTGAATGAGCGGTCAGATAGGTAGGAGGAGAACCAGGAGAGAGCAGTGTTCTTTAGGCCAATGGAGCGGAGCATACTGAGGAGGAATTTGTGGTCAACAGTGTCAAAGGCTGCGGAGAGGTAGAGGAGGGTCAGTATGGAGTAGTCACCCTTCGATTTAGCCATCAGGAGGTCATTTGACACTATTGTAAGGGCGGTTTCTGCCCAATACAGAGGGCAGAAGCCGGACTGTAGGGGTCAAGAAGAGAGTTTTCTGAGAGATAGCTTATGAAGTGGGAATAAACCAGGTGTTCTTATGGTTTTGAGATGAAGAGGAGATTTCAGATGGGTCGGTAGTTGGCATCATCAGTCGAGTCCAGAGTCGGTTTCTTTAGCAGTGGGGATATGATGGCATGTTTGAATGTGGAGGGGAAGATGCCAGAGGTCAGAGAGGTTGAATATAGTGGTGAGGTGGGAGAGGGAGCGGAGGAGGTGTGAGGGGAAAGGGTCACTAGTGCAGGTGGTGGGGCAAGCAGAGAAAAGCAATCTGGAGACTTCTTCCTCTGTCACTAGTCTCAGTATAGACAGTGAGCAGGAGCTAGATGCAGTGCTGCAGAGACTAGGGTCGGGGTAGTCTGGGATATCAGGAGGTTATTCCCAGATGTCGTCTATTTTCTTCCACACTGTTCAGTGTAAATGTTGGCGGCGACTGAGAGACCAACGATAATTCACGTGTCGGTCAGTGTCTGCAGACATGAAAACTAAACCACGATCGTTCATCTATGACTGAAGTCCTGTTTACTGGGGATGGAAGCGGACGGGCCGCAACGATCTCTGGCCGCTCCACCTCCACTCACTGAGCGATAGTCTACAGTTTTTGGAGCAGCTTTTTCCATCTCCAGATTTCAAATTTGTTTGCAGAAAAAAAAGTGTTGTGTGACTTCTGGACCCGGAATCTACAGCGGAAATTCCGCACAGATTTGCTTCAATTTCTGCATCAAAATCTGCAGATCAAAATATATTGTAGATTTTTTTGCAGATCCACACCAAAATCCGCAACATGTAAACATACTCTAAAGGGTTTTTTGAGCAAATATGGCTGATGACTTCTCCTCAGGATTGGTCATGAATACTTCATTGCCGAGGATCCACCACTCAGGATCCCTTACAGTCAGCTGATCGTCTGGCCCGCTGTCAGTGGAGTGGGGATTGGCTGCATTTACTGCGGGCAACACGATCAACTGAGCAGCAGATCCACGAGGATCAACTATTGATGACCGACCCTGATGATGATTACTGAATAGTATTTGCCTGGAAATCCCCTTTGATATCTCCTCACACATTTCACCGTATTATCCCCAGTAATTGTATTATTCCAGGGGGCTTTGTATGATGTTACATTGTCTTGTCTTCTCTCCATTCAGGATCCTCAGCTGAGATCTTCAATATAAGATAATTATCCTGATTGACCCGACAAGTATGGAGAGGAAGAGGGACAAGATGGCGGAGAGTATATTTAACCTCACCCTAGAGATACTCTTCCGGCTTACAGGAGAGGTGAGAGATTCTGGGGATGACGTCACGTTACATCATTATTATGTTTGTAAATTTGACCTGACCGCCTCGTAGCTTGGCAGATGCAACCTCACTGACAGTATCGCCATTCTTGTTGTATCTCTACTGGCCTCTGTTGCCCCCATACAGGCTATCCTTAGATTGAAGTCCCAGCGCCTTGAATATGCCAAGTGGATGGTGCTGCCGCTCACTGTCAGTGGGGGAAGTCAGATTTGATTGATAGTGAACAGTTTCCACCACTCGGTGTCAATCAAATCTGATGTTCCCCATTAACAGTGAGTGGTGGGAACCGTCCCCATGACACTTCTAAAGCACTGGCAGTTGGATATAAGGAGAACCTGTAGGAAAACTGGGGTGAGTAGAGAAAGAAGAAAGAGGTGGCGATAATGGCAGCTGGACTGCAGGTGCAAAGTTCTGCTACCAGCCCGCTTACATGCAGACATAGACAGGTCCTACTCTACTGGCCTGCTTACATGCAGACATGGACAGGTCCTACTTTACCAGCCCGCTTAGATGCCGACATGGACAGGTCCTACTCTACCGGCCTGCTTACATGCAGACATGGACAGGTCCTACTCTACCGGCCTGCTTACATGCAGACATGGACAGGTCCCACTCTACCGGCCCGCTTACATGCCGACATGGACAGGTCCCACTCTACCGGCCCGCTTACATGCCGACATGGACAGGTCCCACTCTACCGGCCCGCTTACATGCCGACATGGACAGGTCCCACTCTACCGGCCCGCTTACATGCCGACATGGACAGGTCCCACTCTACCGGCCCGCTTACATGCCGACATGGACAGGTCCCACTCTACCGGCCCGCTTACATGCCGACATGGACAGGTCCCACTCTACCGGCCCGCTTACATGCCGACATGGACAGGTCCCACTCTACCGGCCCGCTTACATGCCGACATGGACAGGTCCCACTCTACCGGCCCGCTTACATGCCGACATGGACAGGTCCCACTCTACCGGCCCGCTTACATGCCGACATGGACAGGTCCCACTCTACCGGCCCGCTTACATGCCGACATGGACAGGTCCCACTCTACCGGCCCGCTTACATGCCGACATGGACAGGTCCCACTCTACCGGCCCGCTTACATGCCGACATGGACAGGTCCCACTCTACCGGCCCGCTTACATGCCGACATGGACAGGTCCCACTCTACCGGCCCGCTTACATGCCGACATGGACAGGTCCCACTCTACCGGCCCGCTTACATGCCGACATGGACAGGTCCCACTCTACCGGCCCGCTTACATGCCGACATGGACAGGTCCCACTCTACCGGCCCGCTTACATGCCGACATGGACAGGTCCCACTCTACCGGCCCGCTTACATGCCGACATGGACAGCTCCCACTCTACCGGCCCGCTTACATGCCGACATGGACAGGTCCTACTTAGGGAGGTATTCAGAAATGGTTTTTAAGCTGTCCAAGTTAAAAAACAGTAAAACAGCCCATAATAATCTTTCCCAGGTCTCCAGCGCTGAGCGCTTCCTCCCTGTCTACCCCTTCAAGCCTCTTTACAACCTACAGAGTTAGCGGGCTTTTAGATGGAGCAGTTATATCATTTAAAGAATCGCTCAAATGAGCGAAAATGAATGATAATTGTTGGGTTCTTGTATGCAGGAAACATACATGAAAACTGTGTAGAATTTCATATATTTTAAGCATACGTTTTCTCTTTAAATCCCATGCCCGGTATACGTTCTTCACTGTAAACCTTTTATTTAACAGAGTTTTAAAGTTCAACATTTTTTTTAACGTTTAAGGAATTTAATCTTAAAACACGTACACGTTTAGTGTGTGGAAACCCTCAGCCAAATAGTTCTGCATATTTTTCAATGACCGCAATGTTTAAAATATAAGTATGTTTCCACACTTTTTTTTTTGTTGGACACAAAAGGGCAGTCGGCTGCGCTGTTCAGTCCCATAATAAAATGTATGGAAACCTGTTCCTGGCTAAACGTAGTCAAACGTATGCTTTGCTTAACTAGGTTTAACCCACTATAGCCTACGGGTCAGTTAAACACTACCTTTCATCTGTTTTTCGCTGCAGCGGTCGCGTGTTGTTAACATGATGTCATCACTGCAGGCGATTAAACAAAGTCCAGCAGGTAGAAGCTTCACAGCAGCGTTAGATTTAATACAGAAGGCTTGTTTTATTTAATTTCTCTACATTGCTCAGTTTTTTTTATCATGAAATTGGTCAACCCCCCTAATACCAGATGATATGACGGGAGAGATGAAGGACTCTGGGAATGTCTGCAGCAATATTTATGGTTGTATCTCCCCATAAACAGGATTACACGGTAGTGAAGAAGACTTCTAGTGATGGCTGTCAGGCCCCGGTGTCTGATGGATGGGGAAGACCCCTGAGCCCAATCACAGGGCCTCCACCTCACCCCCTGATACTGGAGGAGATCAATGAGCAGAAGATCCTAGAACTCACCAACAAGATGATTGAGCTGCTGACTGGAGAGGTGACGCTGCTGGGAATGCTGGGACATTATACTGTAACACTATGGCAGTATAACGTGTCTGGGTGATGACGGTATCATTGTGTTGTCAGGTTCCTATAAGGTGTCAGGACGTCACTGTCTATTTCTCCATGGAGGAGTGGGAGTATTTAGAAGGACACAAGGATCTGTACAAGGACGTCATGATGGAGGACCACCAGCCCCCGCCATCACCAGGTAATAGACAGGACTAGATCCACACAGCCTTTATTATTTGTATGTAGAGAATGAATTCAGTGGCTGTCTGTGTTTTCTGCAGGTAGATCCAGTAAGAGAACAGCAGCGGAGAGATGTCCCCGGCCTCTTCTTCCACAGGATGATCAGGTAGGACATAAAGTTCTGAATGTCTAGTTTTATCCAATAGTATTATAATGTTTATGACTGTTTAAAGGGAATTCTTAATTAGATAATGACCTCTTGTATAAATCAAGTTTTTATGTTAAAGGGACACTGTGGCAAAAACACATTTTTCCATCCCTGTCCCCCTCATCTGATTGCCTGTCACACTCTGGAGGTCTTCTCTGTATATTGCAGCCACTTCCATGCAGTGCAGCCTCCTGTCGGATACTCATCAGGCATCAGCTTGATACTGAAATGTTTGCTTTTACATCAATCCCATAATTCATTACTAGAGATGAGAGAGCACCAAAATGCTTGAGTCAAACTTTTCATAATGTTTGAGAGCTTGTTTCGAATAACGAATCTCATTGAAGTCAATGGGGGACTCGAGCATTTTTCATGCTGACCGAAGCTCTGCATGGGAGAGGTTGTGTGAAACACCTGAAAACGTGAGAAAGTCATGGAAACACCACAAAAACGGATAGGGAACGGCAGGGGCAGCATGCATGGGTGCATCTGAGGCTCCCAGGTCCCACTCTTAAGCCAAATTGGGGGCAAGAGCCTGGTGGTCACCCCCCTAACAATTTACTTGGGCCAGACCATAAGCAGCAAGGCACACGCGCTGGCACGTCTTAGCTAAGCACCACACTATGTGCAACGAAAGCCAATCACCACCTGCTGGCGACACTACTGCCTCTTCTATAGTGTTACATGCTGGCATTGCTTTCCAATCATCCGCACAACCCTGCGTCCACAGCGCACACAAAATTTTTCCTGCTCGCTTGATAGCCACACCACCCTCATGTCTATTTATAAGTGCGTCTGCCATGAGGAGGAACCGCAGGCACACACTGCAGAGGGTTGGCACGGCCAGGCAGCGACCCTCTTTGAAAGTGTGGGCGATAGCCCACAATGCTGATGAGAATTGATGATAAATTGACGTACGATCATAATTCCAATCCCGTGCCACCTCCATCACAAAATTATAAGGAGCTGCAAACCTGGGCATAAAGGCGACTCAGGTGCCAGCACTTCCACACATCTCCACAATACAGCAACGCATTCTTAAACCAAAGATTGGTTTGAAGCCGGAGGTGTCGCCAAAGTAGCCACCACAGGTATACAGTGACCCTCTGAAAGTCTCATGAACTTTGTTTCACTTCCTGTGAACGCTTCAATCCAGTATCTCGGATAACTGTGGTAATTTGTAGCACAAGAGATAACACATGCCGGCCGACGCTGATCCCCAGACCCTAAGGAGGAGGAGGAGGAGGTGGCATAATAAGCCCGAGAAACCATTAACGAGGTAGGACCCGCAATACTCTGTGTGGGAAGCACGCGAGCGGACCCAGGGTCAGGCTCGGTCCCAGCCTCCACCTGGTTGACCCAATGTGCCGTGAGTTACATAGCTTTGGGAAATCTTTGTGTCCCCACACTATTCATTCGGTGTATGTGTCAGATAGCTGAACAACGCAATGGGAAAGCCATTTGAACTCTGCGCCCAACCCAAGCCATTCAGTGTATGTGTGCTAGATAGCTAAAACACCGCAATGGGAAATCTTTGTGCACCCACAGCATAGGCAAGCCCCTGCTACCCAGGGACTGTATGAAATATGAAGAAATCAGAGTGCCCACATGGCAGAGTTTCACCCCGCCCAGGATTTTGTCCTTTGCCCACTCCTTCAGCAATCGTGGGCATGAAGCGGACTCGGATGTTAGTACAGCTGTCTCCTTAAATCAGTTACGCTTCTTTTGATTGGTCCAAACCAGTGTCTCAGATAACTGTGCTGCTAACACTAGAGCAAATACATGTCGACCAGCGCTGAACCCTAGACCCCAAGCAGGAGGAAGAGGTGGCATAATAAGCCTGAGAAGCCATGACCAAGGTAGGACCCGCAATACTCTGTGTGGAAAACACGTGAGCAGGCCCTGGGTCAGGCGCTGTTCTAGCCTCCACCTGGTTGACCCAATGTGCCGTGAGTTACATAGCTATGGGAAATCCATGTATCCCCACACAATTCATTTGGTGTATGTGTCAGATACCTGAACACCGCGCTGGGAAACCTTTATGCACCCATAGCATAGGCTAGCCCATGAAAGCCAAAGACAGTGTTACACATGAAGAAATATGAGTGCCCAAACATGGCAGAGTTTCACCCCGCCCAGGACCTCGTCCCGCACTTCTTCCCAAGTCGTTCTGTTTATTTGTGCCAGATAGCTGAACACTGCTATGGGAAACCTTTGCGCACCCCCAGTATAGGCGAACCCCTCAAACCTTCCTGTAGTAAGTGTATAGGCAGACCCCTGAAACATTTCTGTACCAAGAGTATAGGCGGACCCCTGAAAAAATTTGGTTACCAAGAGTATAGGCGAAGGCCGGAAAAATTAGTTTGATAACAGTATAGGCGAGGGCCTGAAAAATTGGCGTACCAGGAGTACAAATGTACCCGTGAAAAATTGCTAAACCCCGGGGGCAGGTGAAACACATAAACACTTTTTAAAGACACAGCTCGTTGTTGCTTAATTTGTAACAGAGCCTGGAGGCAGCCCTCCGAAATATCAGACAGAAGGCTGCGCTGCATGGAAGTGAGTGCAATGTATATAGGCCATTCAGAGTGATAATCAGCTGAGGAGTGCAGGGATGGAAAATGTGTTTGTGATGGAGTGAGCCTTTAATGAGAAAGCTGGAGATGGCAGGATTACAGCCGACCGCAGACATTAGATCTCCACATCTTATCACTATTTTCTGGTTCTGGAGACTTCTGGTTGGAATAAAGAAGCAACAGGTTGGAGTTATACAGGAGACCTGCAGCTATTTGGCCCAGATCACTACTGCTGTCATGTCATTCCGGCTCCTCATACTAATTAATGACCTTTCTGGCCATATAAAACCTTCCACAGGACTTCTCCAACTGTGTGATGACTTTTACAATATTTGTTTCACAGCTGGTGAATCCGGATGAAGATCTGCCCCATATTGATGCTACAGAGACACATGTGAGGGGGGATCAGCCGTGTAAGGAGGGGATTCCTGCAGATGACCCACCAGGTGAGTAACCACTGAATGCAGAGAACATCCCAGATTCCCCCTAGTCGCTGACTACAACAGTTCTGTGCTTTAAGCTCTGTGCTGTCGGGTCTTCAGCCGTACATCCCTCTATTCAGCTACAATACAAGTAAACCAGGGATGAAAGTGTATTACTATTATAGGGGTAACACTGCGGGGCGTTTAAAGGAGAACTGAACTTTCAAAAAGCTTTTGACAGGTAAAATGTTTGATTGTTGGGGGGCCGGTGATGTGACCCCAACTAATCACTAAAATGAAGGGGCAGAAGCACCACCCTGAAGAAAAGGCCATCGTCACTCCCCGGCCGCCGGCTCCGGTCTGTGCATACGCCGGCAGCCGGCACATCAAATAGCCGGAGCTGCGGGTGAGAACGCGCTGCTCTCTGCAGGCGCTCAGGTCGGGTCCCGCTGCGAGAATTCTCACAGCCGGATCCGACTCGGCCGTCCGCAGGCGGCCATAGTTTGTCCGGTCCTAAATTATTGATGGCCTATCCGTAAATAGTAGATCATCAGTATTCTGGGCTTGCGACACTTGCTGATCAGCTGTTTATTGGGTTGGTGGACTAAGCTAATTCTGCAGAAAGCAAACATCTCTATTCTACTGCAGTGGCCAGGCTTGGCATTGCAGGCCATTGAAGTGAATGTAAACTGTGCCTGCAATACCTAGCCTGGCCACTGCAGTGGGAATGGAGCTGTCTGCTTCCTGCAGAAATCAGCTCAGTGCATGAGCACACTAGCCCAGTGATCCACAGGGATCCCAGACAGTGAACCTCTGACGATCTACTACTATTAGTCTTTTCTACACATAGGTCATCAGTAGTTTACAATCCCTTTTAAAGTAATAAAGGCCATATTACAACTCCAACAACACATGCAACCATACCCCCATGCTTGGGAGCCGCCACAAAGGATAGAATGGAGCCAACTGTAGAGTGGTTAAGAAATCAGAAGTTGGCAAACCAAAAGGCCTGAATGACCTAGAGGCCGAAGATAGTGTGCATAGTGCATGGGGGGAGAGGGAGTCTCGCTCCCTACTCTTTCTGTGAGTCAGAGACAGGATGGTCGTGTAAAGGTCAGCAGCTGCTTAGACGAAGAAAAGAGTAAACGAGTCCAAAGCTGACTGTCTTGGAAGTACTGGGACTACCTGAAAGGGTTAATGCTCCCATATGATTGTGAATCTTATTTTAAGGCCTTGTTGTTTGTTTAACTATAATGTTAATTATCACGGCGCAGTTGAATAACAAAAGTAAAGACTTAGTGAGCAGCATTGTATATGTAGAGGTATATGAGATGTAGTGATAAGGCCATGGAAGCAATATACCAGACACGGCTTCCGCACTCTTCCTGAAGGGGCTCCAATGTTTAGTTCACAGAAGTGTGAAACCAAAGTAAGTCATGAGAAAAACGGGAATTTAGTTTACCGTTAATTCCCTTTCTTGATGGCATCATGACAGCATCCGATGGAGGTTGCTCCTCTGCTGACCTGTAGGGACAGGAAGAGGCAGAGTATAAAAGGACCTCTCCCTCCACCAAGCACCAGTGTGTTCCAAATAACCACAGTGACTGATTTCTTAACCAGAAGGTGTGTTTTATTGTCCTCACTGACCTCCAAAGACAGATTTATATATATACTCATGTGACAAAAAAAATAAACATGCCGGCAGAGGAAGGGGGGGGGGGGGGGGGTAAGCCCATATGCTGTCGTGATGCCTTCAAGAAAGTTAATTAATGATAAACTAAATTCCCATTTTCCCTACGAGATCATGACAGCATCCAATGGAGAAGGTTGCATCACGACTAGCTTCTAAGTCCAATCTATAATATTTAATGAAAATGTGTGGCTAGACGCCCATGTGGCCGTATCACAAATTAGCTCAATGGAGGCGCGTGGTCTCTGCACCCAAGAACACCCCACAGTTCGGGTAGAGTGGGCCTTCAGTCCTTCAGGGGATGGGAGGAATACCTTGGGCCTTGTACATCTCCTGGCTGGCTCACCTGAGCCAGCCAGCGAGCGATCGAGTTCCTAGAAGCGACTCTTCCTTTGGCCCCTGAAATTGAATTAAAAGCTGGTCAGTTTTTCTGAAATGTTTTGTTGCCTCAAGGTACGCTATTACCGCTCTCCTCATATCTGAGTTATGGATTTTTTGTTCCTTTTTGTTCTTAAAATCCTGACAGAAGGATAAAATTGTAATAGTCTGATTCCTATGGAACTCTGATAGGAATTTGGGCCGGAAGAATGGCTCCAAAGTAAATGAAATCTAATCGGAATGAACAGTCATATACGTGGGCCTAAAGGATAGGGTCTGAATCTCACCCACCCATATGGCCAACGTAACGGCCATCTTATATATCAGGACAGCGATAGGTAAGTCCATAAGGGGCTCAAATAGTGAGTCATAGGCCTGGAGGACTATAGACAGGTCCGGGGGGGGGGGGGGGGGGAGGGGGCGGGGGGGGAGTATAATAAATGGGTGAAGTCTACTTGCACCCCTAAGAAACTTTCTAACCCATCAGTGCTCTGCAAGTGTGCAGTCAAAGAACGCCCCCAATGCCGCAACCTGTACTTTGACGGTGTTAGGGCTTAACTCCTTATCCAGGCCCTCCTGAAGGAAGTCCAAGATTTGGGGGATGTCTGGATGTTCTAAATCCTGTATATTCTGGCCCATGCACCCTAAGAATTTCTTCCAAACCCTTGAGTAGATTTTTTTTTTAGTCGAGGGCTTAAGGCTCTCGGAAATGGTAGACACTACCTTGTTGGACAGACCCTTCCCTAGAAATTTTACCCGCTCAACATCCAGGCAGCCAGCCTGAATTTCTGAACCTCTGAATAACACAGAGGGCCCTGACTAAGGAGATCCAGCCTTGGCGGAAGGTGGACGAGAGAACCAGGGCCTCTTGGGCCAGTAAGGAGCTACCAAGATTACTGACACTCTTGACTTCTGTACCTTCCTTAGGAAGAACGGTATTAGAGGGAAATGAGGGAATGCGTAGTCTAGTTCCCAATCCCAGGGATGTGAGAGGGCATCCGTGCCTACAGCTTGTTTTTCTGAGCTTCGGGAAAAAAAGAACTGGCATTTGGCATACCTGTTGGTAGCAAAGAGGTCTATCTGAGAAGCCCCCCACTGTGTGACGAGTGATTCGAACATCTCGGGATGCAGCTCCCATTTGCCCGAATCTACCTCTGTCCTGCTCAGAAAATCTGCGGTTGTGTTCTCGTTCGCTTTTATATGGAAGGCCGACAGCAACTGGGTTGTAGGTTCTGCGCAACAAAGGATCTTTTCCGCCAGTTGCTGAAGTTGATGATTCCTGTTGGTACCCTGGACGCGAATGAGCGGCACTGCAGTCATGTTGTCTGAGAAAACCCCAACGTGCTTCTCCACTAACTGTGACTGGAGGCTACGTAGGGGCTTCCAAATTGCGTTCAATTCTCTAAAGTTGGAAGAATCGGTTTTCTCTTAAGGGCCCCAACTACCTTGTATGTGTCCTTCCGAGTAGTGGGCAGTTCAACTCTTAGCACTAGCATCTGTCATCACAACTATCGCAGGGTCCTGGTTCCACTCTGAAAACCGAGAGAAGTTGTCAACCGACATCCACCATCGAAGGGAGTATCTGGCCTTGAAGCAAATGAGAATTGTCCTACCAAGAGAAGCCAGCGGTTTGTCCTATTTTCTGAGGATAAGCGCCTGAAGTTCACGGCTGTGGAACTGGGCCCAGGGTACGATGTTGATACAAGACGTCATTAACCCCAGGATCCGCATGCCATCCCTGCATGACACGCCTGATTTCCCATACAAGGCTGAACATTCTTCAAGAATGTGCTGTTTCCTGAATGGGGATAAGGAAGAACACTGGCGGTGGGAATCCAGAATTACTCCTAAAATCTTTTTTCCTACTTTCGGGATCCATGCTGGACTTGTGATAATTGATAATCCAGCCTAGGTCCCGCAGCAACTCTAGTGTGATGTCTAGATGCATTTTTAAAATTGCAGGAGAATCCGCCACCAGAAGGAAATCATCCAAGTATGGAATGATAATTATTCCCAACCGACGTAGGTCGGCTACCATCTCGATAATCACTTTGAAACAAACACGTGGAGAGGAGGAAATCCCAAAGGAAAGGCAAGTGAATTGGAAGTGACAGATTGAACCTTCAATTTCCAGAGCAAATCTCAAGAACTTTTGAAAGTTGGGGTAGATGGAAATGTGATAATATGCGTCCTTAAGGTCAATAGTGACCATAACACTATCTGCGCTAATTAAGAGGGTTAGGTTTTGATGGTCTCCATTTTAAACTTCCTATACACTATGAAGTTGTTTAGGTTTTTAAGGTTAATTATGGTTCAGTTTGATCCATTGGGTTTGGGGGCGACAAATAAGGGAGAGTAAAATCCCTTTTGATGTTCTCGTATGAGGACGGGAATGATGACCCCCAAGGTCTAATAGCCCTACCCCTTCCTCCCTTTGGATAAGACCATCTCCCAGACTTCCCTTTCCCCTCATAGGCAGAGGACGAGAGACGAGGTGTAAATGGTCTTTTAGGAGGTCTGTCAATTGCCCTGGCTTTTTTCTAGGAGACTATTCTGGTCTGCCTGAAAATATGGTGACCCAAAAAGGGTAAGGCACAGAGTTTGTTTTTAAAGGTGATGTCACCTGACCAGGCCTTCATCTTGACCGCCTGTCTGGCTGTGTTAGATAAGGCCGCTGCACGAGCCCCAAAGTGAACGGACTCCATGGATGCATCTGCCAAGAAGCCCATGGCCATCTGTTGCAAGGGAATACCACTGGCGATTTCCTCCCTTTTAGTCAATAAACGTGGACAATTGGTCGAGCCAGTCCGCCATAGAATATTCGATGTCCAAAGTTATGTCCAAACTTGGCGCAGTCCAGGCTCTTTGCATGACTGTATCCACCTTGCTGTCCATAGAGTCTTTCAGGTGGGTTACGTCATCAAAAGGCAGACACGACTTCTTTGTCACCATGGAAATGGCCATATCTATTTTGGGTATATCATTAATGGTGGCGACGTCCTCTTCTGAGAACTAGTCAGCCCTTAAAGTCCTTTGAAACCAAGGGACTCTGTTCAACGCATTGGCACTCATTTAAAATCAGGCGCTTAAGGGTAGTACTTACGGGAAAAACTGACTTGCGTTGCAGTAAAACACCCACGAACATTTTGTCCTGCGCTGTACGCAGTTGTTGCGCCTCATCCTCGACCTGCATGGTCTTACGAACTGCTTTAAGCAACTGGTCCATGCTGGAGGAAGAAAATAAGTATTCGACACAGCCAGAGCCATCCTTCTTGCTGCCCCCGAGGGCCCTTGCTGGAGCTCTGCAAAGGTAGATTGCACCTCTTCACGGACCATTGCCGTGATGTCAGACATAAAAGATGATTTTTCCTCTTGCAGTATTTTAGTGGAACAAGCAGCACAAAGCTTTTTATTGTAAGCCTCATCCAACTTTGCCAAACACATTGGACATTTTTTACTCCTTCTCCTAGCCTCCCTGGGCATTTGAGTATCCCTGTCCTGAAATGGCAAGGAATACTCAGTAAGTGAAGTGAGTGTAGTGCAGGTGCATTTTTGGTCGGTCTCTCTCCAGATCCTCTCTGGCTAACATTCCTGCAGTGGGTCCCGGAATCCTTACTTGCAAGCGGCCATCCGCAGCGTTCCTTCGATGCAGAGGCTTTATAAATTTTGTATTTGGCTGTTTTTCCGCCTAATCCATGGTCTACTCCCCCCCCCCCCCCCCCCCCCCCGCATGCTCCGTACGATGCTGGAGCGCCTGCCGTCAGCCGCTGGCACCCCACTTCATCGGACCTCTATCAGATGCTGTCATGATGTAGTAGAGAACATATATTTTCGTAAAGACTGCCATGTCATACTCAGGTCCTGGCTGCTGATCTTTGAGTCTCATACAACAGTGCGCGTTGCCTGGAGATGCTGGCTCAGTCCGCTCACTGCGCATCTATCGGAGCACCCAACTGCTTTTACCAGCTCACATCTCTCCCACTAAGGCCGCCTGTACATGGGTGGGGTTAGATTCCGCATGCGAAATCAGGTCTGGCAAAAGCAGTGTCTGCGCCAACCTGCCTTTCTGCATCTTCACCTTTACTGCGGATAGTCCGCACGGCTCGTCGTCTGACATGTGCAGTGCAGTTTTTTTTTTAAACTTATGCTTCCCTGCGTCATTGCCTAGTAATGACGCGAATCTGCAACCTTTCTGCGATGTCAATTACTAAAGGGCTGCAGATCTGACAGCTTCCATTGACTTCAATGAATGCCGTCCACGCAGAATCTACGCAAAAATAGAGCATGCTGTGATTTTTCCTCCACAAGCGGAAACCGCAATTGGTTTCCGCTCATGTGCAATAAGAATCGCTTTTCCATAGCATGCTATGGGTGGTATTTGCTGCGGAACCCGGAGGTGAAGACTCGCCACAGATTCCGCAATGCAAATCCGCCTGGGTGCAGACAACCTTAGTTTGCAAATACTGAGTTGTTCCTCTGAGGCTCTCCAACTCACATCCACACAAGTCCAGCTGCAGGTCCGCTCTGCTACAGCTCCACTAGCTCAATCTCTCTATTCCCTGCACTCTCTGAAGCCGCCAAGTCCCACCAGAGCCCGGGAACAAGATCTCTCTTTAGCTCCTTAGTACACAGGCCTTTAACCAATCAGGGTGCAGATCAGGTCCTGTCAGTTCATAACAACATAAAAGATCAGTGTGAACAAAGTCATGTGACCTCTCACTGAAGGTCCTGCCTGGCAGGAACATAAGGTACAGCAATAATAAATATGTATATTATGGTACATGGATGTTTAACCCTTTACACAACGCTTGTCAATCACAGCTGGAGGTGCACACCAGTTGGCTGAGCACGTCTGCCCCTTCGTTTTAGCAATTTGTAGTAGTTTCAGTACTTGAGCCCCCTGAGCAAAACATCTAATGTGTCACTGTGATTGTGTGACTAGGATACTATTACCTCTTATTACACTGGTATTGAGTTACTGTATGCTAATAGAATATAGAACATAGAAACATATATCCTGATAACAGAATCCAGAACAAGGAGACATAGACCCACATAATGGAATCCAGAACATTCCCCTATAGCCAGATAAAGGAATACAGAGCAGAATTACTTGGCCCAGATAACAGAATACATAACATGAAGACATATATGGCTACATAGCAGAATCCAGAACACGGATACACTGACCCAGATAACAGAATGCATTACAGTGAAAACTGACCCAGATAACAGGATGCAGAAGTATATTGTATACTGTATGTAAGTGAATTTCTGTGGCCGTGCATGCAGAACAGACAAAACAAATGGACCAAGATGCATCAAATTCACCACACAGTTAAATCAGATGCTTTAAAGGTTTTAGATCAGGTTTCAGGTCTTAACGATCTACTGTTCTTAACCCTTTCCAATCCACTGTCGGATGTCTGAAGACAATATGATTTAAGGCTGTACAGCTCTGATGTTGGACGACATCCATCGGGGTTCTCTTACTGTATATTGCCAGCCTCTCTACTGTCAGAGCCTATCCAACGGGTCACCTCATGCAGTACTGGCTTTAGTCAGCATATAGAGCCTTTGTATAACGGCAGAAAAATTGTAAGCCCCCTAGGAAAACCAGGATACAAATTGGATTGGAAAGGGTTAACATATTTGCAACAAGTCGGAACACAAACATAGCGGCCAAACGACTGGACCAATCTGCACCAAATTTGCCACATTGGTAAATCAAGGGGCTGCGGTAGGCTTTAGACCGAGCTTTAGCTCTCTAAAACTACCATATTCAATATTTGCAAAAAGTCAGAATACAAAAGTTAATTCTACTAGTGGTGTATATATTACTGAGTTATATTCCCCTTGGTGGTGTTTCTTTATTGTAGTGGTTATAGCGTACTTATCCTATGTTAAATAAAGGTTACATCTTAATGGTAATACTATTTCACTGATCAGCATGGACAGCAAGCAGCCTGAGTATACGGCTTCAGGTTATATTACTCAAAAATTACGTTTCTTCTTGGCAGATAATGGTAGCATGAACTCAGAGGGATGTCTGATATCTTCAGATGATCAAAGTATTACCCAAGATGCATATGAGGAGTCTTCCTATATCCCAGATATCCTATCAGCTCTTCACAGTAAAGAGCCATCATCTGATCATTTTGAGCTGATCCTATCTTCTGATTCATCACAGACTGCAAAGAAAAATAAAATTTATAGAAGAAAAGTTGAATATGAAAGAGTTCACAGAAAAGAGAAGACATATTCATGCTCAGAGTGTGGGAAAGGTTTTAATTATAAATCACTACTTGTTATACATCAGAGAAATCACACAGGGGAGAAGCCATTTTCATGTTCAGAATGTGAGAAATGTTTTAAACTGAAATCACTTCTTGTTACACATCAGAGACTTCACACAGGGGAGAAGCCATATTCATGTTCAGAATGTGGGAAATGTTTTCACCAGAAATCAGCTCTTGTTACACATCAGAGAATTCACACAGGAGAAAAGCCATTTTCATGTTCAGAATGTGGGAAATGTTTTAAGGAGAAATCAGTTCTTGTTGGACATCAGAGAACTCACACAGGGGAGAAGCCTTTTTCATGTTCAGAATGTGAGAAATGTTTTAAAGAGAAATCAGTTCTTGTTACACATCAGAAAATCCACACAGGGGAGAAGCCATTTTTATGTTCAGAATGTGGGAAATGTTTTACCAAAAAATCAGTTCTTGTTACACATCAAAGAGTTCACACAGGGGAGAAGCCATTTTTATGTTCAGAATGTGGGAAATGTTTTACCAAAAAATCAGTTCTTGTTACACATCAAAGAGTTCACACAGGGGAGAAGCCATTTTCATGTTCAGAATGTGGGAAATGTTTTAACCAGAAATCAGTTCTTGTTACACATAAGAGAATTCACACAGGGGAGAAGCCATATTCATGTTCAGAATGTGTGAAATGTTTTAACCACAAATCACATCTTCTTATACATCAGATAATTCACAAAGAGGAGAAGCCATTTTCATGTTCAGAATGTGGGAAATGTTTTAAACGGAAATCCGTTCTTGGTAGACATCAGAGAAGTCACACATCGGAGAAGCCATTTTCATGTTCAGAATGTGGGAAATGTTTTAAGGAGAAATCACTTCTTGTTGCACATCAAAGAGTTCACACAGGGGAGAAGCCATTTTCATGTTCAAAATGTGGAAAATGTTTTGAACAGAGCTCATACCTGGTTACACACAAGCTCATTCACACAGAGGAGAAACAATTCGCATGTTTCGAATGTGGAAAATGTTTTAAACAAAAATCTGTTTTTGTTAGACATCAGAAAATTCACACTAGAGAGAAGCCATATTCATGTTCAGAATGTGGGAAATGTTTTACATGGAAATCAGTTCTTGTTGAACATCAGAGAACTCACACAGGGGAGTAGCCATTTTCATGTTCAGAATGTGGGAAATGTTTTAAACATAAATCACACCTTTAAAATATTTTAGCTCCTTCCTGACCAGAAGAAAGGAAGAAAAAGAAGAAAAAAAGCTCTTTTTTTTACACTAAAACCAGGAATTTAAAACCAAGTGTTGTCAACATATGAAATCTGGTAGAGAGAGAACACATTATAATGGGGCAAAATAATACACCAATAAAATTAAAACAGAAAACTAGGCTCAGCCGTGAAAGTAGATTTGTCAGATATATATTAGAATGTACACGTGGCAAGAATTATGTAGGTAGAACCAAAAATGCACTTAGGTCCCGTGTTAGTAATCAGAAATTCAACATAAGGACGGGATTCCTTAAACACAGCTTATCCCGTCTTTTGTGGAATCTCATAATTGTCAAACTGAACACCTTTATGTCACACCACTAGAAGACGTCCAATCACTATCCATGAGCCAGCTTAGAAAAAAGGAGATGTTCTGGATCTATAAATTGAAGACTCTGACTCTGTTGGGTTTGAACAAACTGTTGGAGAAGATATATTAATAATAAACTGTATATATGAAATGGATATATTGCTCGAGCGAGCATTGCCTTTAGCGAGTATCTCCCCACTCGAGAATGAAACGTTCGGGTGCCGGCGGCGGGCAGGGAGCAGCGGGGGAGAGCAGAACGGAGGGGAGATCTCTCTCTCCCCCGCCCCCCCAGTCCCTCCTGCTGACTGCCACTACTTACCGCTCCCCCGCGCCAGCACCCGAACGTTTCATCTGGAGCAGGCGGGTACTCGATAAAGGCAATGCTTGCTCGAGCAATTGCCTTTAGCGAGTATACTCGCTCATCTCTAGTTGTTATATAATATATATAATTTTAAAAGATGTCTTTAAAAATGGGTTAAAATTGATTTTTTAATATGAGCTAACAGTGAAATATGATCATCTATTTTAAATAGTTTTTTTTTTAAAAACTGTGTACCTGACTTTTATAATGTGACCGTTGATAAAAATGAATATTTTAATTAGTTTTAATATATGATGAGATATATGACCTTATACTATTGTATGCTACACAAGTTTAGGATTTCATTTATTCTCTCTTCGAGAAATTATATGGAAGCCGGTGCATGATAATACAGCATTTGTACGTTTAATAACAGCGTATACTCCGCTGTAATAGAAATCGACTTATGAATGAGAAGGGAGATGGAAAAGCACATTGCGTTCCATCGTGAAAAGAGAGTGACGTATTCGGTCACTTGAGTAGGAAGTACTTCCCACTTGATGATGCTGGAATTGCCCCTGCACCGGCGTCAACCACGAGTTATGGAATGTGAGTGGATTGTAATTCATATATATATAGATGAGTTTTATGTATTATATGCTTGAGAAAGGCAAGATAAGATTGCCGAAATGCGATGCATTAATAAATTGACCTTAAGAATATACGGGTCTACGGCTGATCCTTCTGGATTGAGGAGCACGAGGATTCTTTTCCTTCATAAATCACACCTGGTTTCACATGAGGTCATTCACACAGAGGAGAAACAATTTGCATGTTTAGAATGTGGAAAATGTTTTAACCAAAAATCAGTTTTTGTTGGACATCAGAGAATTCACACAAGGGACAAGTCATTGCCTATTTTTTAACACATAACAAATGTTATCAAAAAATACAACATTTAAAATCAAAAGTCGCATGTCATACAAGAGAAAGCAAGTTAGCGCACTAAATGACGATTAAAACATACCTACAGTTCCAGGCAACTTTTCTATTGTACCACATAGGTTTCTAGCAGCAGTCCCCCACAGGTGTGGAATGATTAAGCTGGCTGGGTGGGGTGTTCTCCTATTAGCCAATCACCACCCGTCTGTCTGCAGATAAATATCCACCCTCTGCAAGAGGAAGTTGGTGTCCCTTCACTCTAGGGTTTGTTGGTTTTGCATGCCTTTACAGGTTTTAGGTGTCTGAACAGGGGCTTGTCCAGTGTTTTTGCATGTGGCCAGACATTAGGTGTGGATAGCCCTGTTCTGTGTATATGGTGTGAACAGCGTCATGTTCTGTATGTCTCTGCTGGTGGCTAGATATGAGGAGTAAACTGGCCCTTGTATGCTGGTGTGTGATTTGTGTCCTGTGTGCCAGTCTGTCTGGTTCTGTGTATTAACCCTTCAGGGATAGTCAGGACTGAGGTTCCAGCGCAGGGCTGCCTTTATCAAGGCGATCACCTTGCTTATTAGGTAGGGTCCTGCCATTCTCCCTGCAGCTTGGGGTCAGCTGTCTTGCTAGTGTAGGGACTGCATGACATGAGGACCCTTGATCGTTGGGCTCGCGGCTTAAGTGACTTGGCCATTTCACGAACTAATCCCCTATATTTATTACAGCAATTTTATCTGTTATGCGTGCTGGTTTGCAAGGTGAGTGTTGGTTTCCTGTTGGCAGTCCTTATCTCTGGTAACGTTTGTGTGTGTATGGTGCTCACTTGCCCACACGAACATAACAGTACCTTTACACGGGTCGGTGGTTACATGAATAAATCACTAAAATGAGCGATTTCAGGTGACTGTTGGCTCATGTACACATGACTACGGACAGGACAACAAGCGAGAAGTCACTTAGCTAGCTGAAGAGGAACAACTGCTGAGTGGCATCTCCCTGAGTGTAAACAGGAATCGTTCAGTGTTTGAGTGACTGCCTGTTTGCAGTGAATGGAGGTGGGCGAGACGAAATGATCTTGAACGACTATCGCTCGGGTAAAGCACTGGTACAATAGTCACTGGATTGGCTGTTGGGCACACAACAATCATCCAGTATAAAGAGGCCTGTGGTTTTCCAAGAGCTGGTGGGTATAGATTAGCTGATATGATATCGCCATACACTGTGCACATAGGAGAGCAGGATCTCCTCTCTATAATGCCCCTCTATAATGCAGTTAATTATGAGGTTGTGCTACAGAGGAGTACTAAGCAGTTTTTCTTTCAATCCCGCTTCCAAAGTAGTGGACCCAAAGTAGAAGTAGGGAGACCACTAGTGGCCAGCACTTTACATACAATGATGTTTTTGTGCTGAAAAAAGCACTAAAGTGATTTGCACTTTTGCCAGTCATCACATTGGCATCACGTAAGCTCAAGTTTATTCAAAATTCAACGATCATTTAAGAGATGTTTGTTATTACCAATCAATGTCTGTTATCCAAATAGGAAATAGGAAACAGAACATCTACATAGCAGCCATGTGCATAGAGTATTTCACATTAATATATATAACTGCATCTCTTTTCAGCCGTTGTTAATAAAGGTTTGCTTGTAAACCTTCCATGCTTGTATTTGGGCTGATCTTCCTGTATTCTATAACCGTTACTAGGGATGAGCGAGTATACTCGCTGAAGCACTACTCGTTCGAGTAATGTGCTTTAGACGAGTATCTCCCTGCTCGTACCTGAAGATTCGGGGGCCGCCGCGGAGCGGCGGGGGAGAGCGGGGAGGAACGGAGGGGACATCTCTCTCTCCCCTGCTCCCCGACGCAACTCACCTGTCAGCTGCGGCGGCTCCCGAATCTTCAGGGACGAGCGGGGAGATACTCGTCTAAAGCACATTACTCGAGCGAGTAGTACTTTAGCGAGTATACTAGCTCATCCCTAACCGTTACCTATCTCCTCAGCCCTCTGGCGGTGAGCGGGAGCCAGTAGGTGTTATGTGCATGAATAGTGAGCACAGCATTACAGCAAGGATCCCGGACTTTGTGGAATCTGTTAGGACACTTTCTGGTGTTGAAAAAGATCATTTAACAGGATAGATCAAACATTTCCTGGACATCCTACAGCAGCGCAGAAGAGGTTAATTCACTTGACCCCTGTTCTCAATAGAAGACATTAATTAGCAGGGACAACTTTAACCCCCACACATATATTAAAGGAGCTAAAAGGACACAGACTACGTATTCATTTTACTTCTTGTATCAGATAGAAGACAAGTCCTTCTGGAACATTTGGTGTCTTATATGAGGGATCTGTATACATGGGTTCTCATGTCCCTCGACCCACACGTATATGTCGCCCTTGTACACAGCTGGTATATTTGTTCCTCAGGTAAGAGTACTCCCTTTGGGGCTTATGCTGTATACCGCCTGCAGCCTTTCAGTATTCTCATGCTATAGACCCATGTACTCTTGCCAACAGAGCATGTGCTGGCCCCCACTCTCTCTGCAAATCTTTGGACTGATCATAGCTGGCGGGCAGGACTCAATAACATCACAAGATCTCACAAGAGTCCAGAGGGGCTAGGATGGGGCTCATTGACTTCACTCACGTCTGCAAGAACGATGGGCTGGCCTCATTGACGTTACGTGATCTCGCTAGAGCTTAGTCTGTCAGGTTATTTAATTTGAGTGCTCCTCTCTTATTAATGACTCACTTGCTGGCAGGAACTGATTACCAGTGTGGTGCTTCACTATATGTCTTGAACTTTTCCTCCAAGTCTTTGGCACTATCTCATGCTGCCGTCTCTTTGGCCAACGACTTGAGGACATTCTTAAGTCTCTTAGTGAGGGAAAATGTATCCCTTTTCTTCAAGCTTGTCTTGATTATAACAAGTTAAGGAGATCTCCCAGATTAGAGGACAATTAACTAACAGGAGGCCATATAGACCTAAAGCATACAACAAAGAGAAATTTGGCTGCTCCAAAAACCTCAGAATTAGGATGCAAATTTACCAAACTCCCTTGGCTGCAGGAAGATTGTAAAAATTTTCACACATGTGGTCCTCCTCCAATACTTAAGTTCCCTTTATTATTAAGTTATTAGGAGGTTATTCCATGGACTTGGTTTCCTTTTCACCGGATCGGTTTGTGATATACAGGAATCAGGAGTGTACTCAGACCTTTTCAGTCCACAAGCCGTGGAGCAGGGATAGCATCTGATCGTTGGTTTCACTTATTTGAACAATTTCTACTGAAAAAGAAAGTCAAGATAAAGTCTTGAACCCCAACGGTCCTTCTTAGGGCCACATCTAACAGTGTGCAGTACTGTGGAGGCTGCTGTTAGCAGTGTTGCACATTTTTTTTTCTCCAAATCTGCCGTGCAGAGCATTGCGCCCTGCAGTAATACTCCAGGGACAGAATTGTGTAGGCAGGGCCAGAAGACATATTTTATTGATTGAATATACGCAGTGGGCCTTTCCTTTAAAAGAAAAGGGCAAAAATTCTATTTGGCCTGCAGGCTTGCGCCAATTTATTTCCTGGCTGGGAAATCACCGCTCTGCTGCAGTTAATAACACTGCAGTTCTGTGACACACTGCAGGGCCACACAACACATTTATTATTGATTGAATACAGTCAGTGGGCCTTTCCTTTAAAAAAAAAGGGCAACTATTCTATTTGGCCTGCCTCTGACAGTCCTCAGCGTTCTGGGTACGTGTGTGCTGGGTGGAGAACGTTAAAAAAATCATACGCAGCCAGCTAAGTTTAACAGCAGGCTTGCGCCAATTTATTTCCTGGCTGGGAGATCACCGCTCTGCTGTAGTTAATAACTCTGCAACACTGCAGTTCTGTGACACACTGCAGGGCCACAACACATTTATTATTGATTGAATATACGCAGTGGGCCTTTCCTTTAAAAAAAAAAGGGCAACTATTCTATTTGGCCTGCCTCTGACAGTCCTCAGCGTTCTGGGTACGTGTGTGCTGGGTGGAGAACGTTAAAAAAATCATACGCAGCCAGCTAAGTTTAACAGCAGGATTGCGCCAATTTATTTCCTGGATGGGAAATCACCGCTCTGCTGCAGTTAATAACACTGCAGTTCTGTGACACACAGCAGGGCCACAACACATTATTGATTGAATATAGGCAGTGGGCCTTTCCTTTTAAAAAAAAGGGCAAAAATTCTATTTGGCCTGCAGGCTTGCGCCAATTTCTTTCCTGGCTGGGAAATCAAATCACTGGTAATACAGCATGCTGAGGGGTAGGGGTAGGCCTAGAGGACGTGGACGCGGCCGAGGACGCGGAGGCCCTAGTCCGGGTGTGGGCACAGGCCGAGCTCCTGATCCAGGTGTATCGCAGCCGACTGCTGCGCGATTAGGAGAGAGGCACGTTTCTGGCGTCCCCACATTCATCGCACAATTAATGGGTCCACGCGGGAGACCTTTATTAGAAAATGAGCAGTGTGAGCAGGTCCTGTCGTGGATGGCAGAAAGTGCTTCGAGCAACCTATCATCCACCCACAGTTCTGCGCCGTCCAGTGCTGCAAATCCGAATCCTCTGGCTGCTGCTCCTCCTTCCTCCCAGCCTCCTCACTCCACTACAATGACACATGCTCAGGAGCAGGAAGACTCCCAGGAACTGTTCTCGGGCCCCTGCTCAGATTGGGCAGCAGTGGTTCCTCTCCCACTAGAGGAGTTTATCGTCACTGATGCCCAACCATTGGAAAGTTCCCGGGGTCCGGGGGATGAGGCTGGGGACTTCCGGCAACTGTCTCAAGACCTTTCAGTGGGTGAGGAGGACGATGACGATGAGACACAGTTGTCTATCGGTGAGGTAGTAGTAAGGGCAGTAAGTCCGAGGGAGGAGCGCACAGAGGATTCGGAGGAAGAGCAGCAGGACGATGAGGTGACTGACCCCACCTGGTTTGCAACGCCTACTCAGGACAGGTCTTCAGAGGGGGAGGCAAGGGCAGCAGCAGGGCAGGTTGCAAGAGGCAGTGCGGTGGCCAGGGGTAGAGGCAGGGCCAGACCAAATAATCCACCAACTGTTTCCCAAAGCGCACCCTCGCGCCATGCCACCCTGCAGAGGCCGAGGTGCTCTAAGGTCTGGCAGTTTTTCACAGAGACGCCTGACGACCGACGAACAGTGGTGTGCAACCTTTGTCGCGCCAAGATCAGCCGGGGAGCCACCACCAACAGCCTCACCACCACCAGCATGCGTAGACATATGATGGCCAAGCACCCCACAAGGTGGGACGAAGGCCGTTCACCGCCTCCGGTTTGCACCGCTGCCTCTCCCCCTGTGCCCCAACCTGCCACTGAGATCCAACCCCCCTCTGAGGACACAGGCACTACCGTCTCCTGGCCTGCAAGCACACCCTCACCTCCGCTGTCCTCGGCCCCATCCAGCAATGTCTCGCACCGCACCGTCCAGCCGTCGCTAGTGCAAGTCTTTGAGCGCAAGCGCAAGTACGCCGCCACGCACCCGCACGCTCAAGCGTTAACCGTCCACATAGCGAAATTTATCAGCCTTGAGATGCTGCCGTATAGGGTTGTGGAAACGGAGTCCTTCAAAAGTATGATGGCGGCGGCGGCCCCGCGCTACTCAGTTCCCAGTCGCCACTACTTTTCCCGATGTGCCATCCCAGCCCTGCACGACCACGTCTCCCGCAACATTGTACGCGCCCTCACCAACGCGGTTACTGCCAAGGTCCACTTAACAACGGACACGTGGACAAGCACAGGCGGGCAGGGGCACTACATCTCCCTGAAGGCACATTGGGTGAATTTAGTGGAGGCTGGGACAGAGTCAGAGCCTGGGACCGCTCACGTCCTGCCCACCCCCAGAATTGCGGGCCCCAGCTCGGTGGTGGTATCTTAGGCGGTGTATGCTTCCTCCACTAAACCACACTACTCCTCCTCCTCCTCCGCAACCTCTGTCTCGCAATCTAGATGTGTCAGCAGCAGCAGCAGGACGTCGCCAGCAGTCGGTGTCGCGCGGCGTGGCAGCACAGCGGTGGGCAAGCGTCAGCAGGCCGTGCTGAAACTACTCAGCTTAGGAGATAAGAGGCACACGGCCCACGAACTGCTGCGGGGTCTAATAGAGCAGACCGACCGTTGGCTTACGCCGCTGAGCCTCCAACCGGGCATGGTCGTGTGTGACAACGGGCGTAACCTGGTGGCGGCTCTGCAGCTCGGCAGCCTCACGCACGTGCCATGCCTGGCCCACGTCTTTAATTTGGTGGTTCAGCGCTTTCTGAAAAGCTACCCACGCTTGTCAGACCTGCTCCTAAAGGTGTGCCGGCTCTGCGCACATTTCCGCAAGTCCCACACGGACGCTGCCACCCTACGCACCCTGCAACATCGGTTTAATCTGCCAGTGCACCGACTGATGTGCGACGTGCCCACACGGTGGAACTCTATGCTCCACATGTTGGCCAGGCTCTATGAGCAGCGTAGAGCTATAGTGGAATACCAACTCCAACATGGGCGGCGCAGTGGGAGTCAGCCTCCTCAATTATTTTCAGAAGAGTGGGCCTGGTTGGCAGACATCTGCCAGGTCCTTGGAAAGTTTAAGGAGTCTACCCAGGTGGTGAGCGGGGATGCTGCAATCATTAGCGTCACCATTCCTCTGCTATGCCTCTTGAGAAGTTCCCTGCAAAGCATAAAGGCAGATGCTTTGCGCTCGGAAACGGAGGCGGGGGAAGACAGTATGTCGCTGGATAGTCAGAGCACCCTCCTGTCTATATCTCAGCGCGTTGAGGAGGAGCATGAGGAGGATGAGGAGGAGGGGGAAGAGACAGCTTGGCCCACTGCTGACGGTACCCATGCTGCTTGCCTGTCATCCTTTCAACGTGTATGGCCTGAGGAGGAGGAGGAGGATCCTGAAAGTGATCTTCCTAGTGAAGACAGCCATGTGTTGCGTACAGGTACCCTGGCACACATGGCTGACTTCATGTTAGGATGCCTTTCTCGTGACCCTCGCATTGCACGTATTCTGGCCACTACGGATTACTGGGTGTACACACTGCTCGACCCACGGTATAAGGAGAACCTTTCCACTCTCATTCCCGAAGAGGAAAGGGGTTCGAGAGTGTTGCTATACCACAGGACCCTGGCGGACAAGCTGATGGTAAAATTCCCATCCGACAGCGCTAGTAGCAGAAGGCGCAGTTCTGAGGGCCAGGTAGCAGGGGAGGTGCGGAGATCGAGCAGCATGTACAGCACAGGCAGTGCAACACTCTTTAAGGCCCTGGACAGCTTTATGGCTCCCCAGCAAGACTGTGTCACCGCTCACCAGTCAAGGCTGAGTCAGCGGGAGCACTGTAAAAGGATGGTGAGGGAGTACGCAGCCGATCGCACGACCGTCCTCCGTGATGCCTCTGCCCCCTACAATTACTGGGTGTCGAAGCTGGACACGTGGCCTGAACTCGCGCTGTATGCCCTGGAGGTGCTTGCTTGTCCTGCGGCTAGCGTCTTGTCAGAGAGGGTGTTTAGTGCGGCTGGGGGAATCATCACAGATAAGCGTACCCGCCTGTCAACCGACAGTGCCGACAGGCTTACACTCATCAAGATGAACAAAGCCTGGATTTCCCCAGACTTCTCTTCTCCACCAGCGGACAGCAGCGATACCTAAGCAATATGTAGGCTGCACCCGCGGATGGAAGCATCGTTCTCAATCACCATCCAAAACGGGGACATTTCTGCTTCATCAATCTGTGTATAATATTCCTCCTCCTCCTCCTGCTTCTCCTCCTGAAACCTCACGTAATCACGCCGAACGGGCAATTTTTCTTAGGGCCACAAGGCTCACTCATATAATTTTTCTAAACCATTTTTATACGTTTCAATGCTCTTAAAAGCGTTGAAACTTTAACTTGAACCACTTTTTCGTTAAACTGGGCTGCCTCCAGGCCTAGTTACCACTTAAGCCACATTAACCAAAGCGATTAATGGGTTTCACCTGCCATCTTGGTTGGGCATGGCCAATTTTTTCTGAGGTACATTAGTACTGTTGCTACACCAATTTTTTTGGGCCCTCACCTACAGTGTAATCATAGTAATTTCTATGTTCTTCGCCTGCACTCATGGTACAGAAGTGTGTGTGGGGTTGGCCTACACTTTAGCTACATAAATGTAACTGGGGCCTTGTCTATACTGCAGCTACTGAAATGTGACAGAGACTGTTATCTCCCTAAACTGCTGCAATGGGAATTGTTACTGGGGCCTGTCTTGAGTGCTACTATTACTGAAATGGAACTAAGACGGCGCTCCTCCTATACTGCTGCTAGTGATATGTTAGTGGGGCCTGTCCCTAATGCTACCGCTGAAATGTTAATAATTCTGGGCTCTGCCTATACCGCTGCTAATGGTATGTCACTGGGGTGTGGAAACAGAGGCTTCACAAAGACATGATGGCGGCCAGGCCATTTCCCACCAACGCTGTTACTGTTAAGGTGCATATAACCACGGACACTTGTAGAGGACACATACTGCCTCCAAAACATCCCCCTCCTCCTCCAACAATGAAAACATTCTTGGCAAATACTTTTGCATTGGTCCGTCTGGTGGCAGTCCAAGAATTTCACCTTTAACGACACAACAAGAGAGCACCACCACCATCCCCCCGCCACGGCCCACTTAATCCTGGCCACATTCCGAAAACCAACTACATAAAACCGCGCTACTAGGTCCGCAGTCACCACCACATTACCACCAACGAGGTTACTGTTAAGGTACATATTACCAGTCTGACTGGGGCATGCAGTGTGGGCCGAAGCCCACCTGTATTGTATCTGACGTTAGCTCTGCTGAGTAGGGCACTGCAATGGGATATATTTATGTACCGCCGGTGGGTTCCAGGGAGCCACCCATGCTGTAGGTGCACACGGAGTTTAACCTACATCTGTCCACTTGTAAAGAACCCCAGTCTGACTGGGGCATGCAGTGTGGGCCGAAGCCCACCTGCATTAACCACGACATTACCTCAGCTGTGATGGGCAATGCAATGGGATTTTTTTATGTACCACCGGTGGGTTCCAGGGAGCCACCCATGCTGTAGGTGCACACGGAGTTTAACCTACATCTGTCCACTTGTAAAGAACCCCAGTCTGACTGGGGCATGCAGTGTGGGCCGAAGCCCACCTGCATTAACCACGACATTACCTCAGCTGTGATGGGCAATGCAATGGGATTTTTTTATGTACCACCGGTGGGTTCCTGGGAGCCACCCATGCTGTAGGTGCACACGGAGTTTAACCTACATCTGTCCACTTGTAAAGAACCCCAGTCTGACTGGGGCATGCAGTGTGGGCCGAAGCCCACCTGCATTAACCACGACATTACCTCAGCTGTGATGGGCAATGCAATGGGATATTTTTATGTACCGCCGGTGGGTTCCAGGGAGCCACCCATGCTGTGGGTGCACACGGAATTCCCATTGCGGAGTTGTACCTGGCTGTGACTATTTATAAAAAACCGCGGTCTGACTGGGGCGTGCAGACACCTTGACAGAATGAATAGTGTGTGGCACATAGGTTGCCCATTGCTATGCCCACGTGTGCAGCTCCAGATGGAGGTGGCACAGGATTGGATTTCTCATTGCTTCTGTACAGCATTGTGGACTATCGGCCCGCCCCTTTTATGGGGGGGTCGCTGCCTAGCCATGCCAACTCTCTGCAGTGTGTGCCTGCTTTTCCTGTGGCAGACGCACTTATAAATAGACATGAGGGTGGCGTGGCATGAGGGCAGCTGAAGGCTGGGCAGGGACAATTTGGTGTATGCTGTGGACACTGTCGTGCAGGGGGGGGGGGGGGGGGGGGTTGGGCAGCATGTAACCCAGGAGAAGTGGCAGCGGAGTTTCATGCAGGCAGTGATTGTGCTTTGTTGGAGGTAGTGTGGTGCTTAGCTAAGGTATGCCATGCTAATGAGGGCTTTTCAGAAGTAAAAGTTGTTGGGAGGGGGGGGGCCCACTCTTGCCGGTATTGTGGCTTAATAGTGGGACCTGTGAACTTGAGATGCAGCCCAACATGTAGCCCCTCGCCTGCCCTATCCGTTGCTGTGTCGTTCCCATCACTTTCTTGAATTGCCCAGATTTTCACACATGAAAACCTTAGCGAGCATCGTCGATATACAAAAATGCTCGGGTCGCCCATTGACTTCAATGGGGTTCGTTACTCGAAACGAACCCTCGAGCATCGAGAAAAATTCGTCTCGAGTAACGAGCACCCGAGCATTTTGGTGCTCGCTCATCTCTAGTATTATTGTATCTCGATGCCAGCGGAAGCTAGGGGTGTGACAGGGGTGTTCCTGTGAACGTCCCTGTCTCATCCCTAGCTCCCAATTGGGTCAATGTTAGAAGGTCCTAGCAGCGTCTGGATAGATTGTTGCCTGGCCTGCAGCCTTGGGATGAGCGGTACTTTTGCTGTTAGCCTTGGAATCTTTGCAGTAAATGCTGGCATGTTACAGTTCTAAAATGCCAGCATTAACGGCTAATTATCTAAGTCTATGAAGAAAACCTATCCCCACCCTAAGGCTGCAGGGCAGCCAAAAAACAGTCCACGTGCTGTACCTAGCACTCTCACCGAAGCAGCCGGCAAGTGTTTTGTGTGATGCCTATCGGCTGTCTGCCGGTGCATACGTCAGTCCCGGCTGCCGGCTCAGAGTTGCGTCCCGGTTGACGGCTCAGTGTCGCATCCCGGCTGACGGCTCAGTATTGCGTCCCCGCAGCTGGCTGTCTTCTCCGTCCCCGCAGCCGGCTGCATTCTCCATCCCTGTCTGCTCCTCTGTCTGAAACACAGTCGGCTCTGCTCCTTCAACTCTCACACACTCTCAGCTTTGCTCCTCCATCTCACATGCACTCGACTCTGCTCCTCTGTCTGGCAAGTCTCCACTCCTACATCTCACACGTGCTAGGCTCCACTCCACCATCTTGCACGCGCTCCGCTCCTCCGTCTTACACACACACACTCGGCTCCGCTCCACTGTCTCACAAACACACTTGGCTCCGCTCCTCCGTCTCACACACTCTGCTCCGCTCCTCCACCACACACACACACACTCGGCTCCGCTCCTCCATCTCACACACACACACACACTCGGCTCCGCTCCTCCATCTCACACACACACACACACACACACACTCGGCTCCGCTCCTCCATCTCACACACACTCGGCTCCGCTCCTCCATCTCATACACACTCGGCTCCGCTCCTCCGTCTCACACACACACTCGGTTCCGCTCCTCCGTCTCACACACACACGCGGTTCCGCTCCTCCCTCTCACACACGCGGTTCCGCTCCTCCCTCTCACACACTCGGCTCCGCTCCTCCGTCTCACACACACTTGGCTCCGCTCCTCCGTCTCACACACACATGCGGTTCCGCTCCTCCCTCTCACACACTCGGCTCCGCTCCTCCGTCTCACACACACTTGGCTCCGCTCCTCCGTCTCACACACACACACGGCTCCACTCCTCCGTCTCACACACTCTGCTCTACTCCTCCTCCACACACACACACCCGGCTCCGCTCCTCCGTCTCACACACACACTCGGCTTCGCTCCTCCATCTCTCTCTCACTCACACACGGCTCCGCTCCTCCGTCTCTCTCTCACTCACACACACACACACTCGGCTCCGCTCCTCCGTCTCACACACACACTCGGCTCCGCTCCTCCGTCTCACACACACACACTCGGCTCCGCTCCTCCGTCTCACACACACACGCACACACTCGGCTCCGCTCCTCTGTCTCTCACACACACACACACACGGCTCCACTCCTCCGTCTTACACACACACTCGGCTCCGCTCCTCCGTCTCTCTCACACACTCAGCTCCACTCCCCCGTCTCACATATACACACACTCGGCTCCGCTCCTCTGTCTCTCACACACACACACACTTGGCTCCGCTCCTCCGTCTCACACACACACACACACTCGGCTCCGCTCCTCTGTCTCTCACACACACACACTTGGCTCCGCTCCTCCGTCTCTCTCACACA
This sequence comes from Eleutherodactylus coqui, assembly GCF_035609145.1. NCBI lineage: Eukaryota > Metazoa > Chordata > Amphibia > Anura > Eleutherodactylidae > Eleutherodactylus > Eleutherodactylus coqui. The sequence goes on along the minus strand of NC_089840.1, from coordinate 272,339,579 downwards.
CACTCGGCTCCGCTCCTCCGTCTCTCTCACACACACTCGGCTCCGCTCCTCCGTCTCTCTCACACACACCCTCGGCTCTGCTCCTCAGTCTCACACACGCTCGGCTCCGTTTCCATCTCACACACTCGGCTCTGCTCCATCCACTCTTTGAATACACCCTCACACAGCAGAGTCCTGCATCCACTAAGCGGCGAGACCTGGTCATGTGACCCCTTGTCTCCTCCCACACACTGATCACAGGACGGTGACATCATCACAGGTCAGCGGCAGTTCAGTAGCGGTGAGCGAGTCCAGCAATCTCATTGGTTGTGGGGTACACACCGCCCTTTGGAGATGTGCTCCAGTGCTATTTTACGAGCCCCGCACCCCGTGACATGGAATCTTACGCTCTCCTTAACTTACCTTTGCTACAACATCATCAACAACTTAACCCTTTAATAATAAATAAATAAAACACGGAGAACCAGGTGGAACAAAAAGGCCGCGGTCCTTATTGATGGGATTTTATTAACACTTGGGGATCAAATGAAGCCAAACCATTAATAATAAATACCGTCTTTAAGACGCGCTAAACCAACCCCAATCCCCAAGTCCCCTTGCCCACCCGCCTAATGCGGGCTACAAATCCCCATCAATCAACCACGACAGCCTACAGGGAGGGAGGGAGGGAAGCTGCTTTACAGCCAAAGATGCCCGGGACCTCTTTGCTGATTACTTAAATGCCCTCTGTTCACAGCCCGCTCCACTCCCGTTATCCAATCACATAGGCTTCCACCACACCGCTCCTGCCCGGCAACGGGCAGAGCTTCCCGCTCTTTTAGGCCACCAATCAATGCCCGCTGCCAGCTTTACCTCAAAACGACACCCCGGCCAATCACAGCGGGAGATCATCACTAACTATTACCTGACAGAATGACCTGAGAGCCAAGTTAATTAACCTTTTAATCACCATAGCCGTATACATTATGGTCCCACATAAACCTATTGTATAACACCAGAACGCTCCCAGATCCCATGCGGATCTCCCTCCTGAGCGTCACTCGATCCGTACATAACCACTAGCAGCCCGTAGGAGGGTCGGCGCACCCTGCAGCGTTACAGTTCTGTGTTGTCCGCCGTTCTCTCCCCTGCAGGCTGGTGTGCCCTCTTGTGACATCAGCACAGCACTCCCGGTCACTTAATGTACTCAGCCCGGGTCTGAGCCCCGACTGTCCGCACCGATCAGCCTTCTATAATAAGACACACAGCTGTAGCGGATCTGCCGATCAGGATCTGCTTCTTCCAGGCTTATTATAGAAGGGTGGATCGGTGCGGCCGGTCGGGGGTCACACCACGGCTGAGTACATTATGTGACTGGGAGTCGCTGTGCTGATCTCAACAGGGAACAGCAGCCTGCAAGGGGTTAATAACATCGGGCAACAGCGTACAAGTTGCCGACCCTCCTACGGGCCACGGGGCTTTGTGAGGTAGCACTGGTAGCTCTGCTCCTCAAGTCTCACACACGCTCGGCTCCGCTCCTCAAGTCTCACACACACTCGGCTCTGCTCCTCCGTCTCGCACACGCTCGGCTCTGCTCCATCCACTCACTGAATACATCCTGATGGGACACATAAACTGCAGGTCACACAGCAGAGTCCTGCATCCACTGAGCGGAGAGACCTGGTCATGTGACCCCTTGTCTCCTCCCACACACTGATCACATGACGGTGACATCATCACAGGTCCTGTAAGCACAGAACAACCCCACGGCTCCTGTCTGGCTGCAGGTGGAGGTATGTGGGGTCTCCAGCACTGGGGGGGGGGCGGCAGGTATCATTAACCCTTTCATAAACATTGTTAGAAGAAGCCGCAGGGGATGCTTTTACACCCGGGCCCAGGAGTCTTAGGGCCCAGGAGCTTTAGGTTATGCCTCTGTTTAGGCTCTGTTGCTCGGCTCGACTCCTCGAGTCTGACGCACGCGCTCGGCTGCTCGGGTCTGGCGCTCGGCTCCTCGGGTCTGACGCACGCGCTCGGCTCCTCGGGTCTGACGCACGCGCTCGGCTGCTCGGGTCTGACGCACGCGCTCGGCTGCTCGGGTCTGACGCACGCGCTCGGCTGCTCGGGTCTGACGCACGCGCTCGGCTGCTCGGGTCTGACGCACGCGCTCGGCTCGGCTGCTCGGGTTTGACGCACGCGCTCGGCTCCTCGGGTCTGACGCACGCGCTCGGCTCCTCGGGTCTGACGCACGCGCTCGGCTCCTCGGGTCTGACGCACGCGCTCGGCTCCTCGGGTCTGACGCACGCGCTCGGCTGCTCGGGTCTGACGCACGCGCTCGGCTGCTCGGGTCTGACGCACGCGCTCGGCTGCTCGGGTCTGACGCACGCGCTCGGCTCCTCGGGTCTGACGCACGCGCTCGGCTCCTCGGGTCTGACGCACGCGCTCGGCTCCTCGGGTCTGACGCACGCGCTCGGCTCCTCGGGTCTGACGCACGCGCTCGGCTCCTCGGGTCTGACGCACGCACGCGCTCGGCTCCTCGGGTCTGACGCACGCGCTCGGGTCTGACGCTCGGCTCGGCTCCTCGGGTCTGACGCACGCGCTCGGCTCGGCTCCTCGGGTCTGACGCACGCGCTCGGCTCGGCTGCTCGGGTCTGGCGCACGCGCTCGGCTCCTCGGGTCTGGCGCACGCGCTCGGCTCCTCGGGTCTGGCGCACGCGCTCGGCTCCTCGGGTCTGGCGCACGCGCTCGGCTCCTCGGGTCTGGCGCACGCGCTCGGCTCGGCTCCTCGAGTCTGACGCACGTGCTCGGCTCGGCTCCTCAAGTCTGTATTGCCAACTCGAAAGGCAACAAGTTCAAATACGGCTTTAAAGAAGGACAAGTGGGTTGATACAATACATTTTATTTAATAAGATAATAATTAAACTAATTTACATAAAATAGGTGATATTGCATACTTTTACACTATTTTCTAGGTAAAGGTTAAATACTGATATCACCAAGGGATGTACATGAGCACATTAGCATTACACATGAATATACTTACAACACATAAACGACATCTGTTCAGCTGGACACCCACCACTGGACAGAGGCCATCACCCAGGAGTCTTTTTCCATCATCTGTCCAATTTACCCTCAGCTGGGAGAGCACCAGCGAAGTGGGTCAGAGTTTCTCCTGGGGATTCATCACTGCATAAGGCGTCCCTAGTGCAGGTCCAGTTTGCTCTGACCATCTTGGTTCTGCCCCAGCTTATATACACAGACAAATGTGTACGTGCAGCTATTGACAACTTTGAGTCCTACACACCTGTAGGTGGCCAATCCCACAGGCATCTACGAGTCAAAGTCACAAGACCCTTCAGAGAATTGATAGCTCAGTGCTAGATAATTACATTGTTAAAGGTCACAAGACCATTCAGTAATTGATGGCTCATTGTCAGTTGATTACAAAGCTCCATTGGTTTACAGCAGGGGTCCCCAACCACCGGGCTGCGGACCGGGGCCGGGCCCTGGGTGTTTAGCACCGGTCCGCGGCACCACCGGGAACTTTTGCTCTAAACACAAGGCCCGCGGGCCGAATCCGTCCCGCTGCCTTGTGTTATGTGGCCCGCAGCGTGCCGACGTCGCTGACCACTGAAGTGATTACCAGCGGGGGCGCCGCAGCTCCCCGCTGGTAATCGCGCTGATCCCGGCGCACACTGACCTCAGTGTGCAGCCAGGATTCTCCTCCCCGAGTCCCCTGCTCATTAGTTCCGCAATAGAGGGGACTCGGGGAGGAAGCGTTCCGGGCTGCACACTGACGTCAGGGCAAGCAGACAGAGAGCGACGCTGTAGTAAGTATATGGGTTGGGGGGCTGCTCACTACTGGGGGGCTGCCTATTACTGGGTGGGGGGGGGGTGCTGCATATTATGGGGGAGGTGGCTGACTATTACGGTGGGCTGCCTATTACTGGTGGGGTGGGGGCTACTTATTACAGGGGAAGGGGCTGCCTATTACTGGGGGGGGCTACTTATTACAGGGGAAGGGGCTACTTATTACTGGGGGGGCTGCCTATATTGCAGGGCTGACTATTACTGGGGGGGGGCTGGTTATTACTGGGAGGGGGGCTGGTTATTACTGGGGGGGCTGCCTATTACTGAGGGGAGACCGCTTATTACTGGGGGGGCTGCTTATTACTGGGGGGTGATGCCTATTACTGGGGGGGATGCTTACTGGGTGGGGGCTGCTTATTACTGGGGGGGTGGGGGATACTTATTACAGGGGAAGGGGCTGCTTATTACTGGAGGGGACCTGCTTATTACTGGGGGGATTGCTTACTGGGGGGGCTACTTATTACAGGGGAAGGGGCTGCCTATTACTGGGGGACCTGCCTATTACGGGGAGGGGGGGACCTGCTTATTACTGGGGGTGGGGGCTGCTTATTACTGGGGGTGGGGGCTACTTATTACAGGGGGAGGGGCTGCTAATTACTGAGAGGTAGGGGCTGTCTATTACTGGGGGGGAGATAAATTATATGCTGCCCTATGTGTGTGCTTGGGGAGGGGATAGATTATATACTGCCTTATGTGCGTACTGCCAGGACATTCTAAATGTCATTAAATAAGAATGCACTAAACTCCAACCCCGCTCGGGTCTGCTCCTCCGTCTCACAGATGAAGTCCGCAGGCTGTTTGTAATTATACTACAGCCGTTCAGCATATCTGGACCACTGCCATTTGGGGAGTGAGCTATGGTTGTCGTGGTCTGCGGTTTACGGCTCTGGTCACGGAGGTGCCGCTTCATCAAGGGCGCATTTGAGGGTGGTGGCGTAATGTTCAGCAGCCAGGTTGGGGCATGAGAGGAGAGAGATGGGGGACAGGGAGGACTGGAGGGTCTTGGCGAACTGTTGGGTGAGGACTGTCTAGCGGTTCCTAGAGATGCGAAAGAGGAGAGGAGGTAAAGCCTGCAAAGGATACACTGAATGAGCGGTCAGATAGGTAGGAGGAGAATCAGGAGAGGGCAGTGTCCTTTAGGCCGATGGAGCGGAGCATACTGAGGAGGAGTTTGTGGTCAACAGTGTCAAAGGCTGTGGAGAGGTAGAGGAGGGTCAGTATGGAGTAGTCACCCTTCGATTTAGCCATCAGGAGGTCATTTGACACTATTGTAAGGGCGGTTTCTGCCGAATACAGAGGGCAGAAGCCGGACTGTAGGGGTCAAGAAGAGAGTTTTCTGAGAGATAGCTTATGAAGTGGGAATAAACCAGGTGTTCTTATAGTTTTGAGATGAAGAGGAGATTTCAGATGGGTCGGTAGTTGGCATCATCAGTCGAGTCAAGAGTCGGTTTCTTTAGCAGTGGGGATATGATGGCATGTTTGAATGTGGAGGGGAAGATGCCAGAGGTCAGAGAGGTTGAATATAGTGGTGAGGTGGGAGATGACCACTGGGGAGAGGGACCGGAGGAGGTGTGAGGGGAAAGGGTCACTAGTGCAGGTGGTGGGGCAAGCAGAGGAAAGCAATCTGGAGACTTCTTCCTCTGTCACTAGTCTCAGTATAGACAGTGAGCAGGTGCTAGATGCAGTGCTGCAGAGCCTTGGGTCGGGGTAGTCTGGGATTGGGAGGTTATTCCCAGATGTCGTCTATTTTCTTCCTCACTGTTCAGTGTAAATGTTGGCGGCGACTGAAAGACCAACGATAATTCATGTGTCGGTCAGTGTCTGCAGACATGAAAACTAAACCACGATCGTTCATCTATTACTGACGTCCTGTTTACTGGGGATGGAAGCGGATGTCCTGCAGCGATCTCTGGCCGCTCCACCTCCACTCACTGAGCGATAGTCTACAGTTTTTAGAGCAGCTTTTTCCATCTCCAGATTTCAAATTTGTTTGCAGAAAAAAAAAGTGTTGTGTGACTTCTGGACCCGGAATCTACAGCGGAAATTCCACACAGATTTGCTTCAATTTCTGCATCAAAATCTGCAGCTCAAAATATATTGTAGATTTTTTTGCAGATCCACACCAAAATCCGCAACATGTGAACATACTCTAAAGGGTTTTTTGAGCAAATATGGCTGATGACTTCTCCTCAGGATTGGTCATGAATACTTCATTGCCGAGGATCCACCACTCAGGATCCCTTACAGTCAGCTGATCGTCTGGCCCGCTGTCAGTGGAATGGGGATCAGCTGCATTTACTGCGGGCAACACGATCAACTGAGCAGCAGATCCACGAGGATCAACTATTGATGACCGATCCTGATGATGATTACTGAATAGTATTTGCCTGGAAAACCCCTTTGGTATCTCCTCACACATTTCCCCTTATTTTCTCCAGTAATTGTATTATTACAGGGGGTTTTGTATGATGTTACATTGTCTTCTCTTCTCTCCATTCAGGATCCTCGGCTGATATCTTCTATATCAGATAATATTCCTGATTGACCCAAAAAGTATGGAGAGGAAGAGGGACAAGATGGCGGAGAGTATATTTAACCTCACCCTAGAGATACTCTTCCGGCTTACAGGAGAGGTGAGAGATTCTGGGGATGACGTCACGTTCCATCATTATTATGTTTGTAAATTTGACCTGACCGCCTTGTAGCTTGGCAGATGCAACCTCACTGACAGTATCGCTATTCTTGTTGTATCTCTACTGGCCTCTGTTGCCCCCATACAGGCTATCCTTAGATTGAAGTCCCAGCGCCTTGAATATGCCAAGTGGATGGTGCCGCCGCTCACTGTCAGTAGGGGAAGTCAGATTTGATTGATAGTGAACAGTTTCCACCACTCGGTGTCAATCAAATCTGATGTTCCCCATTAACAGTGAGTGGTGGGAACCATCCCCATGACACTTCTAAAGCACTGACAGTTGGATATAAGGAGAACCTGTAGGAAAACTGGGGTGAGTAGAGGAAAAAGAAAGAGGTGGCGATAATGGCAGCTGGACTGCAGGTGCAAAGTTCTGCTACCGGCCCGCTTACATGCAGACATAGACAGGTCCTACTCTACCGGCCCGCTTACATGCAGACATGGACAGGTCCTACTCTACCGGCCCGCTTACATGCCGACATGGACAGGTCCCACTCTACCGGCCCGCTTACATGCCGACATGGACAGGTCCCACTCTACCGGCCCGCTTACATGCCGACATGGACAGGTACTACTCTACTGGCCCGCTTATATGCAGACAAGGACAGGTCCTACTCTACTGGCCCGCTTACATGCCGACATGGACAGGTCCTACTCTACTGGCCCGCTTACATGCAGACATGGACAGGTCCTACTCTACCGGCCCGCTTACATGCCGACATGGACAGGTCCTACTCTACCGACCCGCTTACATGCCGACATGGACAGGCCCTACTCTACTGGCCCGCTTACATGCCGACATGGACAGGTCCCACTCTACCGGCCCGCTTACATGCCGACATGGACAGGTCCCACTCTACCGGCCCGCTTACATGCCGACATGGACAGGTCCCACTCTACCGGCCCGCTTACATGCCGACATGGACAGGTCCCACTCTACCGGCCCGCTTACATGCAGACATGGACAGGTCCCACTCTACCGGCCCGCTTACATGCCGACATGGACAGGTCCCACTCTACCGGCCCGCTTACATGCCGACATGGACAGGTGCTACTTAGGGAGGTATTCAGAAATGGTTTTTAAGCTGTCCATGTTAAAAAACAGTAAAACAGCCCATAATAATCTTTCCCAGTTCTCCAGCGCTGAGCGCTTCCTCACTGTCTACCCCTTCAAGCCTGTTTACAACCTACAGAGTTAGGGGGCTTCTAGATGGAGCAGTTATATCATTTAAAGAATCGCTCAAATGAGCGAAAATGAATGATAATTGTTGGGTTCTTGTATGCAGGAAACATACATGAAAACCGTGTAAAACGTCATACATTTTAAGCATACATTTTCTTTTTAAATCCCATGCGCGGTATACGTTCTTCACTGTAAAACCTTTTATTTAACAGAGTTTAAAAGTTCAACATTTTTTTAACGTTTAAGGAATTTGATCTTAAAACAGGTATACGTTTAGTGTGTGGAAACCCACAGCCAAATGTTTCTGTATATTTTTCAATGACTGCAATGTTTAAAATATACGTATGTTTCCACACTTTTTTTTTTTGTTGAACACAAAAGGGCAGTCGGCTGCGCTGTTCAGTCCCATAACAAAATGTATGGAAACCTGTTCCTGGCTAAACGTAGTCAAACGTATACTTTACTTAACTAGGTTTAGCCCACTATAGCCTACGGGTCAGTTAAACGCTACACTTTCATCTGTTTTCCGCTGCAGCGGGCGCGTGTTGTTAACATGATGTCATCACTGCAGGCGATTAAACAAAGTCCAGCGGGTAGAATCTTCACAGCAGCGTTAGATTTAATACAGAAGGCTTGTTTTATTTAATTTCTCTGCATTGCTAAGTTTTTTTTATCATGAAATTGGACAACCCCCCTAATACCAGATGATATGATGGGAGAGATGAAGGACTCTGGGAATGTCTGCAGCGATATTTATGGATGTATCTCCCCATAAACAGGAATACACGGTAGTGAAGAAGACTTCTAGTGATGGCTGTCAGGCCCCGGTGTCTGATGGATGGGGAAGACCCCTGAGCCCAATCACAGGGCCTCCACCTCACCCCCTGATACTGGAGGAGATCAATGAGCAGAAGATCCTACAACTCACCAACAAGATGATTGAGCTGCTGACTGGAGAGGTGACGCTGCTGGGAATGCTGGGACATTATACAGTAACGCTATGGTGGTATTACGTGTCTGGGTGATGACAGTATCATTGTGTTGTCAGGTTCCTATAAGGTGTCAGGACGTCACTGTCTATTTCTCCATGGAGGAGTGGGAGTATTTAGAAGGACACAAGGATCTGTACAAGGACGTCATGATGGAGGACCACCAGTCCCCCTCATCACCAGGTAACAGATAGGACTAAATCCACACGGCCTTTATTATTTGTATGTAGAGAATGAATTCAGTGGCTGTCTGTATTTTCTGCAGGTGGATCCAGTAAGAGAACAGCAGCGGAGAGATGTCCCCGGCCTCTTCTTCCACAGGATGATCAGGTAGGACATAAAGTTCCCGTCTTCAGTACTGCGGCCGTGAATGTCTTGTTTTATCCAATACTATTATAATGTTTATGACTGTTTAAAGGGAATTCTTAATTTGATAATGACCTCTTGTATAAATCAAGTTTTATGTTAAAGGGCCACTGTGGCACAACAAATTTTTCCATCCCTGTCCCCCTCATCTGATTGCCTGCCACACTCTGGAGGTCTCCTCTGCATATTGCAGCCACTTTCATGCAGTGCAGCCTCCTGTTGGATACTCATCAGGCATCAGCTTAATACTGAAATTTTTGCTTTCACATCAATCCCATGATTCATTACTAGAGATGAGCGAGCACAAAAATGCTCGGGTGCTCATTGCTCGAGTAGAACTTTTCATAATGCTTGAGAGCTCGTTTCGAGTAACAAACCCCATTGAAGTCAATGGGGGACTCGAGCATTTTTCATGCTGACCGAAGCTCTGCATGGGGGAGGTTGTGTGAAACACCTGAAAACATGAGAAAGTCATGGAAACACCACAGAAACGGATAGGGAACAGCAGGGGCAGCATGCATCTGAGGCTCCCAGGTCCCACTCTTAAGCCAAATTGGGGGCAAGAGCTTGGTGGTCACCCCCCTAACAATTTACTTGGGCCAGACCATAAGCAGCAAGGCACACGCACTGGCACGTCTTAGCTAAGCACCACACTATGTGCAACGAAAGCCAATCACCACCTGCTGGTGACACTACTGCCTCTTCTACAGTGTTACATGCTGGTATTGCTTTCCAATCATATTCACAACCCTGCGTCCACAGCGCACACAAAATTTTTCCTGCTCGCTTGATAGCCACACCACCCTCATGTCTATTTATAAGTGCGTCTGCAATGAGGAGGAGCCAGAGACACACACTGCAGAGGGTTGGCAGGGCCAGGCAGCGACCCTCTTTGAAAGTGTGGTCAATTGATGATAAATTGACGTACGATCATCATTCCAATCCTGTGCCACCTCCATCACAAAATTATAAGGAGCTGCAAACCTGGGCATAAAGGCGACTCAGGTGCCAGCACTTCCACACATCTCCACAATACAGCAACGCATTCTTAAACCAAAGATTGGTTTGAAGCCGGAGGTGTCGCCAAAGTAGCCACCACAGGTATACAGTGACCCTCTGAAAGTCTCATGCACTTTGTTTCGCTTCCTGTGAATGCTCCAATCCAGTATCTCGGATAACTGTGGTAATTTGTAGCACAAGAGATAATACATGCCGGCCGACGCTGTTCCCCAGACCCTTAGGAGGAGGAGGAGGAGGAGGAGGTGGCATAATAAGCCCGAGAAACCATTAACGAGGTAGGACCCACAATACTCTGTGTGGGAAGCACGCGAGCGGACCCAGGGTCAGGCTCGGTCCCAGCCTCCACCTGGTTGACCCAATGTGCCGTGAGTTACATAGCTATGGGAAATCTTTGTGTCCCCACACTATTCATTCGGTGTATGTGTCAGATAGCTGAACAACGCAATGGGAAAGCCATTTGAACCCTGCGCCCAACTCAAGCCATTCAGTGTATGTGTGCCAGATAGCTAAAACACCGCAATGGGAAATCTTTGTGCACCCACAGCATAGGCAAGCCCCTGCTACCCAGGGACTGTAAGAAATATGAAGAAATCAGAGTGCCCACATGGCAGAGTTTCACCCCGCCCAGGATTTTGTCCTTTGCCCACTCCTTCAGCAATCGTGGGCATGAAGCGGACTCGGATGTTAGTACAGCTGTCTCCTTAAATCAGTTACGCTTCTTTTGATTGGTCCAAACCAGTGTCTCAGATAACTGTGCTGCTAACACTAGAGCAAATACATGTCGACCAGCGCTGAACCCTAGACCCCAAGCAGGAGGAAGAGGTGGCATAATAAGCCTGAGAAGCCATGACCAAGGTAGGACCCGCAATATTCTGTGTGGAAAACACGTGAGCAGGCCCTGGGTCAGGCGCTGTCCCAGCCTCCACCTGGTTGACCCAATGTGCCGTGAGTTACATAGCTATGGGAAATCCATGTATCCCCACACAATTCATTCGGTGTATGTGTCAGATAGCTGAACACCGCGCTGGGAAACCTTTATGCACCCATAGCATAGGCTAGCCCATGAAAGCCAAAGACAGTGTTACACATGAAGAAATATGAGTGCCCAAACATGGCAGAGTTTCACCCCACCCAGGACCTCGTCCCGCACTTCTTCCCAAGTCGTTCTGTTTATTTGTGCCAGATAGCTGAACACTGCTATGGGAAACCTTTGCGCACCCCCAGTATAGGCGAACCCCTCAAACCTTCCTGTAGTAAGTGTATAGGCAGACCCCTGAAACATTTCTGTAGCAAGAGTATAGGCGAACACCTGAAAAAAATTTGGTTACCAAGAGTATAGGCGAAGCCCGGAAAAATTAGTTTGATAACAGTATAGGCGAGGGCCTGAAAAATTGGCGTACCAGGAGTACAAATGTACCCGTGAAAAATTGCTAAACCCCGGGGACAGGTGAAACACATAAACATTTTTTAAAGACACAGCTCGTTGTTGCTTAATTTGTAACAGAGCCTGGAGGCAGCCCTCCGAAATATCAGACAGAAGGCTGCGCTGCATGGAAGTGAGTGCAATGTATATAGGACATTCACAGTGATAATCAGGTGAGGAGTGCAGGGATGGAAATTGTGTTTGTGATGGAGTGAGCCTTTAATGAGAAAGCTGGAGATGGCAGGATTACAGCCGACCGCAGACATTAGATCTCCGCATCTTATCACTATTTTCTGGTTCTGGAGACTTCTGGTTGGAATAAAGAAGCAACAGGTTGCAGTTATACAGGAGACCTGCAGCTATTTGGCCCAGATCACTACTGCTGTCATGTCATTCCGGCTCCTCATACTAATTAATGACCTTTTCTGGCCATATAAAACCTCCCACACGACTTCTCCAACTGTGTGATGACTTTTACAATATTTATTTCACAGCTTGTGAATCCGGATGAAGATCTGATCCCTATTGATGCTGCAGAGACACGTGTGAGGGGGGACCAGCCGTATAAGGAGGGGATTCCTACAGATGACCCCCCAGGTGAGTAACCACTGAATGCAGAGAACATCCCAGGTTCCCCCTAGTCGCTGACTACCACAGTTCTGTGCTTTAAGCTCTGTGCTGTCGGGTCTTCAGCCGTACATCCCTCTATTCAGCTACAATACAAGTAAACCAGGGATGAAAGTGTATTACTATTATAGGGGATAACACTGCGGGGCGTTTAAAGGAGAACTGAACTTTCAAAAAGCTTTTGACAGGTAAAATGTTTTGATTGTTGGGGGGCCGGTGATGTGACCCCAACTAATCACTAAAATGAAGAGGCAGAATCACCACCCTGAAGAAAAGGCCATGCTGTAGAGAATATTGAATAAAGCTAAGCCTTGCACGGGGAGAAAATTCTGGGTGCCGAGCAGACATTTAAGAAAGCACCGAATGGTGCCAGCAGAATCGTCACTCCCCGGCCGCCGGCTCCGGTCTGTGCATACGCCGGCAGCCGGCACATCAAATAGCCAGAGCCGCGGGTGAGAACGCGCTGCTCTCTGCAGGCGCTCAGGTCGGGTCCCGCTGCGAGAATTCTCACAGCTGGATCCGACTCGGCCGTCCGCAGGCGGCCATAGTTTGTCCGGTCCTAAATTATTGATGGCCTATCCGTAAATAGTAGATCATCAGTATTCTGGGCTTGCGACACTTGCTGATCAGCTGTTTATTGGGTTGGTGGACTAAGCTAATTCTGCAGAAAGCAAACATCTCTATTCTACTGCAGTGGCCAGGCTTGGCATTGCAGGCCATTGAAGTGAATGTAAACTGTGCCTGCAATACCTAGCCTGGCCACTGCAGTGGGAATGGAGCTGTCTGCTTCCTGCAGAAATCAGCTCAGTGCATGAGCACACTAGCCCAGTGATCCACAGGGATCCCAGACAGTGAACCTCTGACGATCTACTACTATTAGTCTATTCTACACATAGGTCATCAGTAGTTTACAATCCCTTTTAAAGTAATAGAGGCCATATTTCAACTCCAACAACACATGCAACCATACCCCCATGCTTGGGAGCCGCCACAAAGGATAGAATGGAGCCAACTGTAGAGTGGTTAAGAAATCAGAAGTTGGCAAACCAAAAGGCCTGAATGACCTAGAGGCCGAAGATAGTGTGCATAGTGCATGGGGGGAGAGGGAGTCTCGCTCCCTACTCTTTCTGTGAGTCAGAGACAGGATGGTCGTGTAAAGGTCAGCAGCTGCTTAGACGAAGAAAAGAGTAAACGAGTCCAAAGCTGACTGTCTTGGAATTACTGGGACTACCTGAATGGGTTAATGCTCCCATATGATTGTGAATCTTATTTTAAGGCCTTGTTATTTGTTTAACTATAACTTTAATTATTACGGCGCAGTTGAATAACAAAAGTAAAGACTTAGTGAGCAGCATTGTATATGTAGAGTTATATGAGATGTAGTGATAAGGCCATGGAAGCAATATACCAGACACGGCTTCCGCACTCTTCCTGAAGGGGCTCCAATGTTTAGTACACAGAAGTGTGAAACCAAAGTAAGTCATGAGAAAAACAGGAATTTAGTTTACCGTTAATTCCCTTTCTTGAAGGCATCATGACAGCATCCGATGGAGGTTGCTCCTCTGCTGACCTGTAGGGACAGGAAGAGGCAGAGTATAAAAGGACCTCTCCCTCCACCAAGCACCAGTGTGTTCCAAATAACCACAGTGACTGATTTCTTAACCAGAAGGTGTGTTTTATTGTCCTCACTGACCTCCAAAGACAGATTTATATATATACTCATGTGACAAAAAAAATAAACATGCCGGCAGAGGAAGGGGGGGGGGGGGGGGGATAAGCCCATATGCTGTTGTGATGCCTTCAAGAAAGTTAATTAACGATAAACTAAATTCCCATTTTCCCTACGACATCATGACAGCATCCAATGGAGAAGGTTGCATCACGACTAGCTTCTAAGTCCAATCTATAATATTTAATGAAAATGTGTGGCTAGACGCCTATGTGGCCGTACCACAAATTAGCTCAATGGAGGCGCGTGGTCTCTGCACTCAAGAACACCCCACCGTTCGGGTAGAGTGGGCCTTCAGTCCTTCAGGGGATGGGAGGAATACCCTGGGCCTTGTACATCTCCTGGATGGCTCACCTGAGCCAGCCAGTGAGCGATCGAGTTCCTAGAAGTGACCCTTTCTTTGGCCCCTGAAATTGAATTAAAAGCTGGTCAGTTTTTCTGAAATGTTTTGTTGCCCCAAGGTACGCTAGTACCGCTCTCCTCATATCTGAGTTATGGAGTTTTTGTTCCTTTTTGTTCTTAAAATCATGACAGAAGGATAAAATAGTAATAGTCTGATTCCTATGGAACTCTGACAGGACTTTGGGCCGGAAGAATGGGTCCAAAGTAAATGAAATCTAATCGGAATGAACAGTCATATACGTGGGCCTAAAGGATAGGGTCTGAATCTCACCCACCTATCTGGCCAACGTAACGGCCATCTTATATGTTAGGACAGCGATAGGTAAGTCCATAAGGGGCTCAAACTTGCACCCCTAAGAAACTTTCTAACCCATCAGTGCTCTGCAAGTGTGCAGTCAAAGAACGCCCCCAATGCCGCAACCTGTACTTTGACGGTGTTAGGGCTTAACTCCTTATCCAGGCCCTCCTGAAGGAAGTCCAAGATTTGGGGGATGTCTAGATGTTCTAAATCCTGTATATTCTGGCCCATCCACCCTGAGAATTTCTTCCAAACCCTTGAGTAGATTTTTTTTTAGTCGAAGGCTTAAGGCTCTCGCAAATGGTAGACACTACCTTTTTGGACAGACCCTTCCCTAGAAATTTTACCCGCTCAACATCCAGGCAGCCAGCCTGAATTTCTGAACCTCTGAATAACACAGAGGGCCCTGACGAAGGAGATCCAGCCTTGGCGGAAGGTGGACGAGAGACCAGGGCCTCTTGGGCCAGTAAGGAGCTACCAAGATTACTGACACTCTTGACTTCTGTACCTTCCTTAGGAGGAACGGTATTAGAGGGAAATGAGGGAATGCGTAGTCTAGTTCCCAATCCCAGGGATGTGAGAGGGCATCCGTGCCTACAGCTTGTTTTTCTGAGCTTCGGGAAAAAAAGAACTGGCATTTGGCATACCTGTTGGTAGCGAAGAGGTCTATCTGAGAAGCCCCCCACTGTGTGACGAGTGATTTGAATACCTCGGGATGCAGCTCCCATTCGCCCGAATCTACCTCTGTCCTGCTGAGAAAATCTGCGGTTGTGTTCTCGTTCGCTTTTATATGGAAGGCCGACAGCAACTGGGTTGTAGGTTCTGCCCAACAAAGGATCTTTTCCGCCAGTTGCTGAAGTAGATGATTCCTGTTGGTGCCCTGGTGGCGAATGAGCGGCACTGCCGTCATGTTTTCTGAGAAAACCCCAACATGCTTCTCCACTAACTGTGACTGGAGGCTACGTAGGGGCTTCCAAATTGCGTTCAATTCTCTAAAGTTGGAAGAATCGGTTTTCTCTTAAGGGCCCCAACTACCTTTTATGTGTCCTTCCGAGTAGTGGGCACCCCAACTCTTAGCACTAGCATCTGTCATCACAACTATCGCAGGGTCCTGGTTCCACTCTGAAACCCGAGAAAAGTTGTCAACCGACATCCACCATCGAAGGGAGTATCTGGCCTTGGAGCAAATGAGAATTGTCCTACCAAGAGAAGCCAGCGGTTTGTCCTATTTTCTGAGGATAAGCGCCTGAAGTTCACGGCTGTGGAACTGGGCCCAGGGTATGATGTTGATACAAGACGTCATTAACCCCAGGATCCGCATGCCATCCCTGCATGACACTCCTGATTTCCCATACAAGGCTGAACATTCTTCAAGAATGTGCTGTTTCCTGAATGGGGATAAGGAAGAACACTGGCGGTGGGAATCCAGAATTACTCCTAAAATCTTTTTTCCTACTTTCGGGATCCATGCTGGACTTGTGATAATTGATAATCCAGCCTAGGTCCCGCAGCAACTCTAGTGTGATGTCTAGATGCATTTTTAAAATTGCAGGAGAATCCGCCACCAGAAGGAAATCATCCAAGTATGGAATGATAATTATTCCCAACCGACGTAGGTCGGCTACCATCTCGATAATCACTTTGAAACAAACACGTGGAGAGGAGGAAATCCCAAAGGAAAGGCAAGTGAATTGGAAGTGACAGATTGAACCTTCAATTTCCAGAGCAAATCTCAAGAACTTTTGAAAGTTGGGGTAAATGGAAATGTGATAATATGCGTCCTTAAGGTCAATAGTGACCATAACACTATCTGCGCTAATTAAGAGGGTTAAGGTTTTGATGGTCTCCATTTTAACCCCTTAATGACATGGCCTATTTTGGCGTTGAGGACCAAGCGATTTTTTTCGTATTTTTCCATCTCCATTTTTCAAAAGCCATAACTTTTTTATTTTTCCATGGACGCGGCCGTATAAGAGCTTGTTTTTTGCTTGGCGAGCTGTAGTTTTTATCAGTGCCACTTTTGGGTACATAGACAATATCGTTAAATTTTTAAATTTTTTTTATGATGACATGGAGATAAACCGCATCAATTCTGCCATAGATTTCTTTTTCTTTTTTTTACAGCGTTAATCATGCAGCATAAATGACACACTAAATTTTTTCTGCGGGTCGGTACGGTTACAACGATACCAAAATTGTTATATTTTTTTTTAGGTTTTTACACTTTTTTGCAATAAAACCCCCTTTTTTTTGGAAATCTTTTTTGCGGGAAGTACCAGGCTCCCAGGACGTACCGGTACGTCCTGGAGAGGGAAGGGGTTAAACTTCCTATACACTATGAAGTTGTTTAGGCTTTTAAGGTTAATTATGGTTCAGTTTGATCCATTGAGTTTGGGGGCGAGAAATAAGGGAGAGTAAAATCCCTTTTGATGTTCTCATATGGGGACGGGAATGATGACCCCCAAGGTCTAATAGCCCTACCCCTTCCTCCCTTTGGATAGGACCATCTCCCAGACTTCCCTTTCCCCACATAGGCAGAGGACGAGAGACGAGGTGTAAATGGTCTTTTAGGAGGTCTGTCAATTGCCCTGGCTTTTTTCTGCCACTTTTTCTTGGAGACGATTCTGGTCTGGCCTAAAAATATGGTGACCCAAAAAGGGTAAGGCACAGAGTTTGTTTTTAAAGGTGATGTCACCTGACCAGGCCTTCATCTTGACCGCCTGTCTGGCTGTGTTAGATAAGGCCGCTGCACGAGCCCCAAAGTGAACGGACTCCATGGATGCATCTGCCAAGAAGCCCATGGCC
The DNA here is from genome assembly GCF_035609145.1 of Eleutherodactylus coqui. Taxonomy (NCBI): domain Eukaryota; kingdom Metazoa; phylum Chordata; class Amphibia; order Anura; family Eleutherodactylidae; genus Eleutherodactylus; species Eleutherodactylus coqui. Next base: position 272,322,196 of record NC_089840.1, on the reverse strand, counting down.
ATCTGTTGCAAGGGAATACCACTGGCGATTTCCTCCCTTTTGGTCAATAAACGTGGACAATTGGTCAAGCCAGTCCGCCATAGAATATTCGATGTCCAAAGTTATGTCCAAACTTGACGCAGTCCAGGCTCTTTGCATGACTGTATCCACCTTGCTGTCCATAGAGTTTTTCAGGTGGGATACGTCATCAAAAGGCAGACTCGACTTCTTTGTCACCATGGAAATGGCCATATCTATTTTGGGTATATCATTAATGGTGGAGACGTCCTCTTCTGAGAACTAGTCAGCCCTTAAAGTCCTTTGAAACCAAGGGACTCTGTTCAACGCATTGGCACTCATTTAAAATCAGGCGTTTAAGGGTAGTACTTACGGGAAAAACTGACTTGCGTTGCAGTAAAACACCCACGAACATTTTGTCCTGCGCTGTACGCAGTTGTTGCGCCTCATCCTCGACCTGCATGGTCTTACGAACTGCTTTAAGCAACTGGTCCATGCTGGGGTAAGAAAATAAGTATTTGACACAGCCAGAGCCATCCTTCTTGCTGCCCCCGAGGGCCCTCGCTGGAGCTCTGCAAAGGTAGATTGCACCTCTTCACGGACCATTGCCCTGATGTCAGACATAAAAGATGATTTTTCCTCTTGCAGTATTTTAGCGGAACAAGTAGCACAAAGCTTTTTAGCGTAAGCCTCATCCAACTTTGCCAAACACATTGGACATTTTTTTACTCCTTCTCCTAGCCTCCCTGGGCATTTGAGTATCCCTGTCCTGAAATGGCAAGGAATACTCAGTAAGTGAAGTGAGTGTAGTGCAGGTGCATTTTTGGACGGTCCTTTTAAATTTTGTATTTGGCTGATGTTCTGCCTAATCCATGGTCTACCCCCCCCCCCCCCCGCATGCTCCGTACGATGCTGGAGCGCCTGCCGTCAGCCGCTGGCGCCCCACTTCATCGGACCTCTATCAGATGCTGTCATGATGTAGTAGAGAACATATATTTTCGTAAAGACTTCCATGTCGTACTCCGGTCCTGGCTGCTGATCTTTGAGTCTCATACAACAGTGCACGTTGCCTGGAGAAGCCGGCTCAGTCCGCTCACTGCGCATCTATTGGAACACCCAACTGCTTTTACCAGCCCACATCACTCCCACTAAGGCCGCCTGTACATGGGTGGGGTCGGATTCCACATGCGAAATCAGGTCTGGCAAAAGCAATGTCTGCGCCTACCTGCCTTTCTGCATCTTCACCTTTACTGCGGATAGTCCGCACGGCTCGTCGTCTGACATGTGCAGTGCAGTTTTTTTTTAAACTTATGCTTCCCTGCATCTTTGCCTAGTAATGACGCGAATCTGCAACCTTTCTGCGATGTCAATTACTAAAGGGCTGCAGATCTGATAGCTTCCATTGACTTCAATGAAAGCCGTCCACGCAGAATCTACGCAAAAATAGAGCATGCTGTGATTTTTCCTCCACAAGCGGAAACCGCAATTGGTTTCTGCTCATGTGCAATAAGAATCACTTTTCCATAGCATGCTATGGGTGGTATTTGCTGCGGAACCCGGAGGTGGAGACTCGCCACAGATTCCGCAATGCAAATCCGCCTGGGTGCAGACAGCCTTAGTTTGCAAATCCTGAGTTGTTCCTCTGAGGCTCTCTAACTCGCATCCACACAAGTCCAGCTGCAGGTCCACTCTGCTACAGCTCCACTAGCTCAATCTCTCTCTTCCCTGCACTCTCTGAAGCTGCCAAGTCCCACCGAAACCCGGGAACAAGACCTCTCTTTAGCTCCTTAGTACACAGGCCTTTAACCAATCAGGGTGCAGATCAGGTCCTGTCAGTTCATAACAACATAAAAGATCAGAATGAGCAAAGTCATGTGACCTCTCACTGAAGGTCCTGCCTGGCGGGAACATAAGGTACAGACATAATAAATATGTATATTATAGTACACGGATGTTTAACCCCTTACACAACGCTTGTCAATCACAGCTGGAGGTGCACACCAGTTGGCCGAGCACGTCTGCCCCTTCGTTTTAGCAATTGGTGGTAGTTTCAGTACCTGAGCCCCCTGAACAAAACTTCTAATGTGTCACTGTGATTTTGTCAAGTTTCTTGAAAGTTTAGTTAGCCTTTAAAGTAGTAATACATCTGAGCTGTGGATATGAATGTGGATGAGGCCTATTCCTTATACATCTGCCGTCAGTACTGATGTGGGACACATACTTCCCCAATTATGGGATTAGGATACAATTACCTCTTATTACACTGGTATTTAGTTACTGTATGCTAATAGAATATAGAACATAGAAACATATATCCTGATAACAGAATCCAGAACAAGGAGACATAGACCCACATGATGGAATCCAGAACATTCACCTATAGCCAGATAAAGGAATACAGAGCAGAATTACTTGGCCCAGATAACAGAATACATAACATGAAGACCTATATGGCCACATAGAAGAATCCAGAACACGGATACACTGACCCAGATAACAGAATACAGAACATGAAGACATATATGGCCACATAGAAGAATCTAAAACACGGATACACTGACCCAGATAACAGAATGGATTATGGTGAAAACCGACCCAGATAAGATGCAGAAGTATATTGTATACTGTATGTAAGTGAATTTCTGTGGCCGTGCATGCAGAACAGACAAAACAAATGGCCCAAGATGCATCAAATTCACCACTCAGTTAAATCAGATGCTTTAAAGGTTTTAGATCAGGTTTCAGGTCTTAACGATCTACTGTTCTTAACCCTTTCCAATCCACTGTCGGATGTCTGAAGACATTATAATTTAAAGGGGTTGTCCCGCGCCGAAACGGTTTTTTTTTTTTTCAATAGCCCCCCGTTCGGCGCGAGACAAACCCGATGCATGTGTTGAAAAAAAAAAACGGATAGTACTTACCCGAATCCCCGCGCTCCGGTGACTTCTTACCTACCTTGCAAAGATGGCCGCCGGGATCTTCACCCTCGGTGGACCGCAGGTCTTCTGTGCGGTCCATTGCCGATTCCAGCCTCCTGATTGGCTGGAATCGGCACATGTGACGGGGCGGAGCTACGAGGAGCAGCTCTCCAGCACGAGCAGCCCCATTCAACACGGAGAAGACCGGACTGCGCAAGCGCGTCTAATCGGGCGATTAGACGCTGAAAATTAGACGGCACCATGGAGACGGGGACGCCAGCAACGGAACAGGTAAGTGAATAACTTCTGTATGGCTCATAATTAATGCACAATGTACATTACAAAGTGCATTAATATGGCCATACAGAAGTGTATACCCCAACTTTGCTTCGCGGGACAACCCCTTTAAGGCTGTACAGCTCTGATGTTGGAAGACGTCCGTCGGGGTTCTCTTACTGTATATTGCCAACCTCTCTACTGCCAGAGCCTATCCAACGGGTCACCTCATGCAGTACTGGCTTTAGTCAGCATATAGAGCCTTTGTATAACGGAAGAAAAATTGTAAGCTTCCTAGGAAAACCAGGATATTGGATTGGAAAGGGTTAACATATTTGCAACAAGTCGGAACACAAACATAGCGGCCAAACGCCTGGACCAATCTGCACCAAATTTGCCACATTGGTAAACCAAGGGGCTTTGGAAGGCTTTAGACCGAGCTTTAGCTCTCTAAAACTACCATATTCAATATTTGCAAAAAGTCAGAATACAAATGCTAATTCTACTAGTGGTGTATATATTACTGAGTTATATTCCCCTTGGGGGTGTTTCTTTATTGTAGTGGTTATAGCGTACTTATCCTATGTTAAATAAAGGTTACATCTTAATGGTAATACTATTTCACTGATCAGCATGGACAGCAAGCAGCCTGAGTATACGGCTTCAGGTTATATTACTCAAAAATTACATTTCTTCTTGGCAGGAGATGGTAGCAGGAGCTCAGAGGGATGTCTGATATCTTCAGATGATCAAAGTATTACCCAAGATGCATATGAGGAGTCTCCCTATATCCCAGATATACTATCAGCTCTTCACAGTAAAGATCCATCATCTGATCATTTTGAGCTGATCCTATCTTCTGATTCATCACAGACTGCAAAGAAAAATAAAATTTATAGAAGGAAAGTTGAATATGAAAGAGTTCACAGAAGAGAGAAGCCATATTCATGCTCAGAGTGTGGGAAAGGTTTCAATTATAAATCACTACTTGTTGCACATCTGAGAAATCACACAGGGGAGAAGCCATTTTCATGTTCAGAATGTGGGAAATGTTTTAAACTGAAATCACTTCTTCTAACACATCAGAGAATTCACACAGGGGAGAAGCCATATTCATGTTCAGAATGTGGGAAATGTTTTGTACGGAATTCAGTTCTTTTTAGACATCAGAGAACTCACACAGCAGAGAAGCCATTTTCATGTTCAGAATGTGAGAAATGTTTTAAAGAGAAATCAGCTCTTGTTACACATCAGAGAATTCACACAGATGAGAAGCCATTTTCATGTTCAGAATGTGGAAAACGTTTTAACCAGAAATCAGTTCTTGTTAAACATCAGAGAACTCACACAGGAGAAAAGCCATTTTCATGTTCAGAATGTGGGAAATGTTTTAACGAGAAATCAGTTCTTGTTACACATCAGAGAACTCACATAGAGGAAAAGCCATTTTCATGTTCAGAATGTGGGAAGTATTTTAAAAAGAAATCAGTTCTTGTTAAACATCAGAGAACTCACACAGGGGAGAAGCCTTTTTCATGTTCAGAATGTGGAAAATGTTTTCATGAGAAATCAGTTCTTGTTAAACATGAAAGATCTCACACAGGGGAGAAGCCTTTTTCATGTTCAGAATGTGGGAAATGTTTTAAGGAGAAATCAGTTCTCATTACACATCAAAGAGTTCACACAGGGGAGAAGCCATTTTTATGTTCAGAATGTGGGAAATGTTTTACCGAGAAATCAGTTCTTGTTACACATCAAAGAGTTCACACAGGGGAGAAGCCATTTTCATGTTCAGAATGTGGGAAATGTTTTAACCACAAATCAGTTCTTGTTACACATCAGAAAATTCACACAGGGGAGAAGCCATTTTCATGTTCAGAATGTGGGAAATGTTTTAAACTGAAATCGGTACTTGTTACACATCAGAGAATTCACACAGGGGAGAAGCCATATTCATGTTCAGAATGTGGGAAATGTTTTAACCAGAAATCAGATCTTCTTACACATCAGAGGATTCACAAAGAGGAGAAGCCATTTTCATGTTCAGAATGTGGGAAATGTTTTAAACGGAAATCCGTTCTTGTTAGACATCAGAGAACTCACACATCGGAGAAGCCATTTTCATGTTCAGAATGTGGGAAATGTTTTAAGGAGAAATCACTTCTTGTTACACATCAAAGAGTTCACACAGGGGAGAAGCCATTTTCATGTTCAAAATGTGGAAAATGTTTTAAACAGAGCTCACACCTGGTTACACACAAGCTCATTCACACAGAGGAGAAACAATTTGCATGTTTCGAATGTGGAAAATGTTTTAAACAAAAATCTGTTTTTGTTAGACATCAGAGAATTCACACTAGGGAGAAGCCATTTTCATGTTCAGAATGTGGGAAATGTTTTAAACATAAATCACACCTTTAAAATATTTTAGCTCCTTCCTGACCAGAAGGAAGAAAAAGAAGAAAAAAAGCTATTTTTTTACACTAAAACCAGGAATTTAAAGCCAAGTGTTGTCAACATATGAAATCTGGTAGAGAACACATTATAATGGGGCAAAATGATACACCGATAAAATTAAAACAGAAAACTAGACTCAGCCGTGAAAGTAGATTTGTCAGATATATATTAGAATGTACATGTGGCAAGAATTATGTAGGTAGAACCAAAAATGCACTCAGGTCCCGTGTTAGTAATCAGAAATTTAACATAAGAAGCGGATTCCTTAAACACAGCTTATCCCGTCATTTTTTGGAATCTCATAATTGTCAAACTGAACACCTTTATGTCACACCACTAGAAGACGTCCAATCACTATCCATGAGCTAGCTTAGAAAAAAGGAGATGTTCTGGATCTATAAATTGAAGACTCTGACTCCGTTGGGTTTGAACAAAGTGTTGGAGAAGATATAATAATAATAAACTGTATATATGAAATGGATATATTGATGTTGGCATTTGATATAAATTTTGGAAATAGCGCTCACTGTAGAGAAGTCTACATATAAAATGAAGTGCTGGATAAAGAGTTGTTATAGAATATATATAATTTTAAAAGATGTCTTAAAAATGGGTTAAGATTGATTTTTTAATATGAACTAATAATGAAATATGATCATCTATTTTAAATAGGTTTAAAAAAAAAAAAAAAAACTATGTGTACCTGACTTTTATAATGTGACCGTTGATAAAAATGAATATTTTAATTAGTTTTAATATATGATGAGATATATGACCTTATATTATTGTATGCCACACAAGCTTAGGATTTCATTTATTCTCCCTTTGAGAAATTATATGGAAGTCGGTGCATGATAATACAGCATTTGTACATTTAATAACAGCGTATACTGCACTGTAGTAGAAATCGACTTATGAATGAAAAGGTAGATGGAAAAGCACATTGCGTTCCATCGTGAGAAGAGAGTGACGTATTCGGTCACTTGAGTAGGAAGTACTTCCCACTTGATGATGCTGGAATTGCCCCTGCATCGGCGTCTACCACGAGTTATGGAATGTGAGTGGATTGTAATTCATATGTATATATACAGTTTTGTGTTTTATGTATTATATGCTTGAGAAAGGCAACATAAAATTGCCGAAACGCGTTTCATCAATAAAGTGACCTTAAGAATATACCAGTCTACGGCTGATCCTTCTGGATTGCGGAGCGCGGGGATTCTTTTCCTTTTATAAATCACACCTGGTTTCACATGAGGTCATTCACACAGAGGAGAAACAAGTTGCATGTTTAGAATGTGGAAAATGTTTTAACCAAAAATCATTTTGTGTTAGACATCAGAGAATTCACACAAGGGACAAGTCATTTCCTATTTTTTAACACTTAACAAATGTTACCAAAAAATACAACATTTAAAATCAAAGTCGCATGTCATACCAGAGAAAGCAATTTAGCACACTAAATGACGATTAAAACATACCTACAGTTCCAGGCAACTTTTCAGGATAAGCTGCCATGTGTATACATAAGCAATAACACTATTTCTGACCTATATATCATTAGATTTACTCTCTGCCTTCTCTAATTTTTAAGGTACCTGTAAGAGTTGTGCTGGCTGGGATCTATTGTACCACATAGGTTTCTAGCAGCAGTCCCCCACAGGTGTGGAATGATTAAGCTAGCTGGGTGGGGTGTTCTCCTATTAGCCAATCACCACTGGTCTGTCTGCAGATAAATATCCACCCTCTGCAAGAGGAAGTTGGTGTCCCTTCACTCTAGGGTTTGTTGGTTTTGCATGCCTTTACAGGTTTTAGGTGTCTGAACAGGGGCTTGTGCAGTGTTTTTGCATGTGGCCAGACATTAGGTGTAGATAGCCCTGTTCTGTGTATATGGTGTGAACAGCGTCATGTTCTGTATGTCTCTGCTGGTGGCTAGCTATGAGGAGTGAACTGGCCCTCGTGTGCTGATGTGTGATTTGGGTCCTGTGTGCCAGTCTGTCTGGTTCTGTGTATTAACTCTTCAGAGATAGTCAGGGCTGAGGTTCCAGCGCAGGGCTGCCTTTATCGAGGCAATCACCTTGCTTATTAGGTAGGGTCCTGCCATTCTCCCTGCAGCTTGGGGTCAGCTGTCTTGCTAGTTTAGGGACCGCATGACATGAGGACCCTTGATCGTTGGGCTCGCAGCTTAAGTGACTTGTCCATTTCACGAACTAATCCCTTATATTTATTACAGCAATTTCATCTGTTATGTGTGCTGGTTTGCAAGGTTAGTGTTGGTTTCCTGTTGGCAGTCCTTATCTCTGGTAACGTTCGAGTGGGTATGGTGCTCACTTGCCCACACGAACATAACAGTACCTTTACACGGGTCGATGGTTACATGAATAATCACTAAAGTGTAAACAGGATTCTTTCAGTGTTTGAGCGACTGCCTATTTACAATGAATGGAGGTGGGCGAGACGAAATGATCTTGAACGACTATCGCTCCTGTAAAGCACTAGTACGATAGTCGCTGGATTGGCTGTTGGGCACACAACAATCATCCAGAGGCCTGTGTTTTTCCAAGAGCTGGTGGGTATAGACTAGCTGATATGACATCGCCATACACTGTGTACATAGGAGAGCAGGATCTCCTCTCTGTAATGCCCCTCTATAATGCAGTTAATTATGAGGTTGTGCTAAAGAGACAGAGAAGTACTAAGCAGTTTCCATTCAATCCCGCTTCCAAAGTGGACCCAAAGTAGAAGTAGGGAGATCACTAGTGGCCAGCACTTTACATACAATGATGTTTTTGTGCAGATGTTTTTTTTCTGTTTTTCCCTTTTCTCTTTTTCTTCTTTCTTTTCTTCCCCTTTCCCTTATTATTCTGATCTTGTTCTCTGTATCTGTTCACTTTTCTGGCTAGAGGGTGTTTTTTCCCCTTACTTTGTTAGTTATTCCACATTAGTATACACTATTTTGGTAGGTATGGCTTTATTCCCCTTCTTGGCACAAAGATCCTATGTAGACTGTAACTAACTAATGCTGGTTGGCAAGTCTGCTGCCTTGTAACACAGCGTGGCGCCATCTTGTGGTTGGCCAGTCTGTTCCTCTTACTGGCTCTGCTTCCTGAGCTATTTACATATCTTGCTTGATGCCGGCGCCATATTGTGGCTGGCCGATACGGCCTTCACTGCTGACTGAGTGGTTGGCGATGATGTGACTCACGCATCCGTCTGTGACGCGATGCTGACGTCACTCCTGGCTCCGCGCACTCGCGGTGATACAACCAGACGCTGAGTATAGCGTCAATGCATGGAGCAGCCCAACACATGGACGTCCACTAGGTATTTACTTGTGTGATTTGCCCAGACTAATTATGTAGTTTCATTTGGTATTTGATGATAACATGTGTAGCCTATTTGCATTGTTAATTACTTATTGCTGGAGGTGTGTCTCACTTTTCTCTCCCCTTCCTCCCTCTCCTTTCTCTTTTTTTTATTGTACCACTCACTATATAAACTGTGTGTCTATGGCATTGTATTAGGCTTGATAAAGCCATTTTTATGGAGCAATAAATTCAATTCTATGCTTTTCCACACTATTGATGCTGTCGCCTTATTGGAACTTGAAGGAGTCCAGATCAGCAGGATGGGGCTCAATGACATCACTCAGCTCTGCAAGAACGATGGGCTGGCCTCATTAACGTTACGTTGTCAGGGTAATTTCTGCGTACAGCACCAATCAGGCCCACCCCAATGCCCCGCTGCCGGCGGTAAAGAAGAGACACCACACACGGAGGTCTGGTATAGTTCCTCACACGGGGACATGACTGCGCACTTTATTACAGATTACATGGGATCTTATACCCTTTGGTCTCATCACTAGGAATGGGTGATGGGCTCATTGGCTCAAATTCACCGCATAACCATATATGTAAAGTCCGGATTTCCGGCCTGAGACAGTGAAAGTTATATATGTAGTTGAACAGTCGTTATCTTGATATGGCGCTTCTGGGAAAACAGCCAAGCACGCGGCCTTCGTGTCTGGTTCTGTATCATCTCTGAATTTCTGGAAACATCTCTCTCAGCCTTGCAAACTTTTGGAATATCTGATGTAAGGCGACATATAAGTTTTTCTCATTTTAACTATGAATAGAACTTGCATACAGGTATAAAAGCATTAAAAACATATGGCAATATATACATATACCCTCACAAACCCCCCTAAAAACTTATATGGAGATCAAGCACCAGGCCTTGCCCTCTTCCTCGGTCGCCTCTCCCTTGCGTCAGGGTTTGCCCACTGCCCTAAGTCCCTACTCCTAGGAGGGGGGATCCCTACCTCACCTCAGAAGGAGGCCATGGATTTCCTGGGCTCATTTCCGGGCATCCATACCCTCTATCTGTACAAGTTAACACCCTGCAGGGTGTGCCCTCGCTCGAACCTAAGGTCTTCTGCACTTTCCCTAGGCAAATGGGAATTCCACTGACAGTCCATCTTATGAGACCGGGGCGGCGTAGTACTAGTACATTTCTCCATTCTTCTGTTAACCTACGTGGTTGGCATTATCGGAACTGGCTCTTCATCTTTTTTCAAACAAGGGAAACGTTGGTGTCACATTATCCAGTCCCTTACTCATACTCTTTTTGATCAAAGGGATAATACACATACAGGAAATTACATACCCCACCTCTTTCTGCTAAAATCATATCCAGGGCCACTCTATTTTGGAACGCCATGGATGCAGTGGGCCATAACTGGTCAACTAACCCTTTCAAAGCATCCCTAGTGTAATTTACAAACCTCTGCTGATTGTAATAGATATAATTCATCCAATCTACATTATTATTAACAGTGACAAAATAAGGACTCAAAACCTGCTTTAACCTGATCTCTAGAATTAAATTCATCTGGCACCCCCTTTGGCACTCCTATTGCATCTATGTATACATGTGGATCAAAGTTACCACCTGGAGCGTCAACTTCTCTCTTAGCACGATGCAGTGTTAGATTCTCACCCTCAGTGTAGTCTTCATATTGCACATTTGATTGTATTAATTTGTTCTGATCCCTGATACAGGGGGCTAGTGTACAGTAGTCAAAGGTGTGTGTTAGAGGAATTGTACCACATTATAGCATGTAAAGGATATGCAGGATCATGAGTTCTTTCAGTGAGAAGTGTGGATCCAAGTGGGCTTTCCTTCAAGCTTGACTGCAGTTGGGGTGGTGAGCAACATCTGGTAGGGACCTTTAAACCGGGTCTCTCTCTCAAACTTTTTCACATAGACCCTGTCACCTGGTTTCAGATTGTGACACTCATCTGTAGGACCTGGGAGAAAAGCAGAGACTGCAGAATGCATTATTGACAATTCCTTGGAGAGACCTATGACAACATTAACAAGAAAATCATTCCCAAACTCAGCTACTGTGGCATGTACCCCCCTGGGAAAGAACTAATGGGAGACACTCAATTCAAGATTTGCCCGTTTCCTTCATTGCCCATGGATCTACTTTCCCACTACTCCGTGGATGGTAGGGTGTGTGAAAAGCCTGGAATATACCCAAAGTAGACATGATGTGTTGCATTATTTCACCTGTGAAGTGTGTACCTTTGTTGACTCAATCACTTCCGGTGCCCCGTATCTGCAGATTACCTTATTCATGAGCTTCTGTGCGGTTACCTGCTTATTTACTTTGGTAACGGTAGGTCTTTCCAACCTGAAAAGAAATCAACAACAACAAGCCCATATTCATGCTTCCCAACAAGTGGGAGCTGAATGTAGCCAATTTGCAATCCCTGAAATGGGTAGAGTGGTCTAGGCAAGTGTGATGTGGCAAATTTACTTCTGCCCTGTTGCTTACGGCAAAGATCATGCAAAATTGGACAAATGATGCAGCAGCTACAGAAAACCCAGGAGCCACCCGTCCTTGTTCAAGCATCGACATCATTGCTGCTTTGGGAGGTGCGTCTTTCCGTGCGTCAGCTGGGCCATCATGGGGCACAGGGATCGTGGTGGGCAAGTGCTGTTGACTGTTCACCATACGCTGTCCTATTTCTGCTGCTCCCATATTTAGTCCATTTATCTTTTTCTTCCTTGCTGGCTTGTAACTGTAAAGTCTTTAGCATATCAAAGTCCAAGTTTTTATCAAAGTCCAAAGTTTTTATCAAATTCCAAAGTTATTGTTAAATTCTTCTTTTCTTCCACGGCTTGAGGGCCGCTGCCTTTGCTGTGTGGTCTGTGATGGCGTTGCCCTTTTGCTTCTCCGGTGTAGGAATTGGTGTGAGCTCTCCACTTTGTCAGGTAGAAGTAGGGCCTCTGTGAGACTCTGCACCGCTGCATCATTCTTAATTGGCTGTCCTTCTGAGGTAAAAAACTGTCTGGCCTTCCATGTTGGGCCGTAATCATGAGCTATGCCAAATGCATACCGGGAGTCAGTGTAAATGTTTGCCGTCTTACCTTCTACCACTCTACACGCCTCAGCGAGGGCCTTTAGTTCCGCTTCTTGTACTGCGACATGCGGAGGCATTCTGCTTTTAGGACATCTTGTTGTGTAACCACTGCATATCCAGTGTGGAGTCGTCAATCACCCCTGGTACCATCTATAAAAAACAACTCAAAATATGCATTGTTAACAAGGGCTTTCAGTAACTTTTTAAAACTTAAATTTTCTTGTTGCATCAATCCTAGACAATCAGGCTGATATTCTATTTCAAAAAGATCAGAATCTTGTTGCAAAAACTTTAAAAATGGCTGATTTGCAATACCTAGATCACCTATGCCTTCTCCTCCCCCCCCCCCCCTTTGAACCAGGGTACTCAATTGTAAGAAGAGTAGCCGGGTTGAAAGTAGTAGAACATTGTAAAAAGATTTGATGGATGCAGATAAGGCCTGTAAGATGTTAGCACCAATAACAGAGACATGAGTTACATCAGGGCAGAATAATCTACAAACACCTATTAATATTGGAAATGTGAGATCCTTTAAGCAAATTCATTATTAATCTGTTCCTGTCTGCAATGTCTTATCAAATTTGAGAGAGGGGAAAAAAAAAAAAAAAAAACTTTTTCTAGCTGCTCAAGATCCTCACCCCCTCCCTTGTAGACAAGAGGGATGACCCACATTACGTACTTTTACATCATATAGCTCCACCCCTTCGATACTGGTCGCTTGCGTCTTTTTTCACAACTTCATTTACGCTCCACAGTCTAAGCATCCACATCACAACCAAGTAAAGTCTTATGCATGGGGGGGACTTTTATCCCCAGTCAATATCTGCATCACACATTTTACATTCACCACAGCCTGAACACGGGTCACTAACTCTCATCCATCCATGTGCTCAAGCCTGCCCCGTCACCCCCCATTGAAGGTGTACCAGTACATACAGATGCACAGACAAAAAGTGTGACAAACATACATACATCAGTTGAAAAACATTGAGGTGAGTGCTATAATGTTATAAAGTACATGATTCTATTGAGATGAGATTGTGAATGAGCCCTATTTTTGACAAATTATGTGAAAAAGTTTGAGTGACTGAGACATTCTATATTTCTTATTTACTGAAGCAATTATATGCTATATTAAATGCTGAAGTATTTTAGAATCTGTGACCCTGAGCTTTAGAATGAAGTCTGAAAGCCCCCACCTTTGCAAAATAACTGTTATCTCTCTATGAATATGCAAAACCAACTGAACAGAGTTGTTTTAGTTTAACTATTCCCTACATTTGAACTCATAAATAACACATATGCTGGGACCTTCTGACAGCTTACACCTGTATGAAAGAGACCAAGACATCTCCATTTGTGACCTCAGAACCCAGTAAGAATATACCTTAGAAATTGCTATATTTTCTGCCTACTAAGACAGTATAATTAATTAAATTCATTTCAATTCATTTTAAGCAAGCAAAGATATCTTCCAGGGTTAGTATTGCATTGTCTCTCGCTTGGTTATCTCTTGACCTTGAAAACCTAGACACAAGCTGCAGATTCAAGTAAACAATCCTTCTCCTCTAAAAGCAAGCTCAGTTAACCATTTGCACACGTATACATATATACACATACATCTATATCTATTATCTATCTAGTATTATACACCTTTTCCTCTCTCTTCGCCAACAAATCACATGCTTTGTAACTTTCCTCTCGACTTTGCTTGTTTCCCATATTTCTCTCCCTACCTAACTGCCAATGTAACCTTCAATAGACACTCTCCCGACACCCTCTTGATCACTTACTGTACTTTCCAACATTTCACTTACGGATACTTTCTTAAACAAATAATGTGTACATATTTAACTTTCTCTGACTGTCTCTCTGCTTCTCACTTCAGCACTTTCTAGCAACCCTTGGTCTTTCAAGGGGCCCTTCTTGGTCCTGAAGACCTCCTCCCAGTCACCATACTGTAATCTACCGTGCAGGTCCTTGTTACACATTTTCATAAGTTTTCTTACATTTTACACATTGGAACTCTTGTCTCTCCTCCACCAATTGATCCGCACGGCGGCATCCCTTGAGGGGCTCTGTCTTCTTTAATAAGGTCTTACGCATATTAGAACAACAACAACAACAACAATAATAATAATAACACGCTCCATGGAGTGCATCCTTCTGACCCGAATTGTTAGCCCCTTATATATGGCAAAACAACCGAAGGCATCTTCTTCTATGGAACCAGTCCCATAGAGTGCATCCCTCTCCTCAGCTAAACCATCAACAACTAACTAAACTAAAACCGAGGGTCTCTTCTTCCGTGGGACCTATCTCACAGAGTGTTTCCCTCTCTGCTAAACCATCAACAACTAACTAAACTAAAACGGAGGGTTCCTTCGTCTATGGGACCTGTCTCACAGAGTGCATCCCTCTCAGCTAAACCATCAACAACTAACTAAACCAAAACGGAGGGTTCCTTCGTCTGTAAGTCCAAATGAAAAGAAAAAGAGAAAAAAAATTCTGCAGATACAACAAACAATCTCCACTATCGTTAAAAACACTATGGACTTCAGCAACAAATAGACTAGACTAGTTCCTGGGTGAGCGATTGGTGCGCTTATCACGGTCAGTGGTCCGTGACGGCAAACCCGAAGCCCACGAGTTACCGTGTAGAACTCTTAACCCAACCCGTCCGGTCACAAAACACAGATAGTCCCTCCCGCTGCAAGACTCTCAGCGTAAAACACAACATAAATATATGCCGGGCTTACCTGGAGTTCTGTGAGTTGATCAGGCTCGGTTTGCAGCAGGATGGCTTCCCCGTGGCGTGGATCTGGGTGGACTGCGCTGTACGGCTCCGGTTTTACCGCCCCACTTTCGGGCGCCATTGTCAGGGTAATTTCTGCGTACAGCACCTATCAGGCCCACCCCAATGCCCCGCTGCCGGCTGTAAAGAAGAGACACCACACACGGAGGTCTGGTATAGTTCCTCACACGGGGACATGACTGCGCACTTTATTACAGATTACATGGGATCTATACCCTTTGGTCTCATCACTAGGAATGGGTGATGGGCTCATTGGCTCAAATTCACCGCATAACCATATATGTAAAGTCCGGATTTCCGGCCTGAGACAGTGAAAGTTATATATGTAGTTGAACAGTCGTTATCTTGATATGGCGCTTCTGGGAAAACAGCCAAGCACGCGGCCTTCGTGTCTGGTTCTGTATCATCTCTGAATTTCTGGAAACATCTCTCTCAGCCTTGCAAACTTTTGGAATATCTGATGTAAGGCGACATATAAGTTTTTCTCATTTTAACTATGAATAGAACTTGCATACAGGTATAAAAGCATAAAAAACATATGGCAATATATACATATACCCTCCCAACGTGATCTCGCTAGAGCTCAGTCTGTCAGGTTATTTAATTTGAGTGCTCCTCTCTTATCAATGATTCACTTGCTGGCAGGAACTGATTACCAGTGTGATGCTTCACTATATCTCTTGAGCTTTTCCTCCAAGTCTTTGGCACTATCTCATGCTGCCGTCTCTTTGGCCAACGCCTTGAGGACATTCTTAAGTCTCTTAGTGAGGGAAAATGTATCCCTTTTCTTCAAGCTAAAACGTCTTCATTTTGTCCCTATTATAACAAGTTGAGATCTCCAAGATTAGAGGACAATTCAATAACAGGAGGCCATATAGACCTCGGGCGCACAACAATTAAAGAGAAATCTGGCTGCTCCAACAACCTCAGAATTATGCTGCAAATTTACCAAACTCCCCTGGCTGCAGGAAAATTGTAAAAATTCTCACATATGTGGTCCTCCTCCCTTCATTATTAAGTTATTAGGAGGTTATTCCATGGACTTGGTTTCCTTTTCACCGGATCGGTTTGTGATATTCAGGAATCAGGAGTGTACTCAGACCTTTTCAGTCCACAAGCCGTGGAGCAGGGATAGCATCTGATCATTGATTTCACTTATTTGAACAATTTCTACTGAAAAAGAAAGTCAAGACAAAGTCCATTTGGTATTATTGTATCTCGATGCCAGCGGAAGCTAGGGGTGTGACAGGGGTGTTCCTGTGAATGTCCCTGTCTCATCCCTAGCTCTTAATTAGGTCAATATTAGAAGTTCCTATCATCGTCTGGATAGATTGTTGCCTGGCCTGCAGCCTTGGGATGAGCGTTACTTTTGCTGTTAGCCTTGGAATCTTTGCTGTAAATGCTGGCATGTTACAGCTCTAAAATGCCAGCATTAACAGCTAATTATCTAAGCCTATGAAGAAAACCTATCCCCACCCTAAGTCTGCAGGGCAGCCAAAAAACAGTCCACATGCTGTACCTAGCCCTCTCACCAGAGCAGAAGTCCCCGCTTCCATCAGCCGCCGGCTAGTGTTTTGGGTGATGCCTACCGGTTGTCCGCCGGTGCACGCGTCCGTCCCGGCCGCCAGCTGTCTTCTCCGTCCCCGCAGCCGGCTGCATTCTCTATCACTGCAGCCGGCTATGTCCTCCATGACGGCCGTGCCCCTGCTCTTTTACTTCTGAGGTACTATCGCCGCTGATGCTCGCATTGCTGCAGCAGTCGTCAGGACGGCCCTTCGGGCATGATACGCCCTCCAGCTAATCACAAGCTGGGGGCATGACAATTTTTTTTGACAGCTGTATTATGTTGCAGTGGCAACATAATGCAATAATACCAGTCTATTCTATGAGTTTTTACTATTCTGCAACTAGGGGATTTTATTGTAATCGTAAACTCAACGAATGCCTATCTGCACATTTCCATTTTTCCATCTCACAGAAGGGTTCACAGAATATTACGATAAACAGAGTTCTAGATTTGTCATCTACAATTCACCTGTCTTCGATTTGGCATTCATCTTTTTCTATTAGGTTAGTTTCTTTCAGCACCATATTGCTCTGCATCAGACTTAAGGACAGTTTAAAAGCGAGGTGATCGCCAAGGATATCCCACGATCTTTCTGCATTCTGGGAAGTAGTAGATTTAGGACAAAGGTTTTGCTGATACCCCCAGGAGCAACCAAGAAAAATATTTGGCCAGTGCCTTCTCAACATTTTCTAAAATTTTATATGTAAACTTGAAACTGTTCTTCAGTTAATGGACTTTTGTTATTAGACACTACTTGTGCAAAGAAAATTGTGTCTTAACTGATCTCCTTAAGGCCTCCTGTCCAAGTGTGATTTTTCATTGCGTTATCCGCGGTGATAATCTGCACATGGGTAACGCATGAAACACTTTTCATAGGATAACCATGGAAAGTGCAGCCCGATGTACACAAGCAAAAATCCACAGCGATCTTCTGTTCATGTATAAAAATCGCGGCATGCCACGATTTTCTGCGATAAACCTTTCACAATGATAGTTTCCTTGTAGAAAATCACGTCGGAAAATCGTGGTGATTTTAGTGTCTCCCGTGCTGGAAATCCCCGAGGGTTAAAACACAACGCTGATGGCCTGCCAGCCAGCCTAAGGTAATCTCTATTTTAGAGGACTGTATCACATCTTGTAGGTTGAGGGAAGCCTTAATGTTCTAAACCTTCTCCTCCCAAAGACAACACTGCATCTTCAATAAAAATCAGGCATCTATTAAAAATTTCCTCCATAACGCGGTGAACTTTTTTTTCCCATCCGCTTCAAGCGTGTAATAACTGCAAACCAAAATAAAGTGAACTGCAAATGGGATTTGCAAGCAGACATCCAACAACGACTGACAAACACCAAAACACTTACGTAAAATACCAACATGAATAAGCAGATGGAATAGCTAAAGTACGTACCAGGTATTGGATCATATTTTGGCCAAGATACTTAAGGGCACTAACCCACGACAAGGGTCATTAGTGCCTCGGGAGTACCTAGACCTACAAGACAACTCAAACCCCAGGGAGTCTTGGTTGCAAGCGGGGTGATCGTCCCAATGGGGACTAACCCACACTGGAACCTAGGGGCCTGGCTTGCTATAGATAGCAAACTGCATACAAACAGAACAGGACACTATTCACATAAACAGACAAGGAAATCCTACCCAGAATCTCATGCATTCAGCAATACCAAGCAGAACATGCATGAGTCCATACACCAGAGTTCTGGGAGGGAAAGAGGAGAAAGATAAATGACCAGCTACTCTAGCAAGAGGGGCCGGCATATACTGTATGTGCAGCAGACCGGTGGTGATTGTCTTCCTCTAGCAAGCCTAGAGCATCACTGACTGATATGTCGGGTGAATAATACCGTTAACAGTCTACAAATCCAAGTAGCAAACGAAGATAATAGCACTCAGCATTATTACAGTGGACGGTATACACTCTACTCAAAGTTTGATCTCTTTTTACTTCTGGCCAGCCATAAACATTATTTCCAAGTTTTCTCCTTTCAAATCTATTACTTTTCTATATATTGTAGGAAGGAACTTCCAGATAAAGAAGAGTTTTTGCAAAATCATCGGTTTTACATAGGTCAAAAAATGCTAAAATGTGGTTTTCTGGGGGCTGATAACCTTCTTTAGCAACGTATTGTTGTCATTGGACAAGCAGAAGTAATCCAAGAATGAAAGAAGCTGATTGTATGGAAAGTTCTTTATTCAATTCATGCCATATATCAGTACAAGCTCAGGACGCGTTTCGGTCCGATTACTTCTGTTTGCCAATTGCCGATGAGGACTGGGCGGTGGAGCTGTATATGTGAAGGAATCTTGCCGCCTCTGGATCCGATTACTATGGTGAGCGGGGTGAGGAGCAATGCTTTTTCTTTTTTCATAACGTCATTTGGATTAAAATAAAGATGCTGGACATTTTCCAAATGCAGAGCGAGATGAACGACGGACGGCCTCAGAACTGCTAATGTATCGACCACGGTCAGATAATTTGATCTCATCACTATCCTTTACAAGCCCAAATGAAGCCTGGCCGCTGCTTTATTAACATATTTATATATGTAATTAATAGATTTTACAGAACTGCAATACTCTGTTAATATGGACAACAAATGTGCATGGAAGCACAGGATTATAAGCCCCCACCCCGCGGAGATCCAGGTTACATCACTGATTTCAACGCTGATACCACCATCCTTCAGAGCTCTTCCCCGGTCCTGGGGGGGTATCTGTCATCTTCTGTTTGAGTTTCTTTCATGATGGGTTGAGGATATTTTTTGCTGCAGTGACCTTCACTCACACAGGGTGCATTGGTGTATACATTACCACAAGGCCCATGGATCATACCGGCCTTCATAATTTCATGAAGGAGAGGATCTTTTTCAGGTTTATAGATCGGTCTCTGTGGGCAAAGTCATCTTTTGATGTACCTCTTCCCATATATGCATGGCTCCGCTCCTCCGTCTCCAACACGCTCGGCTCCACTCCTCCGTCTCCAACACGCTCGGCTCCGCTCCTCCATCTCACACACACTCGGCTCCGCTGCTCCATCTCGCACACGCTCGGCTCCACTACTCCGTCTCACAAACGCTGAGCTCCACTCCTCCGTCTTTCACACGCTTGGCTCCGCTCCTCTTGCTCACAAACGCTCGGCTCCTCTTGCTCACAAACGCTCGGCTCCGCTCCTCCGTCTCACACACGCTCGGCTCCGCTCCTCCGTCTCACACACGCTCGACTCCGCTCCTCCGTCTCACACACACTCGGCTCCGCTCCTCCGTCTCACACACGCTCGGCTCCGCTCCTCCGTCTCACACACACTCGGCTCGGCTCTGCTCCTCCATCTCGTACACACTCTGCTCCGCTCTTCGGTCTCACACTCACGCTCGGCTCCGCTCCTCCATCTCACACACGCTCGGCTCCGCTCCTTCATCTCACACATGCTCGTCTCTGCTCTTCGGTCTCACACACACACTCAGCTCTGCTCCTCCGCCTCACACACACGCTCGACTCCGCTCCTCCGTCTCACACACGCTCGGCTCCGCTCCTCCATCTCGCACACACTTGGCTCGGCTCTGCTCCTCCATCTCGCACACACTCGGCTCCGCTCTTCGGTCTCACACTCACGCTCGGCTCCGCTCCTCCATCTCACACACACTTGGCTCCACTTCTCCGTCTCACACATGCTCGGCTCAGCTCTGCTCCTCCATCTCGCACACGCTCAGCTCTGCTCCTCCATCTCGCACACACTCGGCTCCGCTCTTTGGTCTTACACTCACGCTCGGCTATGCTTCTCCATCTCGCACACACTCGGCTCCGCTCTTCGCTCTCACACTCACGCTCGGCTCCGCTCCTCCATCTCACACACGCTCAGCTCAGCTCCTTCATCTCACACATGCTCGTCTCTGCTCTTCAGTCTCACACACACACTCGGCTCTGCTCCTCCGCCTCACACACACGCTCGACTCCGCTCCTCCGTCTCGCGCGCGCTCGGCTCCGCTCCTCCATCTCGCGCGCGCTCGTCTCTGCTCTTCGGTCTCACGCGCGCTCGGCTCCGCTCCTCCGTCTCGCGCACGCTTGGCTCTGCTCCTCCGTCTCGCGCACGCTCGGTTCCGCTCCTCCGTCTCGCGCACGCTCGGCTCCGCTCTTCGGTCTCGCGCACGCTCGGCTCCGCTCCTCTGTCTCGCGCGCGATCGGCTCCGCTCCTCTGTCTCGCGCGCGATCGGCTCCGCTCCTCCGTCTCGCGCGCGATCGGCTTTGCTCCTTCATCTCCGCACGCTCGTCTCTGCTCTTCGGTCTCACGCACGCTTGGCTCCGCTCCTCCGTCTCGCGCTCGCTCGGCTCCGCCCCTCCGACTCGCGCACGATGGGCTTTGCTCCTCCGTCTCGCGCACGATCGGCTTTGCTCCTTCATCTCGCGCACGCTCGTCTCTGCTCTTCGGTCTCACGCACGATCGACTCCGCCCCTCCGTCTCGCGCATGCTCAGCTCCGCTCCTCCGTCTTTCACACGCTTGGCTCCGCTCCTCTTGCTCACAAACGCTCGGCTCCTCTTGCTCACAAACGCTCGGCTCCGCTCCTCCGTCTCACACACGCTCGGCTACGCTCCTCCGTCTCACACACGCTCGACTCCGCTCCTCCATCTCACACACACTCGGCTCCGCTCCTCCATCTCGCACACACTCGGCTCCACTACTCCGTCTCACAAACGCTGAGCTCCACTCCTCCGTCTTTCACACGCTTGGCTCCGCTCCTCTTGCTCACAAACGCTCGGCTCCTCTTGCTCACAAACGCTCGGCTCCGCTCCTCCGTCTCACACACGCTCGGCTCCGCTCCTCCGTCTCACACACGCTCGACTCCGCTCCTCCGTCTCACACACACTCGGCTCCGCTCCTCCGTCTCACACACGCTCGGCTCCGCTCCTCCGTCTCACACACACTCGGCTCGGCTCTGCTCCTCCATCTCGTACACACCCTGCTCCGCTCTTCGGTCTCACACTCACGCTCGGCTCCGCTCCTCCATCTCACACACGCTCGGCTCCGCTCCTTCATCTCACACATGCTCGTCTCTGCTCTTCGGTCTCACACACACACTCAGCTCTGCTCCTCCGCCTCACACACACGCTCGACTCCGCTCCTCCGTCTCACACACGCTCGGCTCCGCTCCTCCATCTCGCACACACTTGGCTCGGCTCTGCTCCTCCATCTCGCACACACTCGGCTCCGCTCTTCGGTCTCACACTCACGCTCGGCTCCGCTCCTCCATCTCACACACACTCGGCTCCACTTCTCCGTCTCACACATGCTCGGCTCAGCTCTGCTCCTCCATCTCGCACACGCTCAGCTCTGCTCCTCCATCTCGCACACACTCGGCTCCGCTCTTTGGTCTTACACTCACGCTCGGCTATGCTTCTCCATCTCGCACACACTCGGCTCCGCTCTTCGCTCTCACACTCACGCTCGGCTCCGCTCCTCCATCTCACACACGCTCAGCTCAGCTCCTTCATCTCGCACATGCTCGTCTCTGCTCTTCAGTCTCACACACACACTCGGCTCTGCTCCTCCGCCTCACACACACGCTCGACTCCGCTCCTCCGTCTCGCGCGCGCTCGGCTCCGCTCCTCCATCTCGCGCGCGCTCGTCTCTGCTCTTCGGTCTCACGCGCGCTCGGCTCCGCTCCTCCGTCTCGCGCACGCTTGGCTCTGCTCCTCCGTCTCGCGCACGCTCGGTTCCGCTCCTCCGTCTCGCGCACGCTCGGCTCCGCTCTTCGGTCTCGCGCACGCTCGGCTCCGCTCCTCTGTCTCGCGCGCGATCGGCTCCGCTCCTCCGTCTCGCGCGCGATCGGCTCCGCTCCTTCATCTCCGCACGCTCGTCTCTGCTCTTCGGTCTCACGCACGCTCGGCTCCTCCGTCTCGCGCTCGCTCGGCTCCGCCCCTCCGACTCGCGCACGATGGGCTTTGCTCCTCCGTCTCGCGCACGATCGGCTTTGCTCCTTCATCTCGCGCACGCTCGTCTCTGCTCTTCGGTCTCACGCACGATCGACTCCGCCCCTCCGTCTCGCGCACGCTCAGCTCCGCTCCTCCGTCTCGCGCTCGCTCGGCTCCGCTCCTTCGTCTCGCGCTCGCTCGGCTCCGCTCCTCCGTCTCTTGCGTGCTCGGCTTTGCTCCTTCATCTCGCGCACGCTCGTCTCTGCTCTTCGGTCTCACGCACGCTCGGCTCCGCCCCTCCGACTCGCGCACGATCGGCTTTGCTCCTCCGTCTCGCGCACGATCGGCTTTGCTCCTTCATCTCGCGCACGCTCGTCTCTGCTCTTCGGTCTCACGCACGCTCGGCTCCGCCCCTCCGTCTCGCGCACGATCGGCTCCGCTCCTCCGTCTCGCGCTCGCTCGGCTCCGCTCCTCCGGCTCTTGTGTGCTCGGCTTTGCTCCATCTCGCGCATGCTCGTCTCTGCTCTTCGGTCTCACGCACGCTCGGCTCCGCCCCTCCGTCTCGCGCATGATCGGCTTTGCTCCTCCGTCTCGCGCACGATCGGCTTTCCTCCTTCCTCTCGCGCACGCTCGTCTCTGCTCTTCGGTTTCACGCACGCTCGGCTCCGCTCCTCCGTCTCGCGCTCGCTCGGCTACGCTCCTCCTTCTCTTGCGTGCTCGGCTTTGCTCCTTCATCTCGCGCACGCTCGTCTCTGCTCTTCGGTCTCACGCACGCTCGGCTCCGCCCCTCCGTCTCGCGCGCGCTCGGCTCCGCTCCTCCGTCTCACACACGCTCGGCTCCGCTCCTCCGTCTCGCACACACTTGGCTCGGCTCTGCGCCTCCATCTCGCACACACTCGGCTCCGCTCTTCGGTCTCACACTCACGCTCGGCTCCGCTCCTCCATCTCACACACACTCGGCTCCACTTCTCCGTCTCACACATGCTCGGCTCAGCTCTGCTCCTCCATCTCGCACACGCTCAGCTCTGCTCCTCCATCTCGCACACACTCGGCTCCGCTCTTTGGTCTTACACTCACGCTCGGCTCCGCTCCTCCATCTCACACACGCTCGGCTCAGCTCCTTCATCTCGCACATGCTCGTCTCTGCTCTTCGGTCTCACACACACACTCGGCTCTGCTCCTCCGTCTCACACACACGCTCGACTCCGCTCCTCCGTCTCACGCACGCTCGGCTCCGCTTCTCCGTCTCGCGCACGCTCGGCTCCTCCGTCTCGCGCACGCTCGTCTCCGCTCTTTGGTCTCACGCACGCTCGGCTCCGCTCCTCCGTCTCGCGCGCGATCGGCTCTGCTTCTCCGTCTCGCTCGCGATCGGCTTTGCTCCTTCTTCTCCGCACGCTCGTCTCTACTCTTCGGTCTCACGCACGCTCGGTTCCGCTCCTCCGTCTCGCGCTCGCTCGGCTCCGCTCCTCCGTCTCGCGCTCGCTCGGCTCCGCTCCTCCGTCTCTTGTGTGCTCGACTTTGCTCCTTCATCTCGCGCACGCTCGTCTCTGCTATTCGGTCTCATGCACGCTCGGCTCCGCCCCTCCGACTCGCGCACGATCGGCTTTGCTCCTCCGTCTCGCGCACGATCGGCTTTGCTCCTTCGTCTCGCGCACGCTCGTCTCTGCTCTTCGGTCTCACGCACGCTCGGCTCCGCCCCTCCGTCTCGCGCACGATCGGCTCCGCCCCTCCGTCTCGCGCGCGATCGGCTTTGCTCCTTCATCTCCGCACGCTCGTCTCTGCTCTTCGGTCTCACGCACGCTCGGCTCCGCTCCTCCGTCTCGCGCTCGCTCGGCTCTGCTCCTCCGTCTCGCGCTCGCTCGGCTCCGGTCCTCCATCTCTTGCGTGCTCGGCTTTGCTCCTTCATCTCGCACACGCTCGTCTCTGCTCTTGGGTCTCACGCACGCTCGGCTCCGCCCCTCCGACTCGCGCACGATCGGCTTTGCTCCTCCGTCTCGCGCACGATCGGCTTTGCTCCTTCATCTCGCGCACGCTCGGCTCCGCTCCTCCGTCTCGCGCTCGCTCGGCTCCGCTCCTCCGTCTCTTGCGTGCTCGGCTCCGCTCCTCCGTCTCTTGCGTGCTCGGCTCCCCTCCTCCGTCTCTTGCGTGCTCGGCTTTGCTCCTTCATCTCGCGCACGCTCGTCTCTGCTCTTCGGTCTCACGCACGCTCGGCTCCGCTCCTCCGTCTCGCGCACGCTCGGCTCCGCCCCTCCGTCTCGCTCACGCTCGGCTCCGCTCCTCCGTCTCGCACGCGATCGGCTTTGCTCCTTCATCTCCGCACGCTCGGCTCCGCTCCTCTGTCTCGCGTACGCTCGGCTCCGCTCCTCCGTCTCTTGCGTGCTCGGCTCCGCTCCTCCGTCTCTTGCGTGCTCGGCTCCGCTCCTCCGTCTCTTGCGTGCTCGGCTCCCCTCCTCCGTCTCTTGCGTGCTCGGCTTTGCTCCTTCATCTCGCGCACGCTCGTCTCTGCTCTTCGGTCTCACGCACGCTCGGCTCCGCTCCTCCGTCTCGCGCACGCTCGGCTCCGCCCCTCCGTCTCGCTCACGCTCGGCTCCGCTCCTCCGTCTCGCACGCGATCGGCTTTGCTCCTTCATCTCCGCACGCTCGGCTCCGCTCCTCTGTCTCGCGTACGCTCGGCTCCGCTCCTCCGTCTCTTGCGTGCTCGGCTCCGCTCCTCCGTCTCTTGCGTGCTCGGCTTTGCTCCTTCATCTCGCGCGCGCTCGTCTCTGCTCTTCGGTCTCACGCACGCTCGGCTCCGCTCCTCCGTCTCGCGCACGCTCGGCTCCGCCCCTCCGTCTCGCTCACGCTCGGCTCCGCTCCTCCGTCTAGCACGCGATCGGCTTTGCTCCTTCATCTCCGCACGCTCGGCTCCGCTCCTCCGTCTAGCATGCGATCGGCTTTGCTCCTTCATCTCCGCACGCTCGTCTCTGCTCTTCGGTCTCACGCACGCTCGGCTCCGCTCCCCCGTCTCGCACTCGCTCGGCTTCGCTCCTCCGTCTCGCGCTCGCTCGGCTCCGCTCCTCCGGCTCTTGCGTGCTCGGCTTTGCTCCATCTCGCGCATGCTCATCTCTGCTCTTCGGTCTCACGCACGCTCGGCTCCGCCCCTCCGTCTCGCGCACGATCGGCTTTGCTCCTCCGTCTCGCGCACGATCGGCTTTGCTCCTTCGTCTCGCGCACGCTCGTCTCTGCTCTTCGGTCTCGCGCACGCTCGGCTCCGTTCCTCCGTCTCGCGCACGATCGGCTTTGCTCCTCCGTCTCGCGCACGATCGGCTTTGCTCCTTCATCTCGCGCATGCTAGTCTCTGCTCTTCGGTCTCACGCACGCTCGGCTCCGTCCTTCCGTCTCGCACACGCTCGGCTCCGCTCCTCCGTCTCGCGCGCGATTGGCTTTGTTCCTTCATCTCCGCACGCTCGTCTCTGCTCTTCGGTCTCACGCACGCTCAGCTCCGCTCCTCCGTCTCGCGCTCGCTCGGCTACGCTCCTTCATCTCGCGCACGCTCGTCTCTGCTCTTCGGTCTCACGCACGCTCGGCTCCGCTCCTCCATCTCACGCTCGCTCGGCTACGCTCCTCCGTCTCTTGCGTGCTCGGCTTTGCTCCTTCATCTCGCGCACCCTTGTCTCTGCTCTTCGGTCTCACGCACGCTCGGCTCCGCTCCTCCGTCTTGCGCGCGCTCGGCTCCGCTCCTCCGCCTCGCGCGCGCTCGGCTCCGCTCCTCCGTCTCGCGCGCGCTCGGCTCCGCCCCTCCGTCTCGCGCGCGCTCGGCTCCGCCCCTCCGTCTCGCGCACGCTCGTCTCTGCTCTTCGGTCTCACGCACGCTCGGCTCCGCCCCTCTGTCTCGCGCTCGCTCGACTCCGCTCCTCCGTCTCTTGCGTACTCGGCTTTGCTCCTTCATCCCGCGCATGCTCGTCTCTGCTCTTCGGTCTCACGCACGCTCGGCTCCGTCCTTCCGTCTCGCGCACGATCGGCTTTGCTCCTTCATCTCGCGCACGCTCGGCTCCGCTCCTCCGTCTCGCGCTCGCTCGGCTCCGCTCCTCCGTCTCTTGCGTGCTCGGCTCCGCTCCTCCGTCTCTTGCGTGCTCGGCTCCGCTCCTCCGTCTCTTGCGTGCTCGGCTTTGCTCCTTCATCTCGCGCACGCTCGTCTCTGCTCTTCGGTCTCACGCACGCTCGGCTCCGCTCCTCCGTCTCGCGCACGCTCGGCTCCGCCCCTCCGTCTCGCTCACGCTCGGCTCCGCTCCTCCGTCTCGCACGCGATCGGCTTTGCTCCTTCATCTCCGCACGCTCGGCTCCGCTCCTCTGTCTCGCGTACGCTCGGCTCCGCTCCTCCGTCTCTTGCGTGCTCGGCTCCGCTCCTCCGTCTCTTGCGTGCTCGGCTTTGCTCCTTCATCTCGCGCACGCTCGTCTCTGCTCTTCGGTCTCACGCACGCTCGGCTCCGCTCCTCCGTCTCGCGCACGCTCGGCTCCGCCCCTCCGTCTCGCTCACGCTCGGCTCCGCTCCTCCGTCTAGCACGCGATCGGCTTTGCTCCTTCATCTCCGCACGCTCGGCTCCGCTCCTCCGTCTAGCATGCGATCGGCTTTGCTCCTTCATCTCCGCACGCTCGTCTCTGCTCTTCGGTCTCACGCACGCTCGGCTCCGCTCCCCCGTCTCGCACTCGCTCGGCTTCGCTCCTCCGTCTCGCGCTCGCTCGGCTCCGCTCCTCCGGCTCTTGCGTGCTCGGCTTTGCTCCATCTCGCGCATGCTCATCTCGGCTCTTCGGTCTCACGCACGCTCGGCTCCGCCCCTCCGTCTCGCGCACGATCGGCTTTGCTCCTCCGTCTCGCGCACGATCGGCTTTGCTCCTTCGTCTCGCGCACGCTCGTCTCTGCTCTTCGGTCTCGCGCACGCTCGGCTCCGTTCCTCCGTCTCGCGCACGATCGGCTTTGCTCCTCCGTCTCGCGCACGATCGGCTTTGCTCCTTCATCTCGCGCATGCT
Organism: Eleutherodactylus coqui; assembly: GCF_035609145.1. NCBI lineage: Eukaryota > Metazoa > Chordata > Amphibia > Anura > Eleutherodactylidae > Eleutherodactylus > Eleutherodactylus coqui. Next base: position 272,294,804 of record NC_089840.1, on the reverse strand, counting down.
AGTCTCTGCTCTTCGGTCTCACGCACGCTCGGCTCCGTCCTTCCGTCTCGCACACGCTCGGCTCCGCTCCTCCGTCTCGCGCGCGATTGGCTTTGTTCCTTCATCTCCGCACGCTCGTCTCTGCTCTTCGGTCTCACGCACGCTCAGCTCCGCTCCTCCGTCTCGCGCTCGCTCGGCTATGCTCCTTCATCTCGCGCACGCTCGTCTCTGCTCTTCGGTCTCACGCACGCTCGGCTCCGCTCCTCCATCTCACGCTCGCTCGGCTACGCTCCTCCGTATCTTGCGTGCTCGGCTTTGCTCCTTCATCTCGCGCACCCTTGTCTCTGCTCTTCGGTCTCACGCACGCTCGGCTCCGCTCCTCCGTCTTGCGCGCGCTCGGCTCCGCTCCTCCGCCTCGCGCGCGCTCGGCTCCGCTCCTCCGTCTCGCGCGTGCTCGGCTCCGCCCCTCCGTCTCGCGCGCGCTCGGCTCCGCTCCTCCGTCTCTTGCGTGCTCGGCTTTGCTCCTTCATCTCGCGCACGCTCGTCTCTGCTCTTCGGTCTCACGCACGCTCGGCTCCGCTCCTCCGTCTCGCGCACGCTCGGCTCCGCCCCTCCGTCTCGCTCACGCTCGGCTCCGCTCCTCCGTCTAGCACGCGATCGGCTTTGCTCCTTCATCTCCGCACGCTCGGCTCCGCTCCTCCGTCTAGCATGCGATCGGCTTTGCTCCTTCATCTCCGCACGCTCGTCTCTGCTCTTCGGTCTCACGCACGCTCGGCTCCGCTCCCCCGTCTCGCACTCGCTCGGCTTCGCTCCTCCGTCTCGCGCTCGCTCGGCTCCGCTCCTCCGGCTCTTGCGTGCTCGGCTTTGCTCCATCTCGCGCATGCTCATCTCGGCTCTTCGGTCTCACGCACGCTCGGCTCCGCCCCTCCGTCTCGCGCACGATCGGCTTTGCTCCTCCGTCTCGCGCACGATCGGCTTTGCTCCTTCGTCTCGCGCACGCTCGTCTCTGCTCTTCGGTCTCGCGCACGCTCGGCTCCGTTCCTCCGTCTCGCGCACGATCGGCTTTGCTCCTCCGTCTCGCGCACGATCGGCTTTGCTCCTTCATCTCGCGCATGCTAGTCTCTGCTCTTCGGTCTCACGCACGCTCGGCTCCGTCCTTCCGTCTCGCACACGCTCGGCTCCGCTCCTCCGTCTCGCGCGCGATTGGCTTTGTTCCTTCATCTCCGCACGCTCGTCTCTGCTCTTCGGTCTCACGCACGCTCAGCTCCGCTCCTCCGTCTCGCGCTCGCTCGGCTATGCTCCTTCATCTCGCGCACGCTCGTCTCTGCTCTTCGGTCTCACGCACGCTCGGCTCCGCTCCTCCATCTCACGCTCGCTCGGCTACGCTCCTCCGTATCTTGCGTGCTCGGCTTTGCTCCTTCATCTCGCGCACCCTTGTCTCTGCTCTTCGGTCTCACGCACGCTCGGCTCCGCTCCTCCGTCTTGCGCGCGCTCGGCTCCGCTCCTCCGCCTCGCGCGCGCTCGGCTCCGCTCCTCCGTCTCGCGCGTGCTCGGCTCCGCCCCTCCGTCTCGCGCGCGCTCGGCTCCGCCCCTCCGTCTCGCGCACGCTCGTCTCTGCTCTTCGGTCTCACGCACGCTCGGCTCCGCCCCTCTGTCTCGCGCTCGCTCGACTCCGCTCCTCCGTCTCTTGCGTGCTCGGCTTTGCTCCTTCATCTCGCGCACCCTTGTCTCTGCTCTTCGGTCTCACGCACGCTCGGCTCCGCTCCTCCGCCTCACGCGCGCTCGGCTCGGCTCCGCTCCTCCGTCTCGCGCGCGCTCGGCTCCGCTCCTCCGTCTCGCGCGCGCTCGGCTCCGCTCCTCCGTCTCGCGCGCGCTCGGCTCCGCTCCTCCGTCTCGCGCGCGATCGGCTTTGCTCCTCCGTCTCGCGCACGCTCGTCTCTGCTCTTCGGTCTCACGCACGCTCGGCTCCGCCCCTCTGTCTCGCACTCGCTCGACTCCGCTCCTCCGTCTCTTGCGTACTCGGCTTTGCTCCTTCATCTCGCGCATGCTCGTCTCCGCCCCTCCGTCTCGCGCGCGATCGTCTCCGCTCCTCCGTCTCGCGCGCGATCGGCTCCGCTCCTCCGTCTCGCGCGCGATCGGCTCCGCTCCTCCGTCTCTTGCGTGCTCGGCTTTGCTCCATCTCGCGCACGCTCGTCTCTGCTCTTCGGTCTCACGCACGCTCGGCTCCGCCCCTCCGTCTCGCGCACGATCGGCTTTGCTCCTCCGTCTAGCGCACGATCGGCTTTGCTCCTTCATCTCGTGCACGCTCGTCTCTGCTCTTCGGTCTCGCGCACGCTCGGCTCCGCTCCTCCGTCTCGCGCACGCTCGGCTCCGCTCCTCCGTCTCGCACGCGATCGGCTCCGCTCCTCCGTCTCGCACGCGATCGGCTCCGCTCCTCCGTCTCGCACGCGATCGGCTCCGCTCCTCCGTCTCTTGCGTACTCGGCTTTGCTCCTTCATCCCGCGCATGCTCGTCTCTGCTCTTCGGTCTCACGCACGCTCGACTCCGTCCTTCCGTCTCGCACACGCTCGGCTCCTCCGTCTCGCGCGCGATCGGCTTTGCTCCTTCATCTCCGCACGCTCGTCTCTGCTCTTCGGTCTCACGCACGCTCAGCTCCGCTCCTCCGTCTCGCGCTCGCTCGGCTACGCTCCTTCATCTAGCGCACGCTCGTCTCTGCTCTTCGGTCTCACGCACGCTCGGCTCCGCTCCTCTGTCTCTTGCGTGCTCGGCTTTGCTCCTTCATCTCGCGCACCCTTGTCTCTGCTCTTCGGTCTCACGCACGCTCGGCTCCGCTCCTCCGTCTTGCGCACGCTCGGCTCCGCTCCTCCGCCTCACGCGCGCTCGGCTCGGCTCCGCTCCTCCGTCTCGCGCGCGCTCGGCTCCGCTCCTCCGTCTCGCGCGCGATCGGCTTTGCTCCTCCGTCTCGCACACGCTCGTCTCTGCTCTTCGGTCTCACGCACGCTCGGCTCCGCCCCTCTGTCTCGCGCTCGCTCGACTCCGCTCCTCCGTCTCTTGCGTACTCGGCTTTGCTCCTTCATCTCGCGCGTGCTCGTCTCCGCCCCTCCGTCTCGCGCGCGATCGGCTCCGCTCCTCCGTCTCGCGCGCGATCGGCTCCGCTCCTCCGTCTCGCGCACGATCGGCTCCGCTCCTTCGTCTCTTGCGTGCTCGGCTTTGCTCCATCTCGCGCACGCTCGTCTCTGCTCTTCGGTCTCACGCACGCTCGGCTCCGCCCCTCCGTCTCGCGCACGATCGGCTTTGCTCCTCCGTCTAGCGCACGATCGGCTTTGCTCCTTCATCTCGCGCACGCTCGTCTCCGCTCTTCGGTCTCGCGCACGCTCGGCTCCGCTCCTCCGTCTCGCGCGCGCTCGGCTCCGCTCCTCCGTCTCGCGCGCGCTCGGCTCCGCTCCTCCGTCTCGCACGCGATCGGCTCCGCTCCTCCGTCTCGCACGCGATCGGCTCCGCTCCTCCGTCTCTCGCCCGCTCTTCTCTGATCTTCGGTCTCACGCACGCTCGGCTCCGCCCCTCCGTCTCGCGCTCGCTCGACTCCGCTCCTCCGTCTCTTGCGTGCTCGGCTTTGCTCCTTCATCTCCGCACGCTCGTCTCTGCTCTTCGGTCTCACGCACGCTCGGCTCCGCTCCTCCGTCTCCCGCTTGCTCGTCTCCGCTCCTCCGTCTCTTGCGTGCTCGGCTTTGCTCCTTCATCTCACGCACGCTCGTCTCTGTTCTTCGGTCTCACGCACACTCGGCTCCGCCCCTCCGTCTCGCGCACGATCGGCTTTGCTCCTCCGTCTCGCGCACGATCGGCTTTGCTCCTTCATCTCGCGCACACGCTCGTCTCTGCTCTTCGGTCTCGCGCACGCTTGGCTCCGCTCCTCCGTCTCGCGCGCGATTGGCTTTGCTCCTTCATCTCCGCACGCTCGGCTCCTCCCCTCCGTCTCGCGCGCGATCGGCTCCGCTGCTCCGTCTCGCGCGCGATCGGCTCCGCTCCTCCGTCTCGCGCGCGATCGGCTCCGCTCCTCCGTGTCGCGCGCGATCGGCTTTGCTCCTTCATCTCCGCACGCTCGGCTCCGCTCCTCCGTCTCGCGCGCGATCGGCTCCGCTGCTCCGTCTCGCGCGCGATCGGCTCCGCTGCTCCGTCTCGCGCGCGATCGGCTCCGCTGCTCCGTCTCGCGCGCGATCGGCTCCGCTGCTCCGTCTCGCGCGCGATCGGCTCCGCTGCTCCGTCTCGCGCGCGATCGGCTCCGCTCCTCCGTCTCGCGCGCGATCGGCTCCGCTCCTCCGTCTCGCGCGCGATCGGCCCCGCTCCTCCGTCTCGCGCTCGCTCGGCCCCGCTCCTCCGTCTCGCGCTCGCTCGGCCCCGCTCCTCCGTCTCGCGCTCGCTCGGCCCCGCTCCTCCGTCTCGCGCTCGCTCGGCCCCGCTCCTCCGTCTCGCGCTCGCTCGGCCCCGCTCCTCCGTCTCGCACTCGCTCGGCCCCGCTCCTCCGTCTTGCACACGCTTGGCTCGGCCCCGCTCCTCCGTCTCGCACTCGCTCGGCCCCGCTCCTCCGTCTCGCACTCGCTCGGCCCCGCTCCTCCGTCTCGCACTCGCTCGGCTCTGCTCCCCTGTTACACACTCACTTGGCTTTGCTCCTCCGTCTCACACACGCTCGGCTCCGCTCCTCCGTCTCACACACGCTCGGCTCCGCTCTTCCGTCTCCCACACACTCGGCTCCGCTCCTCTGTCTTGCACACGCTCGGCCCCGCTCCTCCGTCTCGCACACGCTTGGCTCGGCCCCGCTCCTTCGTCTCGCACACGCTCGGCCCCGCTCCTCCGTCTCGCACTCGCTCGGCTCCGCTCCCCTGTTACACACTCACTTGGCTTTGCTCCTTCATCTCACACACACACTCGGCTCCGCTCCTCTGTCTCGCACGCGCTCGGCCCCGCTCCTCCGTCTCACACACGCTTGGCTCGGCCCCGCTCCTTCGTCTCGCACACGCTCGGCCCCGCTCCTCCGTCTCGCACTCGCTCGTCCCCGCTCCTCCGTCTCGCACTCGCTCGGCTCCGCTTCTCCGTCTCACACACGCTCGGCTCCGCTTCTCCGTCTCACACACGCTCGGCTCTGCTCCATCCACTCTCTGAATACATCCTCACACAGCAGAGTCCTGCATCCACTGAGGGAAGAGACCTGGTCATGTGACCCCTTGTCTCCTCCCACACACTGATCACATGACGGTGACATCATCACAGGTGCTGTAAGCACAGAGCAACCCCAGGGATCCTGTCCAGTTGCAGGTGGAGGTATGTGGGGTATCCAGCACTGGGGGCACGTAGCATTAACCCTTTCATAAACGTTGTTAGAAGTAGCCGCTGTTTTACTGGCGCTCAGACCCCTCAGGCTGCTGTCGCCGCGGCGTTGGGGGCCGTTCAGGGTTCTCATCTCTCTGCTCTGTTTTTGAAGGGAGAATGAAGTAAAAGTGAAAGAAACGGATCCATTTTTTTCTCAGTTGATTTCAATGGGGTTTATAAAAAAACACAAAGCAAATGGAAAGCCTTCGATGAGGCGGGTGCCCACGGCCTGCATACAATGTATATGGGCTGCGGGTATATCCGTGACCATAGAGTACAATGGGCTCTATGTTGTGGATATCAGCGGTAAAATAGAACCTTCTGCGTTCTGTTTTCTGCGAGTGGTTCACGTAATTCCGACCCGCTAATGTGAGCGGAATTGTGTAATCCAGTGCATGTGATTGATCCGTGTATTACTACAGCTCAAACGCATGCCGAATCTGTAATTCCTAAAGTAGATCGCTACCTTTTTATCACGTGACCGGAGATCACCAGTCACTGCTCCAGGCTCTTGGCAACCATTGGTAGCCAGTGGCAAGGACATTTTACATTTCCCGGGCTCGCCAACTCCTGCACATGTGTCCAGCATTTTGCAGGAGAGGTAAGTCCGTGGAGAAGGATCGCGTCGGGGTTCAAATGTGGAGGCCTCTGATAAGAAGTTTCACCGATGCGATCAGTTAGGGAAGATTAAACTTCAACCTTTTTTTGTAACTTTTACGTGATCACCATTAGCCATTGGATAACGGAGATCATGTGACCGGGGACCACTCACTGCAGCCCTCAGTCACTGCTCCAGGCTTTCGGATACCTTTTGTAGCCAAGATCAAGGAGATTTTAAATTCCCTGTGCTCTCTCCAGCTTCTGCGCTTGCGTCCACCATTTTGCTGATGGGTGCATGTGCAGGGGAACGTTCGCAGATAAATCTGGGAGCCTTAGGTACGAATTTCATTTTCCTGCATGGATACGATGAGAGATGAGCGAGCGTACTCGTCCGAGCTTGATACTTGTTCGAGTATTAGGGTACTCGAGACAAACACCACGCGGTACTCGAGTCAATTTCATTTCTCTTCCCCGCATGTTTAGCGCCATTTTCTAGGCAATAGACATGCAGGGAAGGCAGTACCACTTCCTGCTGTGACGTGCCAGCCCTCTGCCAGTGAGTGGCTGGCAGGATCAGGTGAAGTTGCCCTTGTTATTAGCACTGTCCACTGGCTGTATAGTTTTCTGCCCCTGTGCAGAGCGTCGCACAATACCCTTTCCTTGGGGGGGTTTGAGGTAGCCGCAGTTATCAGCACTATCCACTGGCTTTATAGTTTTCTCCCACTCCATACAGCATATCTTATATACAAGGCTCTGTGAGCGGTAAATGACCCCTCGGTATCAGCACAAGACAGCAGTTTAATTTTTTTCCGGTCACAGTATAGAGCCTCCAGTATCTACTAGTCTCTGTGTGCGGTGAATTAGCCACAGTTCTCAGCGCTATACGGTGGGGTAATTTATTTCGTCCCAGCTCTATCCTTAATCTGACATGATGAGGAGTATTGCGAGAACGTGGATGCGGGCGCAGTCATCCAAGTGAGGGTGTGGGCACAGGCTGAGGTCGTGGGCGGGGTGCATCACAGCCGGCTGCTGAGGGATTAGGAGAGTGCCAAGTCCATATACTCCCCAGCTTCATATCACAATTTGCGGGTCTGCGTGGTAGACCTTTAATACAAGAAGAGCAGTGTGAGCAGGTCCTGTCGTGGATGGCAGAAAACGCGTCTAGCAATGTATAAAACACTCAGTCTTCTACGCAGTCCACTACTCCCGGCCTAGGGACTGCACCCCTCAATCCTCTGGCTGCTGCTCCTCCTTCCTCCCAGCCTATACACTCCAGGAAAATGACAGATTCTGAGCAGGCAGACTCCCAGGAACTGTTCTTGGGTCCCTGCCCTGAGTGGGAAAAAACAGTTAGTCTCTCACCTGAGGCGTTTGTTGTGACCGATGCCCAATCTTTGGAAAATTCCCGCAGTGCGGGTGATGAGGCTGGGGACTTCCAGCAACTGTCTCAAGAGCTTTTTGTGGATGAGGATGATGAGACACAGTTGTCTGTCAGTGAGGTAGTAGTAAGGGCAGTAAGTCCAAGGAAGGAGTGCACAGAGCATTCAGAGGAAGAGCTGCTGGACTATGAGGTGACTGACCCCACCTGGCTTGCTAAGCCTACTGAAGACAGGGCTTCAGAGGGGGAGGCAAGTGCAGCAGCAGGACAGGTTGGAAGAGGCACTGGGGTGGCCAGGGGTAGAGGCAGGCCCAGAGCCAAGAATACCCCAACTGTTTCCCACAGCACTCCCTCGCAGCAAGCCTTCGTGCAGAGGGCTAGATGTTCAAAGGTGTGGATGTTTTTAGTGAGAGTGCAGACGACCGATGAACAGTGGTGTGCAACCTGTGCCGCACAAAGATCAGCCGGGGAGCCACCACTACCAGCCTCACCCCCACCAGCATGCGTAGGCATATGATGGCCAAGCACCCCACAAGGTGCCTCTTCCCCTGTGCCACAACCTGCCACTCAGATCCATCCCCCTCCCAGGACGCGGGCACGAGCGCCTCCCAGCCTGCACCCACACCATCACCTCCATGGTATCCACACGGCCCCTAGCAATGTCTCCCAGTGCAGCGTTCAGCTGTCGCTAACCCAAGCGTTGGAGCAAAAGCAGAAATACGCTGCCACGCACCCGCACGCACAAGCTCTAAATGTGCACATTGCCAAATTAATCAGCCTGGAGATGCTGCCGTATAGGCTTGTGGAAAAGGAGGCTTTCAAAAAAATGATGTCGGCTGCGGTCCCGCTCTACTCGGTCCCCAGTCACCACTATTTTTCCTGGTGTGCCATCCCACTTTGTAAGAAATCTTACTTTTTAGTATAGTGTGCTCTGTCTGCAATTTTCACAGGGGAGTAAAAGTCACAAATTTTTTGCTGGGGTCCGTAGTTGATCCAATGCCCCACGTTGGCCGCCAAAAATGTTAGTGCAATCCCATAATTGCTATACGATAGGCTATTGGGGTCCAAATTCAATTGTTTAGAGGTAAGCTTGTTAGGTCCAGGAGACCAGAGGTATGCCTCCCTGAAGAGGTGCGTTTTTAGAGCATGTCTCAAGTTGTGTGTATCAGGGATTGTTCGGATAGTTTTGGGTAGTGTGTTCCAGAGGACTGGTGCTGCTCTGGAGAAGTCTTGGAGGTAGGAATGAGAGGTTTGAGTTAAAGGGGCACTCGATTTGATATCGCTAGTGGAGCATAGGGCGCGGGCTGGGTGTTGGATTGAAATGAGGGAGGCAATGTAGGGCAGCGTGGTGGATGAAGATAATGAGTTTAAATTGAATTCTATATTTAATGGGCAGCCTGAGCAGTGACCGGCACAGGGATTGCAGTCTCTAGGACAGGGAGCATGTTATCATGCGGAGTACAGTGGGGTTTGGTTTAGGAGATATGGTATGCCTCCCTGAAGATGTGCATTTTTAGGGCACGCCTGAAGTTTTGTGTTCTAGAGGACTAGTGCTGCTCTGGAGAAGTCTTGGAGGTGGGAATGTGAGGTTTGAGTTAAAGGGGGCTTCATCTGATTTTGTTAGTAGAGGACGCGGGCTGGACGGTGGATTGAGATGAGGGAAGCAGTGTAGGGTGGAGCAGTACTGTGGAGAGCTTTGTGGATGAGGATATTGATTTTGAATTGAATTCTATATTTGATGGCAGCCAGTGCAGTGACTGGCACAGGACAGAGGTGCCCAAGTAGCGGCTGGACAGGAAAATGAGCCTGGCTGCCGCATTCAGGATGGATTGGGGAGGGGAAAGTCTGGTGCAGGGGAGGCAGATCAACAGCGAGTTGCAACAATCAAGCTGACGGTGGATTAGGGCAACAGTGAGTGTTTTTAGCGTGTCCTTGGTAAGAAAAGGGCAGTTTCTTGTGATGTTCTTGAGGTGCAGCTGACCTGTTCGGGTAAGACATTGGAGAGATCGTAGTAAAACATAACTCCAAGACAGTGGGCGTGTTGGGAGTTATGGTGGTGCCACATACTGAGATGGAGATGTCAGGATGAGGTCGGTTAGTAGAGGATAGAAACACCATTAGTTCAGTTTTTCAGAGGTTCAATTTTAGGTAGAGAGGATATAATATTACAGACAGAGGACAGACAGTCAGTGGTGTTCTGAAGGAATGGTTCAGAGATGTCATGGGAAGAGGCATATAACTGGGTGTCATCAGTAAAGAGATGTACTGGAAGCCAAATCTGAGAATTTGTCTAATAGGGGCTATGTTGATGGAGAAAAAGAGGGGGCTGAGGACCGATTCCTGGGGAGCCACAACAACAAGGTGAAGAAGGGGGGGGGGGGGGGTGGAGCCCGCAAAGGATATACTGAGTCAGTGGTAAGATAGATAGGAGTACCAGGAGAGAGCCGTGTCTTTATTTCAATGGAGCAAAGCATACTGAGGAGGAGATTGTGGTCAACGGTGTCAAATGCTCCATAGAGATCGAGGAGGATCAGTAGGGAGTAGTCACTTTTTGATTTAGCCATCAGGAGGTTATTTGACACTTTAGTAAGAGCGGTTTCTGTCGAGTTTAGTGGGTGGAAGCCGGACTGTAGGGGCTCAAGAAGAGTTTTCTGATAGATAGCTTATAAGGTGGGAGTAGTCTAAGCATTTTAATAGTTTGGAGATAAAGGGGAGATTTGAGATAGGTCAGTAGTTGGCAGCATTGGTCAAGTTAAGAGTTGGTTTATTTAGCAGTGGGGATATGATAGCATGGATGAGAAAATGCTCACTCGTCAGAGAGAGTTTGAATATAGTGATGAGGTGGAAGATGACCACCAGGAAGAGGGATTGGAGAAGCTGTGAGGGAAGAGGGTCGCTAGCGCAGGTGGTGGGACGAGCAGAGGAAAGCAATCTGGAGACTTCTTCCTCTATGTGTGAACATACTATAAAGGGGTTTTCCGAGCAAATACTGTTGATGACCTCTCCGGATTGGTCATGAATAGTTGATTGCCAGCGATCCACCACTCAGGATTCCTTGCGATCAGCTGATCATCTGGTCTGCTGTCAGTGGAATGGGGCTGGACTCCTGGACCCGCTGCATTGATTGCTGGCCAGGCGATCAGCTGAGCAGCAGATCCATGAGGATCAATTATTGATGACCAATCCTGATGATGATTATTCAATAGTATTTGCCTGGAAAACCCCTTTGATATCTCCTCACACATTTCCCCTTATGATCTCCAGTAGTTGTATTATTACGGGGGGGTTTTGTATGATGTTACATTGTCTTCTCTTCTCTCCATTCAGGATCCTCAGCTGATATCTTCTCTATCAGATAATTATCCTGATTGACCCAACAAGTATGGAGAGGAAGAGGGACAAGATGGCGGAGAGTATATTCACCCTCACCCTAGAGATACTCTTCCGGCTTACAGGAGAGGTGAGAGATTCTGGGGATGACGTCACCTTCCATCATTCTTATGTTTGTAAAAGTTGACCTGACCGCCTCGTAGCTTGGCAGATGCAACCTCACTGATGGTATCACCATTCTTGTTGTATCTCTACTGGCCTCTGTTGCCCCCATACAGGCTATCCTTAGATTCAAGTCCCAGCGCCTTGAATATGCCAAGTGGATGGTCTCCTCTACTCACTGTCAACCACATCTGTAAAACACAGTTTTAAAGTTCAACACTTTTTTTCCCTTAAGACATTTCATCTCAAAAAATGTACACGTTTAGTGTGTGGAAACCTTCAGCTAAATGTTTCTATCTATTTTTTTTTTTACTACAATGTTAAAAAATATAAGTATGCTTCCAAGCTTTTTTTTTGGTTGGACACACAAGGGCAGTCGGCCGCGCCGTTCAGTCTCATAATAAAATGTATGGAAACCTGTTCCTGCCTAAACGTAGTCAAACGTATGCTTTGCTTGACTAGGTTTAACCCACTAGAGCCTACGGGTCAGTTAAACGCTACACTTTCATCTGTTTTCCGGTGCAGTGGTCGCCTGTTGTTAACATGATGTCATCACTGCAGGCGATTAAACAAAGTCCAGCAGAATCTTAATGGCGGCATTAGATCGAATACAGAAGGCTTGTTTTATGTAATTTCTCTGCATTGCTCAGTTCTTTTTATCATGAAATCGGACAACCCCTCTAATACCAGATGATATGATGGGAGAGATGAAGGACTCTGGGAATGTCTGCAGGGATATTTATGGATGTATCTCCCCATAAACAGGATTACACGGTAGTGAAGAAGACTTCTAGTGATGGCTGTCAGGGCCCGGTGTCTGATGGATGGGGAAGACCCCTGAGCCCAATCACAGGGCCTCCACCTCACCCCCTGATACTGGAGGAGATCAATGAGCAGGAGATCCTAGAACTCACCAACAAGATGATTGAGCTGCTGACTGGAGAGGTGACGCTGCTGGGAATGCTGGGACATTATACAGTAACGCTATGGCGTTATAACGTGTCTGGGTGATGACGGTATCATTGTGTTGTCAGGTTCCTATAAGGTGTCAGGACGTCACTGTCTATTTCTCCATGGAGGAGTGGGAGTATATAGAAGGACACAAGGATCTGTACAAGGACGTCATGATGGAGGACCACCAGCGCCCCCCATCACCAGGTAATAGACAGGACTAAATCCACACGGCCTTTATTATTTGTATGGAGAGAATGAATTCAGTGGCTGTCTGTGTTTTCTGCAGGTAGATCCAGTAAGAGAACCGCAGCGGAGAGATGTCCCCGGCCTCTTCTTCCACAGGATGATCAGGTAATGTTCCTGTCTTCAGTACTGCGGCCGTGAATGTCTTGTTTTCTCCAGTAATATTATGTAATTTATAATTTTTTAAAGGGAATGCTTAATCAGATAATGACCTCTTGTATAAATCAAGTTTTATGTTAAAAGGCTACTATGGCAAAAACACATTTTTCCATTTCTGCCCCCTCATCTGATTGCCTGTCACACTCTGGAGGTCTCCTCTGTATATTGCAGCCACTTCCATGCAGTGCAGCCTCCTGTCGGATACTCATCAGGCATCATCTAGATGGTGAAATTTTTGCTTTCTCATCAATCCTATGATTCATCACCGTAGCATTAGCTAGAGCCTGTACCATTTCTGCCTGCTCGGTGGGCCGTTCAATTTAACATTATCTACTATATTCTTATAATTAAGCTAAAGCCCATAACTATACAGTCAGCAGGATGAGCTGTGATCTCTTCCACTATAACTGTATGGCAGGAGCTGTGTGGCAGCTAAATGAGTGCATCAGTGGGTGACATCACTGCTAGTTGCTTGTGCTCGTACAGTGTTTAGACAGACAGATCCCCCTCACTTCTTGCTCAGTTCTTGCTCCGCTCTTCACATAGAAGTGTTTAGATGCAGCGAGAAGTGAGAAAATCAGCGATCATTTTTATGCTGGTTCACAGTGAGTGATAAACAAATAGTGTCACGCTCCGGCACTTGCAGCGTGTAGGATGATGATAATTGTGGTATATGAAATAAAATGGTGTCACAGCGGCGATCACCACAGCTCTTCTGGTAGTAACATCTGCAGCGGAGACCAACACATTGTATGGGGTTGTAGATAATGTAATCTGTCGTGACGCCAGTGCTATATAGCACAATAGTTAGGTGAGAAGAGTCAGTGATACACGGAGGCCAGGGGGTATGAAAATATTAAAATAAACCTTTAGTATAATTTCATCAGAGCAAGTAAAACAGCATTTGTCTCAGTATAGGGTGGAACTGGGCAGCATTTCTTCACAGACATTAGATTGGCAGATCAAATAATTTGCATGGAGGATGGCCGAGGATGTTTGGGAGAGATGAGGTGGCAATATCACCATTTGTATACCGGGGGCTTCTGACCTTTGTCAATCTACAACACAGCCTTTCTGTTACCAGTGTTAGACAGATCTCCATCACTCAGGAGCACTTCACTAGGCCCCTGTCGCTTCTGAGACGTCACTAGGCCCCTGTCGCTTCTGGGACGTCACTAGGCCCCTGTCGCTTCTGGGACGTCACTAGGCCCCTGTCGCTTCTGGGACGTCACTAGGCCCCTGTCGCTTCTGGGACGTCACTAGGCCCCTGTCGCTTCTGGGACGTCACTAGGCCCCTGTCGCTTCTGGGACGTCACTAGGCCCCTGTCGCTTCTGGGACGTCACTAGGCCCCTGTCGCTTCTGGGACGTCACTAGGCCCCTGTCGCTTCTGGGACGTCACTAGGCCCCTGTCGCTTCTGGGACGTCACTAGGCCCCTGTCGCTTCTGGGACGTCACTAGGCCCCTGTCGCTTCTGGGACGTCACTAGGCCCCTGTCGCTTCTGGGACGTCACTAGGCCCCTGTCGCTTCTGGGACGTCACTAGGCCCCTGTCGCTTCTGGGACGTCACTAGGCCCCTGTCGCTTCTGGGACGTCACTAGGCCCCTGTCGCTTCCGGGACGTCACTAGGCCCCTGTCGCTTCCGGGACGTCACTAGGCCCCTGTCGCTTCCGGGACGTCACTAGGCCCCTGTCGCTTCCGGGACGTCACTAGGCCCCTGTCGCTTCCGGGACGTCACTAGGCCCCTGTCGCTTCCGGGTCGTCACTAGGCCCCTGTCGCTTCCGGGACGTCACTAGGCCCCTGTCGCTTCCGGGACGTCACTAGGCCCCTGTCGCTTCCGGGACGTCACTAGGCCCCTGTCGCTTCCGGGACGTCACTAGGCCCCTGTCGCTTCCGGGACGTCACTAGGCCCCTGTCGCTTCCGGGACGTCACTAGGCCCCTGTCGCTTCCGGGACGTCACTAGGCCCCTGTCGCTTCCGGGACGTCACTAGGCCCCTGTCGCTTCCGGGACGTCACTAGGCCCCTGTCGCTTCCGGGACGTCACTAGGCCCCTGTCGCTTCCGGGACGTCACTAGGCCCCTGTCGCTTCCGGGACGTCACTAGGCCCCTGTCGCTTCCGGGACGTCACTAGGCCCCTGTCGCTTCCGGGACGTCACTAGGCCCCTGTCGCTTCCGGGACGTCACTAGGCCCCTGTCGCTTCCGGGACGTCACTAGGCCCCTGTCGCTTCCGGGACGTCACTAGGCCCCTGTCGCTTCCGGGACGTCACTAGGCCCCTGTCGCTTCCGGGACGTCACTAGGCCCCTGTCGCTTCCGGGACGTCACTAGGCCCCTGTCGCTTCCGGGACGTCACTAGGCCCCTGTCGCTTCCGGGACGTCACTAGGCCCCTGTCGCTTCCGGGACGTCACTAGGCCCCTGTCGCTTCCGGGACGTCACTAGGCCCCTGTCGCTTCCGGGACGTCACTAGGCCCCTGTCGCTTCCGGGACGTCACTAGGCCCCTGTCGCTTCCGGGACGTCACTAGGCCCCTGTCGCTTCCGGGACGTCACTAGGCCCCTGTCGCTTCCGGGACGTCACTAGGCCCCTGTCGCTTCCGGGACGTCACTAGGCCCCTGTCGCTTCCGGGACGTCACTAGGCCCCTGTCGCTTCCGGGACGTCACTAGGCCCCTGTCGCTTCTAGGCTGGCTATCAGGCACCTTTACGCTTTACCTTCTATGTACAGAATCACCGTCGGGGATGAACATTTGAAAAGGAGCTTCAGTCCTTCCCTCTCCACAGCTCTCACCCGCTCCGCGATCTGTCTCACGTTGTCTCCTCAGTCTGCCACAGCTCTCTGCCAACTCCTTACTTTAGTGCTGTATGACGCCAACTTGCTGCTTTTCACTCACTACTGACTCTCTGATTTTTTCCTCCGACTGTCTGAATGAAACTTGACTGCTCTCTCCAACCGCCCTGCATGGTCATCACTTTAGTTTTTACTTGAGTGTATTCATGAAGAAAAAAGAAATGCCACAGGAGATGCAGGAGGATAAAACGAGCCCACCACAAAATGTTATCTAACTCAGGAGGCAGCGCAGAGCTGGTTAAAAAAGATTAAAATCGACAAATCACCGGGCCAAGATGGAATAAACCCAAGGGTTCTATGGGAACTATGTGGCATGACAGACCACTATTTCTTATATTTAGGGACACTAGTGAGACCTGGGTTAGACCATTCGATCGGTGTATTGCCAATGTGATTCCAATATACAAAAAGTGGTCAAGAAGGGAGCCTGGTTACTACAGGCCGGTAAGTCTCACTTCAATAATAATTGGAAAAATATTTGAGGGGTCTCAGAGATATGCCATTGTGGAATACTTCAAGGAGAACAATTGTATAACTCCTCACCAGCATGGGTTCATGAGGGGTCGATCATCTCAGACCAATCTGATCAGCTTTTACGATGAAGTAAGCTCTAGGCTGGACCTGGGAGAGTCTATTGATCTCGTATATCTGGATTTCTCTAAAGCATTTGCCGCCGTGCCACATAATAGGCTGATATATAGAATGAGGCAGCTTGGATTGGGTGAAAACGTGTATCTGGGTAAAGAACTGGCTCGGATATAGAAAGCAAAAGGTGGTAATAAATGGTTCATACTCTGATTGGGCCACCATTGGTAGTGGGGTGCCACAGGGATCAGTATTAGGCCCCATGCTGTTCAATATATTTATCAATGACCTGATAGAGGGGCTGCACAGCAAAATATTGATAATTGCAGACTATATCAAATTATACAAGGTAATTAATACAACAGACGACAATTTATAGCTGCAAATGGACCCAGATAAATTGGGGCTTGGCTACAAAAAAGGCAAATGAAGTTCAATATTGACAAATGTAAGGTTATGCACATGAGCAGGAGAAACGGATGTCACCAATATACACTAAATGGGGTACTGCTAGGGAAAAGTGAGATGGAAATAGACCTGGGGGCACTAGTGGACTGTAGATTTAAGTGGAGCAATCAATGTCAGTCAGCTGCTGCAAAAGCTAATAAAGTCTTGGGGTGCATTAAAAGAGGTATAGGGGTGAGGGGTGAGGGATGAGAACATTATCCTCCCACTATATAAGGCACTTGTCAGGCCTCACATGGAATACTGCTTACAGTTCTGGACACCGGTGCTCAGAAAGACATTGCAGTGCTGGAGGGGGTTCAAAGAAGGGCAACTAAACTAATACATGGAATGAGAGGACTGGAATACCCAGAGAGGCATCAAAACTGGGATTATTCACCCTGGAAAAAAGACGGTTAAGGGGCGACCAAATAACGATGTATAAATACATGAGGGGACAATACAAGGGTCTCTCCCAGGATCTGTTTATACCCAGGACTGCGGCGGTAACGAGAGGGCATCCTCTACGTCTGGAAGAAAGCAGGTTTAACCCCTGGGGCTAGCGCGAGATCACATATGATCTCGCGCTATCCCGCAGCGGGAGCCAGCTGTCAGTCACAGCCAGCGTCCCGCTGTTAACCCCTTCCCTGCCGTGATCCAAGTAGATCGCAGCAGGGAAAGAGTTCACAGAGGGACGCCGGCTGTGACTGACAGCGCGCTCCCTCTGTGTCTTCCCGTGATGTTATCGCGAGAGCCCGACCTGTCGCCATGGCAACACGATGCCAGACACTGGCGTCCTGTATTGCCAATGCCTATTATCGCTGTATAAGCGATAAGGCAGGGCAGTAGCCCTGCCATGCCTTATCACAGCGATGGGCAGCACTGTGGTCAAAGTTCCCCAGAGGGACACAAATGTTGTAAGAAAAAGATTCGGAAAAATAAAAAAGTTATGACTTTTGATAAATGGAGAAGAAAATCCACCAAAAATCATTGCCTCCTTAAGCCCAAAATAGGCCGTGTCATGAAGGGGTTAATCAGCAATATAGAAGGGGGTTCTTTAGGGCTCGGTCACACGAGCGAAGATCCGCCTACGTTACCACATGGAAAAATAAATGCACCGCAGGTGCAGACGAAAATCCGCACCTACCAAAGAAAGAACATATAGGTGGCAATGAACGTGGTCATGCGGATCTTTTCACGCACGCGGTGCATTTTTTTCCGCGCATAAAGACGTGCGGATATCTGCTCGGCTGACTGGCCAATTAGAGCTCAGACTGCCAGCAGCCAATGAGAAATAGCTGGTTGCCGGGCAGATTAATGTTAGCTCTATTGCATGGCAGACTAACCTGGAGTTAACCCTTGCATGCCCTGGGTGAATTACAAACCTGCATAACATTAGCGATCGCACTTTTGTAAGACCGTTCTGGGCCACTATAATAGTAAAAGATGGCTTTGTACTTGGATTTAAGGATTATTGTGCATTTTCGTTCATTTTAATAAATTTTGATAATCGTCCCATGTAAATGGCCATTAAAACAGTCTCCCATAGAAGTCAATGGGTCATCTCCTGTCCATTGTTTGAATGGCCCATGAGGTGCCTGTAAAGCATACAGTGTCTTGTGTTAGTATTCACTCTTCTTGGTGTTTCCCTGTTTTGTTGCGTTACAACCTGCAATTAAAATGGATTTTAATGTAGATTTTATGTAACGGACCTGAGGAAATAGTCCAATCTGTTACAGTGGAATGGAAAAAAAAAACCTTGTTTAACCCCTTAGTGACGAAGCCTGTTTGCGTCTTAATAGTGAAGTCAAATTTTGGAAAGCTGCCATGTCACTTTAACATAGAATAACTCCATAAAGGTTTTGCATATCCCAGTGATTCTGACATTGGTTTTTTGCCACATATTGTACTTCTTTTTGGTGGTAAAAAATAGACTGATAGAATTTGTGTATATTTATTAAAAGTGCCAAAATTGGGAAAATGTTGAAAAAATTATTTTTTCACGTTTTTAACTGCAGTATGTCAAATATGTGTAAACATACTGTACAAGTTTTTGATGAGATATATATTTCCAGATGTTTACTTTATTCTGGAATCGCATTTGAAAAATGTTAGTTTTTTTTTTTGCCATTTAGGAGACGTACAACTTTAACATTGATTAACAATTTGAGGAACATTTTGGGGCCCAAACTGAATGGAGCAGCTGGTGGCTTTCAGAACAGACATTTTGCTTGAAGATGTTTTAGGCTCCATTGCCCACTTGTAGAGCCCTTGAGCTGCCAAAACAATGGAGAACCCCCACAAATGATCACATTTTGAAAACTAGACCCCCTAATGAAGCCACAGAAGGGGAAATATAAAAACATAAAAACAATCACAGAACATGGCCATATACTTACTGACTAAGGAGGGCAGATAGCTGCATCCTCTTAACATGCAGGTAGCAGAATACCAAATGAGGGAGCTAATTACACCTGTGGGGGACATCGATTATATTATCTATTATTCACATGCAATGTGGCTTTAAAACGCTAGGGGGAGCCGGGGGTGGCAGTACCAATCTGGTTCACTTATTGAGGTGCAGGGCAACCCGCCGAACTATTATGGCGTCATTAATAGGTTGCTGGTCTGCATGGTGAACTACAAGTATCAGAAGGTCTGACACTTTGTTTCCACTCTATGTGGGTTTATACACCAAGCACCCCCCCCCCCCCTCTATATTAAGAGTCTGTGTGAGTGGCTGTCTCATCGGTGTCCCCCACAGGTGTAATTTGCTCCCTCATTTGGTAGTCTGCTACCAGCATGGTGAGAGGATGCAGCTATCTGCCCTCCCTAGTCAGTAAGTATATGGCCATGTTCTAGACCCCTTAATGAATTCCTCTAGGGGTGTACTGCACAATTTGACCTCATAGTTTTTGAATGAATCTAAGCAAAGCAGAAGGAAAAAATTACAATTTTAATTTTTTTGGCAATTGTGTCATTTTAAAAACATTTTTTTTGTACAGCACACAGGGACTCGGCCCCCAGTATATATGTCAGCTTGTTTAGTTATTCCTGGAGTTCTTCCCTTCAGATGGGTCATGTGACCTCATTGTGACCGTCTGAGCATTACTTGTCTCTCTGTGACTCCTGAGGAGAACAATCCCAGTCACCAGGACTTCCTGGGGGATGAATCTCCATGGGCTGTAATAAAGCAGCTCTTCATGGGAGTCAGAAACACTTCTCACAATTACTGCTGCTGATGATGATTAGAGGCTCCTGTCACACAGTTATAATCAAGGTGATGGCCGTTCATTTTCCCTCACTGTATACTTATGGTATTTAGCTTATTTAGGAGAATATAGAGGGTAGTGATAATTACACAGTCCTCCCAGCAGGCAAAGATGGTACTGGTTATGTGATGCTGTGCTGATGTATCATGGGATTGCTAGCAGAGCATAGATGAAGAGAAAATATGGAGAATTCTAAATACCATGATGGTGCCTGATAAGTATCAGACAGAAGGCTGCGCTGCATGGAAGTCAGTGCAATGTATATAGGACATTCAGAGTGATAATGAGCTGAGGAGTGCAGGGATGGAAAGCCTGTGATGGAGTGAGCCTTTAATGAGAAAGCTGGAGATGGCCGGATTACAGCCGACCGCAGACATTAGATCTCCACATCTTATCACTATTTTCTGGTTCTGGAGACTTCTGGTTGGAATAAAGAAGCAACAGGTTGGAGTTATACAGGAGACCTGCAGCTATTTGGCCCAGATCACTATTGCTGTCATGTCATTCCGGCTCCTCATACTAATTAATGACTAGAGATGAGCCAGCATGTTCGTCTGAGCTTGATGCTCGTTCGAGCATTAGCATACTCAAAAGTACTCGTTACTTGAGCGAGCACCACGCGGTGTTCGAGAAAATTTCACCCTCTCCTCCCCACATGTTTAGTGGTTATTTTAACCAATGAACATGCCAGGAAGGCTTTGGCACCTCCTGAAATGACGTGCCAACCCTGTGCACGTCTATAGCAGTGATTGACTGGCCGGATCAGGTGACCTAGGATCAAAAAAATTCAGGTCACCTGATGCTCGCCTCACCGGAGGCTAGATTAGCTGAGGGGCAGAGCTGCTGTGAATGAGGGAGAGAGTTAGTGTAGGTTAGAAGGAGCGTTTAGGCAGGGATCCATCTGCAAAGAACCCAGCAGACCTTTTTAGGACTACAACTCCACTTTTGTGCATCATCAGTTTGGCTGCCTGGGACCAGTAGTGCGCACAAAGCATTCACAAGCATCCCGGCTGTATACTGCATACTGTTACCGGTTCTATACAGTGTACTGCTACTGGTGTACACAGACTATAGAGAAACTAACAAAACTCTCACTTTTCATTTTTTTTAGTTGTTTTTGGCTGAAAGCATTTGCACAATAGGCCCAAGTGTGTGTCCTGTTGATCCGCACTATATAACAAGACTGTACACATTTTACACTGTCTATTTTTGGCCTAAACCGTACGTAAAATACCCTTAGTGTGTGTCCTCTCGATGCGCACTATATAACAAGACTGTAGACATTTTACACTGTCTATTTTTGAATTTTAGAATGAATTGTCCTGGTTTGGCCACTCTAATTTCTTCATAGTACATGCTGTCTTTCCTTGGGGCACTGGTTAAAAAGCCCCTCGGGGAGAGGCAGGGCTGGGACAGGTGGTAGCTTGCCTGTCGGTGGACCGCCACCTGATCGCATTAAGCAAGTTCGAGCTCTATGTTAAAAAAATATTTCAGGGGTTCATCTGCACTCTGGGTAAAAAAATCTTTTTTTTTAGAATGAGTTGTTGAATTGTGGAGATGAGTAGAAGTACTGGCATCTGAGTCCCCTTTATGGCCACATTTGTGGCTCATGAAGTTTTGTAACGGAGGTGGCATGGGTTGGAATTATGATCATATATTAATTTATTAGCAATTCTCATCAGCATTGTGGGCTATCACCCACAATTTTCAAAGAGGGTCGCTGCCAGGCCTTGCCAACCCTCTGCAGTGTGTGTCTCCTGTTCCTCCTCATCCAATACGCACTTATAAATAGACATGAGGGTGGTGTGGCTATCAAGCGACCATGTGGCATGAGGACAGCTGAACGCTGCACAGGGAAAAATTTCAGTATGCTGTGGACTACTGAGTAGGCGAAGGGGTGCGCCTAACCCCGTCCGGGATGGGGACAGCTGGACGCTGCACTGGGAAAATGTTCAGTACGCTGTGCATGCAGGCTCGTGCCTGCCTTCTGGGGGGATTGGACAGCAATGCCAGCATGTAACACAGGAGAAGAGGCAGTGTTGTCACCCACAGGCGGTGATTGGCCTTCATTCCACCTAGTGTGGTGATTAGCTAAGATGTGCCAGCGCATGTGCCTTGCTGATTATGGTCTGGCACAACTAAATTGTTAGGGGGGGTGACCACCAGGCTCTTGCCCACAATTTGGCTTAATAGTGTGACCTGGGAGCCTCAGATGCACCCATGCATGCTGCCCCTGCGGTTCCCTATCCATTTCTGTGGTGTTTCCATCAGTTTCTGAGGTTTTCAAGTGAATCACCCCCCCCCCCCCCTATGCAGAGCATCGGTCACCTTGAAAAATGCTGGAGTCTCCCATGGACGTCAGTGGGGTTCATTACTCAAAACGAGCTCTCGAGCATTACAAAACGTTTGGCTTGAGTAACGAGCACCCGAGCATTTTGGTGCTCGCACATCTCTATGAATGACCTTTTCTGGCCATATAAAACCTCCCACACGACTTCTCCAACTGTGTGATGACTTTTACAATATTTATTTCCCAGCTGGTGAATCCGGATGAAGATCTGCCCCATATTGATGCTACAGAGACACATGTGAGGGGGGATCCGCCGTGTAAGAAGGGGATTCCTACAGATGACCCCCCAGGTGAGTGACCACTAAATGCAGAGAACATCCCAGATTCTTCTCAGTCGCTAACAACAACAGTTCTGTTCTTTAAGCTCTGTGCTGTCGGGTCTTCAGCCGTACATCCCTCTATTCAGCTACAATACAAGTAAACCAGGGATGAAAGTGTATTACTATTATAGGGGATAACACTGCGGGGCGTTTAAAGGAGAACTGAACTTTCAAAAAGCTTTGGACACAAAAAGTTTTCATTGTTGGGGGGGCCGGTGATGAGACCCCAACTAATCACTAAACTGAAGGGGCATAAGCATTCATCTAAGCACTGTGACCAATTAGTCATTTCTGCCTTTCTTCTGGCACTGCGCATCTATCGGAGACCTAACTGCTTTTACCAGCTCACATCTCTCCCACTTAGTTTGCAAATCCTGAGTTGTTCCTCTGAGGCTCTCCAACTCACATCCACACAAGTCCAGCCGCAGGTCTGCTCTGCTACAGCTCCACTAGCTCAATCTCTCTCTTCCCTGCACTCTCTGAAGCTGCCAAGTCCCACCAGAGCCCGGGAACAAGATCTCTCTTTAGCTCCTTAGTACACAGGCCTTTAACCAATCAGGGTGCAGATCAGGTCCTGTCAGTTCATAACAACAAGAAAGATCAGAGTGAACAAAGTCATGTGACCTCTCACTGAAGGTCCTGCCTGGCGGGAACATAAGGTACAGAAATAATAAATATGTATATTATAGTACATGGATGTTTAACCCTTTACACAATGCTTGTCAATCACAGCTGGAGGTGCACACCAGTTGGCTGAGCACGTCTGCCCCTTCGTTTTAGCAAGTGGAAGGAGTTTCAGTTCCTGATGCCCCTGAACAAAACTTCTAATATGTCACTGTGATTGTCAAGTTTTTT
This sequence comes from Eleutherodactylus coqui, assembly GCF_035609145.1. Lineage (NCBI taxonomy): Eukaryota > Metazoa > Chordata > Amphibia > Anura > Eleutherodactylidae > Eleutherodactylus > Eleutherodactylus coqui. The sequence continues at coordinate 272,271,964 of NC_089840.1, read as the reverse complement.
GAAAGTTTAGTTAGCCTTTAACCCCTTCCCGCTACAGGACATAACTGTACTTTCTGGCAGAGGGGTACTTAATGCAACAGGACATACAGTTATGCCCTGGGGATGTTGTGCTATCATAACAGGTCTCGCACTATCCGGCAGCATGAGCCGGCTGTCACCGATAGCCAACCCCCACTGCAATAGCGAGGATGCATCGTGACAGTGACTCCTGCTGTTAACCCCTTCCCTGCCGCAATCCCTCTGTTCAGTAACCAGACAACCCCTTTAATTAAAATCTCTTTTGAGATGCCACTGCGAGAAGTCAAATGACTGCCCATACAACCCTGCCATTTTTCTTTACTTTCTGGCATGAGACAGTACTTTATTATGTACGTTTTATATCGGTAACAAACAAAAAATTTTAACCATACACACATTTATCCAACGGTTACATGAAATACACCTGTGTGAAGGTGAATAATTCTACTACTAGTGTATATATTACTGAGATCTATTCCCCTTGGTGATGTTTGTTTATTGTAGTGCTTTTACCTTACCTATCTTATATTAAGTAAAGGTTATATCCCACTGATTGACACGGACAGCGAGCAGCCTGAGTATACGGCTCTGTGAATGGGCCCTTCAGATTGTATTTTCAAAAATAATAAAATTAGATTTATTCTTGGCAGAGGATTGTAGCGGGAGCCCAGAGGGATGTCTGATATCTTCAGATGATCAAAGTATTACCCAAGATGCATATGAAGAGCCTGCCATTATCCCAGATATGCCATCAGCTCTTCACAGCAAAGATCCATCATCTGATCATTTTGAGCTGATCCTATCTTCTGATTCATCACAGACTGCAAAGCAAAATAAAATTTATAAAAAGAATGTTGAACATGAAAGAGTTCGCAGACGAAAAAAGCCATATTCATGTTCAGAGTGTGGGAAGGATTTTAATCAAAAATCACACCTTGTTACACATCAGAGAATTCACACAGGGAAGAAGCCATTTTTATGTTTAGAATGTGGTAAATGTTTTAACCAAAAAGCGCATCTTGTTACACACAAGCAAATTCACACAGGGGAGAAAGAATTTTCATGCTCAGAATGTGGGAAATGTTTTAACCAGAAGGCATGTCTCATTATACATCAGAGAATTCATACAGGGGAGAAGCCATTTTCATGTTCAGAATGTGGGAAATCTTTTAACAAGAAATCAGTTCTTGTTACACATCAGAAAATTCACACAGGGAAGAAGCCATTTTCATGTTCAGAATGTGGGAAGGGTTTTAACCGTAAATCATTTCTTGTTACACATCAGAGAATTCACACAGGGGAGAAACAATTTTCATGTTCAGAATGTGGGAAATGTTTTAACCTGAAATCATGTCTTGTTGTACATCAGAGAATTCACACAGGGGAGAAGCCATTTTCATGTTCAGAATGTGGGAAATCTTTTAACCAGAAAGCACATCTGGTTTCACATGAGCTAATTCACACAGGAGAGAAACAATTTTCATGCTCAGACTGTGAGAAATGTTTTAAACATAAATCCCACCTTCTTACACATCAGAGAACTCACACAGGGGAAAAGCCGTTTTCATGCGCAGAATGTGGGAAATGTTTTAACCAGAAAATATGTCTTGTAAAACATCAGAGAACTCACACAGGGGAGAAGCCATTTTCATGTTCAGAATGTGGGAAATCTTTTAACCAGAAAACTGGTCTTGTTATACATCAGAGAACTCACACAGGGGAGAAGCCGTTCTCATGCTCAGAATGTGAGAAATGTTTCAACTATAAATCACATCTTGCTAGACATCAGAGAATTCACACAGGGGAGAAGCCATTTCCATGTTCAGAATGTGGGAAATGTTTTCTCTATAAATCGCAACTTGTTTCACATCAGAGAGTTCACACAGGGGAAAAGCTGTTTCCATATTCAGAGGGTGGAAACTGTTTTACAGAGAAATCGCATCTTACTAAACATCAGAGAATTCACACAGGGAAGAAACCATTTTCATGTTCATAATGTGGAAAAAGTTTTATTTGGAAATCAAATCTTGTTAATCATCAAAAAATTTACACAAGAGTGAAGCCATAATTATGCACTGGTAATAATTTTTTACCCACAAATCACACCATCTTAAATGTGAATAACTCACAGGGAAACAGCCATTTTCTATGTTTTAACACTTGATAAATGGTATAAAAAAAATCCAGCATTTAAAATCAAAGTCACATGTCATACAAGAGAAAGCAATTCAGTTTCAGGCAGCCATTCAGGATAAGCTACCATGTGTATACATGAGGAATAACACTATTTCTGACCATTTTATATATCATTTATCATTAGATTTACCTTCTGCCATCTATCATTTTTAAGGTACCTTTACAAGGGCTGATAGTTGCCCAAATAATCGCTAAAATTAGTGATTTCGGCATGAACAGAGACAGGACAACAAGCTAGAAGTCACTCGGTTGTCCCTATTCGTTCCATTTCAGCTAGCTGAAGAGGAAAAGCTGCTGAGTGACATCTCCCTGAGTGTAAACAGGAATCGTTCAGTGTTTAAGTGACTGGATGGGCTGTTGGGCGCACGACAGTCATCCAGTATAAAGAGGCCTTTAGTCTTCCAAGAGCTGGTGGGCATAGATTAGCTGATATGATATCATCATACTCTGTACACATAGGAGAGCAGGATCTCCTCTCTAAAATGCCCCTCTATAATGCAGATAATTATGAGGGTGTGCTACAAAGAGATAGAGAAGTACTGAGCAGTATAGACGTAATTTCAGTAGTTTTAATGAAGGAAATCACTTAATATTAGCTGTAGCAGCACATCCGTTCCAGTATTTTTGCCGCACTCATTCCCCCATTCTATGGGCAGAATGAGACAACATTCACTCCGACTTCCTGTGTTCTGTCTTGGTATTAGTTACTACAGACAGAATTTACTGGAGAACAGGCAGTGGACAGCAAAGTAGAGGGAAGGGAAACCACTAGTGGCCAGCACTTTACATAAAATGAGGTTTTTGTGCTGATAAAAAGCACTACAGTGATTTGCACTTTTGCCAGTCATCACATTGCCTATCACGTAAGCTCAAGTTGTTCGAAGTTCAACGATCATTTAAGAAATGTTTGTTATTACCAATCAATGTCTTTTATCCAAATAGGAAATAGGAAACAGATATCACATCTACATAGCAGCCATGTGCATAGAATATCTCACATTAATATATATAACTGCATCTCAGAGCTTTTCAGCCGTTGTTAATAAAGGTTTGCTTGTAAACCTTCCATGCTTGTATTTGGGCTGATCTTCCTGTATTCTTTACCCGTTAAAGGGGTTGTACCGCGAGCAGATGTCAATGCACTTCTGTATGGCCATATTCATGCACTTTGTAATATACATTGTGCATAAAATATGTGCCATACAGAAGTTATTCACTTACCTCTCTGTGTTGACGACTCCGTCGGCCTGGCGCCGACCAACGATCCACTTCTTACTTCTTCTCTAGTCGCACCTGTGCAGATGGAATCTTTTCGCTCGTGGACGAGCCTCTGAATCGATGTTCTCATGTGCAGGGGGGTGGAGGATGGAAGAGCCAAGAGCAGGAACTGAGCTCCCGCCCCTCTCTGCCTCCTCTCCGCCCCCCTGCACTATTTTCTATGAGGAGGGACGGGGGCGGGGCTAAGTGCCGTGAATTAGCTCCTCCCCCATCCCACCTCTCCTCATTGAAAATAGTGCAGAGGGGCGGAGAGGAGGCAGAGAGGGGCGGGAGCTCAGTTCCTGCTCCTGGCTCTTCCATCCTCCCCCCCCCCCCCCTGCACACAAGGACAGTCCACTCACTCTGATGAGGGTCTCCAGCGCCGGACGGAGCGGTGCACCATGGGAGAAGACCTGCGGCGCCATCTTTGAAAAGAAATTTATCAAAGTACAGAAAACACTGCTGCAGGTAAGTGGCTAGGACTTTTGAAAAAACTTTTAAAGTATATTTTATGCACTTTGATCGGCAAGGAGACTGTGCACAAAAAAATATATACTTTTCCGATGGTACAACCCCCCCCCTTTAACCTATCTCAGCCCTCTGGCGGTGAGCGGGAGCCGGTAGGTGTTATGTGCCTGAATAGTGAGCACAGCATTACACCAAGGATCCCGGACTTTGTGGAATCTGTTAGGACACTTTCTGGGGTTGAAAAAGATCATTTAACCCCTTGAGTGGCACGCCCGGAAATTTTCCGGAACGAGCTCCACTGCCGATAGTGATATAGCCCGGAAGATTTCCGGGCTATGTATCACTATGGGAGCTGCAGAGCACAATCCCACAAGCTGTGGCAGTGTGCTCTGCCTGCACTGTCCCATAGAGAACAAAGCAAGGGCTTTGAAAAACCAGCAGAAGATATTGCCAATCTGCCGGCAATCTCCTGCTTCAGAGTCCTGCTTTGTTTACAGGTTGCCATAGAGACCATCGGCTTGTCAGAAGCAAGCCGATGGTCTCTGTGGCAGGGAGAGCTGGTGCTTGGCTGTCAGAGGGACAGCTAGGTGCTAGCTCTTACAGCAGAGATCAGAGAAAACCCGATCTCTGCTGTGTTAACCTTTTACATGCTGCAGTCTATGTTCTAAGTGGAAGACATTAATTAGAAATGTATCAATTAGCAGAGACAACCGGAACCCCCCACACATATATTAAAGGAGCTAGAAGGACACAGACTACGTATTCATTTCACTTCTTGTATCAGATAGAAGACAAGTCCTTCTGGAACATTTTGTGTCTTATATCAGGGATCTGTATACATGGGTTCTCATGTCCCTCGATCCACCTGTATATGTCGGCCCTGTACACAGCTGGTATATTTGTTCCTCAGGTAAGAGTACTCCCTCTGGGGTTTATGCTGTATACTGCCTGCAGTCTCTCAGTATTATGTTAACCTGCCTCCCTGGTGGAGTTTTCTCACATCATCCATCTGTATAAGGCTGCACATCCTTCCTGCTGAGGTAAGTAAAGCTAGATTCTCTTACAATAGATCCATGTACACGTGCCATCTGAGCCTGTGCTGGTCTGCGCTCTCTCATAGCTGGCGGGCAGAACTCAATGACATCACAAGATCAGTCTGTTATATTATTACATGGATTTTATGGTTTAGATTTTCATGTGTTTCTTATATCAGCCTGTGCAAACACGTTAGAATATATATGCAGATACTGGTATATCTTCCTTCTTAGTGGAATACTAGCACCTAAATAGTTAACTCGTTCATGTTGTGCACGCGCTCGGCTCCGCTCCTCCGTCTCGCACGCGCTCGGCTCCGCTTCTCCGTCTCGCACAGGCGCTCGGCTCCGCTCCTCCGTCTCGCACAGGCGCTCGGCTCCACTCCTCCGTCTCGCACGCGCTCTGCTCCGCTTCTCCGTCTCGCACACGCGCTTGGCTCCGCTCCTCCGTCTCGCACGCGCTCTGCTCCGCTTCTCCGTCTCGCACACGCTCGGCTCCCCTCCTCCGTCTCGCACACGCTCGGCTCCCCTCCTCCGTCTCGCACACGCTCGGCTCCCCTCCTCTGTCTCGCACACGCTCGGCTCCTCCGTCTCACACACGCTCAGTTCTGCTCCTCCGTCTCACGCACGCTCGGCTCTGCTCCTCCGTCTCGCGCACGATCGGCTCCTCCGTCTCGCGCGCGCTCGGCTCCTCCGTCTCGCGCGCGCTCGGCTCCTCCGTCTCGCGCGCGCTCGGCTCCGCTCCCCCGTCTCGCACGCGCTCGGCTCCGCTCCCCCGTCTCGCACGCGCTCGGCTCCGCTCCCCCGTCTCGCACGCGCTCGGCTCCGCTCCCCCGTCTCGCACGCGCTCGGCTCCGCTCCCCCGTCTCGCACGCGCTCGGCTCCGCTCCCCCGTCTCGCACGCGCTCGGCTCCGCTCCTCCGTCTCACACACGCTCGGCTCCGCTCCGCTCCATCCACTCTCTGAATACATCCTGATGGGACACACAAACTGCAGGTCACACAGCAGAGTCCTGCATCCACTGAGCGGAGAGACCTGGTCATGTGACCCCTTGTCTCCTCCCACACACTGATCACATGACGGTGACATCATCACAGGTCCTGTAAGCACAGAACAACCCCACGGCTCCTGTCCGGCTGCAGGTGGTGGTATGTGGGGTCTCCAGCACTGGGGGGATCATTAACCCTTCCATAAACGTTGTTAGAAGCCGCTCTCTTACTGGCGCTCAGACCCCTCAGGCTGCTGTCGCCGCGGCGTTGGGGGCGTTCATGGTTCTCATCTCTCTGCTCTGTTTTTGGAGGAGGGAAAATGAAATAAAAGTGAAAGAAACGGATCCATATTTTTCTTAGTTGATTTTAATGGGGTTATAAAAAACACAAAGCAAGTGGAGAGACTTCAATGACGTTGGTGCCCATTGGTAGCCAGCGGCAAGGACATCTTACATTTCCCGGGCTCCCCGACTCCTGCACGTGTGTCCAGCATTTTGCCGGTGGGCATATGCTCAGAAGGTGAGGAAACTCCGTGGAGAAGGTTCGCGTCGGGGTTCAAGTGCGGAGGCCTCCGATAAGAAGTTTCACCGATGCAATCAGTTAGGGGAGATTAAACTTCAACTTTTATTTGTAACTTTTACGTGATCACCATTAGCCATTGGACAACGGAGATCATGTGACTGGCGACCACTCACTGCGGCCCTCAGTCACTGCTCCAGGCTTTCGGGTACCTTTGGTAGCCAAGATCAAGGAGATTTTAAATTTCCTGTGCTCTCTCCAGCTTCTGCGCTTGCGTCCACCATTTTGGGTGCATTTGTGGGGGAACGTTCACAGATAAATCTGGGAGCCTTAGGTACGAATTTCATTTTCCCTCATGGATACGATGAGAATAGAGATGAGTGAGCGTACTCGTCCGAACTTGATACTCGTTCGAGTATTAGGGTACTCGAGATGCTCGTTACTCGAGACGAACACCATGCGGTGCTCGAGTCAATTTCATTTCCCTTCCCCGCATGTTTAGCTACATTTTCTAGGCAATAGACATGCAGGGAAGGCTTCCTGTTGTGACGTGCCAGCCCTCTGCCCGCTAACAGCAGTGAGTGGCTGGCAGGATCAGGTGAAGTTGCCGCAGTTATTAGCACTGTCCACTGGCTTTATAGCTTTCTGCCCCTGTGCAGAGCGTCGCACAATACCCTTACCTTTTGGGATTTGAGATAGCCGCATTTACCAGCACCATCCACTCGCTTTCTAGTCTTCTCCCACTCCATATAGCCTTTCTATTATCTCTGTGAGCGGTAAATGACCCCTCGGTATCAGCGCAAGACAGCAGTTTAATTTTTTCCAGTCACAGCATAGAGCCTCCGGCATTTACTAGTCTCTCAGTGCTATACAGTGGGGTAATTTATTTTGTCCCAGCTCTATTCTTAATCTGACATGATGAGGAGTAGGGGTAAGGGTCGAGGACATGGATGCGGGCGTCCAAGTGAGGGTGTGGGCGCAGGCCGAGGTCCTGGGCGGGGTGCATCACAGCCGGCTGCTGCGGGATTAGGAGAGAGGCAAGTCCATACGCTCCCCAGCTTCATATCACAATTTGCGGGTCTGCGTGGTAGTCCTTTAATACAAGAAGAACAGTGCAAGCAGGTCTTGTCGTGGATGGCAGATAACGCATCCAGCAATGTATAAAACACCCAGTCTTCTACGCAGTCCACTACTCCCGGCCTATGGACTGCATCTCTGAATCCTCTAGCTGCTCCTTCTTCCTCCCAGCCTCGTTACCCCAGGAAAATGACATCATCTGAGCAGGCAGACTCCCAGGAACTGTTCTCGGGTCCCTGCCTTGAGTGGGAAAAAACGGTTCCTCTCTCACCTAAGGAGTTTGTCGTGACTGATGCCCAACCTTTGGAAAGTTCCCAGAGTCCGGGTGATGAGGCTGGAGACTTCCGGCAACTGTCTCAAGAGCTTTCAGTGGGTGAGGAGGACAATGATGATGAGACACAGTTGTCTATCAGTAAGGTAGTAGTAAGGGCAGTAAGTCCGAGGGAGGAGCGCACAGAGGATTCGGAGTGGCTGGACTGATCCCACCTGGTTTGCTAAGCCAACTGAGGACAGGTCTTCAGAGGGCGAGGCAAGTGCAGCAGCAGGACAGGTTGGAAGAGGCAGTGGGGTGGCCAGGGGTAGAGGCAGGGCCAGAGCGAAGAATCCCCCAACTGTTTCCCACAGCACCCCCTCGCGCCAAGCCTCCGTGCAGAGGCCAAGGTGCTCAAAGGTGTGGATGTTTTTAGTGAGAGCGCAGACGACTGACGAACAGTGGTGTGCAACCTGTGTCGCACCAAGATCAGCCAGGGAGCCACCACTACCAGCCTCACCACCACCAGCATGCGCAGGCATATGATGGCTAAGCACCCCACAAGGTGCCTCTTCCCCTGTGCCACAACCTGCCACACAGATCGAATCCCCCTCCCAGGACGCGGGCACGAGCGCCTCCCAGCCTGCACCCACACCCTCACCTCCATGGTCCCACAGGGCCCCGAGCAATGTCTCCCAGCGCAGCGTTCAGCTGTCGCTAACACAAGTGTTGGAGCAAAAGCAGAAATATGCCGCCACCCACGTGCATGCACAAGCTTTAAATGTGCACATTGCCAAATTAATCAGCCTGGAGATGCTGCTGTACAGGCTTGTGGAAAAGGAGACTTTCAAAAAAATGATGTCGGCGGCGGTCCCGCGCTACTCGGTCCCCAGTCACCACTATTTTTCCTGGTGTGCCATCCCACTTTGTAAGAAATCTTACTTTTTTGTATAGTGTGCTCTGTCTGCAATTTTCCAGGGGAGTAAAAGTCACAAATTTTTTGCTGGGGTCTGTAGTTGATCCAATGCCCCACGTTGGCCGCCAAAAATGTTAGTGCAAACCCATAATTGCTATACGATAGGCTATTGGGGTCCAAATTCAATTGTTTAGAGCAGGGGTCCCCAACTCCAGTCCTCAGGGACCACCAACAGGTCATGTTTTCAGGATCTCCTATAGTAAGAACACCTGTGGGAATGTCTGAGGCGCCGACAATAATTACATCACCTGTGCAATACTGAGGAAATCCAGAAAACATGAACTGTTGGCGGTCCCTGAGGACTGGAGTTGGGGAAGCCTGGTTTAGAGGTAAGCTTGTTAGGTCCAGGAGACCAAAGTGTTGTCCGCTCTCCTGATTCTGCTTCTTCCAGCAGCCACGGAGTTACTGTGTCCAGCTCCTCCACCCAGCTGGTAACCATTGATAATGAAGCTCCCATATAAACCCTGCAGTATGCATGCTCTATGCCTGCTGTTGATGTAATTTCCTGTATGTTCGAATGCAAGCTACTAGCTCACTGGTTTGGTCTTCATGTCTGTGTTATGTTTGTTGTGTGTTCCAAACCAGCTTATTCTGTATCTTAGCGTGTCCCCAGCTTCTTCTGTGTTCCTCTGCTGGGTTTTGTTTCATTTGTCCTTTCTCTGTGTATGTTTTCTGTTCTGGACTTTTTCTGGTTTCCATGTTACATTCCCTTATGGCCCTGTAGATCAAATCTCAGCCGCCCAGAATGTGAAACACAGATAAGTGGTCACTAAGGAGTTAAATACAGTTGATTTTTTTTTTTTTCCAGAAGACTCCATTACTATCTAGCTATGAACAGCGTGCGCTCTAGAACATGCTGGAAAATCCAGAAAACAAAAAGAAACACATTTGGCTACTGGGTTGGGGCCCTTTTACACGGGACGATCATTGTTCAGATTCTCGCTGGATCGTAGGAATCCAAACAATAATAATAATATTCTTTATTTATATAGCGCCAACATATTCTGCAGCGCTTACAAAATAGGGGGAGCAGAAACAGAACCACAGTTACATGTAGTAATCAGTTGATGGAGATAGTAGGGGTGAGGGTCCTGCACCAACGAGCTTAGATACTACAAGTAATGGGGTGATACAGAAGGTAAGGGGCTGGAGATGTGCATGGTATGGTGAGGTGGAGAGTGAGGGATGCTATATACAGACAATCGTCAGACTGAAGCCGTGTGGTGGCTGAATCGGTATGACTGCAGGTGTCAGTTGATTATGGCTAGCAAGGATTGCAGGGAGCATGTTATCAGGTGGAGTACAGAAGGGTTTGGTTTAGGAGATATGGTATGCCTCCCTGAAGAGGTGCGTTTTTAGAGCATGCCTGAAGTTGTGTGTATCAGGGATTTTTCAGATAGTTTTGGGTAGCGCATTCCAGAGGACTGGTGCTGCTCTGGAGAAGTCTTGGAAGTGGGAATGTGAGGTTTGAGTTAAAGGGGGCTTAATCTGATTTTGTTAGTGGAGGGCGCGGGCTGGGTGGTGGATTGAGATGAGGGAAGCAGTGTAGGGTGGAGCAGTGCTGTTGAGGGCTTTGTTGATGAGGATAGTGAGTTTGAATTGAATTCTATATTTGACGGGCAGCCAGTGCAGTTACTGGCACAGGGCAGACATGCCCAAGTAGCGACTGGACAGGAAGATGAGCCTAGCTACAGCATTCAGGATGGATTGGGGAGGGTAGAGTCTGGTGCAGGGGAGGCAGATCAGCAGCGAGTTGCAATAATCAAGCTGAGAGTGGATGAGGGCAATAGTGAGTGTTTTTAGCGTGTCCTTGGTAAGAAAAGGGCAGATTCTTGCGATGTTCTTGAGGTGCAGCTGACATGTTCGGGTAAGCGATTGGAGAGATCGTAGTCAAGCATAACTCCAAGGCAGCGGGCGTGCTGGGAGTTATGGTGGTGCCACATACTGCGATGGAAATGTCAGGAGATCGGTTAGTAGAGGATAGAAACGCCAGCAGGTCAGTTTTTCAGAGGTTCAATTTTAGGTAGAGAGAGGACATAATATTAGAGACAGAGGACAGACAGTCAGTGGTGTTCTGAAGGAATCATTCAGAGATGTCATGGGAAGAGGTGTATAACTGGGTGTCATCAGTAAAGAGATGTACTGGAAGCCAAATCTGACAATTTCTCCAATAGGGGCTATGTTGATGGAGAAAAGGTGGGGGCTGAGGACCGATTCCTGGGGAGCCACAACAACAAGGTGAAGAAGGGGGGGGGGTGGAGCCTGCAAATGATATACTGAGTCAGCGGTCAGATAGATAGGAGACGAACCAGGAGAGAGCAGTGTCTTTATTCCAATAGAGCAAAGCATATTAAGCAGGAGTTTGTGGTCAACAGTGTCAAATGCTGCATAGAGATCGAGGAGGATCAGTAGGGAGTAGTCACTCTCCGATTTAGCCATCAGGAGGTCATTTGACACTGTAGTAAGAGCGGTTTCTGTTGAGTTTAGTGGGTGGAAGCTGGACTGTAGGGGGTCAAGAAGAGAGTTTTCTGATAGATAGCTTATAAGGTGGGAGTAGTCTAAGCATTCTAATAGTTTGGAGATAAAGGGGAGATTTGAGATAGGTCAGTAGTTGGCAGCATTGGTCAAGTTAAGAGTTGGTTTATTTAGCAGTGGGGATATGCTTGCATGTTTAAATGAGGATGGGAAAATGCTCACTGGTCAGAGAGAGTTTGAATATAGTGATGAGGTGGAAGATGACCACCAGGAAGAGGGATTGGAGAAGCTGTGAGGGAAAAGGGTCGCTAGCACAGGTGGTGGGACAAGCAGAGGAAAGCAATCTGGAGACTTCTTCCTCTATGTGTGAACATACTATAAAAGGGGTTTTACGAGCAAACACTGTTGATGACCTCTCCGGATTGGTCATGAATAGTTGATTGCCAGGGATCCACCACTCAGGATTCCTTGCAATCAGTTGATCATCTGGTCTGCTGTCAGTGGAATGGGGCTGGACGCCTGGCCCGGCTGCATTGATTGCTGGCCAGGCGATCAGCTGAGCAGCAGATCCATGAGGATCAATTATTGATGACCTATCCTGATGATGATTACTTAATAGTATTTGCCTGGAAAACCCCTTTGATATCTCCGCACACAGTTCACCTTATTATCTCCAGTAATTGTATTATTACAGAGGATTTTGTATGCTGTTACATTGTCTCATCCTCGCTCCATTCAGGATCCTCGGCTGATATCTTCTATATCTGATAATGTTCCTGATTGACCCGACAAGGATGGATAGGAACCAGGACAAGATGGCGGAGAGTATATTCACCCTCACCCTAGAGATACTCTTCCGGCTTACAGGAGAGGTGAGAGATTCTGGGGATGACGTCAGGTTACATCATTATTATGTGTGTAAAAGTTGACCTGACCGCCTCGTAGCTTGGCAGATGCAACCTCACTGACAGTATCGCCATTCTTGTTGTATCTCTTCTCGCCTCTGTTGCCCCCATACAGGCTATCCTTAGATTCAAGTTCCAGCTCCTTGAATATGCCAAGTGGATGGTGGTCTCTACTCACTGTCGACTCAAAAAATGTATACGTTAAGTGTGTGGAAACCCACAGCTAAATGTTTCTATAAGTATGTTTCCAAGTTTGTTTTTTTTTGTCGGACACAAAAGGCTAATTGGCTGCGCTGTTAAATTCCATAATAAAATGTATGGAAACCTGTTTCTTGCTAAACATATTCAAACGTATGCATTGCTTGACTAGGTTTAGCGCACTATAGTCTACGGGTCAGTTAAACGCTACGCTTTCATCTGTTTTCCGCTGCGGCGGTCGCGTGTTGTTAACATGATGTCATCACTGCAGGCGATTAAACAAAGTCCAGCGGGTAGAATCTTAATGGCGGCATTAGATCAAATACAGAAGGCTTGTTTTATTTAATTTCTCTGCATTGCTCAGTTTTTTTATCATTAAAGGGGTTGTCCCGCGCCGAAACGGGTTTTTTTTTTTTTCAACCCCCCCCCCCGTTCGGCGCGAGACAACCCCGATGCAGGGAAGTAAAGAAAGCTTACCGGAGCGCTTACCTTAATCCCCGCGCTCCGGTGACTTCAATACTTACCGCTGAAGATGGCCGCCGGGATCCTCTGTCTCCGTGGACCGCAGCTCTTCTGTGCGGTCCATTGCCGATTCCAGCCTCCTGATTGGCTGGAATCGGCACGTGACGGGGCGGAGCTACACGGAGCCGCTCTCTGGCACGAGCGGCTCCATAGAAGACTGCAGAAGACCCGGACTGCGCAAGCGCGGCTAATTTGGCCATCGGAGGGCGAAAATTAGTCGGCTCCATGGGAACGAGGACGCTAGCAACGGAGCAGGTAAGTAAAAAACTTTTTATAACTTCTGTATGGCTCATAATTAATGCACAATGTATATTACAAAGTGCATTATTATGGCCATACAGAAGTGTATAGACCCACTTGCTGCCGCGGGACAACCCCTTTAAATTGAACAACCCCTCTAATAACAGATGATATGATGGGAGAGATGAAGGACTCTGGATATGTCTGCAGGGATATTTATGGATGTATCTCCCCATAAACAGGATTACACGGTAGTGAAGAAGACTTCTAGTGATGGCTGTCAGGCCCCGGTGTCTAATGGATGGGGAAGACCCCTGAGCCCAATCACAGGGCCTCCACCTCACCCCCTGATACTGAAGGAGATCAATGAGCAGAAGATCCTAGAACTCACCAACAAGATGATTGAGCTGCTGACTGGAGAGGTGATGCTGCTGGGAATGCTGGGACATTATACAGTAACACTATGGCGGTATAACGTGTCTGGGTGATGACCGTATCATTGTGTTGTCAGGTTCCTATAAGGTGTCAGGACATCACTGTCTATTTCTCCATGGAGGAGTGGGAGTATTTAGAAGGACACCAGGATCTGTACAAGGACGTCATGATGGAGGACCACCAGCCCCCCCCATCACCAGGTAATAGACAGGACTAAATCCACACGGCCTTTATTATTTGTATGGAGAGAATGAATTCAGTGTCTGTCTGTGTTTTCTGCAGGTAGATCCAATAAGAGAAGAGCAGCGGAGAGATGTCCCCGTCCTCTTCTTCCACAGGATGATCAGGTAGAAGGACATAAAGTTCCCGTCTTCAGTACTGCGGCCGTGAATGTCTTGTTTTATCTAATAGTATTATAGGATTTATGATTGTTTAAAGGGAATGCTTAATCAGAAAATGACCTCTTGTATAAATCAAGTTTTATGTTAAAGGGCTACTATGGCAAAAACACATTTTTCCATTCCTGCCCCCTCATCTGATTGCCTGTCACACTCTGGAGGTCGACTCTGTATATTGCAGCCACTTCCATGCAGTGCAGCCTCCTGTCGGATACTCATCAGGCATCATCTAGATGGTGAAATTTTTGCTTTCACATCAATTCTATGATTCATCACCGTAGCATTAGCTAGAGCCTGTACCATTTCTGCCTGCTCGGTGGGCCGTTCAATTTAACATTATCTACTATATTTTTATAAATAAGCTAAAGCCCATAAATATACAGTCAGTAGGATGAGCTGTGATCTCTTCCACTAGAACTGTATTCCAAGAGCTGTGTGCCGGCTAAATGAGTGCATGAGTGGGTGATATCAACGCTAGTTGTACTCATACAGAGCGTTTAGACAGACAGATCCCCCTCACTTCTTGCTCAGTTCTTCACATAGAAGCGTTTAGACGCAGCGAGAAGTGAGCAAATCAGCGCAGATTTTTAAGCTGGTTGACAGTGAGTGATAAATGAATAGTGTTGCTCTCCGGCACTTGCAGCGTGTAGGATGATGATAATTGTGGTATATGAAATAAAATACTGTCACAGCGGCGATCACCACAGCTCTTATGGTAGTAACATCTGTAGTGGAGACCAACACATTGTATGGCATTGTAGATAATGTGATCTGTCGTCACGCCAGTGCTATATAGCACAATAGTTAGGTGAGAAGAGTCAGTGATACACCGAGGCCAGGGGGTATGAAAATATTAAAATAAACCTTTAATATAATTTCATCACAGCAAGTAAAACGGCATTGGTCTCAGCATAGGGTGACACTGGGCAGCATTTCTCCACAGACATTAGATTGGCAGATCAAATCATTTGCATGGAGGATGGCCGAGGATGTTTGGGAGAGATGAGGCGGCAATATCACCATTTGTATACCGGGGGCATTCTGACCTTTGTCAATCTACAACACAGCCTTTCTGTTACCAGTGTTAGACAGATCTCGGCCCCGGCTGCTATGCTGTCTCAGTCACTCAGGAGCACTTCACTAGGCCTCTGTCTCTTCTGAGATGTCACTAGGCCTCTGTCTCTTCTGGGACGTCACTAGGCCTCTGTCTCTTCTGGGACGTCACTAGGCCTCTGTCTCTTCTGGGACGTCACTAGGCCTCTGTCTCTTCTGGGACGTCACTAGGCCTCTGTCTCTTCTGGGACGTCACTAGGCCTCTGTCTCTTCTGGGACGTCACTATGTCTCTGTCTCTTCTGGGACATCACTAGGCCTCTGTCACTTCTAGACTGGCTATCAGGCACCTTTACGCTTTACCTTCCATGTACAGAATCACCGTCGGGGATGAACATTTGAAAAGGAGCTTTGGTCCTTCCCTCTCTACAGCTCTCACCCGCTCTGCGATCTGTCTCACGTTGTCTCCTCAGTCTGCCACAGCTCTCCGACAACTCCTTACTTTAGCGCTGTATGACGCCAACTTACTGTTTTCCACTCACCACTGACTCTCTGACTTTTTCCTCCGACTGTCTGAATGAAACTTGCCTGCTCTCTCCAACCGCCCTCTCTAAACTGACACTTCCTTTTGTGTCCTCCTGCATGGACATCATTTTAGTTTTTACTTGAGTGTATTCATGAAGAAAAAAGAAATGCCACAGGAGATGCAGGAGGATAAAACGAACCCACCACAAAATACTATCTGCCTAACTCAGGAGGCAGTGCAGAGCTGGTTAAAAAAGATTAAAATCGACAAATCGCCGGGCCAAGATGGAATACATCCAAGAGTTCTATGGGAACTATGTGGCATGATAGGCAGACCACTATTTCTTATACTTAGGGACACTGTTGAGACCAGGGTTGGACCATTCATTGGCGTGTGGCCAATGTGGTTCCAATATACAAAAAGTGGTCAAGAAGGCAGCCTGGTAACTACAGGCCGATAAGTCTCACTTCAATAATAATTGGAAAAATATTCGAGGGGTCTCAGAGAGATGCTATTATGGAATACTTCAAGGAGAACAATGGTAAAACTCCTCATCAGCGTGGGTTCATGAGGGGTCGATCATCTCAGACCAATCTGATCAGCTTTTATGATGAAGTAAGTTCTAGGTTGGTCATGGGAGAGTGTATTGATCTTGTATATCTGGATTTTTCTAAAACATTTGACGCCATGTTGCATACTAGGTTGATATATAAAATGAAACAGCTCAGACTGGGCAAAAACGTGTGTATCTGGGTAAAGAACTGGCTTGGATATAGAAAGCAAAGGGTGGTAATAAATGGTTTGTGCTCTGATTGGGCCACTGTTGCTAGTGGGGGTCACAGGGTTCAGTATTAGGTCCCATTCTGTTCAATATATTAACGACCTGATAGAATGACTGCACAGTAAAATATTGATAATTGCAGATTATACAAAATTATACAACATAATTAATGCAACGGAGGACAATGTGCGGCTACAAACGGACCTAGATAAGCGGGGAGCTTGGGGAGAAAAATAGGCAAATGAAGTTCAATGTTGATAAATGTAAGGTTCTGCACATGGGCAGGAGAAATGGATGTCACCAATATAACACTAAATGGGGTACTGCTAGGGAAAAGTGAGAGGGAGAAAGACTTGGGGTTACTAGTTGACTGTAGACTTAACTGGAGCAACCAACGGCAGCCGACAGCAGGAAGCTGTCATGTCCACTGCCCCTGTGGTTTTAATCCCCAGGGCGACCGTGTTTTTACGGCTCTGGGGATTAAAGCCGACAAAGCCAGGACGTAAAACTATTATGGGCCGGTCACTAGGGGGTTAAAAAATAAAAGCTGAAAAGTTGTGATTGCATTTGTATTTCTCTCATTTTTTATTGTTCACTGATTTTGTTATTAAAGTCCCTAAATAATGTCTAGTTCCACAAATTAATTTCAGATGTCACATAATTAGTTGAATACGGTTCCCCTTTGTGGAATCCAAGTTTCACATGATGTCAGCATAACTACAGGAGTTCTGAAAGGCCCCTGAGTCTGCGACATGAAGACCAAGGAGCTCTACAAACAGATAATGCTTGAGTAATATAAGAATATCCAAAACTGTGAACATCGCGCTGAGTGCCATGAAATCCCTTACAACACAATGGAAAGAATATGGCACAACCACAAACCTGGGAAGGGAAGAAGTCCACCAAACCTCACAGACTGGACAAGGAGGGCATTAATCAGACATTCAACAAAAACACCAACTATAACATTGAAGGCCTGTTAGAGATCCACAGCAGAGATGGAAGCGTATACTTCACAGAGGAGATGGAAGTGACACTATACATTAAATACCTCACAGAAGTGATGGAAATTCCTGCCCATAGGACACTATGAGCCGGATAACTCAGAGGCGATGGATATGATATATTTGTCTATTGGACCACTATAAGCCATACACTCTACATAGTGCTGCTTTATAGAAGAGCACCTAGAAAAGAGCCATTGCTTAAAGAGAAACATAAGAAAACCTGTTTGGAGTTTGAAAACAGCATGTGGAAGACTCCCCAAACACATGGGAGAAGGTTCTCTCACTAAAACTAAACTTTTTGGCCATCACGGAAAACGTTATGTGTGGCACAAACCCAACTTTTCACACCATTTCCATTCACCATTCTTACAGAGAAGCGCAATAGTGGCAGCATCATGGGACTGTGGGTACTCACGAGCTAAAACCGCTCCCTTCCCAATAAATGACACTACGACAAAAGCTGGCTTTTAAAATGGGATAGGTCACAGCTTTATTAATAAACTAATTTATACCATTTACTTTTAACTTTCAAAACCCATCCTTTCTATGCTTTCATATTAACTTTATATTGAGTCCAACTGAAAAAATGAAGGCGTAAGAAAGTCCTATACCAACTGGGCTTGAAAAAAACAACTTCGCCTCACCATCGCTGGCATGGAAAGAAAACTTCCCGCCACAAAGGATGTGGCATACTGTCTACGCTGCACTCCGCCCCACCAATCTATCCTGCAACCGTGACAAGAAAACCTCTAAACCTTTCCACCGGCATGTATCAGGAGAATGACATTTTTTGGGGTCCACCTGCTGATTCCTAAAACTTCTTGTAGCAGTTGTGACGCTCCAGGGGGTTTAAACACCAGGCAAACAACAAAAGTCCGTTCGTGTTGGTTTATTCACACGAGAGGTTATAACAAACAGCTGGTATCCCACTAAAAGAGGAAGAAATCAAAAGTCCTTCAAATTCAATGCAGTAAGTACTAGTCCATAGCAATAAACAGTATCACAGTGGTAGTTCTGTTTCAGGCAACTTTTACCAGCTCGAAGGGGAGCCCCCTTGGTAGCAACCTCTTAGCAGACTTGTGAGTAGCTTCCTCTAGTCAGTAGTAGCAGGGACAGGGATCTCATCAGCCTCCTGGGAAGACAAACTCCTGTTTTAGTCTTCCACAGTGCACATGTCTGAAGCTCTCAGACACACACACACCACTTCCTGCTCTGTAGACTGACTCCTTTTATATCTAGCAGGTGCCTGAGCTCCACCTGGTTCCCTGGCTCAGGTGAAAACCTGTACTGGAGAGAGGATGCGAGGCCTACATCACCGAGTTGAGCAACCTCTGCGACACATATCTTCCATTCCTGACTTCTCCTCTCACCCTGCTACACAGTCCGGACCACTGCAGGCCTCTGATCCCATGCCATCGCATTACAGCATTCTAAACCTATCTCGTTTAGATGTACTCCATCCCCCCTAATCGTACACCCCTCTCTGCTCTCTAGCTCCCAATGTCGCACTGCCACTCCCCCCCTAACAACGAAACAAACTTAGAAATTTTAAAATTAACCTCTTTTCTCACTCTGTCTACCGCCTTCAGATCTCTAGCTTCTCTCCAAACCCTCCGTCTTACTATATTTGACCATACTATAAACACCCTATCGAAAAGCTCCTTGAAGTGCATCAAATCCTGCTTAATTAAAGCCAAGAGTTTGCCGACTTTTACCTTCCCAAGGTCATTTCCACCAGCATGTATCAGGAGAATGACATTCTTAGGGGTCCACCTGCTAATTCTTAAAACTTCTTGTAGCAGCCCGGACCACTGCAGGCCCCTGATCCCGTGCCACCGCACTACAGCATTCTTTAATCCTAAATTCCTCCCGATAGGTTGTGCACTCGCTCTTTTCTCTGCCCAATAAATGAACAACTGTCTCGCCAGACACACGTTCCATTCTCTTCCGGCTGTAACAAAAACCCAAAAATCGGGCAAAACATCTCCCCATAACTGACCGGGAACGGTCAAAGGAGGTATAAGAAACCGAGGCTTGCTCTTTAGAAAAACTGTCATTCAAGGATTTGCCCGCCAGAAAAGATAAGGGGTGAATCAATCTAAACTTTCCAGGTTCCTTCTTTTGTACCAAACTCAAAGGAGAAACATGCAAATTAGTGTACGGCGGCTCCTGAAATCTCCCTCCTCTCTTCCCCACCGGGCCAGGGCTCAAGTGCGCTGGGGAGGGTTCTAATGCCTCTGTGGCCTATCCCACATTTCTCCTCTGACATCTCCAGGCTGTGTTCCTCCGCCTTTTCCCACTGCCCGACACTGCACCTCCTTTTGGACTTCTTCCCACCACCGATGGATATCGCTGCCCGGATCTAGGATAAAAGGTTTTCCATTTCTTCTTTCCTCTTCCAGTTGTTCTTTTCTCTCTTCTTCTTTCCAATAAATGGCACGCTCCTCCTCTTCCTTTCTTTCTACATCAAACCCCACCTACCCTCAGTCGCACCTAATCTACTCCCATCCTAACCGCACCCTCCAGTTTCCAGCAGCTTCATTAACCATTTTGCTGCTATCAGGAAGGAAAGATGGATGGCAGTAAATACAGGGTAATTCTAAAGGAAAATCTTTAGTCTGACAAAGATGTGAGACTGGGACAGAGAATCATCTTCCGTCAGGACAAGGACTCTAAGTATACTGCTAAAGCTACACTGGAGTGGTCTAAGGGGAAACATGGAAATGTCTAGGAATAGTCTATTCACAGCCCAGACCTCAATCCAACTGGGAGTCTGTGACCTGATGTGAAGACCGCTCTCTATCAATGCCTCCCATCTTACTTGAAGAGGTTCGAACCTGGAAGGATATGCAAACATCCCCATGTCCAGCTGTGCTAAGCTAATAGAGACCTGCCCTAAGAGCCTCCCATCTGTTATTGTGACAAATGGGGGCTCCACACGGTGAGGACTTTGAGGGGGTGAATACTTTCCTGTATTAAAGATCACTGCTCTTTTTCCTTTATCATTGTTGGGTCACTGTAAAAAATATTTTACTACTTCAAAGTAGTTGGCATGTGGGGTAAAGCAAAGAGCAAGAACCCCCCAGAAATCCATCTTCATTCCTGGTGATAATGGAACAAAACAGAAAAAACATCAAGGGAGGGGAATACTGTCCCAAAGAGCTGTAACTGGTGAAACTCCTATCTCTGCAGCAAAGGTAAGATGGCCGCCCTCACGGTCATGTACAGGCAATAAAAAATGTAAAAAAAAAATCTATTATTAAGCTATTAAACCCAGATTAGAAAAATGGGAGAGATTTCGCTATCTTGTTTGATTTAGTAGAAAAAAGTTTTGCTGAAGCATTCCGCTGAAAGGCCACATCAGGTAACCATTTTTTTTATTCATTATGGAACTCGTCCCCAGTATATATGTCAGCTAGTATTACCTTGTTCAGTTATTCTTTTCTCTCTGAAAATTCCTGGAGTTCCTCCCTTCAGATGGGTCATGTGACCTCATTGTGACCGTCTGGGTATTACTTGTCTCTGTGACTCCTGAAGAGAACAATCCCAGTCCCCAGGACTTCCTGTAGGATGAAACTCCATGGACTGTACTACAGCAGCTCTTCATGGGGGTCAGAAACTCTTCTGACATTTGCTGATGATGATTAGCGGCTCCTGTCACAAGGTTATAATCAAGGATATGACAGTTCATTTTCCCTCACTGTATACTTATGGTATTTAGCTTATTTAGGAGAAAATAGGGGGTAATGATAATTACACAGTCCTCCCAGCAGGCAGGGATGGTACTGGTTATGTGATGCTGTGCTGATGCATCATGGGATTACTAGCATATATGAAAAGAAAATATGGAGAAATCTAAATACCATGATGGTGCCTGATAAGTATCAGACAGAAGGCTGCGCTGCGTGGAAGTGAGTGCAATGTATATAGGACATTCAGAGTGATAATCAGGTGAGGAGTGCAGGGATGGAAAATGTGTTTTTGATGGAGTGAGCCTTTAATGAGTAAGCTGGAGATGGCGGGATTACAGCCGACCGCAGACATTAGATCTGCATCACTATTTTCTGGTTCTGGAGACTTCTGGTTGGAATAAAGAAGCAACAGGTTGGAGTTATACAGGAGACCTGCAGCTATTTGGCCCAGATCACTACTGCTGTCATGTCATTCCGGCTCCTCATACTAATTAATGACCTTTTCTGGTCATATAAAACCTTCCACACGACTTCTCCAACTGTGTGATAACTTTTACAATATTTATTTCACAGCTGGTGAATCCGGATGAAGATCCGATCCCTATTGATGCTACAGAGACACATGTGAGGGGGGACAGGCCGTGTAAGGAGGGGATCCCTACAGATGACCCCCCAGGTGAGTAACCACTAAATGCAGAGAACATCCCAGATTCCCCTTAGTCGCTGACTACCACAGTTCTGTGCTTTAAGCTCTGTGCTGTCGGGTCTTCAGCCGTACATCTCTCTATTCAGCTACAATACAAGTAAACCAGGGATGGAAGTGTATTACTATTATAGGGGGTAACACTGCGGGGCGTTTAAAGGAGAACTGAACTTTCAAAAAGTTTTTGACATATAAAATGTTTTGATTGCTGAGGGGCCGGTGATGAGACCCCAACTAATCACTAAACTGAAGGGGCAGAAGCATTCATCTGAGCACTGTGACCAATTAGTCATTGCTGTCTCTCTTGGGATCGGTGTATGATCCTTGCGTCTCAAACAATAGTACACGTTGCCTGGAGATGCCGGCTCAGTCCGCTCACTGCGCATCTATCGGAGACCCAACTGCTTTTACCAGCCCACATCTCTCCCACTAAGGCTGCAAATCCTGAGTTGTTCCTCTGAGGCTCTCCAACTCACATCCACACAAGTCCAGCCGCAGGTCCGCTCTGCCACAGCTCCACTAGCTCAATCTCTCTCTTCCCTGCACTCTCTGAAGCTGCCAAGTCTCACCAGAGCCCGGGAACAAAGACCTCTCTTTAGCTCCTTAGTACACAGGCCTTTAACCAATCAGGGTGCAGATCAGGTCCTGTCAGTTCATAACAACAACGAAGATCAGAGTGAGCAGTCATGTGACCTCTCACTGGAGGTCCTGCCTGGCGGGAACATAAGGTACAGACATAATAAATATGTATATTATAGTACATGGATGTTTAACCCCTTACACAACGCTTGTCAATCACAGCTGGAGGTGCACACCAGTTGGCTGACCACGTCTGCCCCTTAGTTTTAGCAATTGGTGGTAGTTTCAGTTCCTGAGCCCCCTGAGCAAAACTTCTAATGTGTCACTGTGATTATGTCAAGTTTTTTGAAAGTTTAGTTAGCCTTTAACCCCTTCCCGCTACAGGACATAACTGTACTTTCTGTCAGAGGGGTAATTAATGCAACAGGACGTACAGTTACACCCTGGGGATAGTGCACGATCATAACTGATCTCGTGTTATCTGGCAGCGGGACCCGGCTGTCACCGATGTACCCCAAAATGGTACCAATAGAAAATACATCTTGTCTTGCAAAAAATAAGCCCTCACACAGCTCCGTCCATGAAAAAATATATAGGACTTTGAATGCAGCAATTTAGTAAAAATGTATAATTTAAAAAAAAAAATGTTTTTATTGCGGAAAAGTGGAAAAACCTAAAAAAAATTACTTTGGTTTTGTTATAATCGGACGGACTCACAGAAAAAATGTATTGTGTCATTTATGGTGCATGAGTAACGCTGTAAAAAAAAATTCCGTGGCAGAATTGATGTTTTCTCTCCCTATCTTAAAAAAAAATTAATAAACGTTTTACAGTATAGTCTTATGTACCCTAAAATGACACCAATGAAAACTGCAGTTCGCCATAAAAGAAAAACAAGACACAATATGGCCGTGTCAACGGAAAACTAAAGTTATGGCTTTTGAAAAATGGAGATGAAAATCTGCCAAAAATCCCTGCGTCCTTATGCCCAAAATAGTCCATGTCCTTCAGGGGTTAAAGTATGGATGTAATGATACATCTGAGCTGTGGATATGAATGTGGACGAGGCCTATTCCTTATACATCTGCTGTCAGTACTGATGTGGGACACATACTTCCCCAACTGTGGGATGCAGAAGTATTTTATTGTCTGTTCTGTATACACGGCCAAATGACTGGACCAGTCTGCACCAAATTGGCCACACAGTTAAATCAGACACTTTGAAAGATTGTAGATCAGGTTTCCGTTCTCTTTGACCTACCGTTCTCAACATATTTGCAACAAGTCGGAATACAAATGTAATGGCCAAATGACTGGATCAATCTGTGCCAAATTTCAATTAGATGCTCTGTATTAAAATAGTAGACTATATTTACTTCTCCACAGTCACCGGGATCCAGCGCTGCAGACCCACTGTGGTCCCGATGATTGTTGTGAAAGATGATGTCACAGGAAAACAGGTGACTGCTGCAGCCAATGAGAGGCTGCAGTGTCACGTTCCTCAGGATGTGAGCGCCAATGCCAGAAGAACAAGTGGTGATTCTGCATATCCTCATTGTCTGGCACGGTACCCTGGTTGTCTGTGACATCATTTGTCACAGCAATCACTGGAACCAGAGGGGCGTGCAGCGCTGGATCCTGGCAACTATGGAGAGGTAATAATAATTCACGTTATTATTTTAGTTTAGGGAGTCTTATTGAAGTGGGGTTGTTCAGTAACCAGACAACCCCTTTAATTAAAATCTCTTTTGAGACTACTGGCGAGAAGTCAAATGACTGCGCATAACAACACTGCCATTTCTCATTGATTGCTGCCAGCAGCCTGTACTTTATTATGTTGGCTTCATATCGGTAGCAAACAAAAAATTTTAACCACACACACAAATAACAAACAGTTCCATGAACTACACCTGTACGAAGCGGGATAATTCTACGAGTAGTGTATATATTATTGAGATATATTCCCCATGGTGATGTTTGTTTATTGTAGTGGTTATACCTTACCTATCTTACATGAAATAAAGGTTATATCCCACTGATTGACCGGACAGCGAGCAGCCTGAGTATACGGCTCTGTGAATGGGCCCTTCAGGTTATATTATTCAAAAATAATAAAATTACATTTATTCTTGGCAGGAGATGGCAGCGGGAGCTCAGAGGGATGTCTGATATCTTCAGAAGATCAAAGTATTACCCAAGATGCATATGAAGACCCTGCCATTATCCCAGATATGCCATCAGTTCTTCACAGCAAAGATCCATCATCTGATCATTTTGAGCTGATCCTATCTTCTGATTCATCACAGACTGCAAAGCAAAATAAAATTTATAAAAAGAATGTTGAACATGAAAGAGTTCGCAGACGAAAAAAGCCATATTCATGTTCAGAGTGTGGGAAGGATTTTATTCAGAAATCACACCTTGTTACACATCAGAGAATTCACACAGGGAAGAAGCCATTTTTATGTTTAGAATGTGGGAAATGTTTTAACCAAAAAGCACATCTTGTTACACACAAGCAAATTCACACAGGGGAGAAAGAATTTTCATGTTCAGAATGTGGGAAATGTTTTAACCAGAAGACATGTCTCGTTATACATCAGAGAATTCATACAGGGGAAAAGCCATTTTCATGTTCAGAATGTGGGAAATGTTTTAACCAGAAATCAGTTCTTGTTACACATCAGAAAATTCACACAGGGAAGAAGCCGTTTTCATGTTCAGAATGTGGGAAGGGATTTAACCGTAAATCATTTCTTGTTACACATCAAAGAATTCACACAGGGGAGAAGCCATTTTCATGTTCAGAATGTGGGAAAGGTTTTAACCAGAAAGCACATCTGATTAGACACGAGCAAATTCACACAGGGGAGAAACAATTTTCATGTTCAGAATGCGGGAAATGTTTTAACCTGAAATCATGTCTTGTTATACATCAGCGAATTCACACAGGGGAGAAGCCATTCTCATGTTCAGAATGTGGGAAATGTTTTAATCAGAAAGCACATCTGGTTTCACATGAGCTAATTCACACAGGAGAGAAACAATTTTCATGCTCAGAATGTGGGAAATGTTTTAAACATAAATCGCACCTTGTCACACATCAGAGAATTCACAGAGGGGAGAAGCCGTTTTCATGTGCAGAATGTGGGAAATGTTTTAACCAGAAAACATGTCTTGTAAAGCATCAGAGAATTCACACAGGGGAGAAGCCATTTTCATGTTCAGAATGTGGGAAATGTTTTAACCAGAAAACCGGTCTTGTTATACATCAGAGAACTCACACAGGGGAGAAGCCGTTCTCATGTTCAGAATGTGGGAAATGTTTTAACCAGAAAGCATGTCTGGTTTCACATGAGCTAAATCACACAGGGAAGAAACAATTTTCATGCTCAGAATGTGAGAAATGTTTTAACTATAAATCACATCTTGTAAGACATCAAAGAATTCACACAGGGGAGAAGCCATTTGCATGTTTAGAATGTGGGAAATTATTTCTCTATAAATCACATCTTGTTTCACATCAGAGAATTCACACAGGGATATGAATTCTCTGACTTCACATAAGAGAATTCATATTTAGAGGATGAAAACCATTTTACAGAGAACTAACATCTTACTAAAAATCAGAGAATTCACACAGGGGAGAAGTTTAGAATGTGGGAAAGTTTTTCTTCGGAAATTGAAGCTTATTAACCATGAAAAAACTCATTGGAGAGAAGCTATTTTCATGTTCATAATCTGGAAAAAGTTTATTTGGACATCAAATCTTGTTAACCATCGAAAAATTCACACAAGAGTGAAGCCATAGTCATGTACTGGTAATTAATTTTAACTCACAAATCACACCATCTTAAATGTGAGTAACTCACTGGGAAGCAGCCATTTTCTATTTTTTTAACTTGATAAATGGTACAAAAAAATCTAGCATTTAAAATCAAAGTTACATGTCATACAAGATAAAGCAATTTAACGCACTAAATGATGATTAAAACTATAGTTCCAGGCAACTTTTCAGGATAAGCTGCCATGTGTGTACATGAGGAATAACACTATTACTGACCATTTTATATATCATTTATCATTAGATTTACCTTCTGCCATCTATCATTATTTTGGCCAATAGTTGCCCAAATAATCACTAAAATGGCTAATTTTGGATGACTGGTGGCTTGTGTACACATGACTACAGACAGGACAACAAGCGAGAAATTGCTCATTTGCTATTTGTTCTGTTTCAGCTAGCTGAAGAGGAACAACTGCTGAGTGGCATCTCCCTGAGTGTAAACAGGAATCGTTCAGTGTTTGAGCGACTGCCTGTTTACAGTGAATGGAAGTGGGTGAGCCAGAATGATCTTGAATGACTATCGCTCCTGTAAAGCACTGGTACGATAGTCGTTGGATCGGCTGTTGGGCGCACAACTGTCATCCAGTTAAAGAGGCCTTTAGCTGGTGGGTATAGATTAGCTGATATGATATCGCCATACACTGTACACATAGGAGAGCAGGATCTCTTCTCTATAATGCCCCTTTATAATGCAGTTAATTAGGAGGGTGTGATAGAGGAGTAGTGAGCAGTGTACATGTAATTTCTGTAGTTTTAATGCAGGAAATCACAACATTAGCTGTAGCAGCACATCTGTGTATTTCTGCTTCACTCATTCCTCCATTCTATGGGCAGAATGACACAACATTCACTCCCACTTCCTGTGTTCTGTCCTGGTATTAGTTACTACAGACAGAATTTACTGGAGAACAGGCCGTGGACAGCAAAGTAGAAGGAAGGGAGACACTGGTGGCCAGCACTGTACATAAAATGATGTTTTTGTGCTGATAAAAAGCAGTAAAGTGATTTGCACTTTTGCCGGTCATCACATTGGCATCACGTAAGATCAGGTTTGTTATAAGTTCAGCGATCTTTTAAGAAATGTTTGTTATTACCAATCAATGTCTGTTATTCAAAAAGGAAACAGGAAACAGATATCACATCTACATAGCAGCCTTGTGCATAGAATATTTCACATTAATATATATAACTGCATCTCAGAGCTTTTCAGCAGTTGTTAATAAAGGTTTGCTTGTAAACCTTCCATGCTTGTATTTGGGCTGATCTTCCTGTATTCTTTACCCATTAACCTATCTCCTCAGCCCTCTGGCGGTGAGCAGGAGCCGGTAGGTGTTATGTGCATGAATAGTGAGCACAGCATTACACCAAGGATCCCGGACTTTGTGGAATCTGTTAGGACACTTTCTGGTGTTGAAAAGAGCGTTTAATGGAATAATTCAAACATTTGCTGGACCTCCTACAGCAGCACAGAAGAGGTTAATTCACTTGACCCCTGTTCTAAGTGTAAGACATTAATTAGAAATATATCAATTAGCAGAGACAACCTGAACCCCCCCACACATATATTAAAGGAGCTAAAAGGACACAGACTACGTATTCACTTTACTTCTTGTATCAGATAGAAGACAAGTCCTTCTGGAACGTTTTGTGTCTTATATCAGGGATCTGTATACATGGGTTCTCATGTCCCTCGATCCACCTGTATATGTCGGCCCTGTACACAGCTGGTATATTTGTTCCTCAGGTAAGAGTACTCCCTCTGGGGTTTATGCTGTATACCGCCTGCAGCCTCTCAGCATTATGTTAACCTGCCTCCCTGGTGGGGTTTTCTCACATCATCCATCTGTATAAGGCTGCACATCCTTCCTGCTAAGGTAAGTAAAGCTAGATTCTCTTACTATAGAGATTCTGTAAGAGATGTCACCACTATGGCTAAGCTTGGTGTTACAATGATTTTACCCTTAAGTGTTCTCCGTCTATCAAGAGTTTTTTCCATCTTCAATTTTCTTGTAAATTTTTTTTAATTAAATTATTCGCTTTTTAGCAAGTTGAAAAGCTTTACCAAGTCCCCAGCGCAGGGGGTGTCTAAAAAACTGGGAGTTCAATTGAACAGATAGAGTCTACACATAAAATCCAATAATACTGTGCACAGCAGACTTCTTTTTCCCTTTCCTTCTCTCATCTCCCCAATCCCCCTGCCCGTCTTTAATATATACCAGATGTGGATTAATTCTTACCTCTCCTCTCCTTGCCCCCCCCCCCCCAACCTAGCTTTCTTCATTGGAAATGACCTTAGTATTCTCTCTCCTCTTTAGAACTGATTCTACTCCCACTCTGATTCCTTATGCGCTGAGAAGTCGGTTTATGCCAGGTATTTCTAGAAAATCGGCCCATGGCTGCCAGGTTTTGAGGAATCGCTCCATTTTGTCCTTCCTCGTTGCTGACAGCTTCTTGTACAACATCGTTTTTGAGACCCTAGTAATAATGGGTTAAGTGTAAAGGGGGGTTAGAGCCATTGGGAAGCTATAAAGATTCTGGCGGCCATGCAGATGTGTTACGATAGCTTATGTTGCTGATTATTAAGGCCGAGGGGTTTATGCACCAAGAGGCAAGTCGATGGAGAAAGGGGGAATGATTTATCCAGGACTTTAGCTATGAGATTGGCCACCTGCTTCCAGAGAGACCTTACCACCATGTACGTCCAGCACGTGTGAGATGTCGAGGTGCTTGGCGAGTATTTATGAGGGGACTAGGTAGGATCCATGTAGAATTCATTTAGCATTACTTGGTGACTACCTTTTGAGATAAATGCACAATAATGTTGCCAATGGGGTAAGGAGAGAGATACCAAGATCTTATTCCCATCATTGCATGAATGGAAGTTTAGATCCTGGTGGGGGCTGGTTCATGTTAGCATACATCATGGATATCTTGCCCGCTTGCAGTGGTGACCATATCCAGGCTCTCTTGAATGCTGTGGGGTTGAAAGTAGTATTAGTAAAGCCCATCAGGGATTGGAGGAAGCTATAGATTTGCCCTATTTCTATCCAAAGGTGCCCTGGGATTGAATATTTATCTATCAGTTGTTGTGGTGTGAGAAGTTTGCTGTGCGGCATAAAATGGTAAAGTAGGGTGGTTTCGCTAGCTCTCCACCACAGGAAGCTGTCCCCCTGGGTGCTCAGGGCAAATGCTTGATTAGGGATAACAGGCAGCAAAGGGGGGAGAGGTGACATCATAGAGTATGTAAACCTGTTTTTCCTCCAAATCAAAAAAAGATGGTGGGTCAGCGGTGAAAGATGTTGAACGATTGTGGGATTTATACTTTTGTCCCAGGTTTGACCGGAGCCAGAAAGGTCATCTCCAGATCTGCCCTCAGAGGTCTCCTTGCACCCGCAAATATGAGGAGGGGGTCTGTGATAGCGGAGCTGCCAAAAAGTATTTTCTCTGGTTGGAGACTGAAAATCCTCCAACCCGTTTATAGCAATATATGACTTTTTGTTTGATTTTGGGTCTTTTTTCCTCAAAATAAAATGGAAGATACTTTGCTGCATTTCCTTCAGATCGCTTGTGGGGATATCTATGGGCACCAGAGGCGTAACTTGAAGCTTCTGAGCCCCAATGCAAAACCTGAAACTGGGCCCCCAACTATAATGCTTTATTCATGGTACTGGGCTCCCTATATGGAGAAAAGAGGCCTTATGGGCCCCCTAAGGCTCCTGGGCCCGGGTGCAACCGCATCCCCTGCATCCTCTATAGTTACGCCCCTGATGGGTACACATCTGAAGAGATATAGAGGAGGTTGATTCTATCTCTTCATCTCTGTCTTAAGACAGGCAAATAATGAGGGACAGTTCCAGTTACATAATGTGTCTAGGGAAGAGGTAAGTTTGATTCCCAGGTAGGTGATGTGATGTACAGAGGCTTTGAATCCAAAATGAAGCTCTATGAGTTTCTGCATATGTGGTTGGATATTGTAGAAGAAAGCTTTCGTTTTATCCCTGTTCACTATGAGCCCTGATACTTCGGCGAATGAGTCAAGTGATGCTATTAGATTTGGCAGGGAGGTGAGAGGTCTGAATAGGGTGAGGAGGATGTCGTCCACAAAGAGACTAGTTTGATGTTCTTGCTTTCCTACTGTAATACCTGAAATGTTTGGGTTTATGATAATATGAGCCAGAGATTCCATTGCTAGCACTAAAAGAGCTGGTGAAAGGGGACAGACCTGCCTCCTTCCTCTTTGTATAGGTATTTTCTTAACTGTAGAACAGGGGAGTTTAAATTCTGCCGAGGGGGTGGAGTATAAAGAACCCAGCGCTGCGACAAAGTCTCCTTGAATGCCTGCTTTCTTCACAACTCTGAAAAGGTATTCCCAAGAAAGACAAAAAGACTGTCGGAAGCCTTTTCAATATCCTGGAGGTTGAGGACTTTTCTAATATTGTCTGGAGCAATAAGGCTGACCTGGTCTCTGTAGATGAACGAGGGAAGAATATTGTTTAAACGATTACCCAGGATGCCCGTCTAAGTTTAGAAGCGATATTGGTCTATACTTTTTTGGGGAGGTTTGGTCTTTATTTGGCTTAGGGATTACCATTATGTGGGCTTCATAAATTCCTTGGGGATAGTTTTTCCAGATAAAACATTGTTAGAGTGCGAGCGAGGAAAGCGAGGAATGTTATATAGTGTAGGGCCGTCAAACCATCCGGGCGGGGGGCTTCACCCAGCTTCAGTTGTTTAACAGCCTCTTCTACCTCTTCTTCTGTGATCTGCTGGCTTAAGAATTTTTGTTGTGTCACGAGATTTCTGAGATATTTTTTAGGAAGTCCTGGAGGGCAGTGGAGGCTTATATTTATATAGAATGCTGTAGAAGTTCTAAAAAGGAATAGGCCGTCTCACACACGCTCGGCTCCGCTCCTCCGTCTCGCACACGCTCAGCTCTGCCCCTCCGTCTCGCACGCGCTCGGCTCCGCCCCTCCGTCTCGCACGCGCTCGGCTCCGCTCCTCCGTCTCGCACGCGCTCGGCTCCGCTCCTCCGTCTCGCACGCGCTCGGCTCCGCTCCTCCGTCTCGCACGCGCTCGGCTCCGCTCCTCCGTCTCGCACGCGCTCGGCTCCGCTCCTCGGTCTCGCACGCGCTCGGCTCCGCTCCTCCGTCTCGCACGCGCTCGGCTCCGCTCCTCCATCTCACACACCCTCGGCTCTACTCGTCCGTCCTGCACACACTCGGCTCTGCTCCTCCGTCCTGCACACACTCGGCTCTGCTCCTCCATCTCACACACACTCGGCTCTACTCGTCCGTCCTGCACACACTCGGCTCTGCTCCTCCGTCCTGCACACACTCGGCTCTGCTCCTCCATCTCGCACACACTCGGCTCTACTCGTCCATCCTGCACACACTCGGCTCTGCTCCTCCATCTCACACACGCTCGGCTCCGCTCCTCCATCTCACACACGCTCGGCTCCGCTCCTCCATCTCACACGCTCGGCTCCGCTCCTCCATGTCACACGCTCGGCTCCGCTCCTCCATGTCACACGCTCGGCTCCGCTCCTCCGTCTCACAAACGCTCGTCTCTGCTCCTCCGTCTCGCACACGCTCGGTTCTGCTCCTTCATCTCACACGCTCGGCTCCGCTCCTCCATCTCACACGCTCGGCTCCGCTCCTCCATCTCGCACACACTCGGCTCCGCTCCTCCGTCTCACACACGCTCGGCTCCGCTCCTCCGTCTCGCACACGCTCGGCTCCGCTCCCCCGTCTCACACACGCTCGGCTCCGCTCCTCCGTCTCGCACACGCTCGGCTCCGCTCCCCCGTCTCACACACGCTCGGCTCCGCTCCTCCGTCTCGCACACGCTCGGCTCCGCTCCCCCGTCTCACACACGCTCGGCTCCGCTCCTCCGTCTCGCACACGCTCGGCTCCGCTCCCCCGTCTCACACACGCACGGCTCCGCTCCTCCGTCTCGCACACGCTCGGCTCTGCTCCATCCACTCTCTGAATACATCCTGTTGGGACACATAAACTGCAGGTCACACAGCAGAGTCCTGCATCCACTGAGGGTAGAGACCTGGTCATGTGACCCCCTTGTCTCCTCCCACACACTGATCACATGATGGTGACATCATCACAGGTCCTGTAAGCACAGAACAACCACACGGCTCCTGTCCGGCTGCAGGTGGAGGTATGTGGGGTCTCCAGCACTGGGGGGCAGGGATCATTAAAGGGGTTGTCCCGCGGCAGCAAGTGGGCCTATACACTTCTGTATGGCCATATTAATGCACTTTGTAATATACATTGTGCATTAATTATGAGCCATACAGAAGTTATAAAAAGTTTTTCACTTACCTGCTCCGTTGCTGGCGTCCTCGTCTCCATGGAGCCCGCCTAATTTTCGCCGTCTAAAATGGTCGAATGGCCAAATTAGACGCGCTTGCGCAGTCCGGGTCTTCTGCTTTCTTCAATGGGGCTCCGTGTAGCTCTGTGTAGCTCCGCCCCGTCACGTGCCGATTCCAGCCAATCAGGAGGCTGGAATTGGCAATGGACCGCACAGAAGAGCTGCGGTCCACGGAGGAAGAGGATCCCGGCGGCCATCTTCAGCCGGTAAGTATAGAAGTCACCGGAGCGCGGGGATTAAGGTAAGTGCCCGTTTCGGCGCGGGACAACCCCTTTAACCCTTCCATAAATGTTAGAAGTAGCCGCACTCTCTCTGGTGCTCAGACCCCTCAGGCTGCTGTCGCCGCGGCGTTGGGGGCGTTCAGGGTTTTTGTCTTTTTGTTTTTGGAGGGAGACTGAAATAAAAGTGAAACGGATCCATTTTTTTCCCATTCATTTTAATGGGGTTTCAAAAAAACTGAAAACAAACGGTAAATCTTCGTTCACTCCCGTCCGCCGGGCCTCCATTTTTTGGACAGGAAAATAGCGCAGTTTGCAGAGTTATATTTTCATTAAAAAAAATTGAAACCTGATGGAATGAAAGCAAGAGAGCGGGCGGGGGGGAGAGAGCGAGCGGGCGGGGGGAGAGAGCGAGCGGGCGGGGGGGAGAGAGCGAGCGGGCGGGGGGGAGAGAGCGAGCGGGCGGGGGGGAGAGAGAGAGCGGGTGGGAGGGAGAGAGAGAGAGAGCGGGTGGGAGGGAGAGAGAGAGAGAGCGGGTGGGAGGGAGAGAGAGAGAGAGCGGGTGGGAGGGAGAGAGAGAGAGAGCGGGTGGGAGGGAGAGAGCGAGCGAGCGGGTGGGGGGGAGAGAGAGCGAGCGGGTGGGGGGGAGAGAGAGAGCGAGCGGGTGGGGGGGGAGAGAGAGAGCGAGCGGGTGGGGGGGGAGAGAGAGAGCGAGCGGGGTGGGGGGGAGAGAGAGAGCGGGTGGGGGGGAGAGAGAGCGAGCGGGTGGGGGGGAGAGAGAGCGAGCGGGTGGGGGGGAGAGAGAGCGAGCGGGGGAGAGAGAGAGCGGGCGGGGGGGAGAGAGAGAGCGAGCGGGGGGGAGAGAGAGAGCGAGCGGGGGGGAGAGAGCGAGCGGGGGGGAGAGAGCGAGCGAGCGGGGGGGAGAGAGCGAGCGGGCGGGGGGGAGAGAGCGAGCGGGCAGGAGAGAGCGAGCGGGCGGGGGGGAGAGAGCGAGCGGGGGGGAGAGAGAGAGCGAGCGGGGGGGAGCGAGAGAGCGAGCGGGGGGGGAGCGAGAGAGCGAGCGGGGGGGGGAGCGAGAGAGCGGGCGGGGGGGAGCGAGAGAGCGGGCGGGGGGGAGCGAGAGCGAGCGGGGGGGAGCGAGAGAGCGAGCGGGGGGGGAGCGAGAGAGCGGGCGGGGGGGAGCGAGAGAGCGGGCGGGGGGGAGCGAGAGCGAGCGGGCGGGGGGGAGCGAGAGCGAGCGGGCGGGGGGGAGCGAGAGCGAGCGGGCGGGGGGGGAGCGAGAGCGAGAGGGCGGGGGGGAGCGAGAGGGCGGGGGGGAGCGAGAGCGAGAGGGCGGGGGGGAGCGAGAGCGAGAGGGCGGGGGGGAGCGAGAGAGCGGGCGGGGGGGAGCGAGAGAGCGGGCGGGGGGGAGAGAGCGCGAGCGGGGGGGAGAGAGCGCGAGCGAGCGGGGGAGAGAGCGCGAGCGAGCGGGGGAGAGAGCGCGAGCGGGGGGGGAGAGAGCGCGAGCGGGGGGGAGAGAGCGCGAGCGGGGGGGAGAGAGCGCGAGCGGGGGGGAGAGAGCGCGAGCGGGGGGGAGAGAGCGCGAGCGGGGGGGAGAGAGCGCGAGCGAGCGGGGGGGAGAGAGCGCGAGCGGGGGGGAGAGAGCGCGAGCGGGGGGGAGAGAGCGCGAGCGGGGGGGAGAGAGCGAGAGCGGGGGGGAGAGAGCGCGAGCGGGGGGGAGAGAGCGAGAGCGAGCGGGGGGGAGAGAGCGCGAGCGGGGGGGAGAGAGCGAGAGCGAGCGGGGGGGAGAGAGCGAGCGGGGGGGAGAGAGCGAGAGCGAGCGGGGGGGAGAGCGAGCGGGGGGGAGAGCGAGCGGGGGGGAGAGCGAGCGGGGGGGAGAGCGAGCGGGGGGGAGAGCGAGCGGGGGGGAGAGAGGGAGAGAGCGAGCGGGTGGGAGAGAGGGAGAGAGCGAGCGGGTGGGAGAGAGGGAGAGAGCGAGCGGGTGGGAGAGAGGGAGAGAGCGAGCGGGGGGGAGAGCGAGCAGGAGGGAGAGCGAGCAGGGGGGAGAGCGAGCGGGGGGGAGAGAGGGGGAGAGCGAGCAGGGGGGAGAGAGAGAGCGAGCCGGGGGGAGAGAGAGAGCGAGCGGGGGGGAGAGAGAGAGCGAGCCGGGGGGGAGAGAGAGAGCGAGCGGGGGGGAGAGAGAGAGCGAGCGGGGGGGAGAGAGAGAGCGAGCGGGGGGGAGAGAGCGAGCGGGGGGGAGAGAGCGAGCGGGGGGGAGAGAGAGAGCGAGCGGGGGGGAGAGAGCGAGCGGGGGGGAGAGAGCGAGCGGGGGGGAGAGAGAGAGCGAACGGGGGAGAGAGAGAGAGCGAGCGGGGGGGAGAGAGAGAGCGAACGGGGGAGAGAGAGAGAGCGAGCGGGGGGGAGAGAGAGACAGAGCGAGCGGGGGGGAGAGAGAGACAGAGCGAGCGGGGGGGAGAGAGAGACAGAGCGAGCGGGGGGGAGAGAGAGACAGAGCGAGCGGGGGGGAGAGATAGAGAGAGAGAGCGGGGGGGAGAGAGAGAGAGAGAGCGGGGGGGAGAGAGAGAGAGAGAGCGGGGGGGAGAGAGAGAGAGAGAGAGCGGGGGGGAGAGAGAGAGAGAGAGAGAGCGGGGGGGAGAGAGAGAGAGAGAGAGCGGGGGGGAGAGAGAGAGAGAGAGCGGGGGGGAGAGAGAGAGAGAGAGGGGGGGGGAGAGAGAGAGAGAGAGAGAGGGGGGGGAGAGAGAGAGAGAGAGAGAGCGGGGGGGAGAGAGAGAGAGAGAGGGGGGGAGAGAGAGAGAGAGAGAGAGAGAGCGGGGGGGAGAGAGAGAGAGAGAGAGCGGGGGGGAGAGAGAGAGAGGGGGGGAGAGAGAGAGAGAGAGCGGGGGGGAGAGAGAGAGAGAGAGCGGGGGGGAGAGAGAGAGAGAGAGAGAGAGCGGGGGGGAGAGAGAGAGAGAGCGGGGGGGAGAGAGAGAGAGAGCGGGGGGGAGAGAGAGAGAGAGAGAGAGAGCAGGGGGGAGAGAGAGAGAGAGAGAGAGCGGGGGGGGGAGAGAGAGAGAGAGAGAGCGGGGGGGAGAGAGAGAGAGAGAGAGAGAGCGGGGGGGAGAGAGAGAGAGAGAGAGAGAGCGGGGGGGAGAGAGAGAGAGAGAGAGAGCGGGGGGGAGAGAGAGAGAGAGAGCGGGGGGGAGAGAGAGAGAGAGCGGGGGGGAGAGAGAGAGAGAGAGAGAGCGGGGGGGAGAGAGAGAGAGAGAGAGAGCGGGGGGGAGAGAGAGAGAGAGAGCGGGGGGAGAGAGAGAGAGAGCGGGGGGGAGAGAGAGAGAGAGCGGGGGGGGAGAGAGAGAGAGAGCGAGAGCGGGGGGGGAGAGAGAGAGAGAGAGCGGGGGGGAGAGAGCGAGCGACGGGGAGAGCGAGCGGGGGGGAGAGAGCGAGCGACGGGGAGAGCGAGCTGGTGGGAGAGAGGGAGAGAGCGAGCTGGGGGAGAGCGAGCGGGTAGGAGAGAGGGAGAGAGCGAGCGGGGGGGAGAGCGAGCGGGTGGGAGAGAGGGAGAGAGCGAGCGGGGGGGAGAGCGAGCGGGTGGGAGAGAGGGAGAGAGCGAGCGGGGGGGAGAGCGAGCGGGTGGGAGAGAGGAGAGAGAGCGAGCGGGGGGGAGAGCGAGCGGGTGGGAGAGAGGGGAAGAGAGCGAGCGGGGGGGAGAGCGAGCGGTGGGAGAGGGAGAGAGCGAGCGGGGGGAGAGCGAGCGGGTGGGAGAGAGGGAGAGAGCGAGCGGGGGGGAGAGCGAGCGGGTGGGAGAGAGGGAGAGAGCGAGCGGGGGGAGAGCGAGCGGGTGGGAGAGAGGGAGAGAGCGAGCGGGGGGGAGAGCGAGCGGGTGGGAGAGAGGAGAGAGCGAGCGGGGGGAGAGAGGGAGAGAGCGAGGGGTGGAGAGAGGAGAGAGCGAGCGGGGGGGAGAGAGGGAGAGAGCGAGCGGGGGGAGGGAGAGGAGCGAGCGGGGGGGAGAGAGGAGAGAGCGACGGGGGGGAGAGAGAGAGCGAGCGGGGGGGAGAGAGAGAGAGAGCGAGCGGGGGGGAGAGAGAGAGAGCGAGCGGGGGGGAGAGAGAGAGAGCGAGCGGGGGGGAGAGAGAGAGAGAGCGAGCGGGGGGAGAGAGAGAGAGAGCGAGCGGGGGGGAGAGAGAGAGAGAGCGAGCGGGGGGGAGAGAGAGAGCGAGCGGGGGGAGAGAGAGAGAGAGCGGGGGGGAGAGAGAGAGCGAGCGAGCGGGGGGGGGAGAGAGAGAGCGAGCGGGGGGGGGGAGAGAGAGAGCGAGCGGGGGGGAGAGAGAGAGCGAGCGGGGGGGAGAGAGAGAGAGAGCGAGCGCGGGGGAGAGAGAGAGAGCGAGCGCGGGGGAGAGAGAGAGAGAGCGAGCGCGGGGGAGAGAGAGAGAGAGCGAGCGCGGGGGAGAGAGAGAGAGAGCGAGCGGGGGAGAGAGAGCGAGCGGGGGAGAGAGAGAGCGAGCGGGGGGAGAGAGAGAGCGAGCGGGGGGGAGAGAGAGAGCGAGCGGGGGGGGAGAGAGAGAGCGAGCGGGGGGGGAGAGAGAGAGCGAGCGGGGGGGAGAGAGAGAGCGAGCGGGGGGGAGAGAGAGAGCGAGCGGGGGGGAGAGAGAGAGCGAGCGGGGGGGAGAGAGAGAGCGAGCGGGGGGGAGAGAGAGAGCGAGCGGGGGGGAGAGAGAGAGCGAGCGGGGGGGAGAGAGAGAGCGAGCGGGGGGGAGAGAGAGAGAGCGAGCGGGGGGGAGAGAGAGAGAGAGCGAGCGGGGGGGAGAGAGAGAGAGAGCGAGCGGGGGGGAGAGAGAGAGAGAGCGAGGGGGGAGAGAGAGAGAGAGCGAGCGGGGGGGAGAGAGAGAGAGAGCGAGCGGGGGGGAGAGAGAGAGAGAGCGAGCGGGGGGGAGAGAGAGAGAGAGCGAGCGGGGGGAGAGAGAGAGAGAGCGAGCGGGGGGGAGAGAGAGAGAGCGAGCGGGGGGGAGAGAGAGAGAGCGAGCGGGGGGGAGAGAGAGAGAGCGAGCGGGGGGGAGAGAGAGAGAGCGAGCGGGGGGGAGAGAGAGAGAGCGAGCGGGGGGGAGAGAGAGAGAGAGCGAGCGGGGGGGAGAGAGAGAGAGAGCGAGCGGGGGGGAGAGAGAGAGAGAGCGAGCGGGGGGGAAAGAGAGAGAGAGCGAGCGGGGGGGAGAGAGAGAGAGAGCGAGCGGGGGGGAGAGAGAGAGAGAGCGAGCGGGGGGGAGAGAGAGCGAGCGGGGGGGGAGAGAGAGCGAGCGGGGGGGGAGAGAGAGAGCGAGCGGGGGGGGAGAGAGAGAGCGAGCGGGGGGGGAGAGAGAGAGCGAGCGGGGGGGGAGAGAGAGAGCGAGCGGGGGGGAGAGAGAGAGCGAGCGGGGGGGAGAGAGAGCGAGCGGGGGGGGGAGAGAGAGCGAGCGGGGGGGGAGAGAGAGCGAGCGGGGGGGAGAGAGAGCGAGCGGGGGGGGAGAGAGAGCGAGCGAGCGGGGGGGAGAGAGAGAGAGCGAGCGGGGGGGAGAGAGAGAGAGCGAGCGGGGGGGAGAGAGAGAGAGCGAGCGGGGGGGAGAGAGAGAGAGCGAGCGGGGGGGAGAGAGAGAGAGCGAGCGGGGGGGAGAGAGAGAAAGCGAGCAGGGGGGGGAGAGAGAGAAAGCGAGCAGGGGGGGGAGAGAGAGAGAGCGAGCGGGCGGGGGGGAGAGAGAGAGAGAGCGGGCGGGGGGGGAGAGAGAGAGAGCGGGCGGGGGGGGGAGAGAGAGAGAGCGGGCGGGGGGGGGGGAGAGAGAGAGAGAGCGGGCGGGGGGGAGAGAGAGAGAGCGGGCGGGGGGGAGAGAGAGAGAGAGCGAGCGGGGGGGAGAGAGAGAGAGAGCGAGCGGGGGGGAGAGAGAGAGAGAGCGAGCGGGGGGGAGAGAGAGAGCGAGCGGGGGGGAGAGAGAGAGAGAGCGAGCGGGGGGGAGAGAGAGAGAGAGCGAGCGGGGGGAGAGAGAGCGAGCGGGGGGGAGAGAGAGCGAGCGGGGGGGAGAGAGAGCGAGCGGGGGGGAGAGAGAGCGAGCGGGGGGGGAGAGAGAGAGAGCGAGCGGGGGGGAGAGAGAGCGAGCGGGGGGGAGAGAGAGAGAGCGAGCGGGGGGGAGAGAGAGAGAGCGGGGGGAGAGAGAGCGAGCGGGGGGGAGAGAGAGAGAGCGGGGGGAGAGAGAGCGAGCGGGGGGGAGAGAGAGCGAGCGGGGGGGAGAGAGAGCGAGCGGGGGGGAGAGAGAGCGAGCGGGGGGGAGAGAGAGAGCGAGCGGGGGGGAGAGAGAGAGCGAGCGGGGGGGAGAGAGAGAGAGAGCGAGCGGGGGGGGAGAGAGAGCGAGCGGGGGGGGAGAGAGAGCGAGCGGGGGGGAGAGAGAGCGAGCGGGGGGGAGAGAGAGCGAGCGGGGGGGGAGAGAGAGCGAGCGCGGGGGGAGAGAGAGAGAGCGAGCGGGGGGGAGAGAGAGCGAGCGGGCGGGGGGGGAGAGAGAGAGAGCGGGCGGGGGGGAGAGAGAGAGAGCGAGCGGGGGGGAGAGAGAGAGAGCGAGCGGGGGGGAGAGAGAGAGAGCGAGCGGGGGGGAGAGAGAGAGAGCGAGCGGGGGGGAGAGAGAGAGAGCGAGCGGGGGGGAGAGAGAGAGAGCGAGCGGGGGGGAGAGAGAGAGAGCGAGCGGGGGGAAGAGAGAGAGAGCGAGCGGGGGGGAGAGAGAGAGAGCGAGCGGGGGGGAGAGAGAGAGAGCGAGCGGGGGGGAGAGAGAGAGAGCGAGCGGGGGGGAGAGAGAGAGAGCGAGCGGGGGGGAGAGAGAGAGAGCGAGCGGGGGGGAGAGAGAGAGAGCGAGCGGGGGGGAGAGAGAGAGAGCGAGCGGGGGGGAGAGAGAGAGCGAGCGGGGGGGAGAGAGAGAGCGAGCGGGGGGGAGAGAGAGAGCGAGCGAGCGGGGGGGAGAGGGAGAGCGAGCGAGCGGGGGAGAGGGAGAGAGAGCGGGGGGGAGAGGGAGAGAGAGCGAGCGGGGGGGAGAGGGGGGGAGAGGGAGAGAGAGCGAGCGGGGGGAGAGAGGGAGAGAGAGCGAGCGGGGGGGAGAGGGAGAGAGAGCGAGCGGGGGGGAGAGGGAGAGAGAGCGAGCGGGGGGGAGAGGGAGAGAGAGCGAGCGGGGGGGAGAGGGAGAGAGAGAGCGGGCGGGGGGGGAGAGAGCGAGCGGGGGGGGAGAGAGAGAGAGCGAGCGGGGGGGGAGAGAGAGAGAGCGGGCAGGGGGGGAGAGAGAGAGAGAGAGCGGGCGGGGGGGGAGAGAGAGAGAGAGAGCGGGCGGGGGGGAGAGAGAGAGAGAGCGAGCGGGCGGGGGGGGAGAGAGAGAGAGAGAGCGGGCGGGGGGGAGAGAGAGAGAGAGAGCCGGCGGGGGGGAGAGAGAGAGAGAGAGCGGGCGGGGGGGAGGGAGAGAGAGCGGGCGAGGGTGGGGGGAGAGAGAGCGAGCGGGGGGGAGAGAGAGAGAGAGCGGGCGGGGGAGAGAGAGAGCGGTTGGGGGGGAGGGAGAGAGCGGGCGGGGGGGAGGGAGAGAGAGCGGGCGGGGGGGAGAGAGAGCGGGCGGGGGGGAGAGAGAGCGGGCGGGGGGGAGAGAGAGAGCGAGCGGGGGGGAGAGAGAGGGCGGGGGGAGAGGGAGAGCGAGCGGGGGGGAGAGAGAGCGAGCGGGGGGGAGAGAGAGAGATAGCGGGTGGGGGGGAGAGAGAGCGAGCAAGTGGGAGAGCGGGCGGGAAAGCGAGAGAGCGGGCGAGAGAGAGCAGGCGGCGGGCGAGAGTGAGCCGGCGAGAGCGGGCGGGAGAGAGCGAGCGGGCGGGGGGGAGAGAGCGAGAGTGGGCGGGAGAGCGAGAGAGAGCGGGCGGGAGAGCGAGAGTGAGCGGGCGGGAGGGTGAGAGAGTGGGAGAGAGAGGGCGGGGGGGGAGAGAGAGAGCTGGCGGGGGGGAGAGAGAGCGAGGGAGAGCGGGCGGGAGAGCGAGAGAGCGAGGGAGAGCGGGCGGGAGAGCGAGTGGCAGGGGGAAGGGGGGAGTTAGCTTTCCCAGTTTGGTGTACAGGGCGCGTTCTGTCATATATAGAGGGCAGAAGCCGGACTGTAGGGGTCAAGAAGAGAGTTCTCTGATAGATAGCTTATAAGGTTGGAGTAAACCAGGTGTTCTTATAGTTCGCAGATGAAGAGGAGATTTCAGATGCGTCGTAGTTGGCAGCATCAGTCGAGTCAAGCATCAGTTTCTTTAGCAGTGGGGATATGATGGCATGTTTGAATGTGGAGGGTTAAATGCCAGAGAGAGGTTGAATATAGTGGTGAGGTGGGAGATGACTACTGGGGAGAGGGACCGGAGGAGGTGTGATGGGAGAGGGTCACTAAGCGCAGGTGATGGGGCAAGCAGTGGAGAGCAATCTGGAGATTTCTTCCTCTGTCGTTGGTCTGAGTACAGACAGTGAGCAGGAGCTAGATGCAGTGCTGCAGAGACTAGGGTCGGGGTAGTCTGGGATTGGGAGGTTATTCCCAGGTGTCGTCTATTTTCTTTTTAAAGTAAGCAGCCCGCTCTTCTTCACTGTTCAGTGTAAATGTTGGCGGCGACTGAGAGACCAACGATAATTCACGTGTCGGTCAGTGTCTGCAGACATGAAAACTAAACCACGATCGTTCATCTATGACTGAAGTCCTGTTTACTGGGGATGGAAGCGGACGGGCCGCAACGATCTCCAGCCGCTCCACCTCCACTCACTGAGCGATTATGGTTTTTGGCCACTGAAGCACAGTCGTCCCATGTAAAAGGCCCTTACTGTTAGGATATGTTCACACATGGATTCCAGCTCTGAAGACCACGGCTCAGCTGTAGATTTCCGCCACTGGTTCATATGTGGATTTGACCCTTTTCAATGAGGATTTCTCACTCTAGTCTTCAGGTTTTGTAGCAGATTTCATATCTTTTTGCAGAACAAGCATTGCCGTTTGAGGTCTTCACATGGAATCCACATTGGATATTCCCCACACACATTTGCTTTAATGTCTACATCAAATCTGCCACTCAAAACACATTGCGTATTTTGTTGCAGATCCACCAAAATCTAAAGGGGTTTACCGGGCAAATACTCTACTCAGGATTGATCCACCATTCGGGATCCCTCGCAATCAACTGATTGTCTGTCCCGCTGTCAGTGGAGTGTGGTTGGACGCCCGTCCCCGCAGCATTTATTACGGTCCGGACGATCAGCTGAGCAGCAGATCCACGAGGATCAACTATTGATGACCAATCCAGATGATGATTACTCAATAGTATTTGCCTGGAAAACCCCTTTAATACCTCCTCACACATTTTTACTTATCCTCAGCTGATATCTTCTACATCGGATAATTATCCTAATTGACCCGACAAGGATGGATAGAAAAAAGGACAAGATGGCGGAGAGTATATTCAACCTCACCCTAGAGATACTCTTCCGGCTTACAGGAGAGGTGAGAGATTCTGGGGATGACGTGACGTTCCATCATTATTATGTGTGTAAAAGTTGACCTGACCGCCTCGT
This sequence comes from Eleutherodactylus coqui, assembly GCF_035609145.1. Lineage (NCBI taxonomy): Eukaryota > Metazoa > Chordata > Amphibia > Anura > Eleutherodactylidae > Eleutherodactylus > Eleutherodactylus coqui. The sequence continues at coordinate 272,229,678 of NC_089840.1, read as the reverse complement.
AGCTTTGCAGATGCAACCTGACTGATGGTATCACCATTCTTGTTGTATCTCTACTCGCCTCTGTTGCCCCCATACAGGCTATCCTTAGATTCAAGTCCCAGCGCCTTGAATATGCCAAGTGGATGGTGCCGCCGCTCGCTGTCAACCACATCTGTAAAACACAGTTTTAAAGTTCAACACTTTTTTTTTCCCTTAAGACATTTCATCTCAATAAATGTATAAGTTTAGTGTGTGGAAACCTTCAGCTAAATGTTTCTATTTTTCTTTGACTGCAATGTTAAAAAATATAAGTATGTTTCCAATCTTTTTTTTGTGGGACACACGAGGGCAGTCGGCTGCGCTGTTCAGTCCCATAATAAAATGTATGGAAACCTGTTCCTGGCTAAACGTAGTCAAACGTATGCTTTGCTTAACTAGGTTTAACCCACTAGAGCCTACAGGTCAGTTAAATGCTTCACTTTCATCTGTTTTTCGCTGCGGCGGTCGCGTGTTGTTAACATGATGTCATCACTGCAGGCGATTAAACAAAGTCCAGCGGGTAGAAGCTTAATGGCGGCATTAGATCGAATACAGAAGCTTGTTTTATGTAATTTCTCTACATTGCTCAGTTCTTTTTTTATCATGAAATCAGACAACCCCCCTAATAACAGATGATATGACGGGAGACATGAAGGACTCTGGGAATATCTGCAGGGATATTGATGGATGTATTTCCCCATAAACAGGATTACACGGTAGTGAAGAAGACTTCTAGTGATGGCTGTCAGGCCCCGGTGTCTGATGGATGGGGAAGACCCCTAAGCCCAATCACAGGGCCTCCACCTCACCTCCTGATACTGGAGGAGATCAATGAGCAGAAGATCCTAGAACTCACCAACAAGATGATTGAGCTGCTGACTGGAGAGGTGACGCTGCTGGGAATGCTGGGACATTATACAGTAACGCTATGGCGGTATAACGTGTCTGGGTGATGACGGTATCATTGTGTTGTCAGGTTCCTATAAGGTGTCAGGACATCACTGTCTATTTCTCCATGGAGGAGTGGGAGTATTTAGAAGGACACAAGGATCTGTACAAGGACGTCATGATGGAGGACCACCAGCCCCTCCCATCACCAGGTAATAGACAGGACTAAATCCACACGGCCTTTATTATTTGTATGTAGAGAATGAATTCAGTGGCTGTCTGTGTTTTCTGCAGGTAGATTCAGTAAGAGAACAGCAGCGGAGAGATGTCCCCGTCCTCTTCTTCCACAGGATGATCAGGTAGAAGGACATAAAGTTCCCGTCTTCAGTACTGCGGCCGTGAATGTCTTGTTTTCTCCAGTAATATTATGTAATTTATAATTTTTTAAAGGGAATTCTTTATCAGATAATGACCTGTTGTATAAATCAAGTTTTATGTTAAAAGGCTACTATGGCAAAAACACATTTTTCCATTTCTGCCCCCTCATCTGATTGCCTATCACACTCTGGAGGTCTCCTCTGTATATTGCAGCCACTTCCATGCAGTGCAGCCTCCTGTCGGATACTCATCAGGCATCATCTAGATGGTGAAATTTTTCCTTTCACATCAATCCTATGATTCATCACCGTAGCATTAGCTAGAGCCTGTACCATTTCTGCTTGCTCGGTGGGCTGTTCAATTTAACATTATCTACTATATTCTTATAAATAAGCTAAAGCCCATAACTATACAGTCAGCAGGATGAGCTGTGATCTCTTCCACTATAACTGTATGACAGGAGCTGTGTGGCAGCTAAATGAATGCATCAGTGGGTGACATCACCGCTAGTTGCCTGTGCTCGTACAGTGTTTAGACAGACAGATCCCCCTCACTTCTTGCTCAGTTCTTGCTCCGCTCTTCACATAGAAGTGTTTAGATGCAGCGAGAAGTGAGCAAATCAGCGCTGATTTTTATGCTGGTTCACAGTGAGTGATAAATGAATAGTGTTGCTCTCCGGCACTTGCAGCGTGTAGGATGATGATGATAATTGTGGTATATGAAATAAAATGGTGTCATAGCGGCGATCACCACAGCTCTTCTGGTAGTAACATCTGCAGCGGAGACCAACACATTATATGGGGTTGTAGATAATGTAATCTGTCGTGACGCCAGTGCTATATAGCACAATAGTTAGGTGAGAAGAGTCAGTGATACACCGAGGCCAGGGGGTATGAAAATATTAAAATAAACCTTTAGTATAATTTCATCAGAGCAAGTAAAATGGCATTGGTCTCAGCATAGGGTGAAACTGGGCAGCATTTCTCCACAGACATTAGATTGGCAGATCAAATAATTTGCATGGAGGATGGCCGAGGATGTTTGGGAGAGATGAGGTGGCAATATCACCATTTGTATACCGGGGGCTTCTGACCTTTGTCAATCTATAACACAGCCTTTCTGTTACCAGAGTTAGACAGATCCCCGGCGGCTGCGCTGTCTCCGTCACTCAGGAGCACTTCACTAGGCCTCTGTCTCTTCTGGGACGTCACTAGGCCCCAGTCGCTTCTGAGACGTCACTAGGCCTCTGTCTCTTCTGGGACGTCACTAGGCCTCTGTCTCTTCTGGGACGTCACTAGGCCTCTGTCTCTTCTGGGACGTCACTAGGCCTCTGTCTCTTCTGGGACGTCACTCGGCCTCTGTCTCTTCTGGGACGTCACTCGGCCTCTGTCTCTTCTGGGACGTCACTCGGCCTCTGTCTCTTCTGGGACGTCACTCGGCCTCTGTCTCTTCTGGGACGTCACTCGGCCTCTGTCTCTTCTGGGACGTCACTCGGCCTCTGTCTCTTCTGGGACGTCACTCGGCCTCTGTCTCTTCTGGGACGTCACTCGGCCTCTGTCTCTTCTGGGACGTCACTCGGCCTCTGCCACTTCTAGGCTGGCTATCAGGCACCTTTACGCTTTACCTTCTATGTACAGAATCACCGTCGGGGATGAACATTTGAAAAGGAGCTTCAGTGCTTCCCTCTCCACAGCTCTCACCCGCGATCTGTCTCACGTTGTCTCCTCAGTCTGCCACAGCTCTCCGCCAACTCCTCACTTCAGTGCTGTATGATGCCAACTCGCTGCTTTTCACTCACCACTGACTCTCTGACTTTTTCCTTCGACTGTCGGAATGAAACTTGACTGCTCTCTCCAACCGCCCTGCATGGACATCACTTTAGTTTTTACTTGAGTGTATTCATGAAGAAAAAAAGAAATGCCTCATGAGATGCAGGAGGATAAAACGAGCCCACCACAAAATGCTATCTAACTCAGGAGGGAGCGCAGAGCTGGTTAAAAAAGATTAAAATCGACTAATCACCAGGCCAAGATGGAATAAACGCAAGGGTTCTATGGGAACTATGTGGCATGACAGACCACTATTTCTTATACTTAGGGACACTAGTGAGACCAGGGTTGGACCATTCGATCGGTGTATTGCCAATGTGATTCCAATATACAAAAAGTGGTCAAGAAGGGAGCCTGGTTACTACAGGCCGATAAGTCTCACTTCAATAATAATTGGAAAAATATTCGAGGGGTCTCAGAGAGATGCCATTGTGGAATACTTCAAGGAGAACAACAGTATAACCCCTCATCAGCATGGGTTCATGAGGGGTCGATCATCTCAGACCAATCTGATCAGCTTTTACGATGAAGTAAGTTCTAGGCTGGACCTGGGAGAGTGTATTGATCTTGTATATCTGGATTTCTCTAAAGCATTTGCCGCCGTGCCACATAATAGGCTGATATATAGAATGAGGCAGCTTGGATTGGGTGAAAACGTGTATCTGGGTAAACAACTGGCTCGGATATAGAAAGCAAAAGGTGGTAATAAATGGTTCATACTCTGATTGGGCCACCATTGCTAGTGGGGTGCCAGAGGGTTCAGTATTAGGCCCCATTCTGTTCAATATATTTATCAATGACCTGATAGAGGGACCGCACAGCAAAATATTGATAATTGCAGACTATATCAAATTATACAAGGTAATTAATACAACAGACGACAATTTGTAGCTGCGAATGGACCTAGATAAATTGGGGCTTGGCTACAAAAAAGGCAAATGAAGTTCAATATTGACAAATGTAAGGTTCTGCACATGGGCAGGAGAAACGGATGTCACCAATATACACTAAATGGAGTACAGCTAGGGAAAAGTGATATGGAAAAAGACCTGGGGGCACTAGTGGATTGTAGACTAAACTGGAGCAATCAATGCCAGTCAGCTGCTGCAAAAGCAAATTAAATCTTGGGGTGCATTAAAAGAGGTATAGGGGCGAGGGCCGAGAACATTATCCTCCCACTATATAAGGCACTTGTCAGGCCTCACATGGAATACTGTGTACAGTTCTGGACACCGGTGCTCAGAAAGACATTGCAGTGCTGGAGGGGGTTCAAAGAAGGGCAACTAAACTAATACATGGAATGACGGGACTGGAATGCCCAGAGAGGCATCAAAACTGGGATTATTTACTCTAGAAAAAAGACGGCTAAGGGGTGATCAAATAACTCTGTATAAATACATGAGGGGACGATACAAGGATCTCTGCCGTGATCTGTTTATACCCAGGACTGCGACAGTAATGAGAGGACATCCGCTACGTCTGGAAGAAAGCAGGTTTAACCCCTGGGGCTAGCGCGAGATCACATATGATCTCACGCTATCCCGCAGCGGGAGCCAGCTGTCAGTCACAGCCGGCGTCCCGCTGTTAACCCCTTCCCTGCCGTGATCTAAGTAGATCGCAGCAGGGAAAGAGTTCACAGAGGGACGCCGGCTGTGACTGACAGCACGCTCCCTCTATGTCTTCAGCCGGCTCCCGTGATGTTATCGCGAGAGCCCGACCTGTCACCATGGCAACAGGATGCCAGACACTGGCGCCCTGTATTGCCAATGCCTATTATCGCTGTATAAGCGATAAGGCATGGCAGGGCAGTAGCCCTGCCATGCCTTATCACAGCGATGGGCAGTACTGTGGTCAAAGTTCCCCAGAGGGACACAAATGTTGTAAGAAAAAGATTCAAAAAATGAATAAAAAAAAAGTAAAAAAAAAACTTTTTTTATGCTTTTTCTCATATTAGCATAAAAAAAGGTTAAAAAAATTAAAACCCCACATATTTGGTATTGTTGCATCCGTAACGACGCGTACAATAAGCTGCACATGCTTTTGAGTGTGCACAGAAAAAGCTTTAAAAAATGCTAAAAAACTGAGGCAAAATGCTAATTTTTAGCATTTTGCCTCCCTAAAAACGCAATAAAAGTGATCAAAAAAGCCGCATGTACCCCAAAATGGTACCAATAAAAACTACAGCTCGTCTCGCAAATAATAAGCCCTCATAGAGCTCCGTACATAGAAAAATAAAAAAGTTACAGGACTTTGAATGCAGCGATTTAGAAAGAAAAAAAGATTTCCAAAAAAAGGGGTTTTATTGCAGAAAAGTGGAAAAACCTAAAAAAAAATGTAAGAATTTTGGTATCGTTGTAATCGTACCGACCCGCAGAAAAAATGGATTGTGTTATTTATGCTGCATGATTAACGCTGTGAAAAAAAAAAAAATCTATGGCAGAATTGATGCGTTTTCTCTCCCTGCTATCATTAAAAAAAAAAGTTTTACAATATAGTTAATGTACCCGAAAGTGGCGCCGATATAAACGACAGTTCGCCACGCAAAACACAAGCCCTTATACGGGCGCATCGACGGAAAAATAAAAAAGTTATGTCTTTTGATAAATGGAGAAGAAAATCCGCCAAAAATCATTGCGTCCTTAAGCCCAAAATAGGCCGTGTCATGAAGGGGTTAATCCGTAACATAGAAGGGGGTTCTTTAGGGCTCGGTCACACGAGCGAAGATCCGCCTATTTTACCGCATGGAAAAATAAATGCACCGCAGGTGCAGACGAAAATCCGCACCTACCAAAGAAAGAACATATAGGTGGCAATGAACGTGGTCATGCGGATCTTTTCCCGCACGCGGTGCATTTTTTTCCACGCATAAAGACGTGCGGATATCTGCTCGGCTGACTGGCCAATTAGAGCTCAGACTGCCAGCAGCCAATGAGAAATAGCTGGTTGCCGGGCAGATTAATGTTAGCTCTATTGCATGGCAGACTAACCTGGAGTTAACCCTTGCATGCCCTGGGTGAATTACAAACCTACATAAAATTAGCGATCGCACTTTTGTAAGACCGTTCTGGGCCACTATAATAGTAAAAGATGGCTTTGCACTTGGATTAAAGGATTATTGTGCATTTTCGCTCATTTTAATAAATTTTGATAATCATCCCGTGTAAATGGCTATTAAAACAGTCTCCCATAGAAGTCAATGGGTCATCTCCTGTCCGTTGTTTGAATGGCCCATGAGGTGCCTGTAAAGCATACAGTGTCTTGTGTTAGTATTCACTCTTCTTGGTGTTTTGCTGTTTTGTTGCGTTACAACCTGCAATTAAAATGGATTTTAATGTAGATTTTATGTAACGGACCTGAGGAAATAGTCCAATCTGTTACAGTGGAATGGAAAAAAAACCCTTGTTTAACCCCTTAGTGACGAAGCCTGTTTGCGTCTTAATAATGAAGTCAAATTTTGGAAATCTGCCATGTCACTTTAACATAGAATAACTCCATAAAGGTTTTGCATATCCCAGTGATTCTGACATAGGAGTTTTTGCCACATGTTGCACTTCCTTTTGGTGGTAAAAAATAGACTGATAGAATTTGTGTATATTTATTAAAAGTACCAAAATTGGGAAAATGTTGAAAAAATTATTTTTTTCACATTTTCAACTGCAGTATGTCAAATATGTGTAAACATACTGTACAAATGTTTGATGAGATATATATTTCCAGATGTTTACTTTATTCTGGAATCACATTTGAAAAATGTTAGTTTTTTTTAGCCATTTAGGAGACGTACAACTTTAACATTGATTAACAATTTGAGGAACATTTTGGGGCCCAAACTGAATGGAGCAGCTGGTGGCTTTCAGAACAGACATTTTGCTTGAAGATGTTTTAGGCTCCATTGCCCACTTGTAGAGCCCTTGAGCGGCCAAAACAATGGAGAATCCCCACAAATGACCCCATTTTGAAAACTAGACCCCTTAATGAAGCCACAGAAGGGGAAATATAAAAACATAAAAACAATCACAGAACATGGCCATATACTTACTGACTAAGGAGGGCAGATAGCTGCATCCCCTCACCATGCAGGTAGCAGAATACCAAATGAGGGAGCTAATTACACCTGTGGGGGACACCGATTATATTATCTATTATTCACATGCAGTGTGGCTTTAAAACGCTAGGGGGTGCCGGGGGTGGCAGTACCAATCTGGTTCACTTATTGAGGTGCAGGGCAACCCGCCGAACTATTATGGCGTCATTAATAGGTTGCTGGTCTGCATGGTGAACTACAAGTATCAGAAGGTCTGCCACTTTGCATCTACTCTATGTGGGTTTATACACCAAGCACCCCCCCCTCTATATTAAGAGTCTGTGTGAGTGGCTGTCTCATCAGTGTCCCTCACAGGTGTAATTTGCTCCCTCATTTGGTAGTCTGCTACCAGCATGGTGAGAGGATGCAGCTATCTGCCCTCCTTAGTCAGTAAGTATATGGCCATGTTCTAGACCCCTTGATGAATTCCTCTAGGGGTGTACTGCACAATTTGACCTCATAGTTTTTGAATGAATCTAAGCAAAGCAGAAGGAAAAAATTACAATTTTCATTTTTTTGGCAATTGTGTCATTTTAAAAACATTTTTTTCCCGGCGTCATCCTGACGGCAGACATGGAGGTTGCACCTGGACCTCGTAGGGACAGGAAGCAAGAGACTTTAAAAGGCTCCTCCCGTCTCCCATTCACCAGTGCTTCCTGTCCCTACAGGGACATGCAAGAGGAGCTCCCTCCAGGGAGCTGCAGGATGACAGCTGGGGGAACGGTCCACAGGGCTGTTTTCCCCCTTCACCCTTTTCCAAGCAGGCTGACTGGAGGGATTGACGGTCCACAGGGCTGCTTCCCTTCTCATCTCCCCTCCGGAGAGTCAGCGCGGTCCGGGAGCACGGCGGGCCACGGGTCTGACCGCCCGGGATTCACCACCGCAGCAGTCGGAGCGGCGGACCAGAGGTCCTTGAGTCCCCTCCTTCCTCCTCCAGCTCGGAGTTGTTTTTCAGCCGGGGAGAGCGGCGGGCCACGGGCTCAGATGCCTCTCTCCTCCAGGCATGCCGGCGCGGCGTCGGGGGGCGGAGCCAATGATGCGGCGTGACGCGGTGACGTCAGACGCCATCAGCTGACCCGGAACAGCGGGAGATTTGAAAATGGAGACCCCCCCCCCCCCCCCCCACAAGCTTCCACTGACAGCACACCTTCAGGGAAGGATTTATCTGTCTACCTGGTTCTGTCTGCGTTTCTGCATCATGACTACAAAGGAACCAGAGATGGAAGCCCTGCAAACTGTAAGTGTTACTTGTTGCAGGAATGTTATGCTCAGGGATTTAGCATTGTGTGTTTTTCCCTTATGTGCATGCATGTATATTCTGCAGGACAGTGAATCCACTCGGTCTAAACAGGACCTAAAGAAAAAACACAGGAAAGGCGCTCTGTGTCTTTAAAAAACAAACAAACAAAAAAAAAAAAAACTGGACAGGCGCATTCAGGGAAGATATTAGATCCCTGGTTAGAGAGGAGGTCCGGGCATCGATTTCCAGTCTCCCCCCAGCTCAGCGGAAGGAAGGGCCGCTAAAAGGGCGAGCCACATACCGCTAATGAGCTCAGAGTTTGAGCAATGCCTGGGCAACTTGTCAAATGGCGAACTCTTTGACCGTCCCCCTGACGCCAGGGATGAGAATATAAAGTACTATTTCTCATCTGGGGACCTGGCTGACCTGATCAAAGCAGTCAGGGATACAAGGGGATGTGGTTGAGCCAAGATCCGTACAGGACACCGTGTCCGGCGGGCTCAGACCAAGGAACCGCACAGTGTTTCCGTTTAATGATACCCTGAGGTAATCACGTATGAGTGCGCTGCGCGAACAAACACCTCTATTTGTCCTGCGAATATAAAGAGAGACTCCGCTTTGTGGAGAAAGATGTGAGCATCTACGCACGGTCCGGGAGCACGGCGGACCACAGGTCTGACCGCCCGGGGTTCACCACCGCAGCGGTCGGAGTGGCGGACCAGAGGTCCTTGGGTCCCCTCCTTCCCCTGCCACAGCTCGGCGCAGTGGTTTCAGCCAGGGAGAGCGGCGGGCCATGGGCTCAGATGCCTCTCTCCTCCAGGCATGCCGGTGCGGCCGCGCGCGGCGTCAGGCACAGGTGGCCATAATGGCCAAAAAGACAGCCCTGCCATTCAAGGACTCCTCTCATCTTAAAGACCCGATGGACAGGGTTGACGCCTTGATGGAAATGGGCCTGGCAAACAACGGCCTATACGCTGAAGTCCAATATCGCAGCGACTTCTGTGGCAAGGTCGATGTTCCTCTGATTGGGGGAACTCGACGACCAGATTAAACAGAAGGCCCCTAGAGATACGTTACTGGGATGCATGCCTCTACTTAGATCAGCAACAGGCGGTCTGGCTGAAAACATGGAAAGCAGATACGGCTTCCAAAGGAAGGCCGTGTAACATCTCGGTTTCATGGCCAGCACATCTTTGGCGCGGACTCGGAGGAGATCCTAAAAAGAGCTACCGACAGGACCCACAGTTTCCCGGACCAAGCAAAAACGGGATTTCCCCACAAACCTCAGCCATCCTTCAAGCCATTCCGAGGCAAAGGAAAGACAGGGTGCTGGTCCTACCCCAAAGGAGGCAGGAGTAAGACAAAAACAACCCCTTCCCCTGTAGGCGAGTACCAGGGGGGGGGGGCAGACTGTTGAGCTTTCCTGGCCCCCACGCAATCCCCCGCCCTGCAGGGTATCTTTGGAAATGAAATTTCTAAGGTGCTACAGATGGGGGCGATAGTCCAGGTCCCCGCAGTAGAACAGGGCTTGGGGTTCTACCCACCCCTATTTCTGATCAAAAAACGACAGTTTCGGATGATCCTTAATCTGAAGGGCCTGAACAGGTTGATTACCTACAAAAGGTTTAAGATGGAAACCATCAGGTCTGCAGTAACTCTGATCAAAAGAGGGGACTTTATGAGTACCGTCGTTCTAAAGGACGCGTACTACCACGTCCCAGTCCTGTCGGAACATCACAAGTACCTGCGGTTTGCCATCAGGATTGGCAGCCGTGTACACCATTTTCAATTCCAGTGCCTACCCCTCGGAATTTCAACGGCACCCAGGATATTCTCTAAAATAGCGCAGAGATGGTGGCGCATCTCCACGTGGCAGGCATTAACATTGTCCCATACCTGGACGATTTCCTAGTAATGGCATCCTCGCCGAAGATCCTCAAAGAGGATACCAGCCGAATCATCTCCCTGTTTCAGAGACTGCGGTGGTTAGTTAACTTCCCTAAATCTAGTCTTCTCCCTGAGACGCGAAAGACCTCCTGGGGGTACAGATAGACTCAGTGTCTCAGATCTTGTCTTTGCCTCCACCCAGGCAGGAAAACCTTAGTCTGGCAGCACAGAAATGCGGCCAGAAGAAACAAATAACGATTAGGGACGCAACGAGGCTCCTGGGCCTCATGACCTCCTGTATCGGCATTATTCCTCGGGCCCAGGCTCACTCAAGGATGCTACAGAGAGCCACCCTGGGCAACTGGGATGGGGCAACAACCTCTCTGGACCGCAGAACGCCCGTGTCATCAGCGGTCACAAGGTCCCTCCGCTGGTGGCGGTTAACTGGCAACCTAGAGGCGGAGTCCCCATGGGTGACAGAGCCCTTCATCTCCGTAGTCACCAACGCAAGCCAGCCTGGCTGGGGAGCGCAAGTGGGGCAGCGTTTGCTCCAGGGCAAATGGGGTCCGACATTGCGTGCCTAGTCCTCAAATTTCAGAGAGCTTAGGGCCATCGGGGAGCATGTTAAGATCTTCCCGGATAACGGGACCGCCGTTTCACTTATTCACCACCAGGGAGGCACCAGAAACTTTCACCTACTGAAATTAACAGCCCCGATTCTCCGATGGGCCGAGTCCACGGTACAGTCCCTGACAGCGGTCCATCTCAAGGGATCCCAGATCCTGACAGCCGACTTTCTAAGTCAAAGAGGCCTAGACCCCGGGGAATGGTCTCTGAATCGAGGAATTTCGTCTCATTACAGAAACCTGGGGCAGTCCACAGGTGGACCTGTTTGCGAGCAGCAAAAATTCAGAATGTCCCGCCTATTTTTCCCTAGATCCGAGGGACAAGTCCGAGGGGTTAGACGCTTTTTCCCATAGTTGGGACTTCAGTCTGGCGTACGCCTTCCCCCTCCCCCATACCCCTGATCCCGAGAGTTCTTCAGAAGGTCCAGCAGAGCAACATCACGCTGATCCTGATCACCCAACACTGGGGGAAAAAGGGCATGGTTTCCGGTGCTCCTAAAGCTCGCCATCTCGGAGCCAATCTGCCTTCCATCCAGGAAGGACCTTCTAGCGCAGGGCCCAGTTCTTTGCTCCAACCTAGAGAGACTGAACCTCGCAGTGTGGATATTGAGGAACAGACGCTAAGACAAGGTCTGTCCTCCAGAGTTATCGCAACTCTACGCCAGTTCGAAAACCTGTAACCTCAGCTACTTATAAAAGGATCGGGGAAAAAAATTCTCCTCCTGGAGGGGGCTGGAGGTCTCCGATCTTGACACTTTGGTGGCGGAGATTTTGGACTTCCTCCAGATAAAAACCTGAGAGCAGGAACCCTGGAAGTACAGGTAGCAGCGCTCTCAGCCATTCTAGACCAACCTTTGGCGGATCATAGACTGATCCGCAGGTTCATGAAAGTGGCAGAAAGAATGAGGTCAGTTAGCTGTAGTACAGCTTCCCCCATGGGACCTGAACCTAGTTTTCCAAAGCCTCTGCAAAGACCCCCTCAACCTATCGATCAGATTCCGATTAGGTTCCTCACGTTTAAAACTGTGTTCCTGGTAGCTATCACAGCAGCAAGGCATGTAAGCAAGCCCCAGGCCCTATCTTGTAAGACGTCTTACCTATTAAGCCAGGACGATAGGGTCCTACAAAAAACAGACCCCCGTTTTTCTTCCAAAGGTAGCCTCAAAATTCCACAGACAGCAAGAAATTATTCTCCCATCCTTCTGTCAAAATCCTCATAACGATAGGGAAAGAGACTACCATAGCCTGGATGCAAGGAATGCCATTTTATGCTACCCAGAGCAGACATTATCCTTTTAGGAAGACTGACTGTCTTTTGTTCAATTTCAGGGGCCAGGAAGAGGAAGAGCGGCTTCTAGGAGACCCATTAGCCACCGGATAAAATCCACCATCCAGCAGGCCTACTCGTCCTGCAACAGCGCTATCCTGGAAGGACTCGAGGCCCATTCTACCAGGGCAGTATCCTGCTCCTGGGCAGAGAGGGCTATGGTGACGCCGGACCAAATCTGTAAGGCAGCCACATGGTCCAACCTGCACACATTCGCAAAACATCACAGGCCGAATGCGGACCTCTCCTCCGATCTCTCTCTTTCGGGAGAAGGGTCCTGCAGGCAGTGGTCCCTCCCTAAAGAGTTAATCTGGTATACTCCATGTCTGCCGTCAGGATGACGCCGGGAAAAGGGAGTGAATTTCTTACCGAAAATTCCTTTTTTCCGAGTCATCCTGACGGCACGTATTTCCCTCCCAAAAATTCACACGTTTATATTAACCTTTATGCGGGCACGAATCTGTAGCCCAGAGGCTCCTATGGTGGACATTTCCTTTAATGCGGAAAATTTGTGCATATTATCTTGTGTTATGTCCGGGTAAGCTACCCTCTTATTGTTTATGTTCATATAGAACTAACCATGTTATTTTTTTTTCGGAGCAAATAAATATCTTCCTTGGTTAACCACGACATGTCCATGTAAGTAATTTAGAAGACACTGGTGAATGGGAGACGGGAGGAGCCTTTTAAAGTCTCTTGCTTCCTGTCCCTACGAGGTCAAGGTGCAACCTCCATGTCTGCCGTCAGGATGACTCGGAAAAAAGGAATTTTCGGTAAGAAATTCACTCCCTTTTTGTATAGCACACATATGAATGAAGACTTTCACCCCAAAATGGATACCCCTGTTTGTCCCGTGTTTAGAAACATATCTATTGTAGCCACAATCGGCTTACTAGACACATTGCTAGGTCTACAATGGAGGGAGCACCCATTGAATTTCAGGGCACAACTGTGCAGAAAAAAAAGTGGCTCCCTAAAATTAAATCCCCGCCCTTTTTGGCATTCCCTAAATCTTAAGGTAAAAGTAATATTGTAAACTGTGTGGTATATCTAAAAACGGGTCATTATAGAGGCCTGCTTGGGATGGGCACAAGGGGCAATACTTTCCTGTATTAAAGTTCACTGCTCTTTTTCCTTAATCATTGTTGGGTCATTGTAAAAAAATATTTTACTACTTCAAAGTAGTTGGCATGTGGGGTAAAGCAAAGAGCAAGAACCCCCAGAAATCCATCTTCACTCCTGGTGATAATGGAACAAAAGAGAAGAAACACCAAGGGAGGGGAATACTTTCCCAAAGCGCTGTAACTGGTGAAACTCCTATCTCTGCAGCAAAGGTAAGATGGCTGCCCTCATGGTCATGTACAGGCAATAAAAAATGTAAAAAAAATCTATTCTGAAACTATTAAACCCAGATTAGAAAAATGGGAGAGATTTCACTATCTGGTCTGATTTAGTAGAAAAAAGTTTTGCTGAAACATTCCCCTGATAGGGCCACTTCAGGTAACCATTTTTTTTTATTCACCATGGAACTCGTCCCCCAGTATATATGTCAGCTAGTATTACCTTATTTAGTTATTCCTTTCTCTTAAAATTCCTAGAGTCCTTATCTTCAGATGGGTCATGTGACCTCATTGTGACCGCCTGGGTATTACTTGTCTCTCAGTGACTCCTGAGGAGAACAATCCCAGTCACCTGGACTCCCTGTAGGATGGCTCTCCATGGGCTGTACTACAGCAGCTCTTCATGGGGGTCAGAAACTCTTCTCACAATTACTGCTGCTGATGATTAGAGGCTCCTGTCACACAGTTATAATCAAGGTGATGGCCGTTCATTTCCCCTCATTGTATACTTATGGTATTTAGCTTATTTAGGAGAAAATAGAGGGTAATGATAATTACACAGTCCTCCCAGCAGGCAGAGATGGTACTGGTTAAGTGATGCTGTGCTGATGTATCATGGGATTGCTAGCAGAGCATAGATGAAGAGAAAATATGGAGAATTCTAAATACCATGATGGTGCCTGATAAGTATCTGACAGAAGGCTGCGCTGCATGGAAGAGAGCGCAATGTATATAGGCCATTCAGAGTGATAATCAGCTGAGGAGTGCAGGGATGGAAAATATGTTTTTGATGGAGTGAGCCTTTAATGAGAAAGCTGGAGATGGCAGGATTACAGCCAACCGCAGACATTAGATCTCCACATCTTATCACTATTTTCTGGTTCTGGAGACTTCTGGTTGGAATAAAGAAGCAACAGGTTGGAGTTATACAGGAGACCTGCAGCTATTTGGCCAGATCACTACTGCTGTCATGTCATTCCGGCTCCTCATACTAATTAATGACTAGAGATGAGCCAGCATGTTCGTCCGAGCTTGATGCTCGTTCGAGCATTAGCATACTCGAAAGTACTCGTTACTCGAGCGAGCACCCTTTCCTCCCCACATGTTTAGTGGTTATTTTAACCAATGAACATGCCAGGAGGGCTTTGGCACCTCCCGAAATGACGTGCCAACCCTGTGCACGTCTATAGCAGTGATTGGCTGGCTGGATCAGGTGACCTAGGATCAAAAAAACTCAGTTCACCTGATACTCGTCTCACATGCAGGCTGGATTAGCTAAGGACAGAGCTGCTGTGAATGAGGGAGAGCGTTAGTGTAGGTTAGAAGGAGCGTTTAGGCAAGGATCCATCTTCAAAGAACCCAACAGTCCTTTTTAGGACTACAACTCCACTTTTGTGCATCAACAGTTTGGCTGCCTGGGACCAGTAGTGCGCACAAAGCATTCACAAGCATCCTGGCTGTATACTGCATACTGTTACCGGTTCTATACAGTATACTGCTACTGGTGTACACAGACTATAGAGAAACTAACAAAACTCCGCTCATTTTTCATTTTTTTATTTGTTTTTGGCTGAAAGCATTTTCATAATATGCCCAAGTGTGAGTCCTGTCGATCCGCACTATATAACAAGACTGTACACATTTTACACTGTCTATTTTTGAATTTTACAATGAATTGTCCTGGTCTGGCCATTCTAATTTCTTTATAGTACATGCTGTTTTTCCCTGGGGCACTGGTTAAAAAGCCACTCGGGGAGAGGCAGGGGCTGGGACAGGTGGTAGCTTGCCTGTCGGTGGACCGCCACCTGATCCCATTAAGCAAGTACGAGCACAATGTTAAAAAGGTATTTCAGGGGTTCACCTGCACTCTGGGTAAAAAAATCTTTTGTTTTAGAATGGGTTGTTGAATTGTGGAGATGTGTAGAAGTACTGGCATCTGAGTCCCCTTTATGCCCACATTTGTGGCTCTTGAAATTTTGTGACGGAGGTGGCATGGGTTTGGAATTATGATCATATGTTAATTTATGATCAGTTCTCAGCAGCATAGTGGGCTATCGCCCACAATTTTCAAAGAGGGTTGCTGCCAGGTCCTGCCAACCCTCTGCAGTGTGTTTCTCCTGTTCCTCCTCATCCAATACGCACTTATAAATAGACATGCGGGTGGTGTGGCTATCAAGTGACCGTGTGGCATGAGGACAGCTGAACGCTGTGCTGGGAAAAATTTCAGTATGCTGTGGACTACTGAGTAGGCGAAGGGGTGCGCCTTACCCCATCTGTGATGGGGACAGCTGGATGCTGTGCTGGGAAAAATTTCAGTACGCAGTGGACGCAGGCTCGTGCCTGTGTCATGGGGGGGATTTGAGAGCAATGCCAGCATGTAACACAGGAGAAGAGGCAGTGTTGTCATCCGCAGGCGGTGATTGGCCTTCGTTGCACCTAGTGCGGTGCTTTTCTAAGATGTGCCAGCGCGTGTGCCTTGCTGATTATGGTCTGGCACAACTAAATTGTTAGGGGGGTGACCACCAGGCTCTTGCCCACAATTTGGCTTAATAGTGTGACCTGGGAGCCTCAGATGCATGCTGCCCCTGCCGTTCCCTATCCATTTCTGTGGTGTTTCCATCACTTTCTGAGGTTTTCAAGTGAATCACACACCCCCCCATGCAGAGCATGGGTCACCTTGAAAAATGCTTGAGTCTCCCATTGACTTCAGTGGGGTTCAACACTCGAAACGAGCTCTCGAGCATTACAAAACGTTTGGCTTGAGTAACGAGCACCCGAGCATTTTGGTGCTCGCTCATCTCTATGAATGACCTTTTCTGGCCATATAAAACCTCCCACACGACTTCTCCAACTGTGTGATGACTTTTACAATATTTATTTCACAGCTTGTGAATCCGGATGAAGATCTGATCCCTATTGATGCTACAGAGACACATGTGAGGGGGGATCAGCCGTGTAAGGAGGGGATTCCTACAGATGACCCCCCAGGTGAGAAACCTCTAAATGCAGAGAACATCCCAGATTCCCCCTAGTCGCTGACTACAACAGTTCTGTGCTTTAAGCTCTGTGCTGTCGGGTCTTCAGCCGTACATCCCTCTATTCAGCTACAAGTAAACCAGGGATGGAAGTGTATTACTATTATAGGGGATAACACTGCTGGGCGTTTAAAGGAGAACTGAACTTTCAAAAAGCTTTGGACACAAAAAGTTTTGATTGTTGGGGGGCCAGTGATGAGACCCCAACTAATCACTAAACTGAAGGGGCAGAAGCATTCATCTAAGCACTGTGACCAATTAGCCATTTCTGCCTTTCTTCAGATCAGTGTATGATCTTTGGTTCTCATACAACAGTGCGCGTTGCCTGGAGATGCCGGCTCAGTCCGCTCACTGCGCATCTATCGGAGCGCCCAACTGCTTTTACCAGCTCACATCTCTCCCACTTAGTTTGCAAATCCTGAGTTGTTCCTCTGAGGCTCTCCAACTCACATCCACACAAGTCCAGCTGCAGGTCCGCTCTGCCACAGCCCCACTAACTCAATCTCTCTCTTCCCTGCACTCTCTGAAGCTGCCAAGTCCCACCAGAGCCCGGGAACAAGACCTCTCTTTAGCTCCTTAGTACACAGGCCTTTAACCAATCAGGGTGCAGATCAGGTCCTGTCAGTTCATAACAACAACAAAGATCAGAGTGAGCAAAGTCATGTGACCTCTCACTGAAGGTCCTGCCTGGCGGGAACATAAGGTACAGCAATAATAAATATGTATATTATAGTACATGGATGTTTAATCCCTTACACAACGCTTGTCAATCACAGCTGGAGGTGCACACCAGTTGGCTGAGCACGTCTGCCCCTTCGTTTTAGCAAGTGGAAGGAGTTTCAGTTCCTGAGGCCCCTGAACAAAACTTCTAATGTGTCACTGTGATTTTGTCAAGTTTTTTGAAAGTTTAGTTAGCCTTTAATCCCTTCCCGCTACAGGACATAACTGTACTTTCTGGCAGAGGGGTACTTAATGCAACAGGACATACAGTTACGCCCTGGGGATGTTGTGCTATCATAACAGGTCTCGCACTATCCGGCAGCATGAGCCGGCTGTCACCGATAGCCAGCCCCCCACTGCAATAGCGAGGATGCTTCGTGACAGTGACTCCTGCTGTTAACCCCTTCCCTGCCGCAATGCCTCTGTTCAGTAACCAGACAACCCCTTTAATTAAAATCTCTTTTGAGATGCCACTGCGAGAAGTCAAATGACTGCCCATAACAACACTGCCATTTTTCTTTACTTTCTGGCATGAGACAGTACTTTATTATGTACGTTTTATATCGGTAACAAACCAAAAATTTTAACCATACACACATATAACCAACGGTTACATGAAATACACCTGTGTGAAGGTGAATAATTCTACTACTAGTGTATATATTACAGAGATCTATTCCCCTTGGTGATGATTGTTTAGTGTAGTGCTTTTACCTTACCTATCTTATATTAAGTAAAGGTTATATCCCACTGCCTGACACGGACAGCGAGCAGCCTGAGTATACGGCTCTGTGAATGGGCCCTTCAGATTGTATTATTCAAAAATACTAAAATTACATTTCTTCTTGGCAGCGGATTGTAGCGGGAGGTCAGAGGGATGTCTGATATCTTCAGATGATCAAACTGTTACCCAAGATGCATATGAAGAGTCTGCCATTATCCCAGATATGCCATCTGCTCTTCACAGCGAAGATCCATCATCTGATCATTTTGAGCTGATCCTATCTTCTGATTCATCACAGACTGCAAAGCAAAATAAAATTTATAAAACGAATGTTGAACATGAAAAAGTTCGCAGAGGAAAGAAGCCATATTCATGTTCAGAGTCTGGGAAGGATTTTAATCAAAAATCACACCTTGTTACACACAAGCAAATTCACACGGGGCAGAAACCATTTTCATGTTCAGAATGTGGGAAATCTTTTAACCAGAAATCAGTTCTTGTTACACATCAGAAAATTCACACAGGGAAGAAGCCGTTTTCATGTTCAGAATGTGGGAAATGTTTTAACCTGAAATCATGTCTTGTTGTACATCAGAGAATTCACACAGGGGAGAAGACATTTTCATGTTCAGAATGTGGGAAATCTTTTAACCTGAAAGCACATCTGGTTTCACATGAGCTAATTCACACAGGAGAGAAACAATTTTCATGCTCAGGCTGTGGGAAATGTTTTAAAAATAAATCCAACCTTGTTAGACATCAGAGAACTCACACAGGAGAGAAACCATTTTCATGTTCAGAATGTGGGAAATCTTTTAACCTGAAAGCACATCTGGTTTCACATGAGCTAATTCACACAGGAGAGAAACAATTTTCATGCTCAGGCTGTGGGAAATGTTTTAGAAATAAATCCAACCTTGTTAGACATCAGAGAACTCACACAGGGGAAAAACCGTTTTCATGCGCAGAATGTGGGAAATGTTTTAACCAGAAAACATCTCTTGTAAAACATCAGATAACTCACACAGGGGAGAAGCCATTTTCATGTTCAGAATGTGGGAAATCTTTTAACCAGAAATCATCTCTCGTTGTACATCAGAGAATTCACACAGGGGAGAAGACATTTTCATGTTCAGAATGTGGGAAATCTTTTAACCAGAAAGCAAATCTGGTTTCACATGAGCTAATTCACACAGGAGAGAAACAATTTTCATGCTCAGGCTGTGGGAAATGTTTTAAACATAAATGCAACCTTGTTAGACATCAGAGAACTCACACAGGGGAGAAGCCATTTTCATGTTCAAAATGTGGAAAATGTTTTAAACAGAGCTCATACCTGGTTACACACAAGCTCGTTCACACAGAGGAGAAACAATTCGCATGTTTCGAATGTGGAAAATGTTTTAAACAAAAATCTGTTTTTGTTAGACATCAGAAAATTCACACAAGGGAGAAGCCATTTTCATGTTCAGAATGTGGGAAATGTTTTACATGGAAATCAGTTCTTGTTGAACATCAGAAAACTCACAGAGGGGAGTAGCCATTTTCATGTTCAGAATGTGGGAAATGTTTTAAATATAAATCACACCTTTAAAATATTTTAGATCCTTCCTGACCAGAAGAAAGGAAGAAAAAAAGCTCTTTTTTTTTTTTACACTAAAACCAGGAATTTAAAACCAAGTATTGTCAACATATGAAATCTGGTAGAGAGAGAACACATTAGAATGGGGCAAAATGATACACCGATAAAATTAAAACAGAAAACTAGACTCAGCCGTGAAAGTAGATTTGTCAGATATATATTAGAATGTACATGTGGCAAGAATTATGTAGGTAGAACCAAAAATGCACTCAGGTCCCGTGTTAGTAATCAGAAATTCAACATAAGAAGCGGATTCCTTAAACACAGCTTATCCCGTCATTTTTTGGAATCTCATAATTGTCAAACTGAACGCCTTTATGTCACACCAGTAGAAGACGTCCAATCACTATCCATGAGCCAGCTTAGAAAAAAGGAGATGTTCTGGATCTATAAATTGAAGACTCTGACTCCGTTGGGTTTGAACAAAGTGTTGGAGAAGATATAATAATAAACTGTATATATGAAATGGATATATTGCTCGAGCGAGCATTGCCTTTAGCGAGTATCTCCCCACTCGAGAATGAACCGGTCGGGTGCCGGCGGCGGGCAGGAAGCAGCGGGGGAGAGCAGAACGGAGGGGAGATCTCTCTCTCCCCCCCACTCCCTCCTGCTGACTGCCGCTACTCACCGCTCCCCCGCGCCAGCACCCGTACGTTTCATCTGGAGCAGGCGGGTACTCGATAAAGGCAATGCTCGCTCGAGCAATTGCCTTTAGCGAGTATACTTGCTCATCTCTAGTTGTTATATAATATATATAATTTTAAAAGATGTCTTTAAAAATGGGTTAAAATTGATTTTTTAATATGAACTAACAGTAAAATATGAGCATCTATTTTAAATAGTTTAAAAAAAAAAAAAAAACTGTGTACCTGACTTTTATAATGTGACCGTTGATAAAAATGAATATTTTAATTAGTTTTAATATGTGATGAGATATATGACCTTATACTATTGTATGCTACACAAGTTCAGGATTTCATTTATTCTCTCTTCGAGAAATTCTGTGGAAGCCGGTGCATGATAATACAACATTTGTACGTTTAATAACAGCGTATACTGCACTGTAGTAGAAATCGACTTATGAATGAGAAGGGAGATAGAAAACCACATTGCGTTCCATCGTGAGAAGAGAGTGACGTATTCGGTCACTTGAGTAGGAAGTACTTCCCACTTGATGATGCTGGAATTGCCTCTGCACCGGCGTCAACTACGAGTTATGGAATGTGATTGGATTGTAATTCATATATATAAAGAGTTTTATGTGTTTTATGTATTATATGCTTGAGAAAGGCAAGATAAGATTGCCGAAACGCGTTTCATCAATAAATTGACCTTAAGAATATACGGGTCTACGGCTGATCCTTCTGGATTGCGGAGCGTGGGGATTCTTTTCCTTTTATAAATCACACCTGGTTTCACATGAGGTCATTCACACAGAGGAGAAACAATTTGCATGTTTAGAATGTGGAAAATGTTTTAACCAAAAATCAGTTTTTGTTGGACATCAGAGAATTCACACAAGGGACAAGTCATTTCCTATCTTTTAACACATGACAAATGTTACCAAAAAATACAACATTTAAAATCAAAGTCGCATGTCATACCAGAGAAAGCAATTTAGCGCACTAAATGACGATTAAAACATACCTACAGTTCCAGGCAACTTTTCAGGATAAGCTGCCATGTGTATACATAAGCAATAACACTATTTCTGACCTATATATCATTAGATTTACTCTCTGCCTTCTCTAATTTTAAAGGTACCTGTAAGAGTTGTGCTGGCTGGGATCTATTGTACCACATAGGTTTCTAGCAGCAGTCCCCCACAGGTGTGGAATGATTGAGCTGGCTGGGTGGGGTGTTCTCCTATTAGCCAATCACCACCGATCTGTCTGCAGATAAATATCCACCCTCTGCAAGAGGAAGTTGGTGTCCCTTCACTCTAGGGTTTGTTGGTTTTGCATGCCTTTACAGGTTTTAGGTGTCTGAACAGGGGCTTGTCCAGTGTTTTTGCATGTGGCCAGACATTAGGTGTTGATAGCCCTGTTCTGTGTATTTGGTGTGAACAGCATCATGTTCTGTATGTCTCTGCTGGTGGCTAGATATGAGGAGTGAACTGGCCCCAGTGTGCTGGTGTGTGATTTGTGTCCTGTGTACCAGTCTGTCTGGTTCTGCGTATTAACCCTTCAGGGATAGTCAGGACCGAGGTTCCAGCGCAGGGCTGCCTTTATCGAGACAATCGCCTTGCTTATTAGGTAGGGTCCTGCTATTCTCCCTGCAGCTTGGGGTCAGCTGTCTTGCTAGTGTTGGGACCGCGTGACATAAGGACCCTTGATCGTTGGGCTCGCGGCTTAAGTGACTTGGCCATTTCACAAACTAATCCCTTATATTTATTACAGCAATTTCATCTGTTATGTGTGCTGGTTTGCAAGGTGAGTGTTGGTTTCCTGTTTGCAGTCCTTATCTCTGGTAACGTTTGAGTGGGTATGGTGCTCACTTGCCCACACGAACATAACAGTACCTTTACACGGGTCGATAGTTACATGAATAATCACTAAAATGAGCGATTTTCAGGTGACTGTTGGCTCATGTACACATGACTACGGACAGGACAACAAGCGAGAAGTCACTTAGCTAGCTGAAGAGGAAAAACTGCTGAGTGGCATCTCCTGAGTGTAAACAGGAATCGTTCAGTGTTTAAGTGACTGGATGGGCTGTTGGGCGCACGACAGTCATCCAGTATAAAGAGGCCTTTAGTCTTCAAGAGCTGGTGGGCATAGATTAGCTGATATGATATCATCATACTCTGTACACATAGGAGAGCAGGATCTCCTCTCTATAATGCCCCTCTATAATGCAGATAATTATGAGGGTGTGCTACAGAGAGATAGAGAAGTACTGAGCAATATAGATGTAATTTCAGTAGTTTTAATGACGGAAATCACTTAATATTAGCTGTAGCAGCACATCTGTGTATTTCTGCCGCACTCATTCCCCCATTCTATGGGCAGAATGAGACAACATTCACTCCCACTTCTTGTGTTCTGTCCTGGTATTAGTTACTACAGACAGAATTTACTGGAGAACAGGCAGTGGACAGCAAAGTAGAAGGAAGGGAGACACTAGTGGCCAGCACTTAACATAAAATGATGTTTTTGTGCTGATAAAAAGCACTACAGTGATTTGCACTTTTGCCAGTCATCACATTGGCTATCACATAAGCTCAAGTTGTTCGAAGTTCAACGATCATTTAACCCCTTAACGACTAGCCCATAGTGTTTTTACGTCCTCCCGAAGTGGGCTTTATTCTCTGAGGACGTAAAAACATGCGTCCTACAGAGAATAAAGCCCCTCGGGCTGTGGACGTGGCAGCTCCATGCTGTCGGTGTCCGCAGGTCGCCGACAGCATGGAGCTGTCATCCCGGGCAGGTCGGACCCCCCCCCTGGCATTGCGGATCGCAAAAAAGTAAATTAAAAGTTTGAAAAAAGTTAAAGATTCAGCTGCCCTGATGGATCGAAACCATCAGAGCAGCTGAAACTACTCATCGAGGTCCGCCGCACGTCTCCCGCTGTCCCGCCGCTTCGGGCCCCGAAGCCGGTCTGCGCATGCGCGCCAGGCGACATTACGTCAGCCGCATGCGCAGAAGGCTCGGCGGCGCGGGAGATTTAAAATCTCCTGGCTCCCGGCTCCTGTAGGTAGCCGGGAGGCAGGAGATGTCAGCGGGGACCGCGGTGAGCGGTCCTTGGTACCGCGATCGCCGTTATGCAATCGATAACGGCGATCGCGGAAAACTGCAAAAAAGTGTGAAAAAAAAGAAAAGTTTCACCTCCCCTCATGGATCAGATCCATGAGGGGAGGTGAAAATACTCACCTCAGGTCCGCCGAGGTCCCCGATGTCCCGGGACCCGCAGTCCCCCTCTGCGCATGCGCGCCCGATGATTGACATCGGGCGCGTGCACAGAGGGGCACGAGCCCCGGGAAATTCAAAATCCCTCTGCTCCTGACTGCCATGTGTAGTTTGGAGCAGAGGGATGTCACCCAGCATGTGATCACTGCTATCCAACGGATAACAGTGATCATATTAAAGGGGTTGTCCCGTGCCGAAACGGGGTTTTTTTTTTTCTTTTAACCCCCCCTCCCGTTCGGCGCGAGACAACCCCGATGCAGGGGTTAAAAAAACAAACCGCTCAGCGCTTACCTGAATCCCGGCGGTCCGGTGTCTTCATACTTACCTGCTGAAGATGGCCGCCGGGGTCTGCTTCCTCCGTGGACCGCAGCTCTTCTGTGCGGTCCATTGCCGATTCCAGCCTCCTGATTGGCTGGAATCGGCACGTGACGGGGCGGAGCTACACGGAGCCGGCATTCTGCACGAGCGGCTCCATTGAAGAGAGCAGAAGACCCGGACTGCGCAAGCGCGGCTAATTTGGCCATCGGAGGGCGAAAATTAGTCGGCTCCATGGGAACGAGGACGCCAGCAACGGAGCAGGTAAGTATAAAACTTTATATAACTTCTGTATGGCTCATAATTAATGCACAATGTACATTACAAAGTGCATTAATATGGCCATACAGAAGTGTATAGACCCACTTGCTGCCGCGGGACAACCCCTTTAAGTAAAAAAAAGTGTAAAAAAGTTAAAAAAAAAAAAAGTTTAAAAAAGGTAAAAAAAAGTTAAAAAAGCTTACGTTTCATCTCCCCTCACGGATCATATCCGTAAGGGAGGATGAAAGTACGCACATAAGGCCCCCGGATTTATCCGCGGACATTACCCCAGCTTCTGCGCACGCGCCCATCGCCAAAATGGCGGATGCATGCGCAAAAGCTGTGGATTGCCAGGATAATTTAAATTCTCCCTGCTCCTGGCTACAAAACTTAGCTGAGAGCCTGGAGATTTCACGGCGGGCCGCAGTGAGCGGATTCTGGTCACGTGTTCGCCATTATCCAATGGATAATGGCGATCACGTAAAAGTGAAAAAAAAAATTTGAAGTTTCATCTCCCCTCACCGATGCGATCGATGAGATGAGATGAAACTTTTTACCGGAGGCCTGCGTATTTGAACCCCGACACGATCCTCATCCGTGAACTTACCTGGATTCTGCACATGCAACCGCCGGCAAAACAGCGAACACATGCGCAGGAGTCGGGGAGCCCAGGAAATTCAAAATCTCCTTGCTCTCAGCGACCAACAGTCGCCGAGAGTCTGGAGCCGTGACTGGTGGCCTCGTTGAGCGGTCGCCAGTCACACAATAAAAAAGTAGCGCTTTAACATAGGCCGGTCTCACATGACCGGATAGGAATTAGATTCCGCATGCGTCTGATCCGCGGTAATACGCAGATCAATCGCATTGGATTACACAATTCCGCTCACATTAGCGGGTCGGAATTGCGTAATCCACTCGCAGAAAAGAGAACACAGCAGGTTTTATTTTACCGCGGATATCCACAACATAGAGCCTATTGTGCTCCATGGTCGCGGATATACCCGCAGCCTATGCGTAACTACGTTGTATACGGGCTGCGGGTACCCTTGTCATCGCTAAGCGCCTGTGCGGGAAATACAAACAAAAAAAATGTACTGCGCATGACCGCCTGTGTGAGTAGGCAGTTATGCGCAGTATATTACGCGGCCGTACGCAGGGTCACATCCGGGCTCACAGCTGGGATCCGCTGCGGGCCTCAGCAAGCAGATTCCACCTACGGCTGCGTGAGCCTGGCGTCATTCAGACTGCTACCTGTAATACGTATTTTACAAGAAGCCCCGGGAACGCTCGCCTTCATGCATTTCCAGGAGCAGCTTGTTGAGCGCCTTCTGTGTGAGACCGCCGCACCTCATCAAGCTTACGAAAACTCACAGGGCGCCACTTTTTACACCCCATACCCACCACTGAGGCCTTGCCATGCGTCCTGTAAGTAGATGAGGCCCACAATGGGTATGTTTCTGAACTCGGTACAAACAGGGGTATCCATTTTGGGGTGAAGGTCTTCATTCCTATGTGCACTGTACAAAAAAACTGTTTTTAAATTTTAAAAATTGCCAAAAAAATTGAAAATCGTAACTTTTTCCTACTGCTTTGCTTAGATTCATTCAAATACTGTGGGGTCAAAATACGCAGTACACCCCTAGATGAATTCATTAAGGGGTCTAGTTTCAAAATGGGGTCATTTGAGGGGGCTCTTTATAGTTTTGGCCGCTCAATGGCTCAATAAATGGGCAATGGGGCCTGGAATTTATTCAGTTGTACCCTGAAATCCAACAGGTATTCCTTTCATTGTAGGCCTAGCCATGTGTCCTGTAAGTCTATTAGGGCCACAATGGGTATATGTCTGAACACGGCACAAACAGGGGTATCCATTTTGGGGTGAAAGTCTTCATTTATATGTGTGCTGTACAAAAAAAACTGTTTTTAAATTGACGCAATAGCCCAAAAAATGAAAATCGTAATTTTTTCCTACTGCTTTGCTTAGATCTATTCAAAAATTGTACGGTTAAAATACACAGTACACCCCTAGATAAATTCGTTAAGGGGTCTAGTTTTCAAAATGGGGTCATTTGTGGGGGTTCTCTATGGTTTTGGCCGCTCAAGAACTCTACAAGTGGGCAATTGGGCCTAAAAGGACTTCAAGCAAAATCTATGTTCTGAAAGCCACCGATTACTCCTTTCATTTTGGGCCCCGTTGTGCATGCGGACATAAGATTAGGGCCACAATGGGTATATTTCTGAAAACAGCACAAACAGGGGTATCCATTTTGGGGTGCAAGTCTTCCTTCATATGTGTGCTGTACAAAAAAAGCTGTTTTTAAAATGACAGAATTGCCAAAAAAACAAAACTCCAAATGTTTTCCTTTTGCTTTGCTTGAATTTATTCAAAAACTGTGGGGTCAATATACGCAGAACACCCCTAGATAAATTCGCTAAGGAGTCTAGTTTTCAAAATGGGGTCATTTGTGGGGCTCTCTATGGTTTTGGGCGCTCAAGAACTCTACAAGTGGGCAATGGCGCCTAAAAGGACTTCAAGCAAAATTTGTGTTCCAAAAGCCACCGGTCGCTCCTTACATTTTGGGCCCCGTTGTGTATCCAGACATAAGATTAGGGCCACAATGGGTATGTCTCTGAACACGGGACAAACAGGGGTATCCATTTTTGGGTGCAAGTCTTCATTCTTATGTGCACTGTACAAAAAAAGCTGTTTTTAAAATTACAGAATTGCTGAAAAAACGAAAATCACAATTTTTTCCTTTTGCTTGGTTTGAATTCATTCAAAAACTGTGGGGTCAAAATATGCAGTACACCCCTAGATAAATTCCTTAAGGGGTCTAGTTTTTAAAATGGGGTCATTTGTGGGGGTTTTCTATGGTTTTGGGCACTCAAGAACTCTACAAATGTGCTGTGGGGCCTAAAACGCCTTCAAGCAAAATTTCTGTTCTGAAAGACACTGACTACTCCTTTCATTTTGGGCCCCATTGTGGACTCAGATATAACAATAGGGCCACAATGCGTATATTTCTGAACACGGGAGAAATAGGGGTATCCATTTTGTGGTGTAAATCCTGATTTTCATGTAAACTATAGGAAAAAATATGTCTTTAAAATGACATATTTGCAAAAATATGAAATTTTACTTTTTCTCCTCTAAATTGAATTAATTCCTGAAAAAAAACTGGGGTCAAAATACTCATGACCCCCCTCAGTGAATACACTAAGGGGTGTAGTTTTTAAAATGGGGTCATTTGTGGGGGTATCTATTATTCTGACACTCATGAGCCTTTCCAATCTTGGCTTGGTGTAGGAAAACAAAGTGTTCCTCAAAATGCTAAAAAGTAATGTTAAATTTGTACGTCTCCTAAATGGTTTAAAAAAAAAAACTAAAGTTTTTCCAATGTGCGCCCAAAATAAAGTAAACGGGTGGAAATATAAATCTTAGCAAAAATTTCTAGATTATGTTTGCACATATTTAAGATATTGCAGTTGGAAATGTGAAAAAAATGACGATTTTTTCAAAATTTTCCCAATCTTGGCGATTTTAATAAATAAATACAAATTCTATCGGTCTATTTTTCCCGCCTAAATGAAGTACAACATGTGGCGAAAAAACAATGTCAGAATCACTGGGATATGCAAAACCTTTCTGGTGTTTTTCCATGTTAAAGTGACACATGTCAGATTTGCAAAATTTGGCCTGGTCATTAAGGCGCAAACAGGCTTGGTCACTAAGGGGTTAAGAAATGTTTGTTATTACCAATCAATGTCTACTATCCAAATAGGAAATAGGAAACAGATAGCGCATCTACATAGCAGCCATGTGCATAGAGTATTTCACATTAATATATAGAACTGCATCTCAGAGCTTTTCAGCAGTTAATAAAGGTTTGCTTGTAAACCTTCCATGCTTGTATTTGGGCTGATCTTCCTGTATTCTTTACCCGTTAAAGGGGTTGTACCGTGAGCAGATGTCAATACACTTCTGTATGGCCATATTCATGCACTTTGTAATATACATTGTGCATAAAATATGTGCCATACAGAAGTTATTCACTTACCTCTCTGGGGGGCCCCCCCTGTGTTGACAACTCCGTCGGCCTTGCGCCAAGGAATCTTTTCGCTCGTGGACGAGCCTCTGAATCGATGTTCTCCTGTGCAGGGGAGTGGAGGATGGAAGAGCCAGGAGCAGGAACTGAGCTCCCGCCCCTCTCTGCCTCCTCTCCGCCCCCCTGCACTATTTTCTATGAGGAGGGACGGAGGCGGGGCTAAGTGCCGCGAATTAGCCCCACCCCATCCCACCTCTCCTCATTGAAAATAGTGCAGAGGGGCGGAGAGGAGGCAGAGAGGGGGCGGGAGCTCAGTTCCTGCTCCTGGCTCTTCCACCCCCCCCCTGCACACGAGGACAGTCCACGCACTCTGATGAGGGTCTTCAGCGCCGGACGGAGCGGTGCACCATGGAAGAAGACCTGCGGCGCCATCTTTGAAAAGAAATTTATCAAAGTGCAGAAAACACTGCTGCAGGTAAGTGGCAAGAACTTTTGAAAAAACTTTTAAAGTATATTTTATGCACTTTGATCGGCAGGGGGACTGTGCACAAAAAAATATATACTTTTCCGGTGGTACAATCCCAGACTTTGTGGAATCTGTTAGGACACTTTCTGGGGTTGAAAAAGATCTTTTAACCCCTTGAGTGGCACGCCCGGAAATTTTCCGGGACGAGCTCCACTGCCGATAGTGATATAGCCCGGAAGATTTCTGGGCTATGTATCACTATGGGAGCTGCAGAGCACAATGCCACAAGCTGTGGCAGTGTGCTCTGCCTGCACAGACCCACAGAGAACAAAGCAAGGGCTTTGAAAAATCAGCAGAAGATATTGCCAATCTGCCAGCAATCTCCTGCTTCAGAGTCCTGCTTTGTTTACAGGTTGCCATAGAGACCATTGGCTTGTCAGAAGCAAGCCGATGGTCTCTGTGGCAGGGAGAGCTGGTGCTTGGCTGTCAGAGGACGGCTAGGTACTAGCTCTTACAGCAGAGATCAGAGAAAACCTCCGATCTCTGCTGTGTTAACCCTTTACATGCTGGAGTCTATGTGACTGCAGCATGTAAAGGGCTGTCACCATCGGACCCCCGGAATGTGATCAGAGGGTCCTGATGGGTCCCTGTGGAAGTCCCCTAAAGGGACAAAAAAAAAAAAGGAAAAAAATTATATAAAAAAAAAATAATGAAAACACTTGTCTCCCTTTACTTGGTAAAAAAAAAATCAAAAATACAATCACACATGTGGTATCCATGCGTCGTAATGACCCAGAGAAGGAAGTTAATACATTATTTAACCCCTAATAACATGACCCCTTTTTTTCTTTTTTCCCCATTTCTTTTTTTCCTCCCCCTGTTTAAAAAATCACAACTTGTCCCGCAAAAAACAAGCCCTTATATGGCTGTGTCAATGGAAAAATGAAAAAGTTATGGCTCTTCAGACGCAACTGCAAAATTAGTTGAAATTCAATGATTAGACCATTTTAAAAAACATGCCCTGGTGGGCACGACAGGGTGGTAGGAAACCCGCCACTCAAGGGGTTAACGGGATAAATCAAACATTTCCTAAACCTCCTACAGCAGCGCAGAATAGGTTAATTCACTTGACCCCTATTCTAAGTCGAAGTCATTAATTAGAAATATATCAATTAGCAGAGACAACCTGAACCCCCACACATATATTAAAGGAGCTAAAAGGACACAGACTATGTATTAATTTCACTTCTTGTATCAGATAGAAGACAAGTCCTTCTGGAACATTTTGTGTCTTATATCAGGGATCTGTATACATGGGTTCTCATGTCCCTCGATCCACCCGTATATGTCGGCCCTGTACACAGCTGGTATATTTGTTCCTCAGGTAAGAGTACTCCCTCTGGGGTCTATGCTGTATACTGCCTGCAGCCTGTCAGCATTGTGTTACCCTGCCTCCCTGGTGGGGTTTTCTCACATCATCCAGCTAAGGTAAGTAAAGCTCGGTTCTCCTACAATAGACCCATGTACACGTGCCGTCTGAGCCTGTGCTGGTCTGCGCTCTCTCTCTGCAAGAACTCAATGACATCACAAGATCAGTCTGTTATATTATTACATGGACTTTATGGCTTAGATTTTCATGTGTTTCTTACATCAGCCTGTGCAAACACGTTAGAATATATATGCAGATACTGGTATATCTTCCTTCATAGTGGAATACTAGCACGCAAATAGTTAACTCGTTCATGTTGTGCACTCGGCTCTGCTCCTCCATCTCGCACACGCTCGGCTCCGCTCCTCCGTCTCGCACACGCTCGGCTCCGCTCCTCCGTCTCGCACGCGCTCGGCTCCGCTCCTCCGTCTCGCACGCGCTCGGCTCCGCTCCTCCGTCTCGCACACGCTCGGCTCCGCTCCTCCGTCTCGCACGCGCTCGGCTCCGCTCCTCCGTCTCGCACGCGCTCGGCTCCGCTCCTCCGTCTCGCACGCGCTCGGCTCCTCCGTCTCGCACGCGCTCGGCTCCGCTCCTCCGTCTCGCACACGCTCGGCTCCGCTCCTCCGTCTCGCACACGCTCGGCTCCGCTCCTCCGTCTCGCACACGCTCGGCTCCGCTCCTCCGTCTCGCACACGCTCGGCTCCGCTCCGCCGTCTCGCACACGCTCGGCTTTAATCATCCATCTCACACTCGCTCGGCTCCGCTCCTCCATCTCACACACACTCGGCTCTGCTCTTCCGTCTCACACACACACGGCTCCGCTCCTCTGTCTCGCACACGCTCGGCTCCCCTCCTCCGTCTCGCACTCGCTCGGCTCCGCTCCTCCATCTCGC
Organism: Eleutherodactylus coqui; assembly: GCF_035609145.1. Taxonomy (NCBI): domain Eukaryota; kingdom Metazoa; phylum Chordata; class Amphibia; order Anura; family Eleutherodactylidae; genus Eleutherodactylus; species Eleutherodactylus coqui. The sequence continues at coordinate 272,198,622 of NC_089840.1, read as the reverse complement.
ACACGCTCGGCTCCGCTCCGCCGTCTCGCACACGCTCGGCTTTAATCATCCATCTCACACTCGCTCGGCTCCGCTCCTCCGTCTCACACACGCTCGGCTCTGCTCCATCCACTCTCTAATACATCCTCACACAGCAGAGTCCTGCATCCACTGAGTGCAGAGACCTGGTCATGTGACCCCTTGTCTCCTCCCACACACTGGTCACATGACGGTGACATCATCACAGGTCCTGTAAGCACAGAACAACCCCACGGCTCCTGTCCGGCTGCAGGTGGAGGTATGTGGGGTCTCCAGCACTGGGGGGGACAGGGGTCATTAACCCTTTCATAAATGTTAGAAGTAGCCGCTCTCCTACTGGCGCTCAGGCTGCTGTCGCCGCGGCGTTGGGGGCGTTCAGGGTTTTTGTCTTTTTGTTTTTGGAGGGAGAATGAAATAAAAGTGAAACGGATCCATTTTTTTCCCATTCATTTTAATGGGGTTTCAAAAAAACTGAAAACAAACAGTAAATCTTCGCTCGCTCCCGTCCGCCGGGCCTCCATTTTTTTGGACAGGAAAATAGCGCAGTTTGCAGAGTTATATTTTCATTAAAAAAAATTGAAACCTGATGGAATGAAAGCAAGAGAGCGGGCGGGGGGGGAGAGAGAGAGCGGGCGGGGGGGGAGAGAGAGAGCGGGCGGGGGGGAGAGAGAGAGCGGGCGGGGGGGAGAGAGAGAGCGGGCGGGGGGGAGGGAGAGAGAGAGCGGGCGGGGGGGAGGGAGAGAGAGAGCGGGCGGGGGGGAGGGAGAGAGAGAGGGCGAGGGGGGAGAGAGCGGGCGGGGGGGAGGGAGAGAGAGAGGGCGAGGGGGGAGAGAGCGGGCGGGGGGGAGAGAGCGGGCGGGGGGAGGGAGAGAGAGAGCGGGCGGAGGGAGAGAGAGAGCGGGCGGGGGAGGGAGAGAGAGAGCGGGCGGGGGGAGGGAGAGAGAGAGCGGGCGGGGGGAGGGAGAGAGAGAGAGCGGGGGAGGGAGAGAGAGAGAGCGGGGGAGGGAGAGAGAGAGAGCGGGGGGAGGGAGAGAGAGAGAGCGGGGGGAGGGAGAGAGAGAGAGCGGGGGGAGGGAGAGAGAGAGAGAGCGGGGGGAGGGAGAGAGAGAGAGCGGGGGGAGGGAGAGAGAGAGAGAGCGGGGGAGGGAGAGAGAGAGAGCGGGGGAGGGAGAGAGAGAGAGCGGGGGAGGGAGAGAGAGAGAGCGGGGGGAGGGAGAGAGAGAGCGAGCAGGGGGAGGGAGAGAGAGAGCGAGCGGGGGGGAGAGAGAGAGAGAGAGAGCGGGGGGAGAGAGAGAGCGAGCGGGGGGGAGAGAGAGCGAGCGGGGGGGGGAGAGAGAGCGGGAGGGGGAGAGAGAGAGCGGGAGGGGGAGAGAGAGAGCGGGGGGGGGGGGAGAGAGAGAGCGGGGGGGGGGAGAGAGAGCGGGGGGGGGAGAGAGAGAGGGGGGGGGGGAGAGAGAGAGCGGGGGGGGGGGAGAGAGAGAGCGGGGGGGGAGAGAGAGAGCGGGGGGGGGAGAGAGAGAGCGGGGGGGGGGAGAGAGAGAGCGGGGGGGGGGAGAGAGAGAGCGGGGGGGGGAGAGAGAGAGCGGGGGGGGGAGAGAGAGAGCGGGGGGGGGGAGAGAGAGAGCGGGGGGGGAGAGAGAGAGCGGGGGGAGGGAGAGAGAGAGAGCGGGGGGAGGGAGAGAGAGAGAGCGGGGGGAGGGAGAGAGAGAGAGCGGGGGGAGGGAGAGAGAGAGAGCGGGGGGAGGGAGAGAGAGAGAGCGGGGGGAGGGAGAGAGAGAGAGCGGGGGGAGGGAGAGAGAGAGAGCGGGGGGAGGGAGAGAGAGAGAGCGGGGGGAGGGAGAGAGAGAGAGCGGGGGGAGGGAGAGAGAGAGAGCGGGGGGAGGGAGAGAGAGAGAGCGGGGGGAGGGAGAGAGAGAGAGCGGGGGGAGGGAGAGAGAGAGCGGGGGGAGGGAGAGAGAGAGAGCGGGGGGGAGGGAGAGAGAGAGCGGGGGGAGGGAGAGAGAGAGAGCGGGGGGAGGGAGAGAGAGAGAGCGGGGGGGAGGGAGAGAGAGCGGGCGGAGGGAGAGAGAGAGCGGGCGGAGGGAGAGAGAGAGCGGGCGGGGGGGAGAGAGAGAGCGGGCGGGGGGGAGAGAGAGAGCGGGCGGGGGGGAGAGAGAGAGCGGGCGGGGGGGAGAGAGAGAGCGGGCGGGGGGGAGAGAGAGCGGGCGGGGGGGAGAGAGAGAGCGGGCGGGGGGGAGAGAGAGAGCGGGCGGGGGGGAGAGAGAGAGCGGGCGGAGGGAGAGAGAGAGCGGGCGGAGGGAGAGAGAGAGCGGGCGGAGGGAGAGAGAGCGGGCGGGGGGAGAGAGAGCGCGGGCGGAGGGAGAGAGAGCGGGCGGGGGAGAGAGAGAGCGGGCGGGGGAGAGAGAGAGAGCGGGCGGAGGGAGAGAGAGCGGGCGGAGGGAGAGAGAGCGGGCGGGGGGGAGAGAGCGCGAGCGGGCGAGGGTGGGGGGGAGAGAGTGAGCAGGAGAGCGGGCGGGGGGAGAGAGAGAGCGGGCGGGAGGGGAGAGCAGGCGGAAGAGAGAGCGAGCGTGCGAGGGAGAGAGCGGGCGGGCGAGATAGCGAGCGGGGGGGGGGGGTCAGTTTGCTTTCTCTAGTACGTTGTACAGGGAGTGTTCTGTCAAATACAGAGGGCAGAAGCCGGACTGTAGGGGTCAAGAACAGAGTTCTCTGATAGATAGCTTATAAGGCCGGAGTAAACCAGGTGTTCTTATAGTTCGCAGATGAAGAGGAGATTTCAGATGCGTCGTAGTTGGCAGCATCAGTCGACTCAAGCTTCGGTTTCTTTAGCAGTGAGGATATGGTGGCGTGTTTGAATGTGGAGGGTAAAATGCCAGAGAGAGGTTGAATATAGTGGTGAGGTGGGAGATAACCACTGGGGAGAGGGACCGGAGGAGGTGTGAGGGGAGAGGGTCACTAGCGCAGGTGATGGGGCAAGCAGTGGAGAGCAATCTGTCGTTGGTCTGAGTACAGACAGTGAGCAACAGCTAGATGCAGTGCTGCAGAGACTAGGGTCGGGGTAGTCTGGGATATCAGGAGGTTATTCCCAGATGTCGTCTATTTTCTTCCTCACTGATCAGTGTAAATGTTGGCGGCGACTGAGAGACCATCGATAATTCACGTGTCGGTCAGTGTCTGCAGACATGAAAACTAAACCACGATCGTTCATCTATGACTGAAGTCCTGTTTACTGGGGATGGAAGCGGACGTCCTGCAACGATCTCCGGCCGCTCCACCTCCACTCACTGAGCGATTATGGTTTTTGGCCACTGAAGCACAGTCGTCCCATGTAAAAGGCCCTTACTGTTAGGATATGTTCACACTTGGATTCCAGCTCTGAAGACCACGGCTCAGCTGTAGATTTCCGCCGCTGATTCGTATGTGGATTTGACCCTTTTCAATGAGGATTTCTCACTCTAGTCTTCAGGTCTTGGAGCAGATTTCATATCTTTTTTGCAGAACAAGCATTGGCGTTTGAGGTCTTCACATGGAATCCACATTGGATATTCCCCACACAGATTTGCTTTAGTGTCTACATCAAATCTGCTGCTCAAAACACATTGCATATTTTGTTGCAGATCCACCAAAATCTAAAGGGGTTTACCGGGCAAATACTCTACTCAGGATTGATCCACCACTCTGGATCCCTCGCAATCAACTGATTGTCTGTCCCGCTGTCAGTGGAGTGCGGTTGGACGCCCGTCCCCGCAGCATTTATAACGGTCCGGACGATCAGATGAGCAGCAGATCCACGAGGATCAACTATTGATGACCAATCCAGATGATGATTACTCAATAGTATTTGCCTGGAAAACCCCTTTAATGCCTCCTCACACATTTACCCTTCTTTTCCTCAGCTGATATCTCCTACATCGGATAATTATCCTAATTGACCTGACAAGGATGAATAGAAAGAAGAACAAGAAGAACAAGATGGCAGAGAGTATATTCAGCCTCACCCTAGAGATACTCTTCCGGCTTACAGGAGAGGTGAGAGATTCTGGGGATGACGTCACGTTACATCATTATTATGTTTATAAAAGTTGACCTGACCGCCTCGTAGCTTTGCAGATGCAACCTCGCTGACAGTATCACCATTCTTGTTGTATCTCTACTGGCCTCTGTTGCCCCCATACAGGCTATCCTTAGATTCAAGTCCCAGCGCCTTGAATATGCCAAGTGGATGGTGCCACCGCTCACTGTCAGTGAGGGAAGTCAGATTCGATTGATAGTGAACAGTTTCTACCAGTCATTGTCAATAACATCTGATGTTCCCCATTAACAGTGAGTGGTGGGAACCGTCCCCGCAACACTTCTAAAGCACTGGGAGTTGGATATAAGGAGAACCTGTAGGGAAACTGGGGTGAGTAGTGAGAAAAGAAAGGCAGTGATAATGGCAGAGGGACTGAAGATCACAGCTCTGCTACCGGCCCGCTTACATGCAGACATGGAAAAAGCCTACTCTAGCGGCCCACTTACATGCAGACGTGGACTGGTCCTACTCTACCTACCCGCTTACATGCAGACATGGACAGCTCCTACTCTACCGGCCCGCTTACATGCAGACATGGACAGCTCCTACTCTACCGGCCCGCTTACATGCAGACATGGACAGCTCCTACTCTACCGGCCCGCTTACATGCAGACATGGACAGCTCCTACTCTACCGGCCCGCTTACATGCAGACATGGACAGCTCCTACTCTACCGGCCCGCTTACATGCAGACATGGACAGCTCCTACTCTACCGGCCCGCTTACATGCAGACATGGACAGCTCCTACTCTACCGGCCCGCTTACATGCAGACATGGACAGCTCCTACTCTACCGCCCGCTTACATGCAGACATGGACAGCTCCTACTCTACCGGCCCGCTTACATGCAGACATGGACAGGTCCTACTCTACCGGCCCGCTTACATGCAGACATGGACAGGTCCTACTCTACCGGCCCGCTTACATGCAGACATGGACAGGTCCTACTCTACCGGCCCGCTTACATGCAGACATGGACAGGTCCTACTCTACCGGCCCGCTTACATGCAGACATGGACAGGTCCTACTCTACCGGCCCGCTTACATGCAGACATGGACAGGTCCTCCTCTACCGGCCCGCTTACATGCAGACATGGACAGGTCCTCCTCTACCGGCCCGCTTACATGCAGACATGGACAGGTCCTCCTCTACCGGCCCGCTTACATGCAGACATGGATAGGTCCTCCTCTACCGGCCCGCTTACATGCAGACATGGACAGCTCCTCCTCTACCGGCCCGCTTACATGCAGACATGGACAGCTCCTCCTCTACCGGCCCGCTTACATGCAGACATGGACAGGTCCTCCTCTACCGGCCCGCTTACATGCAGACATGGACAGGTCCTCCTCTACCGGCCCGCTTACATGCAGACATGGACAGGTCCTCCTCTACCGGCCCGCTTACATGCAGACATGGACAGCTCCTACTCTACCGGCCCGCTTACATGCAGACATGGACAGGTCCCACTCTACCGGCCCGCTTACATGCAGACATGGACAGGTCCCACTCTACCGGCCTGCTTACATGCAGACATGGACAGGTCCCACTCTACCGGCCTGCTTACATGCAGACATGGACAGGTCCCACTCTACCGGCCTGCTTACATGCAGACATGGACAGGTCCCACTCTACCGGCCTGCTTACATGCAGACATGGACAGGTCCCACTCTACCGGCCTGCTTACATGCAGACATGGACAGGTCCCACTCTACCGGCCTGCTTACATGCAGACATGGACAGGTCCCACTCTACCGGCCTGCTTACATGCAGACATGGACAGGTCCCACTCTACCGGCCTGCTTACATGCAGACATGGACAGCTCCTACTTAGAAGGGTTTTCAAAGATTGTTTTTAAGCTGTCCATGTTAAAAAAACAAACTATAAAATAGCCCATAATAATCCTTCCCAGATCCCCAATGCTGAGCGCTTCCTCTCTATCTGCCCGTTCGAGTCTGTTTACAACCTGCAGAGTTAGGGTTTTTTCTAGATGGAATGATTACCATTCAAAGAATCATTCAAATGAGTGAAAGTGAATGATAATCGTTGGGACTCAACACAAGCCAACAACTGAATGATGAATGAGCATCTTTCTCTTTTCGTTCGTCGTTCATTTTATGCAGGTGTAAAAACCGTTGTTGGCTCATTCACTTATACAGGGACTGAACGATTCTGAACAAGTCTCATTTGTACAAGCCAAGGAAGCATTTGCATGTCTAAACTGGCTACATGAGTGCGAACGCGTTAATGGAATGATTGACTACTGAGGTCTATGATTGGCTGCAGCATGAAAGAAAGCATTGGATGGGGTACGGGCGTACGGTGCTGCAGCTGTGGGGACCTGGGACAGCGGAATGTAGGACATTTTCTTTTCATATGTATATTTTTAACAAGGTTTGTAAAAATTGTTCATTGGGGGGGACAGCTTTGACCTTGGTATATAACACCTGCTGATTGGAGGCGGATACTAAGCAGACAAACAAGTTGTCTCCTCCCGCTTGCTATATAACCTCTGCAGGTACTCAGCTAATCAGTCCTAGCTTAGTGTCTGTAGGAGGCACTGAAGATGTGTCTGTCTTCCTCCAAGAAGCGATTGCAGGTCGACAGAGCAGTATTACTCTCCGATCTACCCCTATGCCAGAGGGTGAATGGCCAGACATTGCTGTCCATTGTCTGGCCTACCTGGAGAAGAAAAGGTTGCATGGCTGGGGTCCAGTTCATTACTCGCCAGCCATAGTTCCCCCGGGGGAGCGTCTCACAGCTCCCTGTGGGGTATAGAGAGCTGGTTGGGGGATTCTGCTAGAGGCAAGGAAGGAAGAAAGAAGATAGGTGAGTAAAAAGGAGCAGGTAAGTAAATAGCTTCCTTTGCCAATACCATGTACAGTGTCCCCTCCTGTGTTACGCTGCCTGACAGGCTGTGTATTTATCGCATGTGGGAGGGTATTGGCAGCCATGCAGTGTGTTGCGCCATGTGGCTTGTGTTATGCCTACACTGGCCGAGTTGAGGCCTTGTAAGGGCTCCCACACACTTACGTTTTTTTAACGCAACCTAATGCTGCGGTTTTTTAAACTCAAATGTCAATGGGACTTTCTAATGTTAAAAACACAACACAAAAAAAATCACAAGACCTAAACTTGCGATGCGTTTTTAACATTAGAAAGTCCCATTGACAGATGTGTTTAAAAAAACGCAGTATTAATGCAGCATTAAAAAAACGCAACTGTGTGTTCAGCCTTCTCAATGATGTTGAGTATGCGAAAATTTTAAATTGCTATTTTTGTATCTGTTTTCTCCCAGAAAGTAGATGAAACCTCAACTGATCTTCCCTGTGCTATTGGGGAAATAAAAGAATGCAGACTATCGATAACCAGAGAGATGGTGAGGGAACATTTAGCTAAATTAATTCAAGTATCAAGGTCCAGATGAATTACATCCTAGGATACTTAAGAAAGCAGCGGAGGTAATTGCTGAATCACTCGCCATAATCTTTGAAAATTCCTGGAGAACAGGTGGAGTCCCAGAAGATTGGAAAAAGGGTAAATGTTGTCCCTATCTTCAAAAAAGGGAAGAGGGTGGATCCAGGAAACTACAGGCCTGTGAGCCTGACTTCTATACCGGGAAAGACCTTTGAACAAATTATTAAACAGCATGTATGTAAGTACTTGAATGAGAATGGAGTAATTAACCAGAGCCAGCATGGGTTTGTAACAAACAAGTCATGCCAGACAAATCTAATTTCCTTCTATGACAGAATCACCAACTGGGTTGATTAGGGAAATGCGATGGATATAGTATATCTTGACCTTAGTAAAGCATTTGACAAAGTTTCTCATACTATACTTATTGAAAAAAATGACCAAATATGGGACTGACAAGGCAACTGTTAGGTGGATTCACAACTGGCTGAGTGATCGTACTCAAATACTGGTCATAAATGGCTGCACATCCAAGTGGAAGAATGTATCAAGGCTCTGTCCTAGGCCCAGTGTTATAAATGATCTGGAGGAGGGAATTGATGGGAAACTGATCAAATTTGATGACAACATGAAGCTAGGAGGGATAGCTAACACTAGGGAAGAACAAGAGAGAGAGAGTATTCAAAAAGATCTAGAAAAGCTTGAACAGCGGGCGGCGACTAACAGAATGGTATTTAACAAGGAGAAATGCAAAGTCCTACATCTGGGCAAGAGCAATGAAGAAAGCACATACAGAATGGGAGGAATTGGGCTAAGCAGCAGCACATGTGAAAAAGACTTCAGAGAAGAGTTACCAAGATGGTGAGCGGTCTGCAAATTATGTCCTATGAGGAACGGTTAAAGGATCTGGGAATGTTTAGCTTGCAAAAAAGAAGGCGGAGAGGAGACTTAACCCCTTGAGTGGCACGCCCGGAAATTTTCCGGGACGAGCTCCACTGCTCATAGCAACATAGCCCGGAAGATTTCCGGGCTATGTATCACTATGGGAGCTGCAGAGCACAATGCCACAAGCTGTGACATTGTGCTCTGCCTGCACAGTCCCACAGAGAACAAAGCAAGGGCTTTGAAAAACCAGCAGAAGATATTGCCGACATGCCGGCAATCTCCTGCACTGGTTTGTTTACAGGTTGCCATAGAGACCATCGGCTTGTCAGAAGCAAGCCGATGGTCTCTGTGGCAGGGAGAGCTGGTTGTTAGCTGTCAGAGGACAACTAGGTACCTGCTCTTACAGCAGAGATCAGAGAAAACCTCCGATCTCTGCTGTGTTAACTCTTTACATGCTGCAGTCTATGTGACTGCAGCATGTAAAGGGCTGTCACCATCGGACCCCCGGAATGTGATCAGGGGTCCTGATGGGTCTCTGTGGAAGTCCCCTAAAGGGACAAAAGAAAAAAAAAGAAAATTTTTTTTTTAAAAAGTAAAAAAATTATTTAAAAAAATTATAAAAACACTTGTCTCCCTTTACTTTGTAAAAAATCAAAAATATAATCACACGTGGTATCCATGCGTCGTAATGACCCAGAGAAGGAAGTTAATGCATTATTTAACCCCTTAATGACATGGCCCCTTTTTTTCTTTTTTCCACATTTCTTTTTTTCCTCCCCCCTGCTTAAAAAAATCACAACTTGTCCCGCAAAAAACAAGCCCTTATATGGCCATGTCAATGGAAAAATGAAAAAGTTATGGCTCTTGAGACGCAACTGCAAAATTAGTTGAAATTCAATGATTAGACCATTTTAAAAAACCTGCCCTGGTGGGCACGACAGGGTGGTAGGAAACCCGCCACTCAAGGGGTTAATAGCTGTCTACAAATATCTGAGGGGCTGTCACAGTGCAGAGCCTGGTATCCCCTCCTTGCACAGCTCGTGCCCTCCCCCCAATGGCTATGTGCCCCATTCCTAGGCACCATGGCTCCACCTCCTCCTGCAGGTCAACGGAGCATAATTACTCTCTGATCTACCCCTACTCAGGAGGGCAAGCGGCCAGTCATTGCTGCTGGTCAACCTTAGCATGATTTTGGGCCTACATGGGAGTACTTGCACAGGGATTATCTTCTACTATGTGCGGTACGGGATTTACACCCAGCTAGAGATTGTCTTGTCTTATGAACAACGGTGTTCAAACTAATTGCCAGCATGGCTCTGGGCTTGCTGAGACCTATGGTACCTTCCATATAAAAAGATTACTCGCACAAGGAGTCTCTGGACTCACCGCTTGGCGCAGTGTCCATGTCTAGGATGACATCCGGACAGGAGCTGGCCAGAGCCACATATTATGTGCGCTTTGTCTACAGTACGAGATTACATCCAGCCGGAGAATATCTTGTCTTACAATCGACAGTGTTCAAACTAATTGTCTGCATGGCTTCGGCCCTTGCTGAGACCCGTGGCACCCTCCATGTTGAAGGAGTACTCACACAGGGAGTCTCTGGACTCATCGCTCCTCATGTCTGTTACAGACCGGATTGAGCCTTGCCTAGCGGCTAGCTCACTAAGGGGTGCCCCCTGTGGTTCTCTGCAGGCAGCTTTGGCGCAGTGTCCATGTCCAGGACGACAAGCTAGAGACACATGCCATGTGCGTTCTCTATGTAGTTCAAGATTGCATCCAGCCATGTTTGGACTGGTTATCAGCAGTACTCCGGGCTTGCTGACATCTATTGTACCTTCCGTATGGAAGGAGTCATGTACACAAAAAGGACACATTGCTTCTTTTCTCCGCTCCGGAACAGAGCAGCCTACCTGATGGCTAGCATCCCTGTGCTGGCCCGTCTGCAGTGTCCTTGTGGGTAGCTTTAGCACTTTCCCCACTTACAGGATGTAGAACGGGCTGGGGCCGCCCAGAGCCGCACACTATGTGCTTTTTTTTGCCGCTATATGGGATGGACATCCAGTCAGTCAGACTCTCATCTTATTTTATCTAAGTATAGTGGTAGACTGGGTGTTCATCCTCCGACAGGGTGCATGGGGGCGGTAGATTCATCTACTAGCTCCACTCCGATCAGCTCTGACATGCTGAACCACTATGAGCCTGCTCCCTCTTGAGGCGGTCTCTGCACCAAACCAACATCTGTTGCTTTGTAGGAGGACTGTTCTGTTAGCTCAGTCTGCCATGTCCGTGTGGACGTGGGTCACTCATGTCGTCGGTGGTGCATGAATGATCCTTTTTAGGCGGAGTCCTCCGCTAACCCTAAATTTTGGCGGCAGAATATGCCCCGTATTCTACTCTATTAGGGATGTTTGGGCTGCTGCCATTAGGAGTACTCTGTAGTCAGAGCAGTCTACTACTTCGCTCCTACAGCATTTCTCCACATAGCTGTTGCGTCCCACTGGGAGTGCAACCTCCAAAACAAAGAAAAAGGCACAACTGCGCAAAGGAACATAAAACTAAGGGGAGTTCTCTCCCTATAAAACCCTAACCCGGGAGGGGGCCCTGCCTGCTCGGCGGGCCGATCGCTCCGATAGATGCGAGCCCACACTCGTGCTTGGGCCACTGACAAGTCCCTACCTGGGAGCCCTAGCACCAAAGAAAGGGAAAACAAATAACCAAATAAAGCAGAAAAGGACCAAGCTGGAATAGAGGAGCTCCAGCCAGAATGTGTTCCTCCGTCGCTGTCCAGCGGCAACTGAAGCATTGACCAGCACAGGGGTCAATGCTAGCACAGTTTAAATAGGAGCCAAGCTACTCAGCACCAGGTGAGGACTGACATCACTCCTGCAACTACCACACCCCTCAGCTCCAGGAGAAGCAAGAACACACCCAAAACCTGGTCTGGCTTGCAAGCAAGGTGCAGGCCTCAATACAGCTGCAACAATAGCCTTCCTCCACAGGTAGGAGGATGGTCCGGGAGACAAACATTTAATCAGACGGAGTTAGTAGCACGCTGTGACTCTCTTGTGCTATTTCCTCCTACAGGATTGCTTGCAGGAGACCGTGAAATGGTATACAATAATACTGATTTCAATTCTTAGCGTTTGCCACCCCAACTCAGAGGGTTCCACAAGGGACCAGCGAGGCTTACGTCCGGGGGTAATTTGGCAGTTATGCCATGTTTTAGGGTGCTTAGTTGGAGTCAGGAGGTGGCAGTGACATCGTGGTAGGGAAGCACCCTGGCTTTACAACTCAAACGCCTGTTTTTCTAGGCCTAGACTTCTTCAGGGTTTGTGCACTTCATGCAGAAGGTGGAGGCGGTGGCCATTATCACAATCTCAGAAGGCTGATACTAATAGTATTTTTAAAGCATGTGTCTCCATCTCCCATTCCCTCTGGTAGTGAAAGCTCCCATCCATTCACCTGGGGTGCTTGCTACTAACACTTCAACAGCAGTGCTATCGTTATGACAACCTGCCTAGCCGGGTATTTACAATCTGGACTCCAGTGGACCCTGACGTTCAATTTGGTCGCCTGCTAGAGGGCTCTCATCTCTTTAAGTTTCACCCCCCTTCTGATGTTGCTGATGTCACGGCCAGCTCGCCCAGTCTACTCGTCTCTCTTCTAAGCGAGAGGCGCTATCAGGCGGAAGTTCTTTGTCATCAAAAGGTTGTTATCACCCTGTTGCATTGTTACCTCAATGCATGTGGTATCTTGGCCTCCGTTGATGAAGTCTAGTCCCATAAGAAGAGACGGTCACAAGTGGCCTCAGTTGTAATTCGCAAATTTGCCCTTCTCTAGTGGCATTCTTCAGTCGCCCTGGGTTTCTGCTGATGCTCTAGACAACACAGTTGGATCCTTGGGTTTCCGAGGTGGGTTCCTTGCACTGGCACCAGTTCGCGGCAGTGCAGGGTTACTGTGCCGGAGACCTCATATGTTCAGGCTGTGTTACAGCACATATATCTTGGTCAACGGGTGCCTCATTGGAAGCTTCTTGTCGGGAGCCTGTTTCCCGTGGGGGGATGGTTTGGTTTTCTCAGGCCCCTTTTATGTTCTGCCTCTGAGCATGCTGGATGCCTAGGCACCCATTACCGCTAGTCTTGGTTAAAGAGCAGATTACGTTTCTTTACACATGTGGCTTCTTATATTTTCCCACCCCTTGGGTACTGCTCTGGAACGTCCCAAGGTCAAAGCTGTGTCCTCCAATGATACAGACGAGAAAACTAGATTTTGTGAGGAGCTTACCGTAAAATCTCTTTCTCGTCATGTTTATTGGGGGGGACAGTACCCATCCGATAGGGGTTCTTTTTTTGTTTAAGGTTACACTGGCGCCCTCTTAAGTTATTTTAAGCACTACCATTCCGTAACAAGCCCCACTGGGGCGCTCCTACTGCTTGTGTACAAAACTGATTAGCTGAGTACCTGCAGTGGGAGGAGCCAACTCGTTAGTTTGCTTAGTGTCCACCTCCAATCAGCAGGTGCTATATACCAAGATCAAAGCTGTGTCCCCCAATGAACTTGATGAGAAAGAGATTTTACGGTAAGTTTCTAGTTTTTAGAAAAAAACACTTTAAAGCAGTTTCAGACAAACACCGAGCAATGGTGGGAAATGGATTAAAACAAGTTTTATTACGGGGCTACACACTCTGGCACTTTCACGTACGATTCTTGTATGCGGGAAACATACATGAAAACCGTGTAAAACCGCATGCATTTTAGGCAGATGTTTTATTTTTTAAATCGCATGCGCGGTATACGTTTTTCTCTGCAAATTGTTTTTTCTAAATGGAGTTTAAAAGTTCAACGCTTTTTTTTTCCTTGTAAAGTATTTGATCTAAAAAAAAGTATACATTAAGTGTGTAGAAATGTACAGCCATGTGTTTCTATACGTTTATCATTGTAAAAAATATATATATGTTTCCACCCTTTTTTTAAAATTTTTTTTCTTGGACACAAAATGGCAGTCGGCTGCGCTGTTCAATTCCATAAAGAAATCTGCAGAAACCTGGCTAAACGTAGTCAAACGTATGCTTTGCTTGACTAGGTTTAACCCACTAGAGCCTACGGGTCAGTTAAACGCTACACTTTCATCTGTTTTCCGCTGCGGCGGTCGCGTGTTGTTAACATGATGTCATCACTGCAGGCGATTAAACAAAGTCCAGCAGAATCTTAATGGCGGCATTAGATCGAATACAGAAGCTTGTTTTATTTAATTTCTCTACATTGCTCAGTTCTTTTTATCATGAAATCGGACACCCCCCCCCCCCTAATACCAGATGATATGACGGGAGAGATGAAGGACTCTGGGAATGTCTGCAGGGATATTTATGGATGTATCTCCCCATAAATAGGATTACACGGTAGTGAAGAAGACTTCTAGTGATGGCTGTCAGGCCCCGGTGTCTGATGGATGGGGAAGACCCCAGAGCCCAATCATAGGGCCTCCACCTCACCCCCTGATACTGGAGGAGATCAATGAGCAGAAGATCCTAGAACTCACCAACAAGATGATTGAGCTGCTGACTGGAGAGGTGACGCTGCTGGGAATGCTGGGACATTATACAGTAACGCTATGGCGGTATAACGCGTCTGGGTGATGACGGTATCATTGTGTTGTCAGGTTCCTATAAGGTGTCAGGATGTCACTGTCTATTTCTCCATGGAGGAGTGGGAGTATTTAGAAGGACACAAGGATCTGTACAAGGACGTCATGATGGAGGACCACCAGCCCCCCCCATCACCAGGTAATGGACAGGACTAAATCCACACGGCCTTTATTATTTGTATGTAGAGAATGAATTCAGTGGCTGTCTGTGTTTTCTGCAGGTAGATCCAGTAAGAGAACAGCAGCGGAGAGATGTCCCCGTCCTCTTCTTCCACAGGATGATCAGGTAGATGGAGAGAAGGTCTCATGAAATCTCCCCTCTGGTCTGTAGGACGGCTGGGAAGGTCTTGTGTTCAGTCTTATTATATGACTGATACTTGTGTAATGAGAAAGCTGAAGATGGCAGGATTACAGCCGACCGCAGACATTAGATCTCCGCATCTTATCACTATTTTCTGGTTCTGGAGACTTCTGGTTGGAATAAAGAAGCAACAGGTTGGAGTTATACAGGAGACCTGCAGCTATTTGGCCCAGATCACTACTGCTGTCATGTCATTCCGGCTCCTCATACTAATTAATGACCTTTTCTGGCCATATAAAACCTCCCACACGACTTCTCCAACTGTGTGATGACTTTTACAATATTTATTTCACAGCTTGTGGATCCGGATGAAGATCTGTTCCATATTGATGCTACAGAGACACATGTGAGGGGGGATCAGCGAATTAAGGATGAGATCCCTACAGATGATCCCCCAGGTGAGTGACCACTGAATGCAGAGAACATCCCAGATTCCCCCTAGTCGCTGACTACCACAGTTCTGTGCTTTAAGCTCTGTGCTGTCGGGTCTTCAGCCGTACATCCCTCTATTCAGCTAAAATACAAGTAAACCACGGATGAAAGTGTATTACTATTATAGGGGACTAGCTGATATACCCGGCTTCGCCCAAGTTAATTTGGTACTGGTGTTTTTCTGGTGTTCACACGAAAAATATTATGAAGTCGTGGTTACGTTAGAGATACCAAGAAAAAAATATGTTCACCATTTTGCATGGTTCTTTGCGTTACCCAGGAAACACAACGTGGAGGTAGCCATGCGACGTTTCCTTTATATAAAATGACATCAGGAAGTGAGAGAATTAGATTACGTGTGTAAAATTTGGACGCTAGTTCTTTTACGCTTAGAATTGAATAATCGAGTTGGGACCCAATTACTTTTCCTATTTTGGACATCATCTATGCTTGTGAAAAATTTCAGGTTTCTATGACATCGGGAAGTTGAAGAATTAGTGGCGAGTCAGTGAGTGAGTGAGTCAGTCAGTCAGTGAGGGAGTCAGTGAGGGCTTTCGTCTTTATATATAATATATATATATATATATATATATATAACACTGCTGGGCGTTTAAAGGAGAACTGAACTTTCAAAAAGCTTTTGACACATGGCAAGTTTTGATTGTTGGGGGGCCGGTGATGAGACCCCAACTAATCACTAAACTGAAGGGGCAGAAGCATTCATCTGAGCACTGCGACCAATTAGTCATTGCTGTCTCTCTTGGGATCAGTGTATGGGCTCAGTAGGAAGTCTATGAGTCCGCACCACACTAAAGAAAAGGCAATGCTATAGAGGATTGCGAATAAAACTAAGCATCGCCCCAAAACAGAAAATTCCAGTTGAGCAGATGCCTTAAAAGCACAGAATGGTGCCAGTATGGGAGTGTGACGGGTTGTCCAGTCCAAAATTATTGTTGACCTATCCGTAAGCAGTAGATTATCAGGGGTCCAGGGCTTGGAACCCCTGCTGATCAGCTGTTTGTTGTGTTGGTGGACTGAGCTGATTTCTGAAGAAAGCAAACCGCTCCATTCTACTGCAGTGATGGCTGTGTAAAGGTCAGCACAAAGAAAGAAAAGTTAGAACAGCAGCAAAGGAGATGGTAACATTTAATGTAACACTTCATTACTCAGAAATGAAACGGTGCTAGGCGGGGGCTCCCCTGGAGCTGGCCTGCCAGCACCTCTTGGTCCTGGTTTGCCTTGTATAGATATTCTAGCCAATTCCAATCCCCTCTAAAATCCAGGGCTATCCGAAGAGTCGCCAAGGAGATGGTTCCCAGCGGGTTGGTGGGCCTCTTTGGTAGATCCAAAAATAGTATGAAAGGAAAAAATCTCCACGCTCAATAGACCAGGATAACATCAAGCCATTTCAGTGAAAGGCTCCAATAGCCATAATTTATTTTAAAAGATTTGTGACGCGTTTCGACAGTGTTGTGCCTTTCTCAAGCATAAATCAAGTGTGCAATACATTCTTATTTATATAGCTACTTACTCATTGTTGGCTGCTCCTTGCCGTTTCGGACACCAGTATCAGTAGACGTGACATCACAGGGGGCGTAACGGGAGGTACTAGGATATGCATGTTAGGCGTTCTGTATGGAACGAAGCGTATACCTCACGGGAGATCGAGCTGGGCCCTTGGAACGCAACGTGCCCTTCACTAAGAGTGGTGACGTCAGTCCAGGGTCATTGGCATTCTTCTACGGAACAGGAGTTTCCAAGTGATTTGTTAAAATATTACAATATTCAGGAAAAAACTTGTTATTGCTATTATCCTGACCCCCAGACATATCACACACACACAGCTCCGCTACATCCATCCTGACCCCCAGACACATCACACACAGCTCCGCTACATCCATCCTGACCCCCAGACACATCACACACAGCTCCGCTGCATCCATCCTGACCCCCAGACACATCACACACAGCTCCGCTACATCAATCTGACCTCCACACACCTCACACACAGCTCCTCTACATCTATTCTGACCCTCACACACATCACACACACAGCTCCACTACATCAATCCTGACCTCCACGCACATCACACACACAGCTCCACTACATCAATCCTGACCTCCACGCACATCACACACACAGCTCCACCACATCAATCCTAACCTCTACACACAGCTCCACTACATCAATCTTGACCTCCACACACATCACACACACAGCTTCACTCACTCAATCCATCCATCCAGAACCCAACAGCTCCAACACACACACACAGAGCTCCACTACATTCATACTGACTTACTGACACACACACATACAGCTGCAGAGTCCCACATTTACTTAGTCCCGTGGTCAAGTGATCCCTGACTCCTCCCACACAGGGTATCACATGACATGACATCATCGGAGGCCCTGGAAGCTGTCGGCTCTGCAGGTCTGTGTTTCCCCTGCCGGAGGAAAGTTAAATGGTGCTAGGGGGCAATGCAGGCTCTGAAAATACTGGACTGTAATTGGGCTGGTAAAGAAAAAATACCGGCCAGGCCGGTGGTTCACCGACTGGGTGGCAACCCTAGGGCCAATACACCTATAAGACAAAGATAGAACAATAGAGATGAGCGAGCATACTCGCTAAGGGCAATTACTCGATCGAGCATTGCCCTTAGCGAGTACCTGCCCGCTCGGAAGAAAAGATTCGGCTGCTGGCAGGGGAGACCGGGGAGGAACGGAGGGGAGATCTCTCTCTCCCTCTCTCCCCCCCGCTCCACCTTGCTCACTGCCGCAACTCACCTCTCACCCGCGCCGGCAGCCGAACCTTTTCTTCCGAGCGGGGAGATACTCGCTAAGGACAATGCTCGATCGAGTAATTGTCCTTAGCGAGTATGCTCGCTCATCTCTATAGAACAACACCGGGGAGTACAGAAACAAAGGAGAAACAAGCTCACAAGAATAAACAGAGAAGTGGACAACGGGAATAACAGATAACAGAGTACACGAACGGAGGACACAGAACATAAGCAGACAGCAAGGTAACTGCCAAAGCAGCGGCTGAACATGACGTGATGGGAACAAATCTTTCAACAACACTGCAGCAAGGTCTGAAAAGCCCAGGGCAGCTATATAGGGCGGTGATTAGAAAAGGTGCATCAGCTGAACTGGAGGCCAGAAGCCATTAACCCTAGGAGTGCTGGAGGGAAAGAATATGTGTTACGTTCGTGTGGGCAAATAAGCACCAGGCTCACATGAATGTGACCAAAGGACAGGGATTTGGAACAACTGTAATACAAAACACGGAAGGGGAAACTGACCCTGTGCTGCAGGGAAGATAGCGAGGCCCTACCTACAAGCAGAGTGATTGCCTCTATAAAGGTAGCCCCATGCTGGAATCCCAGCCCTGCTCTCCCTCAAGGGGTGATACTAGGTGGAACTGACACATTAAATGTACAAACTCCCTTACCACACAACCTCGCTCACTAAGGCAGATGGTAAAGCTGAATATAAAAGCGAGGGATTAGTTTGTACATTGGCCAATGAAATTAAGCTGCAAGGTTGCCACAAGGCTCCTCATGTCTTGCAGTCCTTACTCTAGCAAGATTCTAAACAGGCAGCACAGAACACCAAACGCCCAGCAATTTGCAAGCTAATTAGACACTACACACACAGCAAGCTGATCAGACACTACTCACACAGCAGACAAGACTGAGGAAATGCAGCTTCCTTATTGCAGAGGGGCTGGGGTATATATCTACACCCAGACCCAGTAGTTTGGCTGACAAGAACAACCACACCCAGCCAGCTCAATTAACCCTCACCTGTGCAGGTGTGCTCCTGGAACCCTGTAGAACAACAAACTCAAGCAGCACAACCTAGCAATAAGCTCAGGGAACAGAGAGAACGGGACGATGCCCATGTCTGCCAGACACAGAAGCAGAAGATTGTGTCTGAACAGTGCACCTAACAAAAGAACAAAGAAACCTATCTAAATTACAGAATCCAGAACAAAGAGACATAGACCCACATAATAGAATCTAGAACACAGACCTACAGCCAGATAAAGGAATGCAGAGCAGAATTACTTGGCCCAGATAACAGAATACATAACATGAAGACATATATGGCCACATAGCAGAATCCAGAACACGGATACCTTGACCCAGATAACAGAATGCATTATGGGGAAAAACTGACCCAGATAACAAGATGCAGAAGTATATGTTATATGTAAGTGAATTTCTGTTGTCTGCTCTGTATGCATGGCCAAACGACTGGACCAATGTACACCAAATTCACCACATGGTTAAATCGGACGCTTTAAAGGTTGTAGATAAGATTTTAGCTCTCTAGCACCTATCGTTCTTAACATATTTGCAACAAGTCGGAAAACAAAACTCCTAAATAGACACTCCATTAAACTTTGGGTTAAACTGGAACAAGCCTCGGTTATAGGTGGAGTGGGGGGCCTTTTTTGGCTCAGAGGGGGCAAGCAGCGAGACAGAGTGAGGGGTTTGCCTTTCTTGAGTTCTCTCTTGAGGATCTGGGATGGCTTTGTGTGTCAAAGTGGCTTGGTAACCATCCCTGGACCCCTATGGTGGGGAATCCAGACATCCTAGCGGAAGAAGTGTCTTTTCCTTTATTAGATAGGTTAAGGATACGCACCCCTAGGAAAATAGACATTTTGTGGGAAGATGAAATTAAAACATTAACCAAGCTTCTGGGAGACAGTGGGCCCATGGCAGGTGCGTGGTTTCAATATCTTCGTATGCATCATTTCATACAAGGGCAAGACGCACTTGTGGTTTTGACTGCCCCATCCACGCCCTTTGAGGAACAATGCTCCTCCCTTTGTGTTTTGAGGGATGAAATCTCTGCGGTTTATGGTCTTTTAGTAGCTAGGGAGTTACTGGGCCCAGAGGTACGGTTTAGGTGGAAGGGGAGATGGGTCACCCCTGATCAGACAGGGAGTGGTGCAGGGCCTTAACCATAAAGTGTCTGTTTCGGGTAGACATAAGTTAAACTATAAGCTTTTACTAAGGTGGTATTAGAGCCTTACCCACTTGGCCAGGATGTACCCTGGATCATCGCCTAGGTGTTGGAGGTTCTTGGTTGGGATGGGTACGTTCATATATATCTGGTGGTCCTGCCTAGATATAGCAGGTGTGTGGTCAGAGATAGGTGCTCTGTATAATACTCTGAGGAGGAGATCACTGGTACTTACCCCAAAAATGGCCCTTCTCTCAATTTTACTGGCCTCTATCACAGACAGTAAAAGGGACATCCTCCGCTTTTTCATCCTGGCCATGAGAACCGTGATACCTCAAATTTGAAAATCCCACGCTTAACCAACGTGTTTTAGTTGGATGTTGGCCCTTGACGAGATTAATCATACGGAGGAACTTAGGGCCAAGGATGAAACTAATTGATTGGCATATAATGCAACATGGGAGGTTTGGAGGACATGCCACAGGTCTCCAAGCTGCGACCGGTGGCTCTTGGATGGAGCTGCGCCAACATAAAAGAGACCAGAAGGGGAAGGATGGGGGAGAGGTAGGAGAGGTGGTGGTGGGGAAATAATAGAGCCTGGGGTGTGTAGCAAGGTTGGAGGCTTTTTGCTTTGTTATGAGTTCTTCTGATGGTTTTGTACAATTTGGGTTGTTGTTTTTTTTTTTTCTTTTTCTTTTTCTCAATGAAGAAATAACACTGGTTTATAAAGAATTCTTCTAGGTTAATTGTGCTCGGTAGGTCTTTGACTGACACCGTCTTGGTTATCTATAGAGACCCGGCATGGTCAGTCCGAGTCAGATGGAATACTAGATGAAGCGAGTAATGATATATATTATTTAGAATGCAGTTTTTTAGGGTTAATGATTACTATGCGATTGTATCTGGATGTTTATACTGCTAGCTATAATTGTCATATAATTTCGAGGCTACTGTATACCTATTTGTTAGCTTGTTAAATGTTAAGTGCAAGGTCTCTAATAAAATACCTAAAAATACTAAGTCAGAAAACTGGACCAATCTGCACCAAATTTGCCACATTGGTAAATAGGGTGCTTTGGAAGGCTTTAAACCAGGTTTTAGCTCTCTAGGAATACCATTTTCAATATTTACAAAAAATCAGAATACAAATATTACAGGGCCTGTCCGCTTACTGGACAAGCCCACTTCAATAAAGACCCTCTGTATTAAAATAATAAACTATATTTACTTCTCCACAGTCACCGGGATCCAGCGCTGCAGACCCACTGTGGTCCCGGTGATTGTTGTAAAAGCTGATGTCACAGGAAATCAGGTGACTGCTGCAGCCAATGAGAGGCTGCAGTGTCACGTTCCTCAGGATGTGAGCGCCAATGCCTGAATAACAAGTAGTGATTCTGCATATCCTCATTGTCTGCCACGGTACTCTGAATTTTTTTTACATCATTTGTCACAGCAATGACTGGAACCAGAGTGGGGCTACAGCAATGGATCCCAGTGACCGCAGTAGCGTAACAATAGTTCACTCTTTTTATTTTAATTTAGGGAGTAACTTGACAACCCCTTTAAGTAAAATCTCTTTTGAGACGCCACTGTGAGAAGTCAAATTACAACACTGCCATTTTTCTTTACTCGCTGCCAGCAGACTGTACTTTATTATGTTAGTTTTAGATCAGTAAACAGGAATTTCTTAACCACACACACAAATAGCAAACCGTTCCACCAAATACACCTGTAGCTGGATAATTCTTTTAGTAGTTTTTAGTAGTGTGTATATTACTGAGATATATTCCCCTTGGTGGTGTTTGTTTATTGTAGTGGTTATACCTTACCTATCTTACATGAAATAAAGGTTATATCCCACTGATTGACACGGACAGCGAGCAGCCTGAGTATACGGCTCTGTGAATGGGCCCTTCAGGTTATATTATTCAAAAATAATAAAATTACATTTGTTCTTGGCAGGAGATGGTAGCGGGAGGTCAGAGGGATGTTTGATATCTTCAGATGATCAAAGTATTACCCAAGATGCATATGAGGAGTCTGCCATTATCCCAGATATGCCATCAACTCTTCACAGCAAAGATCCATCATCTGATCATTTTGAGCTGATCCTATCTTCTGATTCATCACAGACTGCAAAGCAAAATAAAAGTTATAGAAGGAATGCTGAACGTGAAAGAGTTTGCAGAAGAGAGAAGCCATATTCATGTTCAGAGTGTGGGAAAGATTTTAACCGGAAATCAAACCTGGTTTCACACGCGCTAATTCACACAGGGGAGAAAAAAATGTCATGTTTAGAATGTGGGAAATGTTTTAACTATAAATCACATCTAGTTAGACATCAGAGAATTCACACGGGGGAGAAGCCATTTTCATGTTCAGTATGTGGGAAAGGTTTTAACCAGAAATCAGTTCTTGTTGCACATCAGAGAATTCACA
This sequence comes from Eleutherodactylus coqui, assembly GCF_035609145.1. NCBI lineage: Eukaryota > Metazoa > Chordata > Amphibia > Anura > Eleutherodactylidae > Eleutherodactylus > Eleutherodactylus coqui. The sequence continues at coordinate 272,176,377 of NC_089840.1, read as the reverse complement.
CAGGGGAGAAGCCATTTTCATGTTCAGAATGTGGAAAACGTTTTAACCGTAAATCAGTTCTTGCTACACATCAAAGAATTCACACAGGGGAGGAGCGATTTCCATGTTCAGAATGTTTGAAGTGTTTTAGTAATAAATCAGTTCTTGTTACACATCAAAGAACTCACACAGGGCAGAAGCCATTTTCATGTTCAGAATGTGGGAAATGTTTTAACCAGAAATCATTTCTTGTTGCACATCAGAGAATTCACACAGGAGAGAAGCCATATTCATGTTCAGAATGTGGGAAAGGTTTTAACCAGAAATCAGTTCTTGTTAGACATCAGAGGAGTCACACAGGGGAGAAGCCGTTTTCATGTTCAGAATGTGCGAAATGTTTTAAGCGGAAATCACACCTGGCTTCACATGAGCTAATTCACATAGTGGAGAAAAACTTTTGATATTTAGAATGTGGGAAATGTTATAACTATAAATCAGTTCTTGTTATACATCCAATAATTCACAAAAGTTAGATGTCATATCTTATTTTTTAACACTTAACAAATGTTACCAAAAAATCTAAAATTTAAAATCAAAGTCACATGTCATACCAGAGAAAGCAATTTAGCGCACTAAATGATGATTAAAACTACAGTTACAGGCAACTTTTCAGGATAAGCTGCCATGTGTATACATGAGGAATAACACGATTTCTGACCATTTTACATATAATTTATTATAACATTTACCTTCTGCCATCTTTCATTTTTAAGGTACTGTTACACAAGAGCTGGTGGGTATAGACCTACCTGATATATCACCATACACTGTACACATAGAGCAGGATCTCCTCTCTGTAATGCCCCTCTATAATGCAGTTAATTAGGAGGGTGTGCTATAGACAAAGAAGTACTGAGCAGTGTACTTGTAATTTCACTAGTTTTAACACAAGAAATTGCTTAATATTAGCTGTAGCAGCATGTTGGTGAGTATTTCCGCTTCTCTCATTCCTCCATTCTGCAGGCAGAATGAGACAACATTCACTCCCACTTCCTGTCTTCTGACTTGAAGGAAGGGAAACCACTAGTGGCCAGCACTTTACATAAAATGATGTTTTTGTGCTGATAAAAAGCAGTAAAGTGATTTGCACTTTTGCCAGTCATCACATTGACTATCACGTAAGCTCAAGTTTGTTCAAAGTTCAACAATCATTTAAGAAATGTTTGTTATTACCAATCAATGTCTGTTATCCATGTAGGAAACAGGAAACAGATAGCGCATCTACATAGCAGCCATGTGCATAGAGTATTTTACATTAATATATAGAACTGCATCTCAGAGCTTTTCAGCAGTTAATAAAGGTTTGCTTGTAAACCTTCCATGCTTGTATTTGGGCTGATCTTCCTGTATTCTTTACCCATTAACCTATCTCCTCAGCCCTCTGGCGGTGAGCGGGAGCCGGTAGGTGTTATGGGCATGAATAGTGAGCACAGCATTACACCAAGGATCCCGGACTTTGTGGAATCTGTTAGGACACTTTCTGGTGTTGAAAAAGATCATTTAACGGGATAGATCAAACATTTCCTGGACCTCCCACAGCAGCACAGAATAGGTTAATTCACTTGACCCCTGCTCTCAATGGAAGACATTAATTAGAAATATATCAATTAGCAGAGACAACCGAAACCCCCCACACATATATATTAAAGGAGCTAAAAGGACACAGACTACGTATTCACTTTACTTCTTGTATCAGATAGAAGACAAGTCCTTCTGGAACATTTTGTGTCTTATATCAGGGATCTGTATACATGGGTTCTCATGTCCCTCGATCCACCTGTATATCTCGGCCCTGTACACAGCTGGTATATTTGTTCCTCAGGTAAGACTACTCCCTCTGGGGTTTATGCTGCATACCGCCTGCAGTCTCTCAGTATTATGTTAACCTGCCTCCCTGGTGGAGTTTTCATTGCATCATCCATTTGTATAAGGCTGCACATCCTTCCTGCTAAGGTAAGTTAAGCTAGATTTGCGTGCTAGAGAACCATGTACAATGGCATCACATGATCTCACAAGAGCCCAGATCATCAGGATGGGGCTCAGTGACATCACACACTTCTACAAAAACGATGAGTGGGCCTCTTTGACGTTATGTGATCTCACTAGAGCTTAGTCTGTCAGGTTATTTAATTTGTGTGCTCCTTTCTTATTAATGACTCACTTGCTGGCTGTAACCGATTTCCAGAATGAGGCGCTCACTAGATGTCAGGCATGCATTAAGGATAAAACAATGGTTAGGGAATATCCCCTCCAAAGATCTAAACATTTTTGTGTGCTCCCCTTTTACTCATCCTGTCTCTGGCCAACAACTTGAGGACAGTCTTAAGTCTCTTAGTGAGGTTAAAGGTATCAGTTTCCCTCAAGCTAAAAATTCTTCATTTTGTCCCTGTTATAACAAGTTGAGGAGATCTGCTTGCTTTAGAGGACAATTCACTAACTGAAGGCCATATAGACCTCGGGCGCACAACTATCAAAGAAATCTGGCTGCTCCAAAAACCTCAAAATTATGATGCCAAATGACTAATTCTCACATGTGGTCCTCCTCCAATGCTTAAAGGGGTTGTCCCACGGCAGCAAGTGGGGGTATACACTTCTGTATGGCCATATTAATGCACTTTGTAATGTACATTGTGCATTAAAGGGGTTGTCCCACGGCAGCAAGTGGGTCTATACACTTCTGTATGGCCATATTAATGCACTTTGTAATATACATTGTGCATTAATTATGAGCCATACAGAAGTTATCAAAAGTTTTATACTTACCTGCTCCGTTGCTGGCGTCCTCGTCTCCATGGTGCCGACAAATTTTCGGCCTCTAATGGCCAAATTAGCCGCCCTTGCGCAGTCCGGGTCTTCTGCTGTCTTCAATGGGGCCGCTCGTGCAGAATGCCGCCTCCGTGTAGCTCCGCCCCGTCACGTGCCGATTCCAGCCAATCAGGAGGCTGGAATCGGCAATGGACCGCACAGAAGAGCTGCGGTCCAAGGAGGTAGAAGATCCCGGCGGCCATCTTCAGCAGGTGAGTATGAAGACGCCAGGCTGCCGGGATTCGGGTAAGTACTACCCAGTTTGTTTTTTTAACCCCTGCATCGGGGTTGTCTCACGCCGAACGGGGGGGGGGGGGGGGGGGTTAAAAAAAAACAAAAAACAGTTTCGGCGCGGGACAACCCATTTAAGCGTCCTTCATTACTAAAAGAGGTTATTCCATGGACTTGGTTTCCTTTCCACTGGATCGGTTTGTGATATACAGGAATCAAAATCCAGTCATTTTGATTCTCATCCAAGAGTTTGTCTCAAAAGGAGATTTACAACTACTTCCAGACCAGCACAAGGGTTCAGGAGTATACTCAAAGACATTTTCAGTCCACAAGCTGCGAAGCAGGGATAGCATCTGATCATTGATTTCACTTATTTTAATCATTTCTACTGAAAAAGAAGCTCAAGAGAAAGTCCATTCTATGACTGATTGCCATTCTTCAACAAGGGGATTTTCTTGCAATCACAATCTCAACGGATGTCTATCTGCACATTTCCATGTTTCCTTCTCACATGAGGGTTCAGAGAATACTGCGATAAACAAAGTTCAAGATTTGTCGTCTTCAATTCACCTGTCATCCTTTTGGAATCTCAGTAGGCCCATGAGTTTTCACAAAGGTGTTGATAGTCCTTTATTGTGGCACAAATCCCATTTCCCTTTTAGTACATCCAGTGATTACTGTGGCCTCGAAAACATTTCAAAGGAGAACTTTTATTTGCTGTCTGATGCCATTACATCATTTCAGAGGGTTCCTTACTATCATAAGTGGGGTGCTAATCCTAAGAATGAAGCCATGTAGGGGGAGATCGGCTAGGTTGAGGGTGTTTAGGAATTTCACAGGATGGTTTACTGCATCATCGGTTTGCAGTACTGACTCCATAGACTTATATTGCATTTCTTCTCCTTCGAATGATGTCAACAAAAGATCATTAATAGCAGCTGCTTTGTCATTTCTGGGAGTTAAAATTGCACTCTCACATAACCAATCTATGGGTTTCGCTTTGATGTCAGTGATGTTGGGGTGCACCTTAGCAGTGAATTCTGTAAGAGATGTCACCACTATGGCTAAGCTTGGTGTTAAGATATTTTAAGTAACATCTCTGAAAATGGCCATCAGTCACATCACCTCTTAAGAGAACTCTCATATTTGTTATTAGGGCGAGCTTCTAAATGTGAAGCCACAAATAGGAAGATTTTAAACATGACCTTACTTCGTCACTCATGTTCCCCTGGACACAACTGATAAAGTTTGCCGAAAGTCTCCAGCTAAGAGAACCGTAACTCCTCCGTCAAACCATAATTTGCCGTTATATCTTTCAGCGTGCTACTGAGTGCTTCACCTCCACCTCTATGAGCCATAATGTATTCCTCCCATACTATTAGCTTAGTCTCTTTCAGCATTCTACTGAGCACTTCACCTCTATGAGCCATAATGTATTCTTCCCATACTATTAGGTTAGTCTCTTTCAGCACCATATTACTCTGCTTTGGTATGTTGCACAGAGGAGTCTCTACATCCATCAGACTTAAAGACAGTTTAAAAGCATCCGTAATAGCCAAGTATATCCCACAATCTTTACGTATTCTTGCAAGTAGTAGATTTAGGACAAATATTGTGCTGATACCCCAGGTGTCCTTCTCAACACTTTCTAAAATTTGGTTGTAAACTTGAAACTTCTTCAGGTAACACATTTTTGTTATTAGACACCACTTGTGCAAAGAAAATCGTGCCATAACTGATCTCTCTAAGGTTATCTCTATTTTGGAGGACTGTATCACATCTTGTAGGTTGAGGGAAGCCTTAAAGGGGTTGTCCCGCGGCAGCAAGTGGGTCTATACACTTCTGTATGGCCATATTAATGCACTTTGTAATGTACATTGTGCATTAATTATGAGCCATACAGAAGTTATAAAAAGTTTTATACTTACCTGCTCCGTTGCTGGCGTCCTCGTTCCCATGGAGCCGACTAATTTTCGCCCTCCGATGGCCAAATTAGCCACGCTTGCGCAGTCCGGGTCTTCTGCAGTCTTCTATGGGGCTGCTCGTGTAGAATGCCGGCTCCGTGTAGCTCCGCCCCATCACGTGCCGATTCCAGCCAATCGGGAGGCTGGAATCGGCAATGGACCGCACAGAAGCCCTGCGGTCCACGGAGACAGAGGATCCCGGCGGCCATCTTCAGCAGGTAAGTATGAAGACGCCGGACCGCCGGGATTCAGGTAAGCGCTGTGCGGGTTGTTTTTTTAACCCCTGCATCGGGGTTGTCTCGCGCCGAACGGGGGGGGGGTTAAAAAAAAAAAACCCGTTTCGGCGCGGGACAACCCCTTTAATGTTCTAAACATTGTCCTCCCAAAGACAACACTGCATCTTCAATAGAAATCAGACATTTATTATAAATTTCATCTATAATGCAGTGACTATTTTTGTCACATCTGCTTCGTGTGCAATATTTGCAAAACAACATAAAGTGAACTGCAAATGGGATTTGCGAGCAGACCTCCAACAACGACTGTCAAACACCAAAACACTTACCTAAACTACCAACACCTGTAAGCAGATGGAATAGCTAAAGAACGTATGAGGTATTGGTTTGTACTTTGGCCAAAATACTTAAGCTCACTAACCCACGACAAGGGTCCTTATTGTTTCGTGAGTCTCTACTCCTACAAGACAACTCAAACCTCAGGGAGTCCTGCCTGCAAGTGGAGCCCTAATAGGGATGGCCACAAGCTGGATCCGAGGGGCCTAGCTCACCATGGATGTAAACTGCATATAAGGAGAACAGGACACTGTTCACACCAACAGACAAGGAAATCCTACCTAGAACCTAATGCATGAAGCAACACCAAGCAAAACATGCATGACTCCATACACGCTCAGCTCTGCTCCGCCGTCTCACACACGCTCGGCTCCACTCCATACACTTGCTAAATACATCCTCACACAGCAGAATTCTGCATCCACTGAGCGGAGAGACCTGGTCATGTGACCCCTTTGTCTCCTCCCACACACTGATCACATGACGGTGACATCATCACAGGTCCTGTAAGCACAGAACAACCCCACGGCTCCTGTCCGGCTGCAGGTGGAGGTATGTGGGGTCTCCAGCACTAGGAGGGGGTGGGAGGATCTTAGGAATCCAAACAATAATAATAATCTTATTTATTTACCATCAACATATTCTGTTTACAAAACCGGGGAGCAGAAATGGAACCACGGTTACAGCTAATAATCAGTTAAAGGAAACAGTAGGGGTGAGGGGCTCCCATGAGCTTACATACTACAGGTAATGGGGTGATACAGGTAAAGGGGCTGGAGATGTGCACAGTATGGTGAGATGGAGAGTGAGGGATGCTATACACATAGACAATGGTCAGACATAAGCCGTATGGTGGCCGAATTGGTGTGACTGCAGGGGGCGGTTGGTTACAGCTAGGGATTGCAGTCAGTAGGTCAGGGAGCATGTTATCAGGCAGAGTACAGAAGGGTTTGGTTTAGGGGATATGGTATGCCTCCCTGAAGAGGTGCGTTTTTAGAGCACGCCTGAAGTTTAGTGTATCAGTGATTGCCTGGATATTTTTTGGTAGCGCGTTCCAGAGGACTGGTGCTGCTCTGGAGAAGTCTTGTAGGTGGGAATGAGAGGTTCGAATTAAAGGGGGCTTAATCTGATTTTGTTAGTGGAGTGGAGGGCGCAGAATGGGTGCTGGATTGAGATGAGGGAGGCAATGTAGGGCGGCGTGGTGCTGGGGAGAGCTTTGTGGATGAAGGTAAGGAGTTTAAATTGAATTCTGTATTTAACGGGCAGCCAGTGCAGTGACTGGCACAGGGCAGAGGCGTCCGAGTAGCTGCTGGACAGGAAGATGAATCTGGCTGCCGCATTCAGGATGGATTGGAGAGGGTAGAGTCTGGTGCCGCAGAGGCCGATCAGCAACGAGTTGTAATAATCAAGCAGAGAGTGGATGAGGGCAACAATGAGCATTTTTAGCGCATCCGCGGTGAGAAAAGGGCTGATTCTTGCGATGTTCTTGAGGAGCAGGTCACATGTCCGCACTCGAGATTGGATGTATGGGGTAAAGGTGAGATCGGGGTTGATTATAACCCGCAAATAGCGAGCGAGCTGGGAGTTATGGTGCCATACACTGAGATGGAGATGTCAGGATGAGGTTGGTTAGTAGAGGGCAGAAACACCAGAAGGTCAATTCTTGAGAGGTTCAGTTTTAGGTAGAGAGAGGATATGGTGTTAGAGACAGACAGTTAGTGGTGTTCTGGAGGAATGTTGCTGTGATGTCATGGGAAGAGGTGTATAACTGAGTGACGTCAGCATAGAGATGGTACTGAAAGCCAAATCTCCTGATGGTTTGTCCAATAGGGGCTATGTAGATGGAGAAGAGGAGGGGGCCGAGGACCAAGCCCTGGGGGACCCCAACAGCAAGAGAAAGAGGAGGGGAGGGGAGCCAGCAAAACAGATGCTGAATGAGCAGTCAGATAGGTAGGAGGAGAACCAGGAGAGGGCAGTGTCCTTTAGTCCAATGGAGCGAAGCATACTGAGAGGGGGTTTTGTGATAAACAGTGTTAAACTCTGCAGAGAGATTGAGGAGCATCAGTAGGGAGTAGTCACTCTTTGATTTAGCCATCAGGAGATTGCTTGACACTTTTGTGGGGGCGGTTTCTGTTGACTACAGAGGGCAGAAGTCGGACTATAGGGGGTGATGAAGAGAGTTTTCTGCTAGATAGCTTATAACGTGGGAGTAATCCAAGCGTTCTAATAGTTTTAAGATGAAGGGGAGGTTGGAGATGGGTCAGTAGTTTGCAGCATCGGTCGAATCAAGAGTCGGTTTCTTCAGCAGTGGGGATATGATAGCGTGTTTGAAAGAAGAGGGAAAGATGCCAGGGGTCAGAGAGAAGTTGAATATAGTCGTGAGATGGGAGATGACCACCAGGGAGAAAGAACCAGAGGAGTTGTGTGGAAAGAGGGTCGCTAGCGCAGGTGGTGGGGCGAGCAGAGGAAAGCAATCTGGACAGTTCGTCCTCTATCTGTGAACATACTCTGAAGGGGTTTTCTGAGCAAATACTGTTGATGACCTCTCCTCAGGATTGGTCATGAATAGTTGATTGCCGGGAATCGACCACTTGGGATTCCTTGCAATCAGCTAATCGTCTGGCCCGCTGTCAGTGGAGTAGGGTGGGACGCCCGTCACTGTTGTATTTATTGCAGGCTAGACAATCAGCTGAGCAGCAGATCGACGAGGATCAACTATTGATGACCTATCCAGATGATGATTACTGAATAGTATTTGCCTGGAAAACTCCTTTGATATCTCCTCACACATTTGCCCTTATTATCTCCAGTAGTTGTATTATTATGGGGGGGATGGGGGGGGGGGGTTATATGATGATACATTGTCTCGACTTCTCCCCATTCAGGATCCTCAGCTGATATCTTCTATATCTGATAATATTCCTGATTGACCCGACAAGGATGGAGAGGAAGAGGGACAAGATGGCGGAGAGTATATTCACCCTCACCCTAGAGATACTGTTCCGGCTTACAGGAGAGGTGAGAGATTCTGGGGATGACGTCACGTTCCATCATTATTATGTTTGTAAACGTTGACCTGACCCAAAAGTATTCAATATACCAAGTGGATGGTGCCGCCGCTCACTGTCAGTGAGGGAAGTCAGATTTGATTGATAGTGAAGTTTACACCAGTCGCTGTCAATGACATCTGATGTCACCCACTAATAGTGAGTGGTGGGAACCATCCCCACGACTGTAAGATAAACGCTTTCATCTGTTTTCCGCTGCGGCGGTTGCCTGTTGTTAACATGATGTCATCACTGCAGTCGATTAAACAAAGTCCAGCGGGTAGAATCTTAATGGCGGCATTAGATCGAATACAGAAGCTTGTTTTATTTAATTTCTCTGCATTGCTGATTTTTTTTTCATCATGAAACCTGACAACCCGTCTAATAACAGATGATATGACGGGAGAGATGAAGGACTTTGGGAATGTCTGAAGGGATATTTATGGATGTATCTCCCCATAAACAGGATTACACGGTAGTGAAGAAGACTTCTAGTAAAGGCTGTCAGGCCCCGGTGTCTGATGGATGGGGAAGACCCCTGAGCCCAATCACAGGGCCTCCACCTCACCCCCTGATACTGGAGGAGATCAATGAGCAGAAGATCCTAGAACTCACCAACAAGATGATTGAGCTGCTGACTGGAGAGGTGATGCTGCTGGGAATGCTGGGACATTATACAGTAACGCTATGGCGGTATAACGTGCCTGGGTGATGACAGTATCATTGTGTTGTCAGGTTCCTATAAGGTGTCAGGACGTCACTGTCTATTTCTCCATGGAGGAGTGGGAGTATTTAGAAGGACACAAGGATCTGTACAAGGACGTCATGATGGAGGACCACCAGCCTCCCCCACCACCAGGTAATAGACAGGACTAAATCCACACGGCCTTTATTATTTGTATGCAGAGAATGAATTCAGTGGCTGTCTGTGTTTTCTCCAGGTAGATCCAGTAAGAGAACAGCAGCGGAGAGATGTCCCCGTCCTCTTCTTCCACAGGATGATCAGGTAGGACATAAAGTTCCTGTCTTCAGTATTGCGGCCGTGAATGTCTTGTTTTATCCAATCGTGTTATAGGATTTATAATTGTTTAAAGGGAATGCTTAATCACATAATGACCTCTTGTATAAATCACACAGAATAGATGGAAGTACCTGTCCATAAGGCACTATAAGTAGAAATCTCCATAGAGATGATGGAAGTATCTGTCCATTGGACGACTATAAGCCATAAACTCTACATAGTGCGGCTGTATAGAAGAGCACCTAGAAAAGAGCCATCGTTTAAAGAGAAACATAAGAAAACATGTTTGGCGTTTGCAAACAGCATGGGGAAGACTCCCCAAACACATGGGAGAAGGTTCTCTGATCAAATGAGACTAAATCTGAACTTTTTAGCTATCATGGAAACGTTATGTGTGGCGCAAACCCAACACTTCCCACTATTTCTATTCACCATTCCTACACTGAAGCACAATGGTGGCCGCGTCATGGGGAAGGAAAGATGGTTGGCAGTAAATACAGGTCAATTATAAAGGAAAACCTTTAGTCTGACAAAGATGTGAGACTGTGATGGACTGTGATGGAGAACCATCTTCCGTCAGGACAAGGACCCTAAGTACTAAAGCTGGATGGGTCTAAGGGAAAACATGGAAATGTCTAGGAATAGTCTATTCACAGCCCAGCCTAGAGCGTAGATGAAGAGAAAACATGGAGAAATCTAAAAATCATGATGGTGTCAGATAAGTATCAGACAGAAGGCTGCGCTGCATGGAAGTGAGTGCAATGTATATAGGACATTCAGAGTGATAATCAGCTGAGGAGTGCAGGGATGGAAATTGTATTTGTGATGGAGTGAGCCTTTAATGAGAAAGCTGGAGATGGCAGGATTACAGCCGACCGCAGACATTAGATCTCCGCATCTTATCACTATTTTCTGGTTCTGGAGACTTCTAGTTGGAATAAAGAAGCAACAGGTCGGAATTATACATGAGACCGGCAGCTATTTGGCCCAGATCACTACTGCTGTCATGTCATTCCGGCTCCTCATACTAATTAATGCCCTTTTCTGGCCATATAAAACCTCCCACACGACTTCTCCAACTGTGTGATGACTTTTACAATATTTATTTCCCAGCTGGTGAATCCGGATGAAGATCTGATCCTTATTGATGCTACAGAGATACACATGAGGGGGGATCAGCCATGTAAGAAGGGGATCCCTACAGATGACCCCCCAGGTGAGTAACCACTGAATGCAGAGAACATCCCAACTTTTCCTCAGTCGCTGACTACAACAGTTTTGTGCTTTAAGCTCTGTGCTGTCGGGTCTTCAGCCGTACATCCCTCTATTCAACTAAAACATTTTCATCCATGTTTTATTTGTATATTACATGCCCTCCTCCTTCCTTGTTCGAATGCACCCTATGGAACCTCCAGTCTGCATGTAATAAACTCCCTACTATCTACGACCTATTCACCACCAAACGTCTCAACCTGCTTGCCCTCACCGAAACATGGATACAACAGTTCGATTCTACCTCCCCCACTGCACAGTTGGCCTGCAATTCTCGCACACCCCCAGATCAGAGGACTGGTGCGGCGGAGGAGTAGGCATTCTCCTTCCATTGAACTTCACCTTACGGATCATTCCCTCAGTTCCATCGCTCACCTGGTGAGTAATCATTGTTCGAAGTCCATACCCTATGACTCTTCCGCCCACTGTACCTGCGTGTAACTGTTATCTACCGCCTTCCAGGTCCCATACACCTATTCCTCAATCAATTTGCCGCCTGGCTCCCCCACTTCCTATCCTGTAAAATCCCAACCTTTAGCCTCAGTGACTTCAACATTCCCACTAATTATCCCACCTCCCCATCCATCTCCTAGTTTTTAATGCTCACCTCCTCCCTTGGCCTATCACAACTCTCAGATGATCCCTATCACAGAGATGGCAACACTCTCAACCTAATTTTCCTCTGCCTCTGCTCTGCCTCCCATTTTGCTAACTCCCCCACCCAGTCTCAGATCACAACCTCCTCTCTTTCTCTATCAGGCACCCTAGCATCTCTAGGGACCTCCAGACTATCCGCACCAAACAGTTAGCTGAGACCTTACAGTCCTCCCTGTCCCCCATCTCTCCCCTCTCCTGCCCCAATCTAGCTGCCAAATACTACTCCACCACCCCTCAGATGCGTCCTAAATAAAGCGGCACCCTCTGTGACCCAAACCCGTCCACCTCAGACCACGGCAACCTTGGCTCACACCCCAAACGTGCTTCATCTGGTGTTTCCCTAGGTGTGCTGAGCGGCTGTGGAGAAAGTCAAAGCAGCCCACTTACTTCCTGCACTTCAAATGTATGCTTAGAAGATACAACATCGCCCTCCACTGTGCCAAACAAACTTACTTGTCCCTCCCTCATCTACTCACTATCGCACAACCCCAAACAACTTTTTTTTTGATACATTTCACTCCCTCCTCAGCCCTAAAGAACAGGCCCACATGACAGATCTCAATGCTAGAGAGCTAGAAAGAAAAAAAGAAGGAAAATCGGAAACATCTGAAAAGAGATCTCTGAAAACTGCACAGCTACGCCCGATCCTGGTCTCTTCAGCACTGAATCCTTCACTCACTATCTATACTATAACCAATGACAGAGGAAGAAGTCTCCAGATTGCTCTCCACTGCTCACCCCACCACCTGTGCTAGCGACCCTCTCCCCTCACTCCTTCTCTAGTCCCTCTCCCTGGCTGTCATTACCAACCTCACCACCATATTCAACCTCCCTCTGACCTCTGGCATTTCCCCTCCTCATTCAAATACTCCATTATATTCTATCTGCTAAAAGAAAAGACCCTTGACTCGACTGATGCTGCCAACTAACAACCTATCTCAATCCTTCTTTTCATCTCAAAACTACTAGAATGCCTGGTTTATTCTCGCCTTACACACTTTCTCTCATATAACTTTCTCTGTGCAGACAGCCTTAGTTTGCAAATCCTGAATTGTTCCTCTGAGGCTCACCAACTCACATCCACACAAGTCCAGCCGCAGGTCCACTCTGCTACAGCTCCACTAGCTCAATCTCTCTCTTTCCTGCACTCTCTGAAACTGCTAAGTCCCACCGGAGCCCGGGAACAAGACCTCTCTTTAGCTTCTTAGTACACAGGCCTTTAACCAATCAGGGTGCAGATTAGGTCCTGTCAGTTCATAACAACATAAAAGATTAGAGTGAACAAAGTCATGTGACCTCTCACTGAAGGTCCTGCCTGGCGGGAACATAAGATACAGAAATAATAAATATGTATATTATAGTACATGGATGTTTAACCCCTTACACAACACTTGTCAATCACAGCTGGAGGTGCGCACCAGTTGGCTGAGCACATCTGCCCCTTCGTTTTAGCAATTGGTAGGAGTTTCAATACCTGAGCCCCCTGAACAAAACATCTAATCTGTCACAGTGATTGTGTGACTAGGATACTATTACTTCTGGCATTGAGTTACTGCATGCTAATAGAATATAGAAACATATCCAGATAACAGAATCCAGTACAAAGAGACATAGACCCACATAATGGAATCCAGAACACAGACCTATAGCCAGATAAAGGAATGCAGAGCAGAATTATTTATACCCATACAACAGAATACATAACATGAAGACATATATGGCCACATAGCAGAATCCAGAACATGGATACACTGACCCAGATAACAGAATGCATTACGGTGAAAACTGACCCAGATAACAGAATATATAACAGGGAAAAACTGACCCAGATAACAAGATGCAGAAGTATATAATATCTGTAAATGAATTTCTGTTGTTTGTTCTATATGCACGATCAAACAACTAGACTAATATGCATCAAATTCCCCACACAGTTAAATCAGAAGCTTTGAAAGGTTTTACATCCAGCTTCAGGATATAAGATCTGCCATTCTCAACATATTTGTAACAAGTCGGAAAACAAACTAACGGTCAAATGACTGGACCAATCTGCACCAAATTTGCCACATTGGTAAATCAGGTCCTTCGGAAGGCTTTAGACCGGGTTTCGGCTCTTTAGGACTACCATTTGTAATACGTACATAAAATCAGAATACAAATGCAAATATTTAAGGGCCTTTTCCCTTACTGGACAACCCGACTTCAATAAGACTCTCTGTATTATTATAGTAAATTGTATTTACTTCTCCACAGTCACCGGGATCCAGCGCTGCAGACCCACTGTGGTCCCGGTGATTGTTGTGAACTATGATGTCACAGGAAATCAGGTGACTGCTGCAGCCAATGACAGGCTACAGCGTCACGTTCCTCAGGATCTGAGCACCAATGCCAGAATAACCAGTGGTGATTCTGCATATCCTCATTGTCTGGCACGGTACCCTGGTTGTCTGTGACATAATTTGCCACAGCAATCACTGGAACCAGAGGGGGGTGCAGCGCTGGATCCTGGATTGAGGGAGTCTTATTGAAGCGGGATTGTTCAGTAACCAGACAACCCCTTTAATTAAAATCTCTTTTGAGACGCCACTGCGAGAAGTCATAACATTTCTGCTGTTATTCTTTACTTGCTGTCAGCAGACTGTACTTCATTATGTTGGTTTCATATCAGTAGAAAACAAAAAAACGTTTAACCACACACAGATAACAAATAGTTAAATGAAATACACCTGTACAAAGCGGATAAGTCTACTAGTAATGTATGGGATAGATGCAGTGGTGAAAAAAGGAAGGAGGTGGAGCTAATCTGATGAGGATCCGGAGTGGAGAAGAGCCGAATGTAGATGCAGTGGGTAATGGCTTTTAGTGATTAGTGAAAAAAGTTGCGTACATTTCTAGTCCTGGTGCTGCCAGATCAGTGACTGTGCAACCTGGTAGGGTTGGTCAGTGTAGAAGTGCAGAAGGAAAGAAGAAAAACCCCTGATATAATGGTGCAAGCTTTTTGGACAGACGTACGTAAGCTTCAAGTTTTGAGGGAAAATGTGTTTTCTTTAACCCATTTAGGAACAAGCACTGTAAATATACAGCGCTTGGTCCCGGGATTTAATCCCAGCCATAAGCAAAAGTACGGCGGGGATTAAAGCCTCCTTCTTCTGTAATGAATTAGAAGCAGGACGCGTTGTCAGCTGTTAGTAACAGATGATAACCCAGAGGAGAAGGCAAAAGGGTTTTTTAACCCTTTTTGCCTTCTCCTTCTCTGAATACACAGAGCTCAATGAGCGCTGTGTACTAAAAACTGAAAGTGGAAGTATAACTTCAACTACAGTAGCCCGGGAGTCACGTGACCACTAGGATTCCCTGCTGCAGCAGAGCTACAGGGTCGTAGTAGACCCTAACCAGCTTGGACAGAGACTATTGTCACTACAGGGGAATGTTTTCTCCTGTAACTGAGGGTCCTATGGATGCCCCAGCTACAGTGGAAAAATGTAAAAAAAAATGTGAATGTCCCCCAGAGGTCTTGTATGACGTAATGGGGGGGCATAGATAGTAAAAAAAAAAAACCATAATTAAATACACAAGTAAAACAAGATTGCAGAATAAAAATTATATACACTACCGTTCAAAAGTTTAGGGTCACCCAAACAATTTTGTGTTTTCCATGAAAAGTCACACTTATTCACCACCATGCGTTGTGAAATGAATAGAAAATAGAGTCAAGACATTGACAAGGTTAGAAATAATGATTTGTATTTGAAATAACATTGTTTTTACATCAAACTTTGCTTTCGTCAAAGAATCCTCCTTTTGCAGCAATTACAGCATTGCACACCTTTGACATTCTAGCTGTTAATTTGTTGGGGTAAGCTTGTGAAATTGCACCCCACGCTTCTAGAAGCATCTCCCACAAGTTGGATTGGTTGGATGGGCACTTCTGCCGTACCATACGGTCAAGCTGCTCCCACAACAGCTCAATGGGGTTCAGATCTGGTGACTGCGCTGGCCACTCCATTACCGATAGAATACCAGCTGCCTGCTTCTGCTGTAAATAGTTCTTGCACAATTTGGAGGTGTGTTTAGGGTCATTGTCCTGTTGTAGGATGAAATTGGTTCCAATCAAGCGCTGTCCACTGGGTATGGCATGGCGTTGCAAAATGGAGTGATAGCCTTCCTTATTCAGAATCCCTTTTACCCTGTACAAATCTCCCACCTTACCAGCACCAAAGCAACCCCAGACCATCACATTACCTCCACCATGCTTAACAGATGGCGTCAGGCATTCTTCCAGCATCTTTTCATTTGTTCTGCGTCTCACAAACGTTCTTCTTTGTGATCCAAACACCTCAAACTTGGATTCATCCGTCCACAACACTTTTTTCCAGTCTTCCTCTGTCCAATGTCTGTGTTCTTTTGCCCATCTTAATCTTTTTCTTTTATTGGCCAGTCTCAGATATGGCTTTTTCTTTGCCACTCTGCCCTGAAGCCCAAAATCCCGCAGCCGCCTCTTCACTGTAGATGCTGACACTGGTGTTTTGCGGGTACTATTTAATGAAGATGCCAGTTGGGTACCTGTGAGGCGTCTGTTTCTCAAACTAGAGACTCTAATGTGCTTATCTTCTTGCTTAGTTGTGCAACGCGGCCTCCCACTTCTTTTTCTACTCTGGTTAGAGCCTGTTTGTGCTGTCCTCTGAAGGGAGTAGTACACACCGTTGTAGGAAATCTTCAATTTCTTAGCAATTTCTCGCATGGAATAGCCTTCATTTCTAAGAACAAGAATAGACTGTCGAGTTTCAGATGAAAGTTCTCTTTTTCTGGCCATTTTGAGCGTTTAATTGACCCCACAAATGTGATGCTCCAGAAACTCAATCTGCTAACAGGAAGGTCAGTTTTGTAGCTTCTGTAACGAGCTAGACTGTTTTCAGATGTGTGAACATGATTGCACAAGGGTTTTCTAATCATCAATTAGCCTTCTGAGCCAATGAGCAAACACATTGTACCATTAGAACACTGGAGTGATAGTTGCTGGAAATGGGCCTCTATTCACCTTTGTAGATTTTGCACAAAAAACCAGGCATTTGCAGCTAGAATAGTCATTTACCACATTAGCAATGTATAGAGTGCATTTGTTTAAAGTTAGGACTAGTTTAAAGTTATCTTCATTGAAAAGTACAGTGCTTTTCCTTCAAAAATAAGGACATTTCAATGTGACCCCAAACTTTTGAACGGTAGTGTATATATATATATTATACCAGGCACGGCTTCCGTACTCTTCCTGGAGGGGCTCCAATGTTTAGTTCACAGAACTGTGAAACCAAAGTAACATATATATATATATGCCGCCTACAGACGGGCGGAAATTCCACGGCGGGATTTCCGCCCGTCGAACCTGCCATAGGATTGCCGTCAAAAAAATCGCGGCATGCTTTATTTTTCACAGAGCCCCGCACAGAAACGTCACTCCCCGACCGCCGGCTCCGCTCTGCGCCGACTGCCCGGCAGCCGGCACATGAAATAGCTGGGGCCGCGAGAGAGGTGAGTGCCTGTGCCGCTCTCTGCAGACGCTCAGGTCGGGTCCCGCTGCGAGAATTCTTGCAGCCGGATCCGACCCGGCCATCTGCAGGCGGCCTAAAATAAATAAAAAGGTGAAAGCCCTCACTGACTGACTCGCCACTAATTCTCTAACTTCCCGTTGTCATACAAACATGAAATTTGGCACAACCAATCTTTAGGTCCTAAATAGGAAAAGTAAAGGGGTCACAACTCGATTATTGAATGGTAAGTGCAAAGTTTTTAGCACCCCTGTGTAATGTACCAAATCTAATTCTCTAGCTTCTCAGTGTCGCACAAGCATTCTTTATGTCCTAAATAGGAAAAGTAAATGGGTCACAACTCGAAAATTCAATGCTAATTGAAAAAATATTGGCATCCCTGTGTAATGTACCAAATCTAATTCTTTAACTTCCCGATGTCGTACAAACATGAAATTTGGCCGGAGCATTCTTTAGATCCTAAATACGAAAAGTAAAGAGTGTCACAACCCAAATAGTCAATGCTAAGTGCAAAAGTATTGGCACCCCTATGTACCAAATCTTATTCTCTAACTTCCCGCTGTTGTACAAACATGATTGATTATTCAATGCTAAGTGCAAAAGTATTGACCTCCTATGTAATGTAACTTCCCGGTATCATAGAAACATGAAATTTGGCACAACCATTTTTTAGGTCCTAAATACAAAAAGTAATTGGGTCACAACTCGATTATTCAATGCTAATTGCAGAAGTAAGTACACCCTTATGTAATGTAACTTCCTGGTGTTGTACAAGAGTGAAATTTGGCATGAGCATTCTTTAAGTCCTAAATGAGGAGAGAGGGAGGGATGGCACATTCTGCAGACTGACATCTATACATGCAGCCTGAGAAGAATCTAATGCTCCTCTATATGTATACATATTTTATTCCTCGGTTACTCTAAAGTAACTTTGACTTCATAAAATTTTCCGTGCAAACAACACGTAAACAACCCTTTCAAATTAACTTGGGAAAAGCTGGGTATATCAGCTAGTCTACTATAAATCCTTTAAAACTACTCTAGTTTCCATACATAAGAAAGAAAATATCAAAAACCAATGCCAACCAAAACCATCACCATATGCAAAACCATACATTTTATATATCAAAATGTTCAAAACAAAATGAGGAACCCTTTCCCATACTTAATTTTAGCATACATATACTAATGTTTTAAAAAATTACATCGAAATGTAAAAAAAATTTTTTTTTTTACCTTTTAACCCCAATAAAACTAAAAAATGAAAAAAAGTCAGTCAAAAAGTTATTAAAAAAATATCCCTATATGTCACAGGGAAAAAAATGCCGCAACATTAACTTTGGTAGCTAAAGAAAAAGAAAATAGGGCAGTAAAACCACCATATGGGTAAAATCCCTAAAAAGTGTCTAGTCCTTAAGGGGTTAAATGAAAGCCAGCAAATATTTGCTGGCTTTCATTTAAAGGAGATGTCTCGAGGAAGCAGTTAATTTTTTTTTTTGCCCAGTCCCCCCCATTAAACATACATTACAAAGCCCCCCTGTAAATGACATTTCTAGCTGGTTCGTACTTACCGTTCCAGCGTTTCAGCAACTTATAAAAGTTTCCTCAAGATGGCCGCCGGCTCTTTCCCCGTCGCTCGCTGCAGCCCGACGTGCGCGCTCCCGAGACGCTGCCAGCTGTGTCTCCATGGCAACCGGACGCATCGCAGCCGCCGACCAGACGCCCCGCAGCCGCCGACCAGACAGCAGGTAACCGGCGCTAGCCCCCGGCTCCCCAGCGCTAGACCCTCAGCCCAGGTGAAGGCCCCGGAGCCCAGCGCTAGTTCCCCCGGCCTAGCGGCAGCCCCCCCCGGCCTAGCGACAGCCCCCCCGGCGCAGCCCGGCGCAGCGGCAGCCCCCCCCGGCCTAGCGACAGCCCCCCCATCACAGCGGCAGCCCCCCCGGCGCAGCGACAGCCCCCCCGGCGCAGCCCGGCGCAGCGGCAGCCCCCCCCGGCCTAGCGACAGCCCCCCCATCACAGCGGCAGCCCCCCCCGGCCTAGCGACAGCCCCCCGGCGCAGCGGCAGCCCCCCCCGGCCTAGCGACAGCCCCCCCGGCGCAGCGACAGCCCCCCCGGCGCAGCGACAGCCCCCCCATCACAGCGGCAGCCCCCCCCGGCCTAGCGACAGCCCCCCCGGCGCAGCGACAGCCCCCCCGGCGCAGCGACAGCCCCCCCGGCGCAGCGACAGCCCCCCCATCACAGCGGCAGCACCCCCCGGCCTAGCGACAGCCCCCCCCGGCCTAGCGACAGCCCCCCCGGCGCAGCGACAGCCCCCCCGGCGCAGCGACAGCCCCCCCGGCGCAGCGACAGCCCCCCCGGCGCAGCGGCAGCCCCCCCCCCGACAAATCACTTACCTGGGAGGCTTCTCGGGGCTGCTGGGCTGGGCTGGGCTTCTCCGCTGGGCAGCTCCAGTTTCTGCACCTTCCTCTAACAGAGGATGGTGCAGAATGGCCGCTTCAGCGCGCTCCCGAGCAGTGACAGCTCGTCTGCGCATGCGCAGAAGAGCTGTAGCGGGGAGCACACTGAAGCGGCTCGTGCTGAATGGAGAAGACCGGACTGCGCAAGCGCGTCTAAAAAAGCAAGCTGCCAGCGAATTTAGACGGAACCATGGAGACGAGGACGCTAGCAACGGAGCAGGTAAGTGGAATAACTTCTGTATGGCTCATATTTAATGCACAATGTACATTACAAAGTGCATTAATATGGCCATACGGAAGTGTATAACCCCACTTGGTTTCGCGAGACCACCCCTTTAAGGAAAATAAATTTTCCCTCAAAACTTCAAGCTTATGTACGTCTATGCAAAATGTTGCGCCATTGCATCAGTGATTTTTCTTCTTTCTTTCTCCACTAGTAATGCATATATTACTGAGATATATTCCTCTTGGTGATGTTTGTTTATTGGAGTGGTTTTACCTTACCTATCTTATATTAAATAAAGGTTATATCTTAATGGTAATTCTATTTCACTGATTGACATGGACAGCGAGCAGCCTGAGTATACGGCTCTGTGAATGGGCCCTTCAGGTTATATTATTCAAAAATATTAAAATTACATTTATTCTTGGCAGAGGATGGTAGCAGGAGCTGAAGCTTGGCAAAGACCATTTAGGTCAAAACATTGCATATTTATCTTGTACTAGGGAGTGAAAATAAACCTTTTGGACTTATTTGTTAAACTATCTGAAGTGGATATGAGTTTCTAAATTCCACACTTTTCACTATTGCTGGATTCATCATTGGAGACCCGGGGGTGGGGAATGGTTATTTGGTAGCTTGCACAAAAATTTGTGTTTCTTTCCCCACTAAGTGGTTATCTACAGTGTGCCGCTGGCTAACTTTTTTCTTCTTGATATCTTCAGATAATCAAAGTATTACCCGAGATGCATATGGAGAGCCTGACATTATCCCAGATATATCATCAGGTCTTCACAGCAAAGATCCATTATCTAATTATCTTGAGCTGATACAATCTTCTGATTCATCACAGACTGCAAAGCAAAATAACATTTATAGAAGGAATGTTGAACATGAAAGAGTTCACAGAAGAGAGAAGCCATATTTATGTTCAGAGTGTGGGAAAGGTTTTAACGATAAAAGAACTCTTGTTAGACATCAGAAAATTCACACAGGGGAGAAGCCATTTCCATGTTCAGAATGTGGAAAATGTTTTAAGGAGAAAGCAAATCTGGCTTTACATGAGATAATTCACACAGGGGAGAAACAATTTTCATGTTCAGAATGTGGGAAATGTTTTAGCCGTAAATCAATTCTTGTTTCACATCAGAAAATTCATACAGGGGAGAAGCCATTTTTATGTTCAGAATCTGGGAAATGTTTTAAGGAGAAAGCACATCTGGTTTTACATGAGATGATTCACACAGGGGAGAAACAATTTTCATGTTCAGAATGTGGGAAATGTTTTAACCGTAAATCAATTCTTGTTATACATCAAAGAATTCACACAGGGGAGAAGCCATATTCATGTTCAGAATGTGGGAAATGTTTTAAGCATAAATCAGTTCTTGTTAGACATCAGAAAACTCACACATGTGAGATGCCCTTCTCATGTTCAGAATGTGGGAAATGTTTTAACCAGAAATTACAACTGGTTTCACATGAGCTAATTCACACAGGGAAGAAGCCATTTTTATGTTCAGAATGTGGGAAATGTTTTAACCAGAAATCTGTTCTTGTTACACATCAAAGAATTCACACAGGGGAGAAGCCATTTTCATGTTCAGAATGTGGAAAATGTTTTAACCAGAAATCTGTTCTTGTTAGACATCAGAACATACACACAGGGAAGAAGCCATTTTCATGTTCACAATGTGGAAAATCTTTTATGGAGAAAGCACATCTGGTTTCACATGAGAAAATTCACACAGGGGAGAAGCCATTCTCATGTTCACAATGTGGGAAATGTTTTAACCAGAAATCAATTCTTGTTAGACATCAGAGAAGTCACACAGTTGAGTAGCCATTTTCATGTTCAGAATGTGGAAAAGTTTTACCGGAAGTCAGAACTCGTTAGACATCAGAGAATTCACACAGGGAAGTAACCATATTTATGTTCTGAATTTGGAAAATGTTTTACTTGGAAATCAGAACTTGTTATACATCAAAGAATTCACACTGAAGAGAATCCATTTTCATGTTCATAATGTGGGAAATGTTTTAATCAGAAATTCAATCTTATTAACCATGAAAAAACTACCACTGGAGAGAAGCCATTTTCATGTTCAGAATGTGGAAAAAGTTTTTGTTCGGAAACCAGAATCAAAAAATTCACTCGAGAGAAGTCATAGTCATGTACTGGTAATTTTTTTTTTACCAACAAGTCACACCATCTTAAACTTGAATAGCTCACAGGTGTTATCGGACTACACCGGTACCGATCTGATGACCTCATTACCAGGTGCCAAATTGGTACATATGGAAGCCCGTGATGAGAAGATTTGCTAGCAAATATCTATCAATAGCATGAAATCACTCCATGTTATGTCAAGACACTTCTCCATGAGAACTCAACGAATTCTACTTTATTATCAACATTACCAACTCTTATACAGGAAGAAGAAGGCGTATACAAAGTTACTTGGTACAAAGACTAGTGTTAAATAGGTGACAAAGCTTATTGATCATAAGGCTTATTGACATCTACCAAATAGTCTCAAAGCTCTTAAGGCCCGTCTCAGACATAGAAATTATTTAAGTCAGGATATTGCTGTTGCATTAGACAATAGTTCTGCAATAGTTGTGTGTCTTCTCTGTTAACATAGCTCAGCCTTATTTAATTTGTCTGTTGACTTCTTATCTTAAAATCCTAGTTCCCGGCACTACAAAGGATAGGTTTTAGTTTTCTATTTAAGGGTCAATAGTCCAATACAAGGTAAGAAACACTTATTGCATTTTGAAACTTAACACTTTATATTCCATGACATTTCCCCTTTTTGTTTCTTATCTTGTCCCCGAACAACAGTAAATATTTGAAGTACTTCAGTCCATCCTAGTGATGTCTGCCAGCCTTTATATTACATTTCACGATTGTTCTGACCAATACAAGAATAATCATAGCTGGGTGAACATAAGAGCTGGGCATACATACCATTTTGTGCTATCATAGTGAGCATCACCTTTTCAGCAGATTTCGCCAATATGCGGCGTATACAAGGTAGTACACAACAACCTACTACTACAAAAGCAATTACTATAATAGTCAAAGTATTAAGAAGAGACGTGATCCAAGCACTCCATTGTCCAAAAATGTCCTCCAAGCATGATGTTAAATGGATCATAAACACTAGAATTTTCTGCAAGTTCAATAGATAGACTTAGTAGTCCTTGCAAAGCTTTAGGCCTCCTTCCCACGAGCGTGACGGGGTCCGCTGCGTAATATTACGCAGTGAAGCCCGTCACGGCGCCCCCCAGAGCCCCTATACTTACCTGCGGGAGATAGCGTGAAATCGCTTCCCCGCCCACCACCGCCGCGTCACCGCCCGTCACCGCCCACCACCGCCGCGTCACCGAGCGCGTCACGTGACGCGGCCGGCCGTGTCACGTGACGCGGCCGGCCGCGTCATTTGGCGTCAGATGACGCGCGGCGGTGGGCGGGAAAGCGTTTTTTCACGCTATCTCCCGCTGGTTACAGCGGGAGATAGCGTGAACGGACGGCTTCCATTGACTGCAATGGAAGCCGTCAGTGCGTACAGCCCGTCCTCACCCGCAGAAAATAGAGCATGCTGCGGGTGAGGACGGGAGAAATCGCGGTGCGTAATTCCGCGCTGGAATTACGCATCGTGAGCACTGTGCTATTAGGTTCAATAGAACCTAATAGCTGCGGGCAACGCAGCGGATTTTCGCCGCGAATTACGCGGCGGAAATCCGTTCGTGGGAAGGAGGCCTTAGTCACTGATCCGTCCGGCGCCGTGTTGTTGGGGATGTAGATGCAGCATAAATCTCCGATCATCTTGCAGAGTCCTCCTTTTTCTGCTATTGGCATGTCCAGAGCAAGACAGTTCTGAAAGGCCATAAAGGATGTTGGGCCTAGTTGTTCCACTAATCCTTGTATGGCATCTCTGGTGTAGTTTACAAATCTCTGTTGATTATAATTTATATAATTAATCCAATCAATATTTTTATTAATTGTGCACCAAGGACAAAAGAATGATTTGATTTCTCCTGCAATCTGGTTTCTGGCTTTAAACTCATTTGTCCCTACCCTGGGTATCCCTATTTCATCAATATAAATACCTGCATCAAAAAGATCCACCACGAAGATTACATGGCAGTCCACACAGAGATTCTTTATGTCCTGGTGGGGGTGTGATTGTTTGTCCTGTCCACACAGCTGCGGACAGCTGAAAGGGGAGGCATACCTTTGTAGGTGCGCACTTACCTTTCCAAAATTTGGGCAGTGTTGCACGCATCCTACCATCACCACAAATCCACCAGACATCCTGCAATGGAGTTAACATATGTTCAAATTGAACCTGTAATTGCTGAGGAAAATATAGACCTAGACGAGGGGCCAGACCAAACAGAATCTCATAAGGACTGAGACCTGTCTGTTTAGTGGGCGTGTGTCTTATTGACAAGAGAGACAAGAAAAAACACTCAGGCAAAGGTTTATTCAATTCGGTCATTGCTTTTAAAAGTTTATCTTATTTTTTTTTTCTGGTCCCATTTAGCCTCTCTACTCCCCCACTGCTTTGAGGATGGTAGGGTGTGTGGAATGCCTGTTCTTTGCCTAAGATCCCTGCCATCTCAGTAAAGTGAGTACCACGGTAACTCTCAATGGTTTCTGGGACACCAAACCTACAGACCACTTCAGAAAGAAGCTTTTTGGCTGTATTTTTGGCATTAGCCGCAGAAACTGGGTAAGTCTCCAGCCAGAGAAGAGAGCTATACATACAAGGACGTATTGAAACGGTCCAGATTTGAGGAAGTTGTATGTAGTCGATTTGCAACCTCTGGAAAGGGTACAAGGGCCTAAGAGTGTGTATAGAAGGGGTTTTCACAATTTTACCTGGGTTGGACAATGCACAAGTCATACGTCCCTGAGTATAAGAGACAGCAACTACCGGAAAAACGGGCGCATACCAATACCTGGAAACAAGATCACACATTGCAGTTTTAGAGGCGTGCGTGAGGTCATGTGTTATGGAGGCTAGCACTGGAAACAAGGCTCTTGAACGACAAGGCTTCCCGTGAAGTGTCCACATGCCACTGGAATCTGAAGTGGCTCCTTTTGCTTACCAACCCTTCACTTCATGGGAAGATGCTTATTTCTGAAAAGACAAAAGAAGATGTTGTGAGACATTTAGCGATGGTGACATGTCGTCTTCTTCTTGGCAGGGGGCCAGAACTGCCGGTGTAAGGGGCAGCAGGGCTGCTTTTTTGGTTGCTTGGTCTGCCAAGGCATATCTAGAGTCCGTGTAAATGTTAGCTGTCTTGTGCCAGTGTACAGGCGTGTGTAAGGGCCTGCCGTTCAGCTTGTTGGGCTGAGACGTGTGCAAGTAATGTCTGTTGATGAAGGACAGTGGTCTGTGTGGTGACCGCATATTCAGTGTGAAATTGTCCATCTACAGCATACCTAGAGCCATCAACGAACAAGGTTAAATTGGGAATAAGTAGGGGAGTGTCCTTGATGGAATCAAATCTACAAGTTTCCATCTGCATGAGCTGGGCGCAGTTGTGAGGTTCTTCTTGAGTCGCTTGGTCAGTGTCATCCTGTTCCGGTAAAAGAGTAGCAGGATTCAAAGTCTGACAGTGGGTGATGGTAACGTTGGCAGGCATCAGGAGGGCACATTGGAGTCTCAGACAACGGGCTGCAGACAAGTATTTGGGCTGAACCTGTGTTAGAATGGCAGAGATATCATGAGGTGCTAACAGTTGTGCCTCATGTTCCAGAACTAGGTCTGCTGACTTGTCCAACATCCTGGAGACTGCCGCTACTACTCGTAGACAGGAAGGTGATCGTCTGACGACGGGGTCTAACCTGCTAGAGTAGTAGGCTACGGGTCGTTGGTGCCCTCCGTGCTGCTGTGTAAAGACTGCTGCTGTGTGTCCATTGTTCTTATTGCAGTAGAGCCTGAAGGGTTTGTCGTAGTTGGGTAAGCCCAGGGCTGGGGCTGCCGAGATGGCTACTTCTGTAAGTTGGAAGGGTTCTTTCTTGAGACAGTCACACATCAGCTACATCAGCTGCGAAATATTCACAGTCCATGGTCTACAATAAGAAACAAGTCCTAGAAAGGTACGTAGTTTAGAGACAGAAGCGGGTACCTTAATGTACATAATGGCAGATTTACGGTCCTGGGTGAGATGACGAGCTCCTGACGTGAGACAATGTCCAAGAAAAGTCACAGATGAACATCGGAATTGAAGCTTCTTCTTTGACGACTAACATCCATTCTTTACCAGAAATTGGAGAGAAATTGAAGTTTCTACACATGTAGCTTTGTCTGTAGCACAGAGCAAAAGGTCATCAATGTATTGTAACAAAACAACAGCCTGTGATTTAGGTTGCCAGCCTTCCAACACTTGACCCATGAGCTGTGAGAACAGGGAGGGTGATATCTGAGCTCCCTGCAGCGTCACAACCCCAGGTATATTGCTTGCCTATGTGTGTGAAAGCAAACAATTACCTGCTGTCTTTTATACAGAGAGATAGAGAAATACATGGCAATGGGACTCCTGGTTTCTACCTAACCTGAACAGATGGTACTGCTAGTCTGCCTATATCCGCTGTTCCCTCACTCCAAAGGCGGGGCTAGAACTTGTTGTAAGCATTGTTCCAGCTCCTCCTCTGACAACAAAGGTGTGCATACAGGTATAAGGGTTTCTGAAGACTGACAAAATGCAGCTAGTATACAGATTTCTTTCTCTGCTAAGTGACCCGTGATTTTAACCAACCCATCCTCCCTGAACTCTAAAAGGTGTGGATTTTCTGCAGCAAATCTGCTCCTAATAGGTTGAGAGAAGTGGTTTCACTAACCAACAATCAAGTAGTCAGAGAATAATTGGTTGTGAACCTCACTTCTACTGGCTTAGACAAAGGAGTATCTTTTGGTGTTTCATGTACTCCTACACATAAAAGACTTTGTTTACTAATGTCACTCTCTTTGACACGTCTGCTGTGTATTACACTAGTGGCTGCCCCAGTGTCTACCAGAAAGGGGAGAGGACCTTCTAAACCAACAGTCAGAGACAATAGGTACTGGGCCCTTTCTGGATTTACTAACTTGCCATGGGCAGACGTCATCAATGAGTACAGACACCGGATTGCCTGTTTCCTAATGATCAGGGGAGGGCGGTCTGGATTTGGACTGTCCATTCTGAGCCTTAGGAGGTGCCCTACATTGTCTACGCATGTGGCCCTGTTTGCCACAGTTGTAGCAACTGATAGGTTTTTGGGATTCATTATTGTCCAGGTTTTCAAGTACAGTAGTACAGGAGCCTAGCTGAGAACCGCAGACAACTTGAAGAAGAGCCTGAGCCTCTAGAGTACGCCATTCAGGAAAGGCAGCTTCTGATTTGTCCTTCAGGGTCTTTATAAGACCTCCTACAAAGGCTTGCGTAAGAAGTTGGGCATGTGCAGGGACATTAGGACTGTATCCCAAGTCCCTCCACGCTACCAGAATCCTAGACAAACATTTTTCTGCTGATTCTAGATTCTCCTGCCTAACATCATGCAAGGTAATTCCTAACTCTGTCATACGCTTTGAAGCCCAGTCTTTCAGATGATGTAGGAAAGTAGCCCCAGAACCTACCAATTAGGGTCAGGTGGTAGATTAAATTCCTCCATCATCAAGGGGAAGAAGAAGGGATCAGCCTAATGTCTGGCCACTTCTTCTTGGTCTTTATAACAGCAGTCATAAACTCCTGCTAACTGTAGACAAGCTCTGTTTCTCAGAATCTAGCATTCTTATTCTGTACTTATTGACACCATCATTTTCAATTCTTTCTTCTATCTTCCCTTTAGCAACCAGGTGGGCACATCTGTCCCAACCTTCAGCTGCCTCCAGGAGTTTAGCATCTTTAAAGCTGCCTTTATATTCTATCACTGCATTTGACCACAGCCAGGGACTAAGACATGTCGACTATGGCAAGAGATTCTTGTCACAAATCAGACACTTTTCCTACAGACAACATACAGTACAAGTGTTTCCGCTGCGTGACCCTAAAAACTCAGGCTTCACATTGCAGGACCCACCTAAACCATCGGTCCCTTGTCAGAGATCCGGAACATGTTACCAGTAGATTAGGGAATTTAGATCATAGAATAGCTACACTAGGACAATTATTCAATCTATTGATATTATTATGGCCTTTAAACACACTGAGTTACACATTCATTCAAACCTAGACAACGAGACAGCTTATTTTTTTTTTTATAAATCAATATTTATTGGTTTTAGAATAAACACAGATATACATAACAAACATATATCAAAGAAGGGGTACAAATATAAACCATAAAGGCACAGGTGCGCCTCCCCCGTGAGTTCTGGAGCAAGATATAACGTCACTCTCAGTACATCTACAGGCTGGGGGGGGGGCGCACTTAAAGGGGTTGTCCCGCGGCAGCAAGTGGGTCTATACACTTCTGTATGGCCATATTAATGCACTTTGTAATATACATTGTGCATTAATTATGAGCCATACAGAAGTTATCAAAAGTTTTATACTTACCTGCTCCGTTGCTGGCGTCCTCGTCTCCATGGTGCCGACTAATTTTCGGCCTCCGATGGCCAAATTAGCCGCGCTTGCGCAGTCCGGGTCTTCTGCTGTCTTCAATGGGGCCGCTCGTGCAGAATGCTGGCTCCGTGTAGCTCTGCCCCGTCACGTGCCGATTCCAGCCAATCAGGAGGCTGGAATCGGCAATGGACCGCACAGAAGAGCTGCGGTCCACGGACGGAGCAGACCCCGGCGGCCATCTTCAGCAGGTGATTATGAAGACGCCGGACCGCCGGGATTCAGGTAAGCACTCTCCGGTTTGTTTTTTTAACCCCTGCATCGGGGTTGTCTCACGCCGAACGGGGGGGGGGGGTTAAAAAAAAACAAAAACGTTTCGGCGCGGGACAACCCCTTTAAGCGAGAAGAGAGGGGTATGTGGACCCCTTCTTGAGTGTGAGGCTGTAACTGAGGTGAGATAGCTATAGGTTGCGCTCAGCCGCCTCTTAGATACAGACAGTACAAGACAAACAGTCGGGGGAGTAAATTACAGAGTAGTGGGGAAGGGAAGAGAGGGGAGGGGTGGGGAGAGATGTGGTAGGAAAGGGGAGGGGAGGGGTACTGCACTTCCAGAGTAGATCCGTGTTTCGTTGTGCCGTTTGATCGTATGCGTGATCAAAAGGTCGCCCGATATCTTCCCTCTTTAGAGCTAAGGGGAGCAAACGGCGTTTCGGGGAACAACCGCCACACAGGGGAACCAGGAGGAGGGTTCAACCGCAGAGGACTAGAGTGCCTGGGTCACGAGTCCGCTTTCCTAATTTCCTGCCAGGGTTCCCAGATCTTCAAGAATCTATCATGTGTTCCGTTTGACCAGCTTGAGAGCTCCTCTAAATTCGCTAACCTATCAACTTTGGACCTCCACAGGGCCATGGTCGGAGGGTCCCTCTGCTTCCACAAAAGTGGAATAAGAGATTTGGCAGAGTCGATCAGCAGGGCGACAAGCTTGTGCTTGTACGGGTGGAAGGCAGGGGTAGGTCTCCACAGGAGGACCACATCTGGGGAGAGCACTAAGTCTGGTAGGAGTTTTTTTAACACAATTGCCAAATCCTTCCAGAAAGGAATGATATTCGGGCAATCCCACCAAATATGAAGGTAGGAGCCTGTGGAACTCCCGCATCTCCAGCACATGTCCTCCACCACCAAATTATGGTCATGCAGCCACTGCGGGGTCCTGTACCACCGCGCCAGGAGCTTGTAATGTGACTCCTGGGCGGTGACGCAGGGGGAGAGCCCGAAAGCTGTCTTCAAAATCGCTTTGGTCTCGCTTTCTGAGAGGGAAATGCGTAGCTCCTTCTCCCAGGAGAAGAGGAAGGCAGGTTTCCCAGACGAGGGGCGGGAAACGAACTTTTTGCGGATGAGAGAAATTTTCCTCAAAGAGGGGTTAGGGAAGATGCCAATTGCGGTTTCAAAAGGGGTAAGTGGTCTAGAGGGACCGCGGGTTTTCCGAAATTCGCTCAGGACCTTCATCACATGGGCCGACACCAAGAAGGGGAGGGGGCGATTTGGTAGGAGATCGTCCGTAAGAGTGAGGTCAGCCCCCTGCTTAAGGGTAGGTACATCGTGGAAGTGTTTGCCAGAGAGCATCCTCCACGCCCGTGTCGAGCAAGAGTCTAGGGAAAGATTCATAAATTTATATAAGGCAGACAGGGGCGTGCGAGGGGAAGGGGGGGGGAAGGTCCTCCCCAAGACAGCCCAGGATTCCATTGCTCCCTCCAGAAGAGGATTTTTCTTCCGATCTCTTCTGCTCGTCCCCTCAGGGAACCAGAGATCCTCTAACAGAGTAGGGCCGTAGGATCCTTTTGCCAGGCGTTGTAACAGCGGATCTCTACTAGGGTGTGTAAGCTCCATCCAGTGGTTCAAGAGAGTAGCAAGATAGAACTCCCGTGGACAGGGGAGGTCCACTCCTCCTTCCGTGCGCCTTTTAATCAACAGGCCATAAGCCAGTCTAGGCCTCCCTCCCATCCAAAGATATCTGGAAAAGATTGTGCGAAGTGCTTTGAAGAAGCTGGCTGGGAGGGAAATGGGGAGGAGCCTCATTTTATAAAGGATTATTGGGATAACATAGGATTTTAGGATGTTCTTACGACCTAGCCATGAGATAAAAGGGAGATCATATGATCTTAGCAGTTTTTTAACTTTGGCCAGGACGGGGAGGAAATTTGTCGCGAATAGGTCTTCCGCTTTCTTGGGTATCTTTATGCCTAGGAAATCGATTGTCGTGTCGGACCACGCAAATGGGGATACTTTTTTGACAGCATTAATTTGGTTGGCGGGAATGGAAACATTTAGAGCAATTGACTTGGTGAAATTAATTTTAAAATTAGAGAGGTCACCAAAATTTTCTAGCATAGAAACCAGGCGAGGGAGCCCCTCCTCCGGGTTAGTAATAAGGAAAATAATATCGTCGGCGTAAGCCGCCGTCGAGAGAGTGTCGTTCCCAATTTTGAGACCTTTTATGGAAGGGTCCGATCTCACTTTTTGGAGAAGAGGCTCCAAGGCCAGGACAAAGAGCGTAGGGGAGAGGGGATACCCCTGCCTAGTGCCATTTCCTATTTCAAAGGAAGGGGAGAGAGAACCGTTAATCTTGAGTCTTGCATGGGGCATTGCGTAGAGAGAGAAGATCGCTGAGACGAATTGGGGTGGGAGATTAAAGTGTAGCAAGACTTGCTCCATATATGTCCAATTCACGCGATCAAACGCCTTTTCGGCAGCAGTACCTACTAAGGCGAGTGATATGTTTCGTTTTTGGGCAAATCTAGCAGCATGTAGGAGTCTGAGACAACTGTCTCTCCCCTCTCTTCCCCGCACAAAGCCCGCCTGTTCAGGGTTGATCAAGAAGGTAGTATGTTTTTCTAGGCGTTTTGTTAGGATTTTGGCCCACAATTTCATGTCGAAATTAATCAGGGAGATGGGGCGGTAGCTCCCGCAAGACTCAGGGTCTTTGTTCTCTTTGTGCACCAGAGTAATATGCGCTTCTTGTGCTTGTCTAGGCAGGGGGGTCCCGCTCAGGAGAGCATTGTACAAGTCTACTAATCTAGGAATGAGCGAAGTACTCAGGGCCTTATAGTATGTAAGGGGGAGGCCGTCTGGGCCTGGGCTTTTACCCGGGGGAGATGAGTTTATAAGGTCTTGTATCTCTTGCGTGGTGATTGGGGACAGGAGGGATGTGGTCTCGTCATCTGGAATTTTGGGGAGGTTTAGGTCTTTGAGGAAGTGGTCGATTTGTTTTTTCAAGACAGCTCTTTCTTCAGGAGCGGGAGGATCTTTAAGGTTGTATAGACGGGAATAAAAGGATTGAAATTCTTTGGCAATATCAGGGGTAGATGTGACGCGATGGCCCGTGGGGGATTTAATGGCCTTAATAAGGTTCCTTGCTTGGGCTTTTTTGATAAGGGACGACGTGAATTTGCTACCCTTGTTACCTTGGGCGTAAGAGATATGTCTGAGGTATAGATGCTTTTTGTTAAACCTAGCTTCCAAAAGGAGTTTAAGTTCAGTTCGGAGGGAGGTGAGTTTCTCCATGGCCGCTACATTTTGTGAGAGCTTAGTCACACGCTCTAATTTGGCAATTTGACCAAGTTTCTCGTCAATGTCTTTCTGTTGTTTCTTCTTTGCTCTGGATCCAGCAGAGATCAGAAGGCCTCTCACATAGGCCTTATGAGCCTCCCATACCACCGGAACTGACATATCCTCAGTGGTGTTGAGTTGGAAATATTCTTCCAACGCTTTGTTGAGCTGGGCTCTATCCTCAGCCGAATCCAGGAGAGAGGGGTTGAGTCTCCATCTCCACTCGCGGGGAGTGGAGCCTGGAAGGTAGATAGACAAGTGGACTGGGGCATGGTCCGACAAGGCAATGGAGTCTATCTCAGCTTTTTTCGTGTATTGTAGGAAGGAGGAGGAAATAAAAACATAGTCTAACCGCTGGAAGGAGGAGTGGACCTGCGAGAAGAAGGTATAATCCCTGGAGGATGGGTTAGAGTACCTCCAGGCGTCCACGATATGGAGTTGCGCGAAGGATCTGCTGAGTTTACTTAATTTCCTCTGTGAAATCTGGGATTTTCCAGTCGATGAGTCTATGGAGGGGGAGATGGTGAGATTAAAATCTCCACCCAGGATGACCTGCCCAGTGGCGAAGATCATGAGCGCTTCTAATTGTTTTGTGAGCCATTCTACTTGGTCCTTATTAGGGGCGTAGAGGTTGGCAAGGGTAATTTTAGTTTCGTTTAGGTAGCCCCTCAGGAACAGAACTCTGCCCTCCTCATCTGCGAAGCGAGCCTCGCAACTAAACTTAAGGGACTTGTGTATTAGTGTGGACACACCCTTGGAGGTGGAGGAGGGGTGGGAGCTGTGGAAAGCTAGCGGGAACTGCCCCCCAGGAAGGGATAGGCATCTGTCCCCTTTAAAATGGGTCTCCTGCAGAAACACTACCCCAGAGCCATACCTTTTCAGAAGAAGGGCCACGTGGTGTCTTTTGCTAGGAGAGTTCAGTCCATTCACATTGAAGGTAGTAAATAGTAGAGGTTTTGCCATCACGGACACGCAGGAGTGGCCGGAAGTACCTTAGCAAGGGGGTAGAGAGAGGAAGCAAGATTATGTAAGTGAGCGCTTAGTGACTTAGAACTAATTCCTTGTCACTCGGTCGGACACGGAGGGAAGAGGAGATGGAGGGGAAGTGCAGAGAGTGAGAGGGGGAAAAAAAAATGTGTCGCAAACTACAACACTAAAAACATAAATTTAGGTCAGCAGGTCAGCAGACTTGAGCAGACCCTGCTGGGGGATGAGGGCGAGTTGTGTGTGCCTTACCGGGAAGGCCCACCAACTGCGTCAATAGTAGCCTGAACAGGTAGGCGCCCCCAGGAGCCTAGAGCTGAGGGGCAAATGCCTTAGGTAGTTGATCGCTATAAGGGAGAAGAAAAGGAACATTAATGCATTAACTTGTTTAACGCGGTAAATAACAAAGTCATCATATACGAACACGTTGCCGAGATCTTACGAAAACAATAAAAGGTCGCCAGATCAGGAAGCAGCGGAACAACAGGTACATCCAAAGGATGGTGATAGGAAAAAAGAAAACCTGAGAGTCTCCTCATCTTCACCCGTCAGGGCCAGCAGGAGGGTCCTTCGCTTTCTTTTTTTTACCTCTGGGCGATTTGAGGCTACCCGCTGGCTGCCAGACCTCCGGGGGGGTCAGCTTAGGGAGCCTGGGGAACTCCGGGAGAGGCAGCCAGTTCGGCAGCTCAATCGGGTCCATTTCAAGGTGTTCCCATGCATCGTTGAGGTCTTCTGGAGTACGGATGAGAAGTCTGCGTCCCTTGTAGGTGATGTTGATGCCAAAGGGAAAGAGCCATGCGTAACGAATGTCTCGTGCTCTTAGGGCCTCCAACAGAGGACGCATGATTCATCTCTTTAATAGGGTGGCAGGGGAAAGATCCTGGAAGATCTGGACTGGGGAGTCCCCATATTTTAAGTCCTTGTGTTGTCTGGCAGCTTTAAGGACGGCAGACGTGTCCTGAAAGGTGAGGAGCCTGCAGATAACATCCCTGGGGGGCTCTGTAGGAGGAGGGGGTCTCAGAGCGCGGTGGATACGCTCCACAGAAATTGTCGCTGCTCTGTCTTGCCCAAGTAACTGACCAAATATTTCTGAGGCGACTTTAGGCAAGGCTTCCGTCACCCAGGATTCAGGTAAGCCTTTAAGGCGGACATTACATCTCCGATTTTTGTTCTCCAGATCTTCTTGGAGAATGAGAGCTTTATTTAAATTAGCGTGCTGCTCCTTTAAGACTGCAGCCATAGCTAGAGCATGTGTTGTGACTGATGCAGAGGCAGATTCAAGCTCCTCCACTCTGCAGCCCATCTGCCTTATATCACCTTTTATCTCTGACAGCTCATTGATAAGAGGACACAGAGCGTTAGTCAGCAGCTCTTTCATAAACCCCCGGGAAACAGTTCCTGAGTCCTCTTCATCTGAGGATGTATCACCCTCCCCCTCCTTACTGTATGCAGAAGCAGCCTCCGAGGCCACAGCCATCTTGCTGGACGGGTGAGGAGAGCAGGAGCCCCGTTCCTTTAGAAATCGCTGCATCCCCGTCTGGCTCTTAGATGTCTTCGGTGTGCTGGTATGTTCTCCTCCTTTTTCCTTTGCTTGTTTGGGCATTTTGCCGCTATTATCGCTGCTGGGAGCTCTCTGAGGGCACCGTTCTGTGGGAGCTCCGGTCCTAAGCTGCCATCACGCTCCACAGTAAGGCTCCGCCCCCCCGAGACAGCTTATTTGACAGGGTTCTTTGTCATGTAAAATAGACCGAGTTTAGACCTTAAATGAACCACTCAATATAAATGAACAGACTTACTCAACTTTACCAGACAGAATCACAGAGACACAATGAGGGATAAGAATAACAGTTTCTTACCAGCCAACTTTGTGCTGATTATGGGTCTGTGCATTCTATCCGTTCGAGAGTAAGTCGGGTCAGAGGTTCCGGTCACTTGGTCCCTGTTCCGGGCGTCAGCTATTATCGGACCACATCGGTAGCGATCTGATGACCTCGTTGCCAGGTGCCAAATTGGTAGATATGGAAGCTCGTGATGAGAAGATTTGCTAGCAAATATCTATCAATAGCATGAAATCACTCCATGTTATGTCAAGACACTTCTCCATGACAACTCAACGAATTCTACTTTATTATCAACATTACCAACTCTTATACAGGAAGAAGAAGGCGTATACAAAGTTACTTGGTACAAAGACTAGTGTTAAATAGGTGACAAAGCTTATTGATCATAAGGCTTATTGACATCTACCAAATAGTCTCAAAGCTCTTAAGGCCCGTCTCAGACATAGAAATTATTTAAGTCAGGATATTGCTGTTGCATTAGACAATAGTTCTGCAATAGTTGTGTGTCTTCTCTGTTAACATAGCTCAGCCTTATTTAATTTGTCTGTTGACTTCTTATCTTAAAATCCTAGTTACCAGCACTACAAAGCATAGGTTTTAGTCTTCTATTTAAGGGTCAATAGTCCAATACAAGGTAAGAAACATACATTTATTGCATTCTGAAACTTAACACTTTATATTCCATGACACAGGGAAGCAGCCATTTTCTATTTTTTAACACTTAACAAATGGTACAAAAAATACAACCTTTAAAAGTTACATGTCAGACAAAAGAAACCAATGAAGCGCACTAAATGATGATTAAAACTTACCTACAGTTTCAGGCAGCTTTTCAGGATAAGCTGCCATGCGTATACATGAAAAATAACACTATTTCTGACCATTTTATGTTTCAACAGGTTTTATTGGGTTTAAAAATTAGAGTTGGCAACACTCTGCCACATTGATCCCACGCAGGGGGCTGTAATCAGTTCTTTCCATTTGGGTACAGAGATTCCATTTTTTAATAAACTTAACAAACAGGGGAGGGTAAAAAACAGGGCACAGTTTCCAGTAGTAGGCATAAAGAAGAAAGCATATTGCTGTACATTTCGTATAAAAGAAGGAACAGATCCCGATGTCTCCTTCATTCGCTCAGTTATAATTGGAGTACTGTATGAGGGTGGAAGGTCTCTTAGGCGCCTTGTTTGGGCAACTTATAAGTTGTTTGGTAGTCTTCCATCTATAGTCTTACCAAATAGTGTAGATTAGGGATATTAATATGGGTTATCCAGGGGTTCCATATCTTGTCAAATTGTGTAATTTTATCTTGGCGTATGGCTATGAGCTTTTTGTTTAGGAGAGTTTTGTTTATGCGAGATATAAGGGATTCAAATGGAAGAGCCGGTTTCCGCCATTGTTGTGCAATCAGGTTTCAGGGGGCCATGGTAATGTATTGAAGTAATTTGAAGGGGGCATTTCGCATTCCCGAGGGCTTGTTTCCTAAAAGTAGGATAAAGGGACAAAGTCCAGGACCTGTCCTGGTCCTGGAAGCTATTAGATGGGAGACTTTTTTCCAGAAAGCTTGTGCTATAGGACATGTCCACCAGATATGATGGTGCGAGCCCGTGTCATTGCATCCCCTAAAACATAGATTGGGGGTCTCCAGGTAGATGGCATTCAATCTTTTGGGAACCAGATACGCTCTGTGTAATACCTTCAAAGAAGTCTCTGTTAGTGAGACTTGCCAGCTATTTTTGCTTAGTGTCTAACAGCAATGATGCCATCGGCCTAGTGATAGAGAGGAGCAGAAATCAGATACCCATTGTAGCATAAAGGGGAGTTTGGAGTCTTGCAATGTTCTATTTAGCATATCATAGAAATGGGATAATGTGCCTGGATTGCTGGGGCAGAATTTGCATATGGCCT
The DNA here is from genome assembly GCF_035609145.1 of Eleutherodactylus coqui. NCBI lineage: Eukaryota > Metazoa > Chordata > Amphibia > Anura > Eleutherodactylidae > Eleutherodactylus > Eleutherodactylus coqui. The sequence continues at coordinate 272,139,652 of NC_089840.1, read as the reverse complement.
CCATTTGATTCAGCTCTAATTTACTCAATGGGGGTAAGATTGAAGACCAAAAATGGAAGACTTGTATTTTTCTCCTCCATTCTTGTGGTGGAGGTTTATATTGGCTGATGAAGGAGGACATCGAGATCAGTTTGCCATGTATTAGAAAATCGTACAAAGATGTCAAATTGTTTGTTTTCCACCATGTAAACTGTGTCGCTTCCAGTCCAGGGGGAAAGTCAGTTTTGTAAAGCAGGGGGGTGAGCGGGGATGGGGTAGGATGTGTTTTTAGTTTAAATCTGACATGTCTCCATAGCAAGATGGAGTAGAAGGAGCAAGGTGAATTAGTTCTGAGGTTAGGGGGAGAGGTGTTTTTGTCCAGAGCAGGGAGGACCAAGTGTGCAGAGTAAACTGAGCCTCTTCTATTATGGTCCACAACAGGGAGTGGGGACCGGCATAGACAAGTGGGATTTGCGGTAGACGGGCAGCCTTATAGTATTTTTGGATGCAAGGGACAGAGAGACCTCCATATTTGTTATGTAGATACATTATGGATTTAGAGATTCTGGGGCGTTTATGCGCCAAAATAAATGCAAGTATTTTTTTTTGGAACGATCGTAAATCTGATGTAGGAACCGGTATGGGGAGTGTTCTGAATAGATAGAGCAACTTCGGAAGAAGGGTCATCTTAATACTGTGGATACGCCCAATCCACAAGAGAAGAGGGTTTCCCATCTTTCCAAGTCTAGGCTCAGTTGTCTGAATAGTGGATCGTAGTTCCATTTGTATAAAGAATCTAGTGAATTTGTGAGCTTAACTCCCAGGTAGCATATGCAGTGATGTTGGGTTTTGAATTGAAAGTTGATCCCAATTAGTTTTTGTGTGTTCGGGGGGGGGGGGGGGGGGGTTGCAATGGAGAACTTCTGATTCTGACTGGTTTATTTTAAGGCTGAAGATAAGGCTGAATTTGTCTAGTAGTGCCAATAGATTTGGTAGAGAGGTTAGTGGGTTGGTTAAGGTTAGGAGTAGATCGTCAGCAAATAGGCTTAGTTTGTTACCCTTTATATTGCCTATTGATAATCCTGTGATGTTGGGGTTTTCTCGTATAGCGCTAGCCAGTGGTTCCATTGCTAATGAAAATAGGGCTGCTGAGAGTGGGCAGCCTTGGCGTGTTCCTCTCAATATTTGAATTGGCAAGACAAAAAGAGAAAAACTCCTCAGCGCTCACACCAATGTAATGCATATAGGTATAGATGAAAGAGGATGGAACTTACTCGGTGAAGGCGCCTATAGCCCAGGCGCCTCCCAATCCAGGATTAGTTTATCGCACGGAGAGGAAAGCCGGCGGCAGCGGAGGTATTTTCACAACTTTTATTATGTGCAATCAAGGTATACACAACGTTTCGGCCTGGAGGCCTTTTTCAATATTTGAATTGGGGTTGGGTGGGTTGAGGGAATTTTGAGGTATGCTGAGGGGCTGGAGTATAGGGCTGAGATTACCTTCAAAATAGGGCCCGCAAATCCCAATCTCCAGAAAAATAATTGGAGATAGGACCATGAGAGGGAGTCAAAGGCCTTTTCTATATCTAATGCTAGTATTGACATTGGAGTTTTGGTGTTGTTTACGGTATGTATGAAATTAAGGATTTTTCTTACGTTGTCAAGGGCTTGTCTACCCGGGATGAAGCCCACTTGATCCCTATGTATTATTGAAGGAAGTAGTCTATTTACTCTGTTAGCTATTATAGAAGTGAAAAGTTTTAGATCTACATTAAGGAGGGATATTGGTCTATAGTTTGATGGGATTGAGCGATCTTTCCCTGGCTTGGGGATGGCTGTGATTAGAGCTTGTAGAAAGTCTTGGTGGATATGACCATGCTGAAGTATGTGATTGAAAAGAGTAACTAGGTGGGGCTTCAAAATTTGGGCGAATTTCTTGTAATATAATGACGTAAAGCCGTCTGGTCCTGGTGCTTTGCCTCGTTTGAGGCGTTTGATTGCCCAGTCAACATCTTCATCGGTTATGCTAGCATTGAGGTCTGAAAGACCCGATTCTGATAGGTGCGGTAATTTGAGTTGGGAGAGGAAATCAGTGATGCGGGTTTTTGAAGGGGCCTGCTGATTTTTGTATAATTTCTGGTAGTATTGGTGGAAGGTCTCGTATATTTTATCTGGATTGGAAGTAAGGTGGCCACGTCTTGTTTGGATTTTATGGATTGTGTTTATAGTTTGTTTTTCTCTAAGTTTTCTTGCTAGAAGTCTGTCTGGTTTATTTGCATATTGGAAGTATGTTGCTTGGGTCCATGCAAGCACTTTTTCCGTTTTATGGGTCAGTAATGTGTTTAGTTCTAGCCTTGTATCTTGAATGGTCTTTCTCAGGAAGCATGAGGGGTGCTGGGTGTATGCTATTTCTAGTTTTCGGATTTTATGCTCTAGTGTTGTTTGGGCTCTGGTTCTTTCCTTTTTCTGTTGTGATGCCAGGGAGATCAGGACACCTCTTATTACAGATTTGTGGGCTAGCCACCGAGTATCTGCTTCTGAGTCGTTGGGGGTGTTATGGTGGAAGTAATCTTCTAGGTTTTGTTGTACGGCGGTGACCATTGTAGGATTTGTAAGGAGTGCTTCATTTAGCATCCACATACATGGGATTCGTGTTTGAGGGGAAAATAGAAATTCAGATAGGACTGCATCATGATCAGACCAGGTATTTATTAAAGGGCGGGAGAATGACAATAGTGGGAGGGTTAGGCAGTCGGTGAGGATCCAATCTAATCTGTAGTGGTGTTTATGGGCAGGGGAGAAGTATGTGTATCCTCTCTTGAGATGATTGAACTCTCTCCAGGTGTCTGAAAGTGTTAACAGTTGGAATACCTCTCTGAACTTAGTCCTCAATTTTTTCTCCCTTGGAGGGGGGACTGGGGAGGTAGAGTCGATTTTAGGGTCATTAGTTAAGTTGAAATCTCTGCACCAAATTAATCTGGTGTAATCTAGCGGAATGAGAATGTCACAGATTGCTAGAAAAAACTCTATTGGGTTATCGTTTGGTGCATAGGTGTTAACAATGCAAAGTTTATCATTGTAGAGCTCTCCTATTAGAACTATATAACGACCTTGATCATCGTGTAGGGAGTTGGTCAGATTGAAGGGGAGAGAGTTGCGGATGAAGGTAGACATGTGATAAATCTTGCATGGTAGTGTGTTTGGTATCGGGGGTTGAAGTATTTTGGGCTGGACGTGTTGGAGAAGTGGAATTCTTGAATACATATGAAGTCTGGTTTATGTCTTTCGTAGTCAATGAAGGCCTTCCTACGTTTACTTGGGGAGTTAAAACCCCGGACATTATGACTTAGTACTCTACACATTATGTTTTATTACGGTGAGAGCGTTGTTGTTGTGATTTGGTTGGTTAGGTTTCTTCCTGTATTTGGGGGAGGCCTTAGCTTTCTTTAGTGAAGTGGGATGTGATCTTGAAGACTGGAGAAGATGCCCTGTTGTAGAAGTAACATTTAGAAAAACAGTGCTAAAAACTTTCATATAAACGGTAAACAAGAAAATATTAAAGATGCAAGGAGGGTCCTTGAATTGGACCAACCTAGGTCGCATATACCAGTTGGACAGCATATTGTCCTTAATGGTGGCAGTGACCATATTGTAAATAAGTAATGGCCTATATGCCGTATAGAATATAACTCGAGAAATTAGTCAGTAAAGAGTATACATTATGAATCTGTAGAGAAGCCGAAATACTCAGGGTTATTATTGTGAGAATTCTTGTGAGGATCTTGTACTAGGCCTACAGCGTCTGTTTTCCCAGAGTCTTTCCGGGCGTTGGGACAGTGGGGGTTGCTGTCTTGAAGTTGTGGGGTCGTCGAGTAGGATATTTGCAGCTGGGAGCATTTCTTGACCTTTAGATAGCTTACAGATAATGTGTTCTTGCCCTTCGATTTTAAAAGACAACATGAACAGAAATCCCCAGTGGTAGCGCAGTTGTGGTTTTTGTAGTGCCAGGGTGATGGGGCGTAAGCGTTGTCTGCGTTCAAGGGTGGATGGAGCCAGGTCTGCGAACATCTGTACTCCTTGTTCCGTACCTGGGAGAGGGGACACATTTCTAGCAGCTGCGAGTATCATGTCTCGAGCTTCTAGGTAATGAAGTTTTAATATAATGTCCCGGGGTTGATTTGGGTTGCAGGGTTTGTTGAGAGCTCTATGTATTCGGTCCATTCTGAAGAGGTTTGGGTCGGCTTGTGGTAGTAGAGATGTTCAATGCAGCTTCTTTGAGGGATGTGAAGCGTTCTGGTAGTCCTCTTATGCGGAGGTTTGCTCTTCTTGACCTGTTCTCCTGATCTTCTAGCTTTAGTTCCAATTGTTCAATTTTCTCTTGGTTTTCTTTGATATGGTTTCTGTCTAGGTCCATTGTTTCTATGATTTCGTCGGTTTTGTTTTTGATTTCGTCGACTCTTTGGCCCAGTTCTTGTATTTGTCTAGAAAATTCAGAGATAGCTCCTAGTAGTTCTTTTTTGAAAAGTTGTTGGATGTTCTCATATAGATCTTTGAAGTTGATGCTTGTGAGCCGGGAGCTGCTTTGGAGCAAATTCGGTGGGAACGGGTCGTTGGTTTGGGAAGTGGAGGGATGGTTTGAGTCTTGATTATCCATCTCTGGAGTTTGTTGAGGACGAAAGATTTTCGTGATTGGTTGGGACAAGTTATGATGTGGTGTAGTCTTGGAGCTTTTCCCGTATTTTGGCATAGTAAATTAGAACTTATGGCAAGAAGAGTCAGTTCGTTTGTAGGATTGCGAGTTGTAGTTTAGTGATATCACTTGCCACCAGACGGTCGGGGGTCAATATAGTGACATAAGGCCTCCGAGGATGTGTCTACTGGTTGGATGGTTTATCGGTTACACGGTTTGAATCTTGCCGGGGTTAGGGACCCCTTGTATTTGCAAGGGTGTTGTTACCTGTGCAACTCAGATAGTGTAGAGAGCGGTCTCTCATGAAAAATTAGGAAGTTGTAAACAAAATTGATAAAGTGGAGGACTGGTGATCCTGGACAGGAAGTCCTATGACAATCTTCTGACCATTTTATATATCATTAGATTTACTCTCTGCCATCTCTACTTTTTAAGGTACCTTTTTTCAAGCCGATAGTTGCCAGAATAATTGCAAAAATGGGTAATTTTGGGTGTTTGCTGGCTCGTGTACACGTTTACAGACAGGACAAGTGAGAAATCACTCATTTGCCGCTATTTGTTCTGTTTTAGTTATCTGAATAACTGCTGAGTGGCATCTCTTGAGTGTAAACAGGAATCATTCAGTGTTTGAGCGATTGCCTGTTTACAGTGAATGGAGGTGGGTGAGCCAGAATAATCTTGAATGACTATCGCTCCTGCGAAGCACTAGTACCATAGTTGGTGGATGGGCTCTTGGGCGCACAACAGTCATCCAGTCTAAAAAGGCCTTTAGTTTACCAAGAGCTGGTGGGTATAGACTAGCTGATATATGTCATACACTGTGTACATAAGAGAGCAGAATCTCTTCTCTATAATGCAGTTAATTATGAGGGTGTGCTACAGAGAGAGAAGTACTGTGCAGTTTACATGTAATTTTAGTAGTTTTGATACAGGATATCACTTAATATTAGCTGTATCAGCACATCTGTGTATTTATGCCTCACTCATTCCTTTCTATGGGCAGAATGAGACAACATTCACTTCCACTTCGTGTATTCTGTCTTGGTGTCTGTTACTACAGACACAATTTACTTGCGAACAGACAGTGGACAGCAAAGTAGAAGGAAGGGAGACCACTAGTAGCCAGCACTTTACATAAAATGATGTTTTTATGCTGAAAAAAGAAAATTTGCACTTTTGCCAGTCATCACATTGGCTATTGCGTAAACTCAAGTTTGTTAGAAGTTCAGCGACCATTTAAGAAATGTTTGCTATTACCAATATCCAAGAGTTTGTCTCAAAAGGAGATTTAGAACTACTTCCAGACCAGCACAAGGGTTCAAGGGTACACTCAAAGACATTTTCAGTCCACAAGTCGTGGAGCAGGGATAGCATCTGATCATTGGTTTCACTTATTTGAATAATTTCTACTGAAAAAGCTCAAGAGACAGTCCAATCTGAGTGATTCCCATTCTTCAACAAGGGGATATTCCTGCAACCATAAACTCAACGGCTGTCTATCTGCACACTCCCATGTTTCCTTCTCACAGAATATTGCGATAAACAGAGTTCCAGATTTATCATCTTTAATTCACCGGTCGTCCTTTTGGCTTCTCAGTAAGCCCCTGAGTTTTCACAGAGGTGTTTATAGTCCTCTCAATAGTCCTCAGTCCACAGGGAACTTTGATTATTCCATACCTGAATGATTGACTGGTAAATTGCTCTCAAAGGAAAATGTGATTTGTCACCTTCAGATTACACTGTACTTACACCAGTTATGGCTTCCATATAAATAAATAGCTTTTGCCCGCCACTTCTTCCACATAAAAATTTGTATTCTGCTTTCTAGATGATACAGTACAAATCATAACTATCTTCATAATTATTGTGGCTAACCCATCACTAATTAACTTACGTTATCAACCTTTATCTTTCTTTATCCTATATCTTTGGTGTCTCTTTCTTATATGAACCATTCTCATAATACCTGCATTATGAGAGGTCCTTCACTAATCCTGATTAGTGAAGGACCTTTCTGTAAACTACATTCGTAGTATTACCTTCAGGTGCAAGGATCACTAGACTGCTAGTAGAACTCACTCTGGAGCAGGCCATATAGAACTGACCATGTGAAAAACAGTCCTCCCTCCAGTCTATTCCTCTACCTTCAACGATTGTGATTCATTGATTGTGATTGCAAAGCAGACATTGAGAGGGAATGCAGTCTTTTAAACTCAAACGGGTACTCAGTGGGTATTAACAGTATTTGTGGTACGACTACAGTTACCCCTTTAGTACATTCAGTGATTACTGTGGCCTCCATAACATTTTGATAAAGGACTTTTATTTGCAGACTGATGCCATTACATCATTTTAGATGATTCCTTTCTAACATAACTGAAGCACTAAACTTAAGAATGAGGTTATGCGGGGGGAGATCAGCTGGGTTGAGGGTCTTTAGGAATACCACAGGATAGTTTACTGCATCATCGGTTTGTAGACTTATATTGCATTTCTTCTCCTTTGAATGATGTCAACAAAAGATCATTAACAGCAGCTGCTTCGTCATTTTTGAAAGTTAAAATCGCACGCTCGCATAACGAATATATGAGTTCTGCTTTAATTGTCAGTGATGTCGGGGTACACCTTAGCAGTCAATTTTGTAAAGAGATGTCAACTTCACAGAGGCAGAACAAGTCCATAAACAATTAACCAAGCTGAGTAATTGGACCTACAGTCTAAGAATCTTAAAATTTAACTTTTATTAGAATCCATTTAAAACCTATGAATAAACAAACAAGCATGTATTTCTGAAGAGATAGCAGATGAATGATATTTCAGGGGGAACGGTTACAGATACCATCTGATCGTATGTCCAGATTAGTAACCAAAGCAACTCATATACTTTTTGCGTACCTATGTACAGAGTTGCTACCCACAAGACAAACACATTCGTGACTAAAAGTCACATGTGACAATGGGTTTTAGTCAACCAGAATTATGTATATCATAATACGTCACATAAGTAATGATGATCTATAAAGATGCATGCCCTTATTAATGGGCATTAATTTCAGGTTTATTATCTTGGCATTTAGTAGCTGCAGCCCTATGAACTTCGAGGTTATTCTGTTGATAATTAGCTGCAGCAGTTTTATGAATTTCAGGTTTATTATCTTGGCATTTAGCTGCTGCAGCTCTATGAGCCTATGGATATGCTTGTTGGTAAGCTGTCACTGCAGCCCAGTGAGCCTCCCTATTTCTTTTTGTGTACCTAGTAGCGGCTTCATTGAGCGGTCTTCTTCTGATCGTAGGCGCCAATGTGCCATTGGTGTTTAAAACTTCAACAACTACTATAGATGGTTAAAAGAAAATGTCTTTGTTGCCCGTAGCAACCAAAGACAGCACAGCAAATACAGATTTTTTTTAGACAGCTTTCATCAGAGTGTAGTGCTAGGCTACTTTTCAATGGCCCGCCCTGTATCAGACATTCTTCTTTAATCTTTGGCATCTTTTATTGAAAGGGAGTTCAGCGATCTCAGCGATCCGGACTGGTAAAGCCAAACATGGACAAGGCATTGCTTGATCTTTACAGCAGGTACAGATGCAGCCACATATAACTTGACTCTTATCACAGTAAGCTGACTTTCTGTGCCGCAGTTTGTTAACCCTTCCAACGGCTTTACGATGGGTTTCCTTGTGTTACGATGTTGGTTAAACTTGGCTAGATCAGTATACAGCATCTTTGTAGGCCTGGCAATGATTAATAAAGGACACGTTCTACAGAATGGTTACGGCAGACTGCAGTGGGATGTAGCAAGGAATGTTGAGACTCGTAGGTCATTGGGGAGTGAAGAGCACAAAGGTGATGATGGGGCCGACAGAAAGGCTGCAGGAATCGGTAGACCCTTGAATGGATAGAAAGTAGTGCGGTCAGATATCCTGCACGGAGAACTGCATTGTGGAACAGATGTATTTCCCACGCTCTGCACATTTGTGTAGAAGCATTTTAGTTTGTGATCGGTGTCTCTTGCTTCTCTGAATTTTAGTTTTTTGTTCTTTTTTCACTTCTAATAGCGAGGTTCTCAATTGTATTATTTAGTTGTATATTCTTACCTGGCCTTTTACTGCCCTTCCCATATTGTTCTAGTTTAAAGCTCTCCTGATGAGTGCAGCATGGCGCCTGCCAAATATATGCTTACCTGTCTTTGTAAGGTGCAACCCGTCTCCAGCAATCAGCCCATCATAGAGGTAATTCACTCCATGGTCTAGGAATCCAAATCATTGCTGATGGCACCATTTATGTAGCCAGTTGTTCCCCTTTAGAATCCTGTTCCATCTCCTTATTCCCTGCCCCCCCCACTGGGAGGATGGATGAGAAGACCACCAGGACTCCCAGTTCCTTCACCTTCCTATCAAGGTCTTCACAGTCTCTGCAGATAGTTGTAAGGTCCTACAAGGTCCTCCATGTATTAGCAGGAATGGGCGATGTTCTGTAGGACTGAGGGGTCTTGATAGCTTATCAGACACATCTGTGATTTGTGCTCCTGGCAGACAGCTCACCTCTCGTGGGGTTGTGTCAGATCTGCAGACAGCGGCCTCTGTTCCTCTATAGGGAATCCCCCACAATCAGCATCTCCTCTGCACACCAACACTTCTATCCCTCCATCCAGGAGGATTCTGGGGGTTTACAGACCGTTCTCTGTGGGCAAAGTCATTTCTTGCTGTACCTCTTCTCATAAAAACACGGCTCCGCTCCTCCGTCTCGCACACACTCGGCTCTGCTCCTCCGTCTCGCACACGCTCGGCTCTGTTACTCCATCTCACAAACGCTCGGCTCCGCTCCTCCGTCTCACAAACGCTCGGCTCCACTCCTCCATCTCACACACGCACGGCTCTGCTCCTCCGTCTCGCACACACTCTGCTCCGCTCCTCCGTCTCACACGCGCTCGGCTCCGCTCCTCCGTCTCACACACGCTCGTCTCTGCTCCTCCGTCTCGCACACGCTCGGCTCCGCTCCTCCGTCTCGCACACGCTCGGCTCCGCTCCTCCGTCTCACACACACTCGGCTTTGCTCCTCCGTCTCACACACACTCTGCTCCGCTCCTCCGTCTCACACACGCTCCGCTCCTCCGTCTCACACATACTCGGCTCCGCTCCTCCGTCTCACACACACTCGGCTCTGCTCCTCCATCTCGCACACGCTCGGCTCCTCTCCTCCGTCTCACACACGCTCGGCTCCTCTCCTCCGTCTCACACACGCTCGGCTCCTCTCCTCCGTCTCACACACGCTCGGCTCCTCTCCTCCGTCTCACACACACTCAGCTCTGCTCCATCCACTCTCTGAATACATCCTGATGGGACACACAAACTGCAGGTCACACAGCAGAGTCCTGCATCCACTGAGCGGAGAGACCTGGTCATGTGACCCCTTGTCTCCTCCCACACACTGATCACATGACGGTGACATCATCACAGGTCCTGTAAGCACAGACCAACCCCACGGCTCCTGTCCGGCTGCAGGTGGAGGTATGTGGGGTCTCCAGCACTGGGGGGGATCATTAACCCTTCCATAAACGTTGTTAGAAGCCGCTCTCTTACTGGCGCTCAGACCCCTCAGGCTGGTGTCGCTGCGGCGTTGGGGGCGTTCAGGGTTCTCATCTCTCTGTTCTGTATTTTGAAGGGAGAATGAAGTAAAAGTGAATGAAACGCGTGCATTCTTTTCCCCGTTGATTTCAATGGGGTTTCAAAAAAATGGGAAGACCAGTTTTTGTGTTTCTATGAACTGAAAAATAGCGCAATTGAAAGCATTTTATTTTTCTCCAAAAAAGAACCTGAAATCAGACAGAGTAGAAGTGAGCGGGGGGAGGGGGGGTTCAGTTTGCTTTCTGTTGTTTTTAAAATCTATTGAATTTAATGGGGAAAATAATGGATCCATTTTTTCCATTTTAAATCAGTTTCTCTTCTCTAAAACCAGAGCAGAGACGTAATCCCTGAACGGCCCCCATCGCCGCCTTATCTCTACCTCCTATCTAAGGGAGGTTTACACGGACGGCTCACCGGTCTCAGATGCCGGACGGGTCGCCCCGGTGATGACAGCGGTACAATCATCGGTAGTGAATGGCGGTGGAGCTGGGATTGTTCCGTCCGCCTCCATTCACAGTAAACAGGCCGCCGTTCATACATGATGACTGCCTGTTTACACGGCCGCTCCGTCCTTCAGGCTTCATACAATCTGAGCGATGAATGAATGTATCACTTATTGTTCCGTCATGCCGGTATTCACACTGAATGATATCGTTCAGATCCTCGCTGATCACAGGAGTCTAAATGATTTATCGGCCCATGTAAAAGAACCCTTGGTTAGTGGTTTCCTAAAGTGTAGGTCCCGACCCCTTGCGTTTTTGGTGACAGTAGGGGTGAGGGGCTCCAACGAGCTTACATAGTTGCATATCTCCAACCCCTTTACCTTCTGTATCACCCCATAATCTACAGTCCGGCTTTCCCGCTATGTATTTGACAGAAACCGCCTTCACAAAAGTGGCAAACGACCTCCTGATGGCTAAATTGAAGAGTGACTACTCCCTACTGATCCTCCTCGATCTCAAACACTGCAGAGAGATCGAAGAGGATCAGTAGGGAGTAGTCACTCCTCAATTTAGCCATCAGGAGGTCGTTTGCCACTTTTGTGAAGGCGGTTTCTGTCAAATACATAGCGGGAAAGCCGGACTGTAGATAATGGGGTGATACAGAAGGTAGAGGGGCAGGAGATGTGCGCGGTATGGCGGGGTGGAGAGTGAGGGATGCTATACATACAGACAATGATTGGACTTAAGCCGTGTGGTCGCTGAATTGGTATCACTGCGGGGGGCGGTTGATGGTGGCTAGCAAGGTTTGCAGTCACTAGGACAGGGATCATGCTATCAGGGGGGTACAGAGGGGTTTGGTTTAGGGGATATAGTATGCATCCCTGAATAGGTGCTATTTTAGAGCACGCCTGAAGTTGTGAGAGTCAGAGATTGCCTGGATCGTTTGGGGTAGCGCGTTCCAGAGGACAGGTGCTGCTCTGGAGAAGTCTTGGAGGCAGGAACGAGAGGTTCGAATTAAAGGGGCACTTAAACTGATTTCGTTAGTGAAGCAGAGGGCATGGGCTGGTTGGTGGATTGAGATGAGAAAGGCAATGTAGGGCGGCACGGTGCTGGGGAGAGCTTGCAGTAATCGAGCCGAGAGTGGATGAGGGCAACAGTGAGCGTTTTTAGCATGTCCACGGTGAGAAAAGGGTGACTTCTTGCAATGTTCTTGAGGTGCAGCTGACATGTGCGGGCCACAGATTGGATGTAGGGGGTAAAGGGGAGATCGGCGTCGAATATAACCCCAAGGCAGTGGGCGTGCTGGGAATTATGGTGTCTCACACTGAGATGGAGATGTCAGGATGAGGTTGGTTAGTAGAGGGTGGACACAAATGTAGGTCACTCTTTGCGAGGTTCAGTTTTAGGTAGGAAGAAGAAATACTGTTAGAGGCAGCGGACAGACAGTCGGTGGCATTCTGGGGGAATGTTGCTGGGATGTCACAGGAGGAGGTGTATAACTGAAAGCCAAATCTCCTGATGGTTTGTCCAATAGGGGCTGTGTAGATGGATAATACTGAGCCCTGGGGGACCCCCACAGCAATGTCAGGAGGAGGGGAAGTAGAGCCTGCAAAGGATACACTGAAGGAGCGGTCGGGTAGGTAGAAGGAGAACCAGGAGAGAGCAGTGTCCTTCAGGCCGATGGGGCAAAGCATAGTGAGCTGCAGATTGTGATAAAAAGTGTCAAACGCTGCAGAGAGATCGAGGAGGATCAGTAGGGAGTAGTCACTCTTCAATTTAGCCATCAGGAGGTCATTTGCCACTTTTGTGAGGGCGGTTTCTGTCAAATTCCTAAGCGGAAAGCCGGACTGTAGAGGGTGAAGAAGAGAGTTTTCTGATAGATAGCTTATAAGGTGGGAGTAGTCTAAGGATTCTAATAGTCTGGAGATGAAGGGGAGATCTGAGATGGGTCGGTAGTTGGCAGCATCGGTCTAGTCGAGTCGTTTTTCTAGCAGTGGGGATATGATAGTATGCTTGAATGTGGAGAGTAAAATGCCAGAGGAGAGAGAGAGGTTGAATATAGTGGTAAGGCCACTAGGGAGAGGAACCAGAGAAGGTGTGAGGGGAGAGGGTCGCTAGCGGAGGTGTTGGGGTGAGCAGAGGAAAGCAATCTGGAAACTTCTTTCTTTGTTGCTGGTCTGAGTACACACAGTGAACAGTAGCTAGATGCAGTGCTGCAGAAACTAGGGTCGCGATCGGGAGGTTATTTCTTGCCAGATGTCATCTATTTTCTTTTTGAAGTAAGCAGCCCGCTCTTCCACACTGTTCAGTGTAAATGTTGGCGGCGACTGAGAGACCAATGATAATTAAACTACGATTGTTCTTCTATGACTGAAGTCCTGTTTACTGGGAATGGAAGCGGATGTCCTGCAACGATCTCCGGCCGCTCCACCTCCACTCACTGAGCGATTATTGATGTTGGCCACTGAAGCACAGTCGTCCCATGTAAAAGGCCCTTACAGTTAGGATATGTTCACACATGGATTCCAACTCTGAAAACGATAATATAAATCCGTAGCTCAACTGCAGATCGCCACGGCAGATCCACATGCGGATTTGGTTCTGTTCAATTAACAAATCTGCATGTGGAATTTCCATGGGGAATTTGCACTTTAGTTTTTGGGGCAGATTTTTTTCACCTGCAGATTTCAAATTTGTATGCAGAGAAAAAAGAACTGTTGCCACTGCATTTCGGGTTGGATGATCAGCTGAGCAGTAGATCGATGAGAATCAACTATTGATGACCGATCCTGATGATCATTACTCAGTAGTATTTGCCTGGAAAACCCCTTTGATATCTCCTCACACAGTTCCCCTTATTCTCTCCAGTAATTGTATTATTAGAGGGGGTTTTGTATGATGTTACATTGTCTCGTTCTTTCATTTCAGGATCCTCAGCTGATATCTTCTTCATCAGATCATTTTCCCGATTAACCCATCAAGGATGGATAGGGACAGGGACAAGATGGTGGAGAGTATATTTAACCTCACCCTAGAGATACTCTTCCGGCTTACAGGAGAGGTGAGAGATTCTGGTGATTACGTCACGTTACATCATTATTATCTACATTAGTGTTAAAACAAAACAAAACAGTCCAACATCATTAACTTGATAAATCACCTTTTTTTTTAGAATATCACTATTTTTGGTAGAAATGATATTTCTACATAACAAGTAATTTATTAGTAAATACAGTAGAGTAAAAAGGAAACAAACGTCTAACAATTAGGATGCGTATGCCATTGAGTAATTAAATCATTAATTGAAGGGGAAGTTTTCAAAATAACAGCAGTGAGTGGTTAAAGCAGTGTCATTAAGTCTAGGGAATAACAGGTGTTAATTTTGGCCCTTATTTAAGGTAGGAGGGTGGCAAATGTTGCACATGTTGGTTCTAGTGCATTTCCTTCTGAAATACTGGCTGTTCCTGTCAGTGAAATTAATAAAACTCAATGTTCTATTTTATGCGTAACCATTTTTCTTTCCCGCTAGCCATCTTGTATGCCTCTTTTTATTATATTCATTTGTCTCCTTTCTTGACAAATTATAGATATTAAATAGTTATTCCATAAGCCTTGAGTGAATGACTAAGGCTTCTGCTCCAGAGGATAGCTATGTGGCAATTAGACTGGTCGGCGGGTCAAACTGACATGTTCCTAGCTGTTGACAAATGTTTGTAAACATTCTCTCTAAACAACTTATCGTTTGGATTTACTGTTCCACGGAATTAATTATGTATGATTGTTTCTGCCCTTGCATGCGTTTTCCTGGCATTTTAGATGTTAAAATCCTTATCTTGCATATTCACCTTGTGTTTGTGTCTTTTGACCAATGGTAATCAATGAATTATAATAGATTTTAATTATTGTAATTGAACCATGTGCCTCTATCAAAACTGTTGGCTATCAATCAATAAACAAATTACTCTGATCACGCTAAGTGTTGTTGTGGTGAGAGTTATTCTCCTGAGCTCAGCTTACCTCTAACTAAGAATTTGGACCCCAAAAGCATATTGCATGGCAAATATGAATTTTTCGCACTAACATTTCAGACACTGTTCTGATGAAGGACGTACTTTGATTAAAGCGTTGATTTAATAGGAAAAAACAAATAGAGAAGTGCAGCAAATTATAGGCTGCTCAGCTAAAATGATCTCAACCCAAACCTGACAGATGTGAAAAAAAAGCAGGGAATAACTTTTCAAATGGATCGAAGTACAGCCAAAACAGCAAAGGCTCAGCCAATGATCAACTCCAGACAGACCAAAGAAAATCTCAACTTACCGGCGAGTTCTGCTACAATCAGAAGATGATTAAGTGAAGTAAAGTTACCAGCAAGAACTGCCTGCAGAGTCACTTTTTTGAAAAACAGACTTGTCCTGAATAGGTGAAAATGTGCAAAGGAACACATTGACTGGCCCATAGAGAAATGGTGCAGCAGTTTTTTCGACTGATGAAAACAAAATTGTTCTATTTGGGTCTAGTGACTGCAGACAGTATGTCAGACGACCCCCGAGCACTGAATTAAAGCCACAGTACACTGTAAAAACAGTAAAGCATGGTGGTGCAAAAATCATGATATGGAGATGTTTTTCATATTTATTGCATATGAGGGTCATGGATCATTTTGAACATATCACAATACTTTAGGAGATCTTGTTGCCTTATGCCGAAGAAGAAATGCTCTTGAAATGTTTTTTTCTTAACATAAGAATGCCCGAAAACACACCAGTAAGCATCATCTTGAACATCATCTTGGTTACAGACAAACAGGATTGAGGTAATGGAATGGCCAGCCCATTCTCTGGACCTCAATCCCATAGAGAACTTGTGGGAGACATAAAAAATGTGGTTTATGAAGCAAAACCAAAAAAAATGCACAAGAGCATTCAGAGGTGTAAGAAGTTGACAGACTCCATGCAAACAGACGTCAAGCCATTCTCAGAAACAATGGTGATGCCACTAAATATTAGTTCAGTAATTCAAAGTAAAGTAAAATCGTAAACATTTTTTTAAATTTCATACAGGATATTTTTGAGATCTTACAGAAAAATTCTGCACTGCTATTTTTATGAAAAGTCAAAAATTCCTTTTCCTTTACTTTCTGTATGCTGGATACATTTTGCTCTTGTTTTGGAATTGAATATGTAGTATTTCCAGTGTATTTGCATTAATAAGTTATAATGATTTTGCTCTTTATTTGATTTAAAAAAAACTCACTGCTATTTTTGAACACTACTGTATTTAAAGTGGTTGTGGGGTTTCAGCTAAAAACTGAGCAAAAATTGCCTTAATTGCCTATTAGACCCAGTAATGCCGCTCTCTTTTTTTCCTGGTTAGCTTTTTTGACCGGGCTGCAGCTAAGATGTCATGCTGACAATATGTGAATGAAACAGCCAATTACTGGCCTCAGTGATTAGTATTTTATATTATTATTATTGGTGCACTGCTGAAGCCAGTGATTGGCTGAAGTCATCATGTGTTTTTGACCAATTGTCATCAGGAAAACAAAACTCACATTTCTGAACATTGCTTGTTTTTTTATCTTTCTTTTCCCCTAAACCTAACATCCCTTAAAATAATACATGGACAAAACCTAAAACTCTGGAAATGTCTGTATTGATATTTATGGATGTATCTCCCCATAAACAGGATTACACGGTAGTGAAGAAGACTTCTAGTGATGGATGTCAGGCCTCGGTGTCTGATGGACGGGGAAGACCCCTGAGCCCAATCACAGGGCCTCCACCTCACCCCCTGATACTGGAGATCAATGAGCAGAAGATCCTAGAACTCACCAACAAGATGATTGAGCTGCTGACTGGAGAGGTGACGCTGCTGAGAATGCTGGGACATTATACAGTAACACTATGGCAGTATAATGTGTCTGGGTGATGACGGTATCATTGTGTTGTCAGGTTCCTATGAGGTGTCAGGACGTCACTGTCTATTTCTCCCTGGAGGAGTGGGAGTATTTAGAAGGACACAAGGATCTGTACAAGGACGTCATGATGGCGGACCACCAGTCCCCCCCATCACCAGGTAATAGACAGGACTAAATCCACACGGCCTTTATTATTTGTATGTACAGAATGAATCCAGTGGCTGTCTGTGTTTTCTGCAGGTAGATCCAGTAAGAGAACAGCAGCGGAGAGGTGTCCCCGTCCTCTTCTTCCACAGGATGATCAGGTAGATGGAGAGAAGGTCTCATGAAATCTCCCCTCTGGTCTGTAGGACGGCTGGGAAGGTCTTGTGTTCAGTCTTATTATATGACTGATACTTGTGTAATGAGAAAGCTGGAGATGGCAGGATTACAGCCGACCGCAGACATTAGATCTCCACATCTTATCACTATTTTCTGGTTCTGGAGACGTCTGGTTGGAATAAAGAAGCAACAGGTTGGAGTTATACAGGAGACCTGCAGCTATTTGGCCCAGATCACTACTGCTGTCATGTCATTCCGGCTCCTCATACTAATTAATGACCTTTTCTGGCCATATAAAACCTTCCACACAACTTCTCCAACTGTGTGATGACTTTTACAATGTTTATTTCACAGCTTGTGAATCCGGATGAAGATCTGTTCCATTTCGATGCTACAGAGACACATGTGAGGGGGGATCAGCCGTGTAAGGAGGAGATTCCTACAGATGACCTCCCAGGTGAGTAACCCCTTATTGTAGAGAACAGTCACAGTGTAACGACCAGGAGCGGGTTCGGAGCCTCATGTTGTAACCAGAGCTAACAGATAGCGTGGTCACGAAAAGCCATGGGTCGATAACTGTGTATATCAGTTGCAGTACAAAAGCAGGCAGGTAACTTAGTCAGAGGATTAGCCAGAGGTCAGTAACAGGTGACATCAATTCAGTAGAGATGAGCAGTAGTAACAGAGCTTAGACTAAAAGCAGGAAGCACAATAATCGCTCAAAGAGGAAGAGGAAGGTCCAAGCTTTTATAGCATGTCCAATCAGTAAAAGGGTGGAGCTAAAACAGCGACTGGATTTCAGAATTGTTTTCCCCATTATGTGATGCACGTGAGCTAGTTTTCCTTGGAGAAGTACAAGCAGTTGTTCTGCAATTTCCTTATTTTTTACATTCATGTAGAATGATGGAGAGAGTACCCTCTGTTATCTATCTGGGGATTTGGAGGGAATTCCTCAGTTTTGCTAAAATGTCAGTTGATATTTTAAAAAATCACGGTATCCCAATGTTACTGGATTTTTTCAGGAAGGTCTAAATAAGTCTTATTAGGTTGCAACTGACAGTGCTTTGTGTGGTTTTTATTAAATTATGTGACAATCTTTGAGATAAAAGTATTATCAAAACAGAAAAAAGATTCAGACCCTCTCCAAATTCCAAGTCTTTCCATAGGTCTTGAATTGTCTGTTGTTTAGACTCTCAGAATCTCCCATTGAGTCACTGTCATCTTTCAAGACTATGTTTTTTTAGTAGCAATTGCTTCAGCCTGGGGGGAGATTTTTGCCATCTCTTCTATTCCCCACTTCTAATAATCACATTAAAATTTAAAAAACACTCCAGAAATATCACTTTTATATTGCAGATTTTCAATTTATGTCTCATGTAATTATATTTGGTGCAGAACTCAGTCGGATCGTGAGGGTCTGACCACTGGTACTCTTGTCGAT
The DNA here is from genome assembly GCF_035609145.1 of Eleutherodactylus coqui. NCBI lineage: Eukaryota > Metazoa > Chordata > Amphibia > Anura > Eleutherodactylidae > Eleutherodactylus > Eleutherodactylus coqui. Next base: position 272,121,233 of record NC_089840.1, on the reverse strand, counting down.
GCTGAGAATGGGAGTCTGGTTAGTCCCCATATTAATGGGGCAGAGGTCACGCAGCAGTGTATGTGACAGCATGAAGAAAAGTCCATGCTATTTCTACCCTGGGATAGGGGGACAGACTGAATTACACATTCTTCTCTACTGTCTACTCGTCCCCCGCTGCTGCCCTTTTGCTTTGCACACAGATGACTTGATAGCTGTAAATTCAGTATTCCTGCTCTCTCTTCAAACACTCATAGCTTTGGCTCAGTTGGTGCTACAGCTGTGCTTTCTTGGAAACTTGGTTTTAAAATGAGACCAAAATCGTGTCTGTAGCACCTATCTAACCAGAACTATAGCTTCTTAAAGTAGAATGAGCTGTGTTCTTCCAAAACTGTACTGTCCTTTTTCTTTTGACTGAACAGACCTAGGGGTAATCGTTAAGGGAATTAATTAAGAACCTGGAATACACAAAGGACTGGAATAAATCCACTGAACTGTCCAAATCTTTTATTTTTCCAATTTCTGGGCTCAGGAGTAGAGGAGAAAGCAGGCTCTTGCCAGATGAATAGTGGATACCATAGATGTGGCCCACTCCTTTGCAGGTGTTCAACTCCCTTTTAGATTTGGGTCCCATTCCACAGGGCAATAGCAACTTCCTGAATAGAAAGAGAGAGTGCTTGTACTCATCAGATTTGTAGGGCTGCTATTCGGAGTTGTACTAATACTTTAAACACTACGAATTAGATTTTGCTCTAGATCAGTTAGATTTTGGTAGTTAGGTTCTCACTGGTACGGTTATTGAGTAATGTAAATTTAAGATTACACTCACCAATAATTATTTTTTCATGAGGTCATGACAGCACCTACTGTTAAAGTGGAGGTCAGTTTCTCTGTTCCTATGAGAGCCTCAATGCAAGTCTCATAGGTATAAATAGAACAAATTGTGACTTCTGGTCTGCTGTAAGATTCAGCTAGTCACAGCAGGGCAAACAATGATAAGTTTACCCAAAGTTGTATATGTAAAAAAAATGGGTATGATCCATGTGCTGTACAATACTTAGGGACCCTGGCTTGAAAAAGACTGCAGCATAGCAGTCGAAACGTTGCTGCAAAGATGGATCATTAAAAGAAGTATTCTTTTTAAGAAAGTCTTCCTGCGATTGATTATACCCCCGATGCTGCTTGGAGTTGAATTGAAGATACTCAGGGATCCAATACATTGCATCTCTACTCTCGTCCATGGAAACATATGAGAATAGGACATGCAGCAAATTTTTCACACAAGACAATTAGCCTTATTAATAACTTCATAGGCTGTTATGGGGCCGTGTACTGTCTATAAAATACATGCACAGCACACATCCGGAGTATACGGCTGTGTAAATGGGCCCTTCATGGTAAATTATTCTAATATAGTAAAAATCTGTTTTATTTTTGACAGATGACGGCACCAGGAGTTCAAAGAGACATCTAATATCTTCAGACTGTAAAGCGGTTCATCATGGTATCGCAGAAGACATTTATGAAGACCATGCCATTTTCTCAGATATATCCTCAGCCATTCACAGCAAAGATCTATCACCTTCTGATTCATCACAGACTGCTAAGCGAAATGAGATTCACAGAAGGAGTATTGAACATCAAAGAGTTCATACAAGGGAGAAGCCATATTCATGTTCAGAATGTGAGAAATGTTATAAGCATAAAGCAGACCTGGTTAAACATGAAAGAAGTCACACAGGGGAGAAGCCATATTCATGTTCAGAATGTGAGAAATCTTTTACTTGGAAATCATATCTTGCTACACATCAAAGAATTCACACAGGAGAGAAGCCATTTTCATGTTCAGAATGTGGAAGAGGTTTTAATCGGAAATTAAATCTTCTTGATCATCAAAAAACTCACACAGGGGAGAAGCAATTTTCATGTACTGAATGTGGGAAATGTTTTGCTCGGAAATTAAATCTTCTTAACCATAAAAATACTCACACAGGGGAGAAGCCATATTCATGTTCAGATTGTGGGAAATGTTTCACTTCAAAATCATATCTTGTTATACATCAGAGAATTCACACAGGGGAGAACCCGTTTTCATGTTCTGAATGTGGGAAATGTTTTATTCGGAAAATAACTCTTCTGAACCATCAAAAAACTCACATAGAGGAGAAACCCTTTTCATGCTTTGAATGTAGGAAATGTTTCACTCGGAAATCACATCTTGTTGGCCATCAAAAGACTCACACAGGTGAAAAACCATTTTCATGTACTGAATGTGGCAAATGTTTTACTCGGAAATTAAATCTTCTTAACCACAAAAACACTCACACAGGGGAGAAGCCATTTTCATGTTCAGATTGTGGGAAATGTTTTGCTCGGAAATCAAATCTTGTTGACCATCAAAAAACTCACACAAGGGCGAAACTGTAGCCTTTTTCAGTTTAGTTAAAATATAGCAGTCCAGCTTTAACATTTAGGGTACATTCCCATGGGGCGGAAATGCTATGCAGCTGATTTCAAGTGAAAATCCACATTATGGGACTCTATTTTGCATGTGAAAATGCAGCAGAATCTGCCATGGAATTTTTCGCTTCGGAAATTCTGCAGCATTTCCACCCTGTGGAAACACACCCTTAGGCTGGATTCACCCGAACGTATATCGGCTCGGTTTTCACGCCGAGCCGATATACGTTGTCTCTCTCTGCAGGGAGGAGCCTGGAAGAGCCAGGAGCAGGAACTGAGCTCCCGCCCCCTCTCTGCCTCCTCTCCGCCCCTCTGCACCATTTGCAATGGGGAGAGGCGGGGCTAATTCGCGGAATTTAGCCCCATCCCGCCTCCTCTCATTGCAAATAGTGCAGAGGGGCGGAGAGGAGGCAGAGAGAGGGCGGGAGCTCAGTTCCTGCTGCTGGCTCTTCCATCCTCCCCCCGCCCCCCCCCCCCCCGCGCAGATGAGGACACCGTATATCGGCTCGGCGTGAAAACCGAGCCGATATACGTTTGTGTGAATCCAGCCTTAAAGTCACAAGTTACACATGTAAAAGCTATTTAAAGCACTAAATACTTATTAAAGTATATCTATAATTTTAGGTGATTTTCCATATTAAGCTGTAATGTGTGTACACGAGCAATACCATTATTCCTGACCGATATATAACTTGTATCCTGCATTTATCACCAGTTTTGCCCTCTGCAGACTCCATTTCAAATTCTTAAAGGGGTTTTATTGGCAGCACCCACTGTTAGTGCAGAGATACACTGGGGTCAGAGTGGAGGCCGCTGCTTTGTAGTGGCTGGCACTTGTAATTGCAGATATAGCTCCCATTGATTGCAGTGAGACCCCAGCCTACAGTTACAAGCATCAACCACTTCACAGGGGACAGACCAGTTGATTCTGCTTTGACCCCAGTGTATCCTGGGACTGACAGTGGGTGCTGCTTGGAAACCCCCTTTAAAGTGGCCCTCCAGGCCTGCAGAAACAAAATTGCCGAACCGCTGCATCGGTAGTCTAAGACACTACATGTTAATCTGACGGGCCAGCATGACTCTTGTGGACAGCCATGGTTAATCAAAGCAGGTGTAGTGTCTTAGACTAATGATGTATACTAATGCACGGTGTGCATCAGGTAGGCAGAAAAGCCAACGTTGGCCATCTTTGCTTCTCCAGACCTGGAGAGTTGCTTTAATTTTCTCTGAGATGGTGTGTGTAAGCTGCTTCTATAATGTCTCTGCACACAGAGGAGAGCAGGATCTCTTCTCTATTTCACTGTAGCACATCCTCATAAGCAGCAGTACTATGGAGAACCATACTGAGCAGTGTAGATGTGATTTCGGTAGCTGTGAAATCACATACTTTAGCTGTAGCAGCAAATCTGTGCGAGTTTCTCGGCTTCTTTTTCTTATAGACTTTGATGAGCAACATGAGACCTCCATGCCCATTTCCCATGTTCTGTATTGGTGTCTCTGTTACAAGAGACAGACTCTACTTGACACCAGGTAGACAACAGTAAATTAGAAGAAAGGGAGACCTAGTGGCCAGCACTTTTAGAGCTATTTCTCAGCACACAATCATCTTTTTGGTAAAGTGATTTTAACTTTTGCTAGTTATTATATTGCTATCATATAAACAAAGATGGTAAGCATTTCTGAAATTTACGCAATTACCAATAAAAGGCTCATAAAAAACACGTAGAATTCAGGTAACACACCTATAAATATACAAACTGTGTGTATAGAACATTTTACATCATGTTTTATCCCGATAATGTATAGAGTTCTCTAGGGCGTGCGACAAACAGATTTCTTTGGTGATGTGCAGGCAGACCTCCGCTCCGCCGCCAGAGCCGTGCTGTGTGGTGAGGTGGAGGGGAAGGGGGTGCACATCATAAGCTATGCCTATGCAAATAGGCAAACATTGTTGCCGCACGTATGCAAATATTAAGCTAGCAGGGATATCCGGTTTTGCCCGGTATTAAAAACTTGAACGAAAGACACATTAACATGGATTGAGATTTTAATGAAAAGTTGCATTGCCCATAGCAACCAATCACAGCGCAGCTTTTATTTTACCTCAGCAGAGTAAGAAATGGTTTCCTTTTGATAATCGTATTTCCTATCCATTTTTGGTCTTCTTTTAATATGCCACGCAAGTCAGATCTAGCGCAGAGCTCAGACTGCAAAAATTACTAGAACCCAAGAATCTGATGACCGCGCTGAGGCAAGAAGGCATCAACAAGCTGAAGGACAAGACGCTCTTACAGCAGTAGAGACCCTGGAGCAGTCTCAGGCCCGTCGGACTTTAGATTATGAGCGTCTCTTAGAACTACAGAGACATTGGAGCAATGAACCCTAGATGCTGACTGTCACATGTCTCTCAGAGCTAGAGATATATTGGAGCAATCTGAGGCCCGCTGGACCTTAGATGCTGACTGTCACATGTCTCTCAGAGCTAGAGATATATTGGAGCAATCTGAGGCCCGCTGGACCTTAGATGCTGACTGTCACATGTCTCTCAGAGCTAGAGATACATTGGAGCAATGTCAGGTCCACCAGACCCTAGATGCTAATGGTCACATGTCTCTCAGAGCTAGAGAGACATTGGAGCAATGTCAGGTCCGCCAAACCCTACATGCTAATGGTCACATGTCTCTCAGAGCTAGAGAGATATTGGAGCAATGTCAGGTCCGCCGAACCCTACATGCTAATGGTCACATGTCTCTCAGAGCTAGAGATATATTGGAGCAATGTCAGGTCCGCTGAACCCTACATGCTAATGGTCACATGTCTCTCAAAGCTACAGATACATTGGAGCAATGTCAAATCTGCTGAAACTAGATGCTAATGGTCACATGTCTCTCAGAGCTAGAGATACATTGGAGCAATGTCAGGTCCGCCGGACCCTAGATGCTAATGGTCACATGTCTCTCAGAGCTAGAGATACATTGGAGCAATGTCAGGTCCGCCGGACCCTAGATGCTAATGGTCACGTCTCTCAGAGCTAGAGATACATTGGAGCCATGTCAGGTCCGCCGGACCCTAGATGCTAATGGTCACATGTCTCTCAGAGCTAGAGATACATTGGAGCAATGTCAGGTCCGCCGGACCCTAGATGCTAATGGTCACATGTCTCTCAGAGCTAGAGATACATTGGAGCAATGTCAGGTCCGCCGGACCCTACATGCTAATGGTCACATGTCTCTCAGAGCTAGAGATACATTGGAGCAATGTCAGGTCCGCCGGACCCTAGATGCTAATGGTCACATGTCTCTCAGAGCTAGAGATACATTGGAGCAATGTCAGGTCCGCCGGAGCCTAGATGCTAATGGTCACATGTCTCTCAGAGCTAGAGATACATTGGAGCAATGTCAGGTCCGCCGGACCCTAGATGCTAATAGTCACATGTCTCTCAGAGCTAGAGATACATTGGAGCCATGTCAGGTCCGCCGGACCCTAGATGCTAATGGTCACATGTCTCTCAGAGCTAGAGATACATTGGAGCCATGTCAGGTCCGCCGGACCCTAGATGCTAATGGTCACATGTCTCTCAGAGCTAGAGATACATTGGAGCAATGTCAGGTCCGCCGGACCCTAGATGCTACCGGTCACATGTCTCTCAGAGCTAGAGATACATTGGAGCCATGTCAGGTCCGCCGGACCCTAGATGCTAATGGTCACGTCTCTCAGAGCTAGAGATACATTGGAGCCATTGTCAGGTCCGCCGGACCCTAGATGCTAATGGTCACATGTCTCTCAGAGCTAGAGATACATTGGAGCAATGTCAGGTCCGCTGGACCCTAGATGCTAATGGTCACATGTCTCTCAGAGCTAGAGATACATTGGAGCCATGTCAGGTCCGCCGGACCCTACATGCTAATGGTCACATGTCTCTCAGAGCTAGAGATACGTTGGAGCAATGTCAGGTCCGCTGAACCCTAGATGCTAATGGTCACATGTCTCTCAGAGCTAGAGATACATTGGAGCAATGTCAGGTCCGCCGGACCCTACATGCTAATGGTCACGTCTCTCAGAGCTAGAGATACATTGGAGCCATGTCAGGTCCGCCGGACCCTAGATGCTAATGGTCACATGTCTCTCAGAGCTAGAGATACATTGGAGCCATGTCAGGTCCGCCGGACCCTAGATGCTAATGGTCACATGTCTCTCAGAGCTAGAGATACATTGGAGCCATGTCAGGTCCGCCGGACCCTACATGCTAATGGTCACATGTCTCTCAGAGCTAGAGATACGTTGGAGCAATGTCAGGTCCGCTGAACCCTAGATGCTAATGGTCACATGTCTCTCAGAGCTAGAGATACATTGGAGCAATGTCAGGTCCGCCAGCCCCTAGATGCTAATGGTCACATGTCTCTCAGAGCTAGAGATACATTGGAGCAATGTCAGGTCCGCCGGACCCTACATGCTAATGGTCACATGTCTCTCAGAGCTAGAGAGACATTGGAGCAATGTCAGGTCCGCTAGACCCTACATGCTAATGGTCACGTCTTTCAGAGCTAGAGATACATTGGAGCCATGTCAGGTCCGCCGGACCCTAGATGCTAATGGTCACATGTCTCTCAGAGCTAGAGATACATTGGAGCAATGTCAGGTCCGCCGGACCCTACATGCTAATGGTCACATGTCTCTCAGAGCTAGAGATACTTTGGAGCGATGTCAGGTCCGCCGGACCCTAGATGCTAATGGTCACATGTCTCTCAGAGCTAGAGATACATTGGAGCAATGTCAGGTCCGCCGGACCCTAGATGCTAATGGTCACATGTCTCTCAGAGCTAGAGATACATTGGAGCAATGTCAGGTCCGCCGGACCCTAGATGCTAATGGTCACATGTCTCTCAGAGCTAGAGATACATTGGAGCCATGTCAGGTCCGCCGGACCCTAGATGCTAATGGTCACATGTCTCTCAGAGCTAGAGATACATTGGAGCCATGTCAGGTCCGCCGGACCCTAGATGCTAATGGTCACATGTGTCTCAGAGCTAGAGATACATTGGTGCAATGTCAGGTCCGCCGGACCCTACATGCTAATGGTCACATGTCTCTCAGAGCTAGAGATACGTTGGAACAATGTCAGGTCCGCTGAACCCTAGATGCTAATGGTCACATGTCTCTCAGAGCTAGAGATACATTGGAGCAATGTCAGGTCCGCCAGCCCCTAGATGCTAATGGTCACATGTCTCTCAGAGCTAGAGATACATTGGAGCAATGTCAGGTCCGCCGGACCCTACATGCTAATGGTCACATGTCTCTCAGAGCTAGAGAGACATTGGAGCAATGTCAGGTCCGCTAGACCCTACATGCTAATGGTCACATGTCTCTCAGAGCTAGAGATACATTGGAGCAATGTCAGGTCCGCCAGCCCCTAGATGCTAATGATCACATGTCTCAGAGCTAGAGATACATTGGAGCAATGTCAGGTCCGCCGGACCCTAGATGCTGACTGTCAATATACAGCAAGACACAGATTAGATTTTAAATAATACAAAGCCGCGGGTAACAAGTTAGTTGTTAATAAATGTTTACTTTTAAGACTTACATGCTTGTGTTTGAGGCGATTTTCCTTTGGCCGCTTGAACATGAATGGGTCAGATACCGCATGTGGGAGCCGGCAATGGAATCCGACCCTGTGCCCGGCCGGCGTCCGTGTGTACCTGACGTCTTGTCTCTTCTTCTGTACTGCAGATGGTCCGCGCGGCTCACCATCAGACATGTACAGTATAGATTTTTTTTAAACTACTGCTTTTTAGTTAGGGGATGACACGGAATCCGCAACCTTTAGTTGTATGGCTTTCTTTGACTTCAATGGAATCCACGGAAAAATAGAGCACGGTGCGATTTATTTTCTGCGAGCGGAAAATCGCAGTCACTGTCTGCTCGTGTGAACGGACACGTGGACGCTCTATTGGGAGGCGATACCGGATTCCGCAATTCATGAGGTGGCTGGTAAAAGAGAGCGACCCAGGTTTTTTTTTCATTTCAGTCCTAATGGTAGAAATTCTTTAACACATATTACACACGCATTCAGCAACCCACGTGAACATTACACACATATACAACTCCCTACATATACATTACATACATGTACAGCTCCCTACATGTACATTATATACAGTTAGTCGATGGAGAGCAGAGCACAGTTAGTGAGAGGAGCAGTAAGAGACTGAGCAAGGAGTGGACAGTAGAGAGATCCTGGAGCGGGCGAGCAGCTGTGAGGAAGGAAGTGCAGGAGCCCTTATTCTAGTCAGAGTCCAAAGCGAGCCTGTAACAGAGGTAAACCATTGAAGCGGCTGAGGACTAATCACCTTTGGTGTGTAAGTCAACACAGCATCAAGTGCCACGCTCTGACAAAAGGATTATTGTAGAAACCAGCACCATAGTCAGTAATACAACATAAAACCTCCTCTTAATAAGGGCTGTCACCTCACAGTCATATATCCCCAAGTCATCCGGTCACCTCACTGCCATATCCCCAAGTCATCTTATCACCTCACTGCCATATATCTCCAAGTCATCCTATCACCTCAGCCATATATCTCCAAGTCATCCAGTCACCTCACAGCCATATATCCCCAAGTCATCCTGTCACCTCACAGTCACATATCCCCAAGTCATCCGGTCACCTCACTGCCATATCCCCAAGTCATCTTATCACCTCACTGCCATATATCTCCAAGTCATCCAGTCACCTCACAGCCATATATCCCTAAGTCATCCGGTCACCTCAGCCATATATCCCCAAGTCATCCTCTCATCTCACAGCCATATATCCCCAAGCCATCCGGTCACCTCACAGCCATATATCCCCAAGTCATCCTCTCATCTCACAGCCATATATCCCCAAGCCATCCGGTCACCTCACAGCCATATATCCCCAAGTCCTCCTGTTACCTCACAGCCATTTATCCCCAAGTCATTCGGTCACTCACAGCTAGATATCCCCAAGTCATCCAGTCACCTCACAGCCATATATCCCCAAGTCATCCAGTCACCTCACAGCCATATATCCCCAAGTCATCCTGTCATCTCACAGCCATATATCCCCAAGTCATCCGGTCACCTCACAGCCATATATCCCCAAGTCATCCGGTCACCTCACAGCCATATATCCCCAAGTCATCCGGTCACCTCACAGCCAGATATCCCCAAGTCATCCGGTCACCTCACAGCCAGATATCCCCAAGTCATCCAGTCACCTCACAGCCAGATATCTCCAAGTCATCCAGTCACCTCACAGCCATATATCCCCAAGTCATCCTGTCACCTCACAGCCAGATATCCCCAAGTTATCCTGTCACCTCACAGCCATATATCCCCAAGTCATCCGGTCACCACACAGCCATATATCCCCAAGTCATCCTGTCACCTCACAGCCAAATATCCCCAAGTCATCCCGTCACCTCACGGCCACATATCCCTGAGTCATCCCGTCACCTCAGAGCCACATATCCCCAAGTCATCCTGTCACCTCACAGCCACATATCCCTAAGTCATCCTGTCACCTCACAGCCACATATCCCCAAGTCATCCGGTCACCTCACAGCCACATATCCCCAAGTCATCCCGTCACCTCACAGCCTTATATCCACAAGTCATCCAGTCACCTCACAGCCATATATCCCCAAGTCATCCTGTCACCTCACAGCCACATATTGCCAAGCCATCCTGTCACCTCACAGCCACATATCGCCAAGTCATCCCGTCACCTCACAGCCATATATACTCAAGTCATCTTGCCACCTCACAGCCATATATCCCCAAGTCATCCTGTCATCTCACAGCCACATATCCCCAAGTCATCCAGTCACCTCAGTCAGTCATATATATCCCCAAGTCATCCTGTCTCCTAACTGCCATATATCCCAAGTCATCCTGTCACCTCACAGCCATATATCCCCAAGTCATCCCGTCACCTCACAGCCATATATCCCAAGGTCATCCTGTCACCTCACAGCCATATATCCCCAAGTCATCCTGTCACCTCACAGCCATATATCCCCAAGTCATCCTGTCAGCTCACAGCCATATATCCCCAGGTTATCCTGTCACCTCACAGCCATATATCACAAGGTCATCCTGTCACCTCACAGCCATATATCCCCAAGTCATCCTGTCACCTCACAGCCATATATCCCCAGGTTATCCTGTCACCTCACAGCCATATATCCCAAGTCATCCTGTCAGCTCACAGCCATATATCCCCAGGTTATCCTGTCACCTCACAGCCATATATCACAAGGTCATCCTGTCACCTCACAGCCATATATCCCCAAGTCATCCTGTCACCTCACAGCCATATATCCCCAGGTTATCCTGTCACCTCACAGCCATATATCCCAAGGTCATCCTGTCAGCTCACAGCCATATATCCCCAAGTCATCCTGTCACCTCACAGCCATATATTCCCCAAGATAGCAAAATTGTGGTCTTTTTACTATTTCACTCCACTTAGAATTTTTTTCAATTTTTCAGTACATTAAATAATACTATTGTAAAGTACAACTTCTACAGCAAAAAATGAGCCCTCAGACATAAGGCCTGCAGTTAGGCATCAAATAACTCATCAGTAGAGTAGCTATTTTCTTTTTCTCTTTTGTTTCATTGAAAAATAGTAGAAGAAAAAAATGCAACAGTTTAAGGTCTTATTCACACAAGCGTATATTGGCCGGCGTTTTAACGGCTAGCCGATATACGCTACCACCTGATGCATGGGCTCGGATTATTTGCTGTCGGGCGGGGAGGAGACGACTTAGCTCTGCTAAGCCGTCTCTCCCTTCCCTTACCCTTGCCAGCTCGCCTAGTCTCTCCTCCCCACAGCTGTTTGCAATGGGAGTGGGCGGGGCAGGGGCAGAGCTAAGCTACGGCTTTCTCCCCACTCCTTGCCCACAGCCAGCAATGGGAGGGGCCAGAGATTAGTTCCGCCTGTGTCCCGCCCCCTTCCATTGCAAACAGTGGCAAGGGGTTGAGAGGAGAAGAGAAGGAATTGGCTCCCATAAGAGTCAATGGCAGCAGCAGTAGTCCGTCCAGGAAGATATTTCCCTGCCCGGTGTAAAAGCGCCAGGCCAGGCGCTTTTACGCAGCACAAATACGCCTGTGTGATCTGATGCATTGCAATCCAATGCAGCAGATGGTAGCGTATATCGGCCCTCTGTGAAAACACCGGGCGATATACGCTCATGTGAATAAGCCCTCAAAGTAAAGTCACATGCTATACAAACTTTAGTTGCTGTGTCAAAAGAAATCACTTACTTTTAGCTGCAGCATCATATTTATACGAATCTCTCTGCTTCTCTCACCCTCTTACTACCTCCTCTTCCCCTCTGAGTAGACTTTGATGGGCAGCATGTGACAACAACCACATCTACTTCCTGTCCTCGGGGCTCTGTTAGGAAAGACAGCCTTTAGTTGACACTAGGTAGTAGACAACAAATAAGCCCCCTAGTGGTCAGCACATTAAGGCGATTTTTCAGCATAACAATGTTTTAAGTGCAGTGATTTTCACTTTTGCAGTTAGTTATCACATTGGCCATCATATAACAAGGTGCAATAACCATTAAAAAATGTATGACATTCCCCACAGAAGTCTACTGAACTAAAAGCAAATTCACTCCAGAAACCACCAACTATCTGCGTAGAATATTACATTCCTCGATAGAACTGCAGCTAAAAACTTCTTACCAATCATTAATAAATGTTTGGTTGTAAACCGTCCATGCTTGTAATTTGGGCTGATCTTCCAGTATTCTTTAATTCTTTAACCTATCTCCTCAGCCCTCTGGCGATGAGCGGGAGGCGGTAGGTATAAAGTGCATGAATAGTGAGGAGAGAATTACACCAAGGAAACCGGACTTTGTGGAATCACTTGGGACACTTTCTAAATTTTAAAAAAGATGATTTGATAGGAGATAATCAAATACAGTCTAGTAGTGAGACAGACTGCAGAGTCTCCATACATCCATCTCATTGCCATGGACTTGCCTGTAAATGTCAGTCATGTAGCAATATACGAGTGTGATGTTGCTACTGACTCGAATTGAATAATAATTGACGTACCCCAGGGAGTAGCTGGTAGTAGAGATCAACCAACTCAGAAGGCCGGTCTAAACGGTTTGGTTTCCTATTCCCAAGCATTGTTTTACAGACTTAAGTTGTACATTGATTTGAAGGAACGCTGCCATCCAATAGGTGGCGCTGCAGAGGTATTGTTCCATCTTCCTTATTTCCTGATTCTCCATGTCTGTCTGGGTTGTTCAATAAAGAGAAAGAGTTTTTTACTCGACGCTAAACTTTCTCCGTTCTACTGTGAATAATTTTTTATTAAGCTAAGTCTTTCGGCAAACACCACAGTTGAACCTCCCTGCATCCAGCTCCTCTATAAGATGATTAATGTCCAGTTTATGGCAAAACCCGTGGTCCTTATTCCCATGGTAGTGTCACGGTCATGTGACTCAGGTCCTACACTATGTGCCTCCAGCTGTCAACTTGGCCTAGGGCTGCCCAACCCGTGGCCATCCTGCTTCTCACCTGAGCCTGATGTATCTTTCCACAAGGAGGCCATATTTTATTTTGGAAAAGCAGACTGCTGAGAATGACACTACAAGTGAACCCAAAAAAAACAGGGACAGGGTGCATTCTGGGAAAGAAGGGAAGGAGTCAATAGGGACAGCGTAAGATTGACAGTGGAGAGGATTAGGATAGTGGTGACGGTAGTGGTAGAATAGCACCAGGTTACATAGGATAGTGGTGACGGTAGTGGTAGAATAGTACCAGGTTACATAGGATAGTGGTGACGGTAGTTGTAGAATAGTACCAGGTTACATAGGATAGTGGTGACTGTAGTGGTAGAATAGTACCAGGTTACATAGGATAGTGGTGACGGTAGTGGTAGAATAGTACCAGGTTACATAGGATAGTGGTGACGGTAGTGGTAGAATAGTACCAGGTTACATAGGATAGTGGTGACGGAAGTGGTAGAATAGTACCGGGTTACATAGGATAGTGGTGACTGTAGTGGTAGAATAGTACCAGGTTACATAGGATAGTGGTGACGGTAGTGATAGAATAGTACCAGGTTACATAGGATAGTGGTGACGGTAGTAGTAGAATAGTACCAGGTTACATAGGATAGTGGTGACTGTAGTGGTAGAATAGTACCAGGTTACATAGGATAGTGGTGACGGTAGTGGTAGAATAGCACCAGGTTACATAGGATAGTGGTGACGGTAGTGGTAGAATAGTACCAGGTTACATAGGATAGTGGTGATGGTAGTGGTAGAATAGTACCAGGTTACATAGGATAGTGGTGACAGTAGTGGTAGAATAGTACCAGGTTACATAGGATAGTGGTGACAGTAGTGGTAGAATAGTACCAGGTTACATAGGATAGTGGTGACGGTAGTAGTAGAATAGTACCAGGTTACATAGGATAGTGGTGACTGTAGTGGTAGAATAGTACCAGGTTACATAGGATAGTGGTGACGGTAGTGGAAGAATAGTGCAGGTTACATAGGATAGTGGTGATGGTAGTGGTAGAATAGTACCAGGTTACATAGGATAGTGGTGATGGTAGTGGTAGAATAATACCAGGTTACATAGGATAGTGGTGACTGTAGTGGTAGAATAGTACCAGGTTACATAGGATAGTGGTGATGGTAGTGGTAGAATAGTACCAGGTTACATAGGATAGTGGTGATGGTAGTGGTAGAATAGTACCAGGTTACATAGGATAGTGGTGACGGTAGTGGTAGAATAGCCCCAGGTTACATAGGATAGTGGTGACTGTAGTGGTAGAATAGTACCAGGTTACATAGGATAGTGGTGACGGAAGTGGTAGAATAGCCCCAGGTTACATAGGATAGTGGTGACGGTAGTGGTAGAATAGCACCAGGTTACATAGGATAGAGGCGACTGTTGTGGTAGAATAGCACCAGGTTACATAGGATAGTGATGAGGGTAGTGGTAGAATAGTACCAGGTTACATAGGATAGTGATGACAGTAGTGGTAGAATAGTACCAGGTTACATAGGATAGTGCTGACGGTAGTGGTAGAATAGTACCAGGTTACATAGGATAGTGGTGACGGTAGTGGTAGAATAGTACCAGGTTACATAGAATAGTGGTGACGGTAGTGGTAGAATAGCACCAGGTTACATAGGATAGTGATGACAGTAGTGGTAGAATAGTACCAGGTTACATAGGATAGTGATGACAGTAGTGGTAGAATAGTACCAAGTTACATAGGATAGTGCTGACGGTAGTGGTAGAATAGCACCAGGTTACATAGGATAGTGGTGATTGTAGTGGTAGAATAGCCCCAGGTTACATAGGATAGTGGTGACGGTAGTGGTAGAATAGCACCAGGTTACATAGGATAGTGGTGACGGTAGTGGTAGAATAGTACCAGGTTACATAGGATAGTGATGAGGGTAGTGGTAGAATAGTATCAAGTTACATAGGATAGTGGTGACGCTAGTGGTAGAATAGTACCAGGTTACATAGGATAGTGGTGACGGTAGTGGTAGAATAGTACCAGGTTACATAGGATAGTGGTGATGGTAGTGGTAGAATAATACCAGGTTACATAGGATAGTGGTAACTGTAGTGGTAGAATAGCACAAGGTTACATAGGATAGTGGTGACGGTAGTGGTAGAATAGTACCAGGTTACATAGGATAGTGGTGACGGTAGTGGTAGAATAGTACCAGGTTACATAGGATAGTGGTGACGGTAGTGGTAGAATAGTACCAGGTTACATAGGATAGTGGTGATGGTAGTGGTAGAATAATACCAGGTTACATAGGATAGTGGTGATGGTAGTGGTAGAATAGCACAAGGTTACATAGGATAGTGGTGATGGTAGTGGTAGAATAGTACCAGGTTACACAGGATAGTGGTGACAGTAGTGGTGGAATAGTACCAGGTTACATAGGATAGTGGTGACGGTAGTGGTAGAATAGTACCAGGTTACATAGGATAGTAGTGACTGTAGTGGTAGAATAGTACCGGGTTACATAGGATAGTGGTGACAGTAGTGGAAGAATAGCACAAGGTTACATGGGATAGTGGTGATTGGAGTGGTAGAATAGTACCAGGTTACATAGGATAGTGGTGACGGTAGTGGTAGAATAGTACCAGGTTACATAGGATAGTGGTGACGGTAGTGGTAGAATAGTACCAGGTTACATAGGATAGTGGTGATGGTAGTAGTACCAGGTTACATAGGATAGTGGTGACGGTAGTGGTAGAATAGTACCAGGTTACATAGGATACAGGTGATGGTAGTGGTAGAATAGTACCAGGTTACATGGGATAGTGGTGACGGTAGTAGTAGAATAGTACCAAGTTACATAGGATAGTGGTGAGGGAAGTGATGAAATAGTACCAGGTTACATAGGATAGTGGTGACGGTAGTGGTAGAATAGCTCCAGGTTACATAGGATAGTGGTGACGGTAGTGGTAGAATAGCACCAGGTTACATAGGATAGTGGTGACGGTAGTGGTAGAATAGCACCAGGTTACATAGGATAGTGGTGACGGTAATGGTAGAATAGTACCAGGTTACATAGGATAGTGGTGACTGTAGTGGTAGAATAGTACCAGGTTACATAGGATAGTGGTGACGGTAGTGGTAGAATAGTACCAGGTTACATAGGATAGTGGTGACGGTAGTGGTAGAATAGTACCAGGTTACATAGGATAGTGGTGACAGTAGTGGTAGAATAGTACCGGGTTACATAGGATAGTGGTAACGGTAGTGGTAGAATAATACCAGGTTACATAGGATAGTGGTGAGGGTAGTGGTAGAATAGTACCAGGTTACATGGGATAGTGGTGACGGTAGTGGTAGAATAGTACCGGGTTACATAGGATAGTGGTGACAGTAGTGGTAGAATAGTACCAGGTTACATAGGATAGTGGTGACGGTAGTGGTAGAATAGTACCAGGTTACATAGGATAGTGGTGACAGTAGTAGTAGAATAGTACCAGATTACATAGGATAGTGGTGATGGTAGTGGTAGAATAGCACCAGGTTACATAGGATAGTGGTGACGGTAGTGGTAGAATAGCACCAGGTTACATAGGATAGTGGTGACGGTAGTGGTAGAATAGTACCAGGTTACATAGGATAGTGGTGACGGTAGTGGTAGAATAGTACCAGGTTACATAGGATAGTGGTGAAGGTAGTGGTAGAATAGTACCAGGTTACATAGGATAGTGGTGACGGTAGTGGTAGAATAGTACCAGGTTACATAGGATAGTGGTGACGGTAGTGGTAGAATAGTACCAAGTTACATAGGATAGTGGTGACGGTAGTGGTAGAATAGTACCAGGTTACATAGGATAGTGGTGACGGTAGTGGTAGAATAGTACCAGGTTACATAGGATAGTGGTGACGGTAGTTGTAGAATAGTACCAGGTTACATAGGATAGTGGTGACGGTAGTGGTAGAATAGTACCAGGTTACATAGGATAGTGGTGACGGTAGTGATAGAATAGCCCCAGGTTACATAGGGTAGTGGTGATGGTAGTGGTAGAATAGTAGCCGGTTACATATGATAGTGGTGCTCAGTACTGGAGCTACTGTGGGGGTCACTGTTACTACTGGGATCGATATAGAGGAAACTATTTCTTTACTGTAGTATTACTACTAAGGCCACTGTTGTCGTCACCATTACTACTGTGGTCACTGTGGGAGTCACTATTACTGCTGAGGCCATTGTGGGAGTCACTTACTAATAGAGCCACTGTGGGGGTCACTATTACTACTGAAGCCACTGTGGGGGTCATTATTACTACTAGGCGTGATGTAAGAACGCTATTACGACTAAAGGCCACTATGCGGGTCACTATTACTACTGAGGCTATTGTGGGAGTCAATATTACTACTGAGGCCACTGTGGGAGTCACTATTACTACTGAGGCCACTGTGGGGGTCACTATTACTACTGAGGCCACTGTGGGGGTCACTATTACTACTAAGGCCATTGTGGGAGTCACTTACTACTGGAGCCACTGTGGGGGTCACTATTACTACTAGGGGTGATGTCAGAGATGCTATTACTACTAAGGCCACTGTGGGGGTCACTTTTACTACTAAGTCCACTGTGGGGGTCACTATTACTACTGAGGCCACTCTGGGGGTCAATATTACTACTGAGGCCATTGTGGGAGTCACTATTACTACTGAGGCAACCGTGGGATTCACTATTACTACTGAGGCCACCTGGATTACTACTGGATCAACACAGTAGGATAGACAGGCTGGACTAGATGGACATTGTCTTCATTCAGCCTTACATACTATGTTACTATGTTACCGTGGGAGTCACTATTACTACTCAGGCCACTGTGGGAGTCACTATTACTACTGAGGCCACTGTGAGGGTCACTATTACTATGAGGGGTGATGTAGGAGACGCTATTACTACTAAGGCCACTGTGGGGGTCACTATTACTATTGAGGCTATTGTGGGAGTCACTATTACTACTGGAGCCACTGTGGGGGTCACTATTACTACTAGGGGTGATGTAGGTGACGCTATTACTAATAAGGCCACTGTGGGGGTCACTATTACTACTAAGGCCACTGTGGGGGTCACTATTACTACTAAGGCCACTGTGGGGGTCACTATTACTACTGAGGCCATTGTGGGAGTCACTATTACTACTGAGGCCACCGTGGGAGTCACTATTACTACTGAGGCAACTATGGGAGTAACTATTACTACTGAGGCCACTGTGGGGGTCACTATTACTACTGGAGCCACTGTGGGGGTCACTATTACTATTAGCGGTGATGTCGGAGACGCTATTACTACTAAGGCCACTGTGGGGGTCACTATTACAACTAAGGCCACGGCAGGGGTCACTATTACTACTGAGGCCATTGTGGGAGTCACTATTACTACCGAGGCCACCGTGGGAGTCACTATTACTACTGAGGCCACTGTGGAAATCACTATTACAACTGAGGCCACTGTGGGGGTCACTATTACTACTGAGGCCATTGTGGGAGTCACTATTACTACTGGAGCCACTGTGGGGGTCACTATTACTACTAGGGGTGATGTAGGAGACGCTTTTACTACTAAGGCCACTGTGGGAGTCACTATTACTACTAAGGCCACTGTTGGGATCACTATTACTACTGAGGCCATTGTGGGAGTCACTATTACTACTGAGGCCACCGTGGGAGTCACTATTACTACTGAGGCCACTGTGGGAGTCACTATTACTACTGAGGCCACTGTGGGAGGCACTATTACTACTGAGGCAACTGTGAGGGTCACTATTACTACTAGGAGTGATGTACAAGACGCTATTACTACTAAGGCCACTGTGGGGGTCACTATTACTACTGAGGCCACTGTGGGAGTCACTATTACTACTGAGGCAAATGTGGGGTCACTATTACTACTAGGGGTGATGTAGAAGACGCTATTACTACTAAGGCCACTGTGGGGGTCATTATTACTACTAAGGCCACTGTGGGAGTCACTATTACTACGGAAGCCATTGTGGGAGACACGATTACTACTGAGGCCACTGCGGGAGTCACTATTACTACTGAGGCCACGGTGGGAGTCACTATTACTACTGACGCCACCATGGGAGTCACTATTACTACTGAGGCCACCGTGGGAGTCACTATTACTACTGAGGCCACCGTGGGAGTCACTATTACTACTGAGGCCACCGTGGGAGTCACTATTACTACTGAGGCCACTGTGGGAGTCACTATTACTACTGAGGCCACTGTGGGAGTCACTATTACTACTGAGGCCACTGTGGGAGTCAGTATTACTACTGAGGCCACTGTGGGAGTCACTGTTACTACTGAGGCCACCGTGGGAGTCACTGTTACTACTGAGGCCACCGTGGGAGTCACTATTACTACTAAGGCCATTGTGGGAGTCACTTACTACTGGAGCCACTGTGGGGGTCACTATTACTACTAGGGGTGATGTCAGAGATGCTATTACTACTAAGGCCACTGTGGGGGTCACTTTTACTACTAAGTCCACTGTGGGGGTCACTATTACTACTGTGGCGACTCTGGGGGTCAATATTACTACTGAGGCCATTGTGGGAGTCACTATTACTACTGAGGCAACCGTGGGATTCACTATTACTACTGAGGCCACCTGGATTACTACTGGATCAACACAGTAGGATAGACAGGCTGGACTAGATGGACATTGTCTTCCTTCAGCCTTACATACTATGTTACTATGTTACCGTGGGAGTCACTATTACTACTCAGGCCACTGTGGGAGTCACTATTACTACTGAGGCCACTGTGAGGGTCACTATTACTATGAGGGGTGATGTAGGAGACGCTATTACTACTAAGGCCACTGTGGGGGTCACTATTACTATTGAGGCTATTGTGGGAGTCACTATTACTACTGGAGCCACTGTGGGGGTCACTATTACTACTAGGGGTGATGTAGGTGACGCTATTACTACTAAGGCCACCGTGGGAGTCACTATTACTACTGAGGCCACCGTGGGAGTCACTATTACTACTGATGGCACCGTGGTAGTCACTATTACTACTGAGGCCACCGTGGGAGTCACTATTACTACTGAGGCCACTGTGGGAGTCACTATTACTACTGAGGCCACTGTGGGAGTCATTATTACTACTGAGGCCACTGTGGGAGTCACTATTACTACTGAGGCCACTGTGGGAGTCACTGTTACTACTGAGGCCACCGTAGGAGTCACTGTTACTACTGAGGCCACCGTGGGAGTCACTATTACTTCTGAGGCCATTGTGGGAGTCACTATTACTACTGAGGCCACTGTGGGAGTCACTATTACTACTGAGGCCACTGTGGGAGGCACTATTACTACTGCAGCAACTGCGGGGGTCACTATTACTACTAGGGGTGATGTAGAAGACGCTATTACTACTATGGCCACTGTGGGGGTCACTATTACTACTGAGGCCACTGTGGGAGTCACTATTACTACTGAGGCAAATGTGGGGGTCACTATTACGACTAGGGGTGATGTCGAAGACGCTATTACTACTAAGGCCACTGTTGGGGTCATTATTACTACTAAGGCCACCGTGGGAGTCACTATTACTACGGAGGCCATTGTGGGAGATACGATTACTACTGAGGCCACTGTGGGAGTCACTATTACTACTGAGGCCTCTGTGGGGGTCACTATTACTACTGAGGCCTCTGTGGGGGGTCACTATTACTACTGAGGCCACTGTGGGAGTCACTATTACTACTGAGGCAAATGTGGGGGTCACTATTACTACTAGGGGTGATGTAGAAGACGCTTTTACTACTAAGGCCAATGTGGGGGTCATTATTACTACTAAGGCCACCGTGGGAGTCACTATTACTACGGAGGCCATTGTGGGAGACACGATTACTACGGAGGCCACTGTGGGAGTCACTATTACTACTGAGGCCACCGTGGGAGTCACTATTACTACTGAGGCCATTGTGGGAGTCACTATTACTACTGAGGCCACCGTGGGAGTCACTATTACTACTGAGGCCACTGTGGGTGTCACTATTACTACTGAGGCAACTGTGGGGGTCACTATTACTACTAGGAGTGATGTACAAGACGCTATTACTACTAACGCCACTGTGGGGGTCACTATTTCTACTGAGGCCACTGTGGGAGTCACTATTACTACTGAGGCAAATGTAGGGGTCACTATTACTACTAGGGGTGATGTAGAAAACGCTATTACTACTAAGGCCACTGTGGGGGTCATTATTACTACTAAGGCCACCGTGGGAGTCACTATTACTACGGAGGCCATTGTGGGAGACACGATTACTACTGAGGCCACTGCGGGAGTCACTATTACTACTCAGGCCACTGTGGGAGTCACTATTACTACTGAGGCCACCGTGGGAGTCACTATTACTACTGAGGCCACCGTGGGAGTCACGATTACTACTGAGGCCACCGTGGAAGTCACTATTACTACTGAGGCCACCGTGGGAGTCACTATTACTACTGAGGCCACCGTGGGAGTCACTATTACGACTGAGGCCACCGTGGGAGTCACTATTACTACTGAGGCCACCGTGGGAGTCACTATTACTACTGAGGCCATTGTGGGAGTCACTATTACTACTGAGGCCATTGTGGGAGTCACTATTACTACTGAGGCCACCGTGGGAGTCACTATTACTACTGAGGCCACTGTGGGAGTCACTGTTACTACTGAGGCCACCGTGGGAGTCACTATTACTACTAAGGCCATTGTGGGAGTCACTATTACTACTGAGGCCACCGTGGGAGTCACTATTACTACTGAGGCCATTGTGGGGGTCACTATTACTACTGAGGCCACTGTGGGGGTCACTATTACTACTGAGGCCACTCTGGGGGGTCACTATTACTACTGAGGCCTAAACCTAACCGTAAACCTAACCCCGTGCTGCCTAAGTGTAATGTGTAGCGCACATCTGCTTAAGGCCGTCTGCACACGAGCGTTCCGGATTCCGCTAGCGGATTTTCACGCGCGTATGGCACCTAAATGTGCTTGCGGATAGGTGCGGATGCGTGAAAAATCACGCGCGGATATATGTGGATGTGTTGCGGAAAAAAACGCGCAGAAAAACCAGCAGACACCCCTTATTGTAAACCCAACCCCTAGAGAACTGCCCATTCCTTGGAAAACAGCTTAAAAACCAACACCCAGACTCCGTTTTGTCCCTCTTGCTTGTGCGAGCACCGTTAAATTATTCTGGCAACATGCTTTCACCCGGTGAGCAGATATCTTTGTGGGCATGGTTGATCCATGTCACTTTTTTCAGGCGCTTCTCCAGCGTGACTTTATTTCAGTCACTGCAAAAAAATTCACAAGAGGAAGGCCGCCTGCACACGGGTGGAAATCCCGCGGCGGTATTTCCTGCGGGATTTCCGCCGCTGAAAGTCTGCATAGGAGTGCATTACAATACGCACTCCCATGCAGACGGCCGCGCGAAATCTCGCGCGGCAAACAAACCGCAGCATGTCCTATTTTTGTGCGGGGCTCGCACTCACCCGGCCGCCGGCTACGGTCTGCGCATGCGCCGGCTGCGCGGCAGCCGGCACACGAAAGAGCCGGGGCCGCCAGGCGCGGGTGAGTACGCGCTCGTGACTGCAGGCTCTCTGGTCGGGTCCCGCGGCGAGAATTCTCGCTACCGGATCCGACCCGCTCGTCTGCAGGCGGCCGAATTCATTACTACAGATTTTGCATTCTTACATCCTGCATTGGCAAGAAATACTACCTATCTCCCTCTACAAATTTGCCTGTGAAGCTCTGCTGTGTGTTCGGACGCCTCCTACCATGCCTACTTCCTGTAGTCATAGCAACCAGTGACTCCATCTGCAGCTGCACTGCGGATGTACTCCGTGAAAAAACGCACCCATTCACTTGTATTGGAGGCTTCACGCGCAGAATCCGACCCAAATTAGAACAGGTCGCAGATTTTTTCACGCGCGTGAAAAAACGCGATACAAATCCGTCCGTCTGGGGACAACTGCGGATCCTCATAGGAGTATATTGGCTGCGGTCTGGGGCGGATTATGTGCCTAAAATAACGCGCTGGAAATTCCGTTCGTGTGCAGGCACCCTAACTGTAGTGTGTAGTGCACGGCTGCTGAAGGCAATCCGCGTGCACGCTGTGTAGTCACGTGGTGCCGAAGAGCCAATCAGGTGGCTCTAATCAGCAGCGCTGCTTAACCTAAGCGTAAACTGCAAATATGCAGCCGGCTCTAGGGTAGAGACTAGAGTGGAGTGGCTAGAAGGAGGTCAGGTGACATTCCTCGGTAGTAGGCGGGAGTGTCAGGTCACATGACGATGACGTCATTATAGGTCCTGTATCAACTCCGCTGCTCATGTCCGGCTGCAGGTGAAGGTATGTGGGGTCACCAGCACCAGATTTATGGAAGCCCATAGCAACCAATCACAGCGCAACTCTCATGTTTGAAGATCACAGTTAGAAATGAAAGCTGTTCTATGATTGGTTGCTGCTTGAAGAATCAGATGTCATATATTTTGTCTAATTAGCTGATTCTTACCTTTATTTGTCCAACAGCATGAGAATTTATAGATTTCATACAGAGGATGATGTTAGACAACCCTCGTTAGGCGCCACTCATTATCATGGGTTAATAACTCAGCAGGAGCAGGGACGGCCATCTTCAGAAATTCCCAGGGACGGGGGCCAGCTGCCGTCCGCTCTGGGGGCCCCTGCACACTGGCAATCGCGATATCACCGAGAGAAAATCGAGGCAAAATCGCAATTGTGTTCACGCGATTTTTGAGCATCCGTGATGCTTTTTCTTGTAAAAAATCGTGCTTCGCATCGCTGCCGCACGCGATTTTCTCGCACGAAAATCAATAAGCCTTTCTAATGTTGAAACGCATCACGCGAAAATCGCAAGTTCGTGCGTTACGATCCGATAAAAAGGAGGCTCCATAGGGAAACATGGCCAAAACGCAAATAAAATGGAGACGCTGCGATTTTTATTTTTTTTCACGCCACATCGCATGAGTGAAAACAGCGCAAATGGGAATGAAAACATTGGAAGTCATGGGTTTCATAATTCTGCGTTCTCACTCGCTGTCGCATCGCGCGATTGTATCACCAGTATGAAGGCGGCCTCAGGGCTCCATTACACTGCGAGCAGGATGTCGCGCATGAAAATCGCAGTGATATCGCAATTTAGCTCGTGAGATGTCAGAGCGTCAGCGCTGCCGCTTGTGATTTACTTGCACGTTTTTCACGCGATGAACAGGAGTTTCTTATGTTGATAGCGCATTGCGAAGTTCGTGCGTTGCGATTAAATGGAGTATCCATAGCATAACATGGGAGCTTAAAAAAAGCGAAACGCAGAAAGATAGGACCTGCCGCGATTTGTGAATCTCTGGCACTGCGATGTGATGCGAGAAAAACATGGCAGCATCTTCTATCTGGCTGCGAGATCGCCAATTGTTTTCAATGGGGTTGGAGGCAGCAGCAGCGCCGGCCCCATTGTAAGAAGCGGGAGAACCCCGTGATCGTCTGTGACAACCCCGGCGGGGGGATTCCCTTCATCCCCGCTGTGATGCGAGGACATGTTCACATAAAAACGCCTCGCATCCACAGGGTTCACGTTGTGGGGAGTGTGATATTGATCCGTGAATCACAGCTCGATATCGCCCTCACCAGCGTGAAGGAGTCCTGTAAGAGAAGAGGAAGCCATTAAACCAAATAGGAATCCAACCAGGCACGGCGGGATTCCAGCGCGGTCCTCTAGTCTAGAGGAATATGTTGCATTATACGCGGACGACATGTTAATGTTTTTGGGAGACGCAGAGGGGTCGCTGCGAAAGGCAACGTCGGTGATAGATGAGTAGAGCCGTTACTCAAGACTAAGGGCTTCTGCACACTTGCGTTTTTCTTGTACGTTTTTTTCACGCGATTGTCAACGGGACTTTCTAATGTTAAGAACGCATCGCACAAAAATCGCAAAGCAGAAACTTGCGATGCGTTTTTTACATTAGAAAGTCCCATTGACAATGGAGGGAAAAAACGCGCAAGTGTGCAGAAGCCCTTAAGGCTGGTTTAACATGGGCGATAACATCGGTGATTTTCACAAGATCTGAGAGGAAGTAAGAACGCAGAATTATGAAACCAATGGTTTCCTTCAGTCGTGTGATGTTGAGAAAAAAAAATTCAATACTCGCCTACCGCTGGCGTTCTCCGATGATCTGCGACGCTGCTACAGGCTGACGCTCCCTCCTCCACGCCGACAGAGCATTGCTTTCTGGATGCGGGGCTTGAATGTCCCACTTCCAGCAAGCTAATGCTCTGATTGGTTAACTCAGCGTTTCGTCAGCCAATGAAAGCCGGCGCTGGGTTAACCAATCACAGCCATTCGATGATGTCATTAAATGGCTGTGATTGGTTAACCCAGCGCTGCAGACCATTGCGAGGACGAAAGGCCGGCAATGGGTTGGTATAGACTTGCAAGTAGGCTCGTACCCCAAGTTCTTGCTCGTAAATCAGAGCAAAAAATTCAGAAGAGAGCCCGCTCGCAAGTCAAAAAACTCGCAAGCTGAGGCGCTCGCATCCCGAGGTATCACTGTATTAGAATATTCCAAGTTGGACCTGAATCCGCTGATAACTCGTTTTCAACAAATACTAGAAGTGCGGCATAAACTTCCTGTATCAGTTAGAGGTAGAGCAAATGTAATGAAGATGGTCTGGATGCCACAATTACTCCGTAATTCTCTGCAACGGATACCTCAGCGGATCTTCTATATAATCAACAGGCTATTCAGGGATCTTATGTGCCGTAAGAAAATCTGCGTATAAAACTTGCGGTTTTTTGTGCGTCACGTCGCATCGCATGGTAGGAGTATTTAAGGCCTCTCTTGCGTTTTTTTATGGTCTTGCTTTTGTCCAAACTTGAATAATGTAGCACCATCGCATCGCATTCTCTCACGCCTTATGCGTTTCGCAATGCGATATTACAGCACTCCATTGACTTGCACGGGCGAGAAGAAAATAGCACATCGCAAAGAAATAGGACCATGGCACGCAAGAAAAAAACGCAACCTCGCAGACGTGAAAACATTGCAAATGAGCACCGCTACATTAGACTCAATGCATTATAATGTCATACAAAAAAACGCAGCCTCGCAAAAACGCTATCGCAAGTGAGTGTGAGCCCTAAGGGCTGCTTTACACGGGCGCTGCCATTTTTGGCCGCCTGCTTTGCTGCTGAAAATTGCATGAACGAGAGGCAGCCGCAATTAAGTCACAGCTGCATCTCCCGTTTTAACACCCATTCGGGTGGAATACCATCGGGAAGGGGAAACTCCCTCCCTCTTCCCGTTTGCCGACTGCCAGCAAAGGTAGGGGACGGGGCTGGAGCTAGTGTGTTAAACTCCCGCTCCCCCTCTGCCCCCTGCTGGGTCGGGGCGGGAGCTTAGCAGAGCTAGTGTGCTAATCTACCGCCCCGTCCAGCCCCCTCTCTTTGCCAGCAAGGGCCGGAGAGAGGGAGGGAGTTTAGCAGAGCCGCTGCTAAACTCCCACCTCCCTTTTCTGGCAGCTCTCATAGGCTCCCATAGGAGTCTATAGGACCGGTTGGCGTATTCCTGCAAAAGATAGGTCCAGACCTATCTTTTCTGGCTGGCCAATTTTAAGTACCGGAGAACCACCCATCTGAATACATGCATTGGAATCCAATGCATCAGATGATAAAACACTCGTGTGAATCCAGTCTAAAAAGGAGGGAGGCCTTGCCTAATCCTAAGGCATACTTTTCAAGGTATGGGCGATGGAAGAAATTCGGGATGCTAATTTTCAGATACTAAAAAAGTATATGAACCGTCTTCACGGATTTGAAGCTTTAGAGGAGGGAAACCTTAAACAAAATGCCCGATTGTTTCCTACCCTCTGCCTTATGTATAAGGTCTGGTGGAAGGGATAAAAGACAATACACAGTATACACCTACGATGGAGCTTGGTAAGCCACAGGACTTTGACTAGTGGAAGAAAACGGGCGTCACACGATTACCGTGGATAACCCTTGGGTACAGAGCTAGTAGGAGATCTCCCATTCCTCGCTCTGTCCGTGATAGCCAAAGTTAAATTTGTACAGGAAGACACAGAATAGCGCGAGATGGCGGACAGACCGAGCATTTTTCTTCTCATTGTCAGGAAATCTGGTGGAGCGGTGAGATGTCTGCATATCGTCTTCTACAGACTGTTGGTGTCGCACCTTGACTTCCCTTTATTGTCGAGGCACCATGATGATCCATATTTATTGACTCTTGTGCTCCCAGGTGAGAGGACTTGGGAAGTCGCCGTCTGATCTCCAGAGTTACTGCTTTATCCATCACTGTTGCGGTCTGCACCGTCATGTGAAGATGTGACATCACCGCAGACATGGAGGAACTGACCTAACAAACTTGTCACCTCCAGGTCCAACCTGTACAAGAAGAGAAGACAATGTCTGCACTTAATTATCTCCAGTAATTGTATTATTCCAGAGGATTTTCTATGATGTTACATTGTCTCATCTTCTCCCCATTTAGGATCCTCAGCTGATATCTTCTATATCAGATAACATTCCTGATTGACCCGACAAGGATGGAGAGGAACCGGGACAAGATGGCGGAGAGTATATTCACCCTCACCCTAGAGATACTCTTCCAGCTTACAGGAGAGGTGAGAGATTCTGGGGATGACGTCACGTTCCATCATTTTTGTTTATCTTTTGTCCGGTTTCTGACAAAAATGGAGCAATAATTGCCTGTTAGACCAAGCGCTGCCGCTCTCTATCTCCACTGCTGGGTTTGTTTTACCCTGTTGCATCAAAGATGTCATGCTGACAGCGTGTGACTTCTGCAGCCAATCACTGGCCTCGTTGGTCAATATCTGTTATTATTGATGTAGCACTGATGCCAGGGATTGGCTGTGGTGGCCATGTGTTGTCATCACTGCAGTTAGGAAAGCAACACCAGCAGTGAGAACCAAAGCAACAGTGATGGGTGTAACTAGTAAGGCATTTTTATTTCAATGTCCAAACATTGTTTTTGTTTCACTAAAACTGGACAGATGATATGACAGGAAAGACGAAGGACTCTGGGAATGTCTGCAGGGATATTTATGGATGTATCTCCATATAAACAGGATTACACGGTAGTGAAGAAGACTTCTAGTGATGGCTGTCAAGCCCCGGTGTCTGATGGATGGGGAAGACCCCTGAGCCCAATCACAGGGCCTCCACCTCACCCCCTGATACTGGAGGAGATCAATGAGCAGAAGATCCTAGAACTCACCAACAAGATGATTGAGCTGCTGACTGGAGAGGTGACGCTGCTGGGAATGCTGGGACATTATACAGTAACGCTATGGCGGTATAACGTGTCTGGGTGATGATGGTATCATTGTGTTGTCAGGTTCCTATAAGGTGTCAGGACGTCACTGTCTATTTCTCCATGGAGGAGTGGGAGTATTTAGAAGGACACAAGGATCTGTACAAGGACGCCATGATGGAGGACCACCAGCCTCCCCCATCACCAGGTAACAGACAGGACTAAATCCACACGGCCTTTATTATTTGTATGTAGAAAATGAATTCAGTGGCTGTCTGTGTTTTCTGCAGGTAGATCCAGTAAGAGAACAGCAGTGGAGAGATGTCCCCGTCCTCTTCTTCCACAAGATGATCAGGTAGATGGAGAGAAGGTCTCATGAAATCTCCCCTCTGGTCTGTAGGACGGCTGGGAAGGTCTTGTGTTCAGTCTTATTATATGAGTGATACTTGTGTAATGAGAAAGCTGGAGATGGCGGGATTACAGCCGACCGCAGACATTAGATCTCCGCATCTTATCACTATTTTCTGGTTCTGGAGACTTCTGGTTGGAATAAAGAAGCAACAGGTTGGAGTTATACAGGAGACCTGCAGCTATTTGGTCCAGATCACTACTGCTGTCATGTCATTCCGGCTCCTCATACTAATTAATGACCTTTTCTGGCCATATAAAACCTTCCACACGACTTCTCCAACCGTGTGATGACTTTTACAATATTTATTTCACAGCTTGTAAATCCGGATGAAGATCTGCTCCATATTGATGCTACAGAGACACAAGTGAGGGGGGATCAGCCGTGTAAGGAGGAGATTCCTACAGATGACCACCCAGGTGAGTGACCACTAAATGCAAAGAACATCACAGATTCTCCTTAGTCACTGACTAAGGGTGGCTTCACACGAGAGTGTTTTTGTGCTTGTATACGCGCGCAACAAAAACACTCGTCTATTAGAACCAATGTATTCCCTATGGTGTGTTCACATGTCCGTGCTTTACAGGCGTGAGCCTGCAAAGATAGGACATTCGTGCACCATAGTGAATACATTGCATGTGAATACCATAGCAGCCACGGCTCCATTGAAGGGAATCGTCTGCCGTCACCCCTTAATTGTTTTTCAGGGAAGAGCTTTAAATATCTGCTTGCGGCAGATGTTTTCTTTATCCCGGCGGGGAATAAAGAATTCCCTGCTGCACATGTCACATCTGTGACAGATGTGGCAAAGGAATTCTAAATCCCCACAGGGAATAAAGAATTCCCTACCGCAGCTGTCACAGATGACAGCTGCGGTAGGAAATCCAGCTACCGGCACCCCATAATTGTGTTCAGGGAAGGGCTTTAAATATTAGCCCTTCCCTGAAAAACAAGGCAAAGTAGTGTAAAGAATGAAAAATAACATACTCCCCTTCCTTCAGCTGCTGGGGCTCAGCTGCGTCCTCTCTGCACTGGCCCCAGCTCTGCAATGCAGTTCTTTGAGTAGGCGGGGATTTAAAATCCCTAACTGCTGAAATAGCTGCTTGTGATTTGCTGAGGCGCTCAGCCAATCACAGGCAGCTCTCGCCTGTCATTCATTCAGCGACAGCTGGCTGTGATTGGCTGAGCACCTTTTTGTAATGCAAGAATACATTATAACAATTTTGGAAAATAAAAATAAAAGAATTCATAATTTTAGCAAAATCAATTAAAAATGTCAGCACTAGAGCTGTCCACGGAAATCTTCTAGGGTTAAACTGCATGGTCAGATCTGCAAGCCCCGGAGATTTTCCAGGCGTGCCACTAAAGGGGTTAAAGTGCATGAAGCTATCAGGAAGTCTGTGTGATGGACACCACCTAATAGCACTGACTCACTGGCCCCTTTATGAGTCTCCACCTCACATTTCACTAGAAAGTGCAGTGACAAATACACTAATACATGAACTTAGGAAGATGCTGGCTGGAAAATTGCAAGAGAAGAGCCTGGTGGCCTCATGTCATGATCTACTGGTCCTTGCTTTGACGTCTGTTCCATCACCTCTTTCCTACAGGCCTTGCGATTTATATGCACATTTTTATATAGAAATATTTTATCCATATAATTAAAGCAGTAGAGGGAAACTTTTTATTGTTTCCTCCATGTACAATTGACAAAAAGTACTTAATGTACTTACTAGTTGCTTCATGAAATATCTTCACAGTTGCAGGCCCGCGTTATTCTATGTGACACCCACCCTACTCTATCCAGCCAAGTTCTATAGAGTGGTCATTTTCTCTGTTTTTATGAGAGCCTCATTGCAAGTCACATAGGAATAAAAAGAAAAAAGTGACTGTAGGATTCTGCTAGTTACAACAGGGCAAATAATAGAAAGTTTTCCTATAGTGCTCCTTTCCAAAGTATGTGAATTGTGTGCATAAAAAAATTTGAAAAACCTTGCATAGCACACAGAGATCGTCCATGTACTGTATGGTGTTCATGATGCCCTACGCTCACTCGTGAAAACAGACTAAAATAAGACATGTTTTATCCCTGGCAGATGACGGCAGCAGAAGCTCAGAACGGCATCTCGCATCTTCGGATTGTAACACAAATGATTATGATATCACAGGAGCTACTTATGAGGAGTCTCCCATCAACCTTGATATATCTTCAGGCCTTTACAGCAAAGATCTATCATCTTATTCATTACTGACTGCTAAGGGAAATAAAATTTACAGAAGGAGTGTTGTACATCAGAGAATTCACTCAAGGGAGAAACCATTTTCATGTTCAATATGTGGGAAAAGTTTTAACCATAAATCACATCTTTATACGCATGAGAGAAATTACACAGGGGTGAAGGCATATTCATGTTCAGAATGTGCAAAATGTTTTGCTCGGACATCACTTTTTGTTGACCGTCAAAAAACTTATACAGGGGAGAAGCCATTTTCTTGTACAGACTGTGGGAGAGGTTTTAACCATAAATCAGCCCTTGTTAGACATCAGAGAATTCATACAGGGGAGAAGCCATATTCATGTTCTGAATGTGGGAAATGTTTTGCTTGGAAATCATTTCTTGTAGACCACCAAACAACTCATGCAAGGGAGAAACCATATTCATGTTCAGAATGTGGGAAAGGTTTTCACCAGAAATCACGTCTTGTTGCACATGAAAGAATTCACACAGGGGATAATCCATTTTCATGTACAGAATGCGGTAAAAATTTTGACCATAAAGCAGCGCTTGTTCTACATCAGAAAATTCACACAGGAGAAAAACCATATTCATGTCCGGAATGCGAGAAATGTTTTCTCTGGAAATCACGTTTAGTTGCACATCAGAAATATCACACAGGGGAGAAACCGTATTCATGTTCAGAATGTGGGAAAGGTTTTCACCAGAAGTCACGGCTTGTTGCACATGAGAGAATTCACACAGGGGATAATGCATTTTCATGTTCAGAATGTGGGAGATGTTTTAACCAGAAATCAGATCTTGTTAGACATCAGAGAATTCACACAGGAGAGAAACCATATTCATGTTCAGAATGTGGGAAATATTTTACTCAGAAATCAATTCTTGTTGTGCATCAGAGAATCCACACATGGGTAAAACCATATTCATGTCCAGAATGTGGGAAATGTTTTGCTCAGAAGTCACATCTCAGAGACCATCAAAAAACTCATACAAGGGCGAAGCCATAGTTCTGCTCTGAATGTGCAAGATGTTTTACCTACAACTTACATAATCCTTAGTATCAAATAACTCAGCAGGGAAAAAGACATTTTATTTTTTTTCTTTTTTGATAAATTTTATTGATCAAGAAAGGATTGTTACAAAGTCACAATTGTAAATAAAGATACAAAGTCTCATCAAAAGATAATTGTATCTGATAAAGAATTTTACATATTAAGAGCTCAATTTTTTTATTTATTTTTTTCAGTTGCAAAAAAAACACAAACCTAACAAGATAACAGGTGGCTTACAAATATCGAGCATCTCCAATAATCATAGAATGGTAGAGTTGGAAGGGACCTCCAGGGTCATTGGGTCCAACCCCCTTGCTCAGTGCAGGATTCACTAAATCATCCCAGACAGATGTCTGTCCAGCCTTTTTTTTGAAGACTTCCTTTGAAGGAGAACTCACCACCTCCTGTGGTAACCTGTTCCACTCATTGATCACCCTCACTGTCAAAGTGTTTTCTAATATCTAATCTGTCTCTTCCCTTTCAGTTTCATCCCATTGCTTCTAGTCTTTCCTTGTGCAGATGAGAATAGGGCTGATCTCTCTGCACTGTGACAGCCCTTCAGATATTTGTAGACCGCTATTAAGTCTCCTCTCAGCCTTCTTTAAACCTTCCCAGATCCTTTAACCGTTCTTCATAGGACATGATTTGCGGACCACTCACCATCTTGGTAACTCTTCTCTGAACTTGCTCCAGTTTGTCTATGTCTTTTTTAAAGTGGGGTGCCCAGAACTAGACACAGTATTCCAAATGAGGTCTGACTTAGGAAGAGTAGAGGGGGATAATGACCTCACGTGATCTAGACTCTACGGTTCTCTTAAGACATCCCAGAATTGTGCTTGCTTTTTAGCTGCTGCTTCACATTGTTGACTCATGTTCAGTTTAT
Organism: Eleutherodactylus coqui; assembly: GCF_035609145.1. Lineage (NCBI taxonomy): Eukaryota > Metazoa > Chordata > Amphibia > Anura > Eleutherodactylidae > Eleutherodactylus > Eleutherodactylus coqui. Next base: position 272,088,319 of record NC_089840.1, on the reverse strand, counting down.
GATCTATTAGTATACCCAAGTCTTTTTCACATGTGCTGTTGCGTAGCCCAATTCCTCCCATTCTGTATGTGCTTTTTTCTTGCCCAGATGTAGGACTTTGCATTTCTCCTTGTTAAATACCATTCTGTTAGTCGCTGCCCACTGTGTAAGCTTTTCTGGATCTTTTTGAATACTCTCTCTTCCCTAGTGTTAGCTATCCCTCCTAGCTTTGTGTAATCGACAAATTTGATCAGTTTTCCATCAATTACCTCATCTAGATGTGGTGTCCCCAACTCTAGTCTTCAGGGACCACCAACAGGTCATGTTTTCAGGATATCCTATGGTAAGGACACCTGTGGCAATGTCTTAGGCACCAATAATAATTACATTACCTGTGCAACACTGAGTAAATCCTGTAAACATGATCTGTTAGGGGTCCCTGAGGACTGGAGTTGGGGAACACTGATCTAGATCATTTATAAAAATGTTGAACAACACTGGGCCTAGGACAGAGCCTTGTGGTACCCCACTTGATACATTCTTGTACTTGGATGTGCAGCCATTTATGACCACTCTTTGAATACAATCACTCAGCCAGTTGTGAATCCACCTAACAGTTGCCTTTTCAATCCCATACTTGGTCATTTTTTCCATAAGTATGGTATGAGCTACTTTGTCAAAGGCTTTGCTAAAGTTAACATATACTATATCCACCACATTTCCCTGATCAACCCAGTCAGTGATTCTGTCCTAGAAGGAAATTAGATTTGTCTGGCATGACTTGTTTGTTACAAACCCATGCTGGCTCTCATTAATTACTCCATTTTTATCCAAGTACTTGCATACATGCTGTTTAATTGTTTAAAGATCTTTCCTGGTATAGAAGTCAGGCTCACAGGCCTGTAGTTTCCCGGATCCACCTTCTCCCCTTTTTTGAAGATGGGTACAACATTTGCCCTTTTCTAATCTTCTGGGATTTCTATTCTCCAGGAATTTTCAAAGCTTATGGCAAGTGGTCCAGCAATTAACTCCGCTGCTTCCTTTACTATCCTAGGATGTAATTTATCTGGACCTTGAGACTTGAATTCATTTAGGTTAGCTAAATGTTCCCCCACCATCTCTGGGCTTATAGATATCCTGCACTCTTTTATTCCCCCCAATAGCACAGGGAAGATTAGTTAATGTTCCATCTACTTTCTGAGAGAAAACAGATACAAAATGGGAATTTAAAAGTTCAGCCTTCTCAACATCATTCTTAACTTATTCACCATTTTCATCTTGTAGGCATCCAATAGCACTTTTGACATACCCCCCCAAATCCTTTCTTATTGCTTTTGGCCTTTGTTGCAAGCATCAATTCATTATTAGTAGAGATGAGCGAGCACTAAAATGCTCGGGTGCTCGTTACTCGAGACAAACTTTTCGCGATGCTCGAGGGTTCGTTTCGAATAACGAACCCCATTGAAGTCAATGGGCGACCCGAGCATTTTTGTATATCGCCGATGCTCGCTAAGGTTTTCATTTGTGAAAATCTGCAAAACCCAAGAAAGTGATGGAAACGACACAGCAACGGATAGGGCAGGCGAGGGGCTACATGTTGGGCTGCATCTCAAGTTCACAGGTCCCACTATTAAGCCACAATAGCGGCAAGAGTGGGCCCCCCCCCCCAACTTTTACTTCTGAAAAGCCCTCATTAGCAAGGCATACCTTAGCTAAGCACTACACTACCTCCAACAAAGCACAATCACTGCCTGCATGACACTCCGCTGCCACTTCTCCTGGGTTACATGCTGCCCAAACCCCCCCCCCACGACCCAGTGTCCACAGCGCACACCAAACTGTCCCTGCCCAGCCTTCAGCTGCCCTCATGCCACGCCACCCTCATATCTATTTATAAGTGCGTCTGCCAGAGGAAAAGCAGGCACACACTGCAGAGGGTTGACACGGCTAGGCAGCGACCCTCGTGGGCATAGCAATGGGGAACCTATGTGCCACACACTATTCATTCTGTCAAGGTGTCTGCATGCCCCAGTCAGACCGCGTTTTTTTATAAATAGTCACAGGCAGGTACAACTCCGCAATGGGAATTCCGTGTGCACCCACAGCATGGGTGGCTCCCTGGAACCCACCGGCTGTACATAAATGTATCCCATTGCATTGCCCATCACAGCTGAGGTAATAATGTCATGCTTAATGCAGGTGGGTTTCGGCCCACACTGCATGCCCCAGTCAGACTGGGGTTCTTTAGAAGTGGACACATGCAGTTACAACTCCGTGTGGACCGACAGCATGGGTGGGTGCCAGGAAGCCACCGGCGGTAGATAAATATATCCCATTGCATTGCCCATCACAGCTGAGGTAATAAATTCATGTTTAATGCAGGTGGGCTTCAGCCCACACTGCATGCCCCAGTCAGACTGGGGTTCTTTAGAAGTGGACACATGCAGTTACAACTCCCTGTGGACCCACAGCATGGGTGGGTGCCAGGAAGCCACCGGCGGTACATAAATATATCCCATTGCAGTGCCCAACACAGCTGATGTTACGTCAGCTGTAATGCAGGTGGGCAAAAAATTAATTGGATTACACTGTAGGCGAGGGCCCCCAAAAATTGGTGTACCAACAGTACTAATGTACCTGAGAAAAATTGCCCATGCCCAACCAAGAGGGCAGGTGAAACCCATTAATCGCTTTGGTTAATGTGGCTTAATTGGTAACTAGGCCTGGAGGCAGCCCAGTAAAAATAAAAATTGGTTGAGGTGAAAGTTCCAACGCTTTAATGAGCATTGAAACGTATAAAAATTGTTTAGAAAAATTATATGACTGAGCCTTGTGGGCCTAAGAAAAATTGCCCGTTCGGCGTGATTATGTGAGGTTTCAGGAGGAGGAGCAGGCGGAGGAGGAGGAGGAATATTATACACAGATAGATGAAGCAAAAAGGTCCCCGTTTTGGATGGTGATAGAGAATGATGCTTCCATCCGTGGGTGCAGCCTACGTATTGCTTAGGTATCGCTGCTGTCCGCTGGTGGAGAAGAGAAGTCTGGGGAAATCCAGGCTTTGTTCATCTTGATGAGTGTAAGCCTGTCGGCACTGTCGGTTGACAGGTGGGTACGCTTATCCGTGATGATTCCCCCAGCCGCACTAAACACACTCTCTGACAAGACGCTAGCCGCAGGACAAGCAAGCACCTCCAGGGTATACAGCGCGAGTTCAGGCCACGTGTCCAGTTTCGACACCCAGTAGTTGTAGGGGGCAGAGGCGTCACCGAGGACGGTCGTGCGATCGGCTACGTACTCCCTCACCATCCTTTTACAGTGCTCCCGCCAAGTCAGCCTTGACTGGGGACCGGTGACACAGTCTTGCTGGGGAGCCATAAAGCTGGCAAAGGCCTTGGATAATGTTCCCCTGCCTGCGCTGTACATGCTGCCTGATCTCTGCGCCTCCCCTGCTACCTGGGCCGCGGAAATGCGCCTTCGGCCACTAGCGCTGTCGGATGGGACGTTTACCATCAGTTTGTCCACCAGCGCCCTGTGGTATAGCATCATTCTTGAACCCCTTTCCTCTTTGGGAATGAGAGTGGAAAGGCTCTCCTTCTAGCGTGGGTCGAGCAGTGTGTACACCCAGTAATCCGTAGTGGCCAGAATGCGTGTAACGCGAGGGTCACGAGAAAGGCATCCTAACATGAAGCCAGCCATGTGTGTCAGGGTACCTGTACGCAACACATGGCTGTCCTCACTCGGAAGATCACTTTCAGGATCCTCCTCCTCCTCCTCTGGCCATACACGCTGAAAGGATGACAGGCAAGCTGCATCTGTACCCTCAGCAGTGGGCCAAGCTGTCTCTTCCCCCTCCTCCTCATGCTCCTCCCCCTCCTCCTCAACGCGCTGAGATATAGACATGAGGTTGCTCTGACTATCCAGCGACATACTGTCTTCCCCCGCCTCCGTGTCCGAGTGCAAAGCGTCTGCCTTTATGGTTTGCAGGGAACTTCTCAAGAGGCATAGCAGAGGAATGGTGACGCTAATGATTGCAGCATCCCCGCTCAGCATCTGGGTAGACTCCTCAAAGTTTCCAAGGACCTGGCAGATGGCTGCCAACCAGGCCCACTCTTCTGTAAATAATTGAGGAGGCTGACTCCCACTACGCTGCCCATGTTGGAGTTGGTATTCCACAATAGCTCTACGCTGCTCATAGAGCCTGGCCAACGTGTGGAGCGTAGAGTTCCACTGTGTGGGCACGTCGCACAGCAATCGGTGCACTGGCAGATGAAACCGATGTTGCAGTGTCCGCAGGGTGGCTGCGTGCGTGTGGGACTTGCAGAAATGTGCGCAGAGCTGGCGCACCTTTCCGAGCAGGTATGACAAGTGTGGGTAGCTTTTCAGAAAGCACTGAGCCACCAAATTAAAGACATGGGCCAGGCATGGCACGTGCGTGAGGCTGCCGAGCTGCAGAGCCGCCACCAGGTTACGGCCGTTGTCACACACGACCATGCCCGGTTGGAGGCTCAGCGGCGAAAGCCAGCGGTCGGTCTGCTCTGTCAGACCCTGCAGCAGTTCGTGGGCCGTGTGCCTCTTCTCTCCTAAGCTGAGTAGTTTCAGCACGGCCTGCTGACGCTTGCCCACCGCTGTGCTGCCACGCCGCGTGACACCGACTGCTGGTGACGAGCTGCTGCTGACACATCTTGATTGCAAGACAGAGGTTGCGTAGGAGGAGGAGGAGGGTGATTTAGTGGAGGAAGCATACACCGCCGCAGATACCACCACCGAGCTGGGGCACGCAATTCGGGGGGTGGGTAGGACGTGAGCGGTCCCAGGCTCTGACTCTGTCCCAGCCTCCACTAAATTCACCCAATGTGCCGTCAGGGAGATATAGTGGCCCTGCCCGCCTGTGCTTGTCCACGTGTCTGTTGTTAAGTGGACCTTGGCAGTAACCGCGTTGGTGAGGGCGCGTACAATGTTGCGGGAGACGTGGTCGTGCAGGCCTGGGACGGCACATCGGGAAAAGTAGTGGCTGGGAACCGAGTAGCGCGGGGCCGCTGCCGCCATCATGCTTTTGAAAGCCTCCGTTTCCACAAGCCTATACGGCAGCATCTCCAGGCTGATCAATTTGGCAATGTGCACGTTTAACGCTTGAGCGTGCGGGTGCGTGGTGGCATACTTGCGCTCGCGCTCAAACAGTGGCGCTAGCAACGTCTGGACGCTGCGCTGAGAGACATTGCTGGATGGGGCCGAGGACAGCGGAGGTGAGGGTGTGGGTGCAGGCCGGGAGACGGTAGTGCCTGTGTCCTCAGAGGGGGGTTGGATCTCAGTGGCAGGTTGGAGCACAGGGGGAGAGGCAGTGGTGCAAACCAGAGGCGGTGAACGGGCATCGTCCCACCTTGTGGGGTGCTTGGCCATCATATGCCTGCGCATGCTGGTGGTGGTGGCTCCCCAGCTGATCTTGGCGCGACAAGGGTTGCACACCACTGTTTGTCGGTCGTCAGGCGTCTCTGTGAAAAACTGCCACACCGTAGAGCACCTTGACCTCTGCAGGGTGGCATGGCGCGAGGGGCCGGTTTGGGAAACAGTTGGTGGATTATTCGGTGTGGCCCTGCCTCTACCCCTGGCCAATACACCGGGTCAGCCTGTGCCCACACCCTGACTTGGGCCTCGGCGTCCTCGCCCGCGTCCACGTCCTCTAGGCCTACCCCTACCCCTCAGCATGCTGTATTACCAGTAGTGCAGAAACAGAACGCTGTAATTAAATGTGCCACTTATTGGCCTGTGGTTGGAGGCTGACTTCGTTTACGGAACGCCAGGAAATAATTTGGCGCAAGCCTGCTGTAACACTTAGCTGGCTGAGTATGATTTTGTAGAACTACTACACCCAGCACAGACAGACCCAGAACACTGAGCACAGTCACAGGCAGGCCAAATAGATTTTTAGACCAATATTTTTTAGAAAAGGCACACTGCCTATATTCAATGAATATGTCTTCTGTCCCTGCCTCCACACTTCTGTCCCTGGAGTATGTCACAGAACTGCAGAGTGTTGCACTGTCAACTGCAACACAGCGGTGATTTCACAGCCCAGACAGAGCCAGGAAATAATTTGGCGCAAGCCTGCTGTAACACTTAGCTGGCTGCGTATGATTTTGTAGAACTACTACACCCAGCACAGACAGACCCAGAACACTGAGCACAGTGACGGGCAGGCCAAATAGATTTTTTGCCCAAATTTTTTTAGCAAAGGCCCACTGCCTATATTCAATCAATAATATTAATATGTCTTCTGTCCCTGCCTATGCACTTCTGTCCCTGGAGTATTACTGCAGGGCGCAATGCTCTGCACGGCCGATATATCAAAAAAAAAAAAAAAGGGCAACACTGCAAAAAGCAGCCTCCACAGTACTGCACACGGTTAGATGTGGCCCTAAGAAGGACCGTTGGGGTTCTTGAAGCCTAAAATACTCCTAACGCTCTCCCTGCCTAAGCACTTCTGTCCCTGGAGTATTACTGCAGGGCGCAATGCTCTGCACGGCCGATATAGCAAAAAAAAAAAAAAGTGCAAAACTGCAAAAAGCAGCCTCCACACTAATGCGCACAGTTAGATGTGGCCCTAAGAAGGACCGTTGGGGTTCTTGAAGCCTACACTAACTCCTAACACTCTCCCTATAGCAGCTCCGGCACCAGCAGCACTTTCCCTCAGCTATGTCAGAACGCAGCTGTGGCGAGCCGCGGGAGGGGCCGATTTATATACTCGGGTGACACCTGATCTCGCCAGCCACTCACAGCAGGGGGGTGGTATAGGGCTTGAACGTCGCAGGGGGAAGTTGTAATGCCTTCCCTGTCTTTCAATTGGCCAGAAAAGCGCACTAACGTCTCAGAGATGAAAGTGAAAGTAACCCGAACATCGCGTGGTGCTCGTCTCTAGTAACGAGCATCTCAAACACGCTAATACTCGAACGAGTATCAAGCTCGGACGAGTACGTTCGCTCATCTCTAATTATTAGCTTCAGCTTTTCTGATGCTTATCCTACAGTTTCCACAGACTGCATTATATTCTTCTTTAAATGTCCCCCCTTCTTTCCATTTGCTAAACATATTTTTCTTCCCTTTTAACATGTGTGCAAGTTCTGTGTTCATCCATCCTGGTCTCTTTAAATGCTTCCCATTCTTCCTTCTTTTAGGGTTGTTAACAATTGTGATTTGAGAATCTTATTTCACAATATTTCCCAACCTTCTTGGACATTTCTGTCCTTAAGAACATCCAGACATTGGATTCTTCCTATCCTCTTTCTGAGTCCATTAAAATCTGCTTTCCTGAAATCCAAATAAGGTTCTATCTAAAAACTCAATGAGCTTATACAATGTTAACACGCGGTAGAAGAATACGGTGGTGAAATTATCCACTTCCCCTAATTAACAGTGTATTTTGCATAGTCTCTATGCATACCCTCCAACCTACAAGTATTGCCAAAATAGATGGTAAAGTCAGACGTAACAGGAGCCCTGTAGACTATCCAAAATTTCACAATCAAAGCCTTTGCTGCTACTGGGACGTGGAAGACTATGGTCTTATCAGTAGGGCTAAACTTGCAACGCCTACATGCAGCAGTGCAGTGCAGCTCCCTATTGTTAGAATACTAAAAGTATTTTAGGGCAGGAATTTAGTTATGGTTCCAACAATTGTTAATACTTGGGCAATCCCAAAGAATGTGTTTCAAGGTTCTTTTGCCACCAGAACATCTCTAGCATCGATCTGAACCTGTTAGATATATAGCAGCAAGGTGTATAGAATTGAGATACCATCAATACAGAATCTTCTTTCTCAACTCTAAATAAGATGTACTTTTTGACAGCGAGATTGCTAGTGGAAATATTTTATTCTACTCTTTTATGCCTTTAGTGATACTTAGATCTCTTTCCCAATGAAGTAAACAAGGGGGCCTCTCCCACAAATCTATCCAAAATAACCATATAAAGTCTTGAGATATCTTCAGCAAATTTATTTAAATTACAGAACGCTAATCCAAATGTAGTTTTGGGAAGAGAACCCAATTTAGGAGTCATGAGTATCAGTGTATTCTGTAGAACTAATAACAGTATTTGTTAGGGATGTGAAATTTAGCAAAAATTGCATAAACAGCCATTAGGTGATTACCTTCCCTTATATCTGAGGGCTCCTTCACACGGGCGCAGCGATCATCGGTCGGCCACAGCGCAGCCAAGAATCACATGAACGAGAGGCCGCTGCGACCAAGTCGCTGCTGCATCCTCCCATTTTTTCGTCCATGCACATGGCCCAGCTGCGGGAATGGGAGGTGGCAGGATGAAGGTGGGAGCTTAGCAAAGCTAGTGAACTAATCTCTCGCCCCCTCCCACCCCCTTCCTGTGAGGCAGACGGTAAGTGGCGGAGAGGAGGAGGGAGTTTAGCAGAGCTGCTGCTAAACTCCCTCCTACCTCCCTTTTCCATCAGTTCTCATAGGCTCCCATAGGAGTCTATGGGATCAGCCAGCGTATTCCAGCCGGAAGATAGGTCCAGACTAGAGATGAGCGAATCTACTCGATTCGGGTGTTTTTTTAGAACTCGAGCACCGCTTTTTCTGAGTAACTCACCAAAGAGATGCCGCCCCCCGCGAATCTTTTCGTCCGAGTAGTGAGTTACTCGGAAAAAGCGGTGCTCGAGTTCAAAAACACCCGAACCGAGTAGGTTCGCTCATCTCTAGTCCAGACCTATCTTTTTCAGACGGGCGTAAAAATGCTATGTGCGCCATCTTTTACCGATGGCCGTTTTTACGCTCGATAAAATTGCCCATCTGAATGGATGCATTGGAATCCAATGCATCAGATGGTCGTGATTTTTGGCCAGCGCTCATGTGAATAAAGCCTGAGATTGAAATTATCCCTGCAGTGATCCAATTACTAATTGAGATATCCGGAATAATAAAGGGCATCACCTGTAAAGGTAATTCAGGCTGTCTGGAGATTATAATAGATTTGGAAATAATGCGTTTCCATGTTGTGATCCCAGCTTCAATAATAATAGTTTTAGGTACAGAAACTCCCATAGTTCGGAGCCACAATAAAACATCAGCAGGTATAGTGTTTGGAAGCGAGTCTTCCATATTCACCCAATGCTTTGTGATGGTATTGGCTTTCCAATGTCTGGCTTGATCAATTATGGATGCATAATAGTAATAAGAAACTTGTGGTAAACCTAATGCACCTTTACCGATGGGAAGATATAAAGTTTGAGCTCCCACATGGGGTGTTGCCCTTTCCAAACATGTTTATTAAGAATGTTTTTGCAGTTAGTGGAGGTAAGACCTTGGAATAGAGAGAGATTCCTAAACATATAGACGATTTTGGGAATTATTAGCATCTGGATGGTTGCTATTCTGTCAAGACATGATGCTTCATATTTTAAGAAAATTGCTTAAATCATGATCAATATCTTGGAGTAATGGAATAGTTTAAAACTAGACAATCCCTTTAAATATACTCATCGGCATTAAAATTGCAACACCAATAAGGAAAAGTCATGAAATTATGGAAATCACATGATTAATAGACATATTAATGATATGCAAATGATGAAAAAATGGAAACAAAGTAGCACCTCAATTTATTCAGTATCACATATCAGTGCCTTGCATAGACATACATCCACTAACACAGCTTGGTATGCTATCAATGAGGGTATTAATGGTTGTCTGAGGAATATTCTGCACTTGGGCCCACAAATAATCAAGATGTGCTGCTGGCAGCTTCCTTTGAAATTGCCAACTAATAATATCCCTGATGTACTAGATGGGAGACAAGTATGGAGATGCTGCACACCGTGGTAGCGCACGTAGGCCATGAAGGCTGCTCGAAGTTGCATGATCAATGTGGCCTGGCACTGTTATGTTGAAAATTGGCTCCCGGGACACCTTGGAGAAATGGCTGTACCACCGGTTCCATGACCAAATTATCATAATACTGAGCTGTTAATGTAAAAGGGATGAAAACTGGAGAGGTCTGGTTACCCTACATTATGCCACTCTTCACCAAAATCCCATGAGTAGGACCAGTGCGATAGTCCCCCGTGAAGGACTCTTCATGGCATTGCCCACGTCATCTTCATTGCATCTAAGACCAAAGCAGGACTCATTGCTGAAGAGGATTGACCTCCATTCCAGCCTCTTGCTTTCTTGCTCTGCACAATGACAGTCTTTGGGAGTGGTGACGTGAGATCAACGGAGTACCTGTTGCCGGATGTCTGACTTGTAGCCCAAGTTTGTGGATTTGACATTGTTCAACATCCTAGGTTTGGGATGATATGTCCAATTTCACTCGCAGTACAGAATGGATCACTATGCGTCATTCTCATCTATCTGTCTATGCAGTGGTTTGCCTTTATGCACCTCTTGTTGTCATTCCGGTTTGTCATTGTTCTCTCAACCACTGCAATACACAATGTTGAACAGTTCTGACATCTTGACCTATGTATATTGTAATCTGCCAGAGTGCTAAACCAAGGCTGAACTAGATGGACGTTGTCTTCATTCAGCCTAGCATACTATGTTACTATGTAAAGCCTCTCAGTTCAAGGATTCTGTCCCTCTCGGCTTGCAACAAGTGGCAATAACTGGCATGTTGACGAACAGGAGGCATCAGACAATCATGCCACAAGGCGTTATCTGATCTTTGAGGATTCATGTGGCTGAAAAAACTTGATTTCGATCTGCGTTTGATACCATTGAGGCCCCTCCCACATGCCACAAATTGGAGATAGGTGCTGGAAAATTTGAAATTTGCATATCTTAGCAACTCCTTCAACCTCCTCGATTTGCATAACCTTATGGCTTCTCCTTCTAAGGGCTCATTTCTATGACCGTTTGCTGGCCCAGTTCAAAATGTTTGACATTGAAAGAGTTAAGAAACCAATGCATGGGGGAAATCACAAACACGTCCTTTTAATTAGGGAAGCTTATTGGATTTTCCAGCTTGTTAATAAAGTACCCACGGGGTTAAATCTTAAACTGAGATCATAGTATTCAGCAAAGGCAGTGCTCCTGGGATTAATATTAAAGATGGTATAACACTGTATGCATGGAAAGTGACTTACCTGGCATGAACGGGCTCCCTGGGTTAGGGAAGTCCGTCACGCCTGAAGTCCTGGTGGGCGATAATATAAGAATATGCAGATGTGTCCTCCGTGGTCACATGGGCATCCAAAAAGTGAAGGAGAGCGTCAATGGAGACTCCAAATTGAATGGAGAGAGCAAAATAGACAAGATATAAAATCCCCAGCGCTCCAGGGGGCAGGCCGTAAATGGAATATAAAAGTAAGACCTACTTCACGGGGGGTGTTAAGAACCCCCCCCCCAATCCAGGTATGATGTCATTGAATGGCTGTGATTGGTTAACCCAGCACCGGCTTTTATTGGCTGACGCCGTACTGAGTTAACCAATCAGAGCATTAGCTTGCTGGAGGCGGGGCATTCAAGCCCCGCATCCAGAAAGCAAAGTTCTGTCGGCGTGGAGGAGGATGTGACAATCTGCAGCAAATAGGGTTACCACCTTTGTCACGAAAAAATATTGGCCATGGTAAAATGGGGCGTGTCAGGGTGTGACTTGGGGCGTGGCTTATCACAGCATTTTTTTCCTTCCTTTATCTCCTGGATCCCGTTTAGCGTGTTCTCGCGAGTAGATGACGTTTACTGTGAAACACACTAATCGCGAGAACACGCTGCAGACGCTTGCATCGCATACAATCTACATATATATAATTATATACAGGAGATACCCAGGTTACCCCAGCATGGTCCATATCACTATATACAGGCGATATACCTCCCCTGTATAGAGTGATGCTAATGTAAGGTAGATATGTCCTGTATGTAATTATATGTACAGCTGGTATAACGTAAACGACCTAAACATACAAGATTACATGGTACATACCTCATACCGCATAAACTGCGCCCCCCCCCCCCCTCCTCGGGTATCGACCCTGTCACTGCAGGACATCGGACATCCATCCTGATCCCCAGACATCACACACAACTCCACTACATCCATCCTGATCCCCAGACATCACATACACAGCTCCGCTACATCCAACTTGACCCCCCACACATCACACACACAGCTCCGCTACATCCATCCTGACCCACACACATTACACACATAGCTCTACTACATCTATCCTGACCCCCACACATCACACACAGCTCTGCTACATCATCCTGACCCCCACACAAAGCTCCACACAGCTCCACTCCCTCCCTCTATCCAGACCCCCACAGCTCCCAGAGACACAGAGACACACACAATCTTAAATTTAGGCCTTATGTCCACGGGGAAAATCAGGCCCGCTACAGATTCTCCATGGAGAATCCGTAGCGGGTCCCTCCTGCCCCGCGGACATGATGCTAAAAAATAAAAATAAACTCACCTGCAGCGGTCCGTGCGTGTCTTTCTTCCGTCGCTGCCGTATCTTCTTTCTTCGGCCCGGCGGTTGTGCTCGGCACGTCGGCTGCGCGCCGCGCACATGCGCCGGGCACATCCGCCGGGCCAAAGAAAGAAGTTTTCAGCCGCGAAGGAAGGAAGACCTGCATCGCCCGGAGCAGGTGAGTTTAACCCCTTGAGTGGCACGCCCGGAAAAGTTCCGTGACGAGCTCCACTGCTCATAGCAACATAGCCCGGAAGATTTCCGGGCTATGTATCACTATGGGAGCTGCAGAGCACAATGCCACAAGCTGTGACAGTGTGCTCTGCCTGCACAGACCCACAGAGAACAAAGCAAGGGCTTTAAAAAACCAGCAGAAGATATTGCCGACATGTCGGCAATGTCCTGCTTTGTTTACAGGTTGCCATAGAGACCATCGGCTTGTCAGAAGCAAGCCGATGGTCTCTGTGGCAGGGAGAGCTGGGTGTGTAGCTGTCAGAGGACAACTAGGTACCTGCTCTTACAGCAGAGATCAGAGAAAACCTCCGATCTCTGCTGTGTTAACCCTTTACATGCTGCAGTCTATGTGACTGCAGCATGTAAAGGGCTGTCACTGCAGCATGTAAAGGGCTGTCACCATCGGACCCCTGGAATGTGATCAGGGGGGGTCCTGATGGGTCACTGTGGAAGTCCCCTAAAGGGACAAAAAAAAATAAAAAAATTTTAAAAAATTTAAAAAAAAAAGTAAAAAAATTATTAAAAAAATAAAAAAAACACTTGTCTCCCTTTACTTTGTAAAAAATCAAAAATACAATCACACATGTGGTATCCATGTGCGTCGTAATGACCCAGAGAAGGAAGTTAATACATTATTTAACCCCTTAATGACATGGCCCCTTTTTTTCTTTTTTCCCCATTTCTTTTTTTCCTCCCCCCTGTTTAAAAAATCACAACTTGTCCCGCAAAAAACAAGCCCTTATATGGCCATGTCAATGGAAAAATGAAAAAGTTATGGCTCTTGAGACGCAACTGCAAAACTAGTTGAAATTCAATGATTAGACCATTTTAAAAAACCTGCCCTGGTGGGCACGACAGGGTGGTAGGAAACCTGCCACTCAAGGGGTTAATTCAGGCGCAGGTCTCCTGCGGATCCGGACGGCTTCCATAGGCTTCAATAGAAGCCTGTGGGAGCCATCCCCACGGAAGATCTGCGCCTGAAAGGAGCATGTCCAGATTTTTTCCTGCACACGGGACCCGCGTCTGCAGGGAAAAATGACATCCGCAGGTATTTAACTACCTCCGGGTGTCTAATGCATCCCTATGGGGCACGGATCCGCGTGCAGGAAAAACGCTGCGGATATTAAATCAGAATTTGCCCGTGGACATGAGGCCCTACTGAGCTCCCCGTGGTCATGTGATCCCTCACTCCTCCTACACAGGGTATCACATGATGTGATATCATCGAAGGTCTGTGTTTCGGAGGAGGGTTAACAGGCGCTAAGGGGCAGTGCAGGCTCTTAAAATACCGGCCTGTAATAGGGCCGGTAAAAAATTAAATACTGCCACCGGCCTGACAGAAAAAATACCGGCTGGGTGGCAACCCTAGCCGCAGACCATCAGGAGGACGACACGCCGGTGACAAATGAGTATAGACTTCCCCCCTGAGCCTTAGCTTGCGAGTTTTTTGACTTGCAAGAAGGCTCATACCCCAAATTTTTGCTCGTAAATCAGAGCAAAAATTCGGAGAGAGCCCGCTCACAAGTCAAAAAACTCGCAAGCTGAGGCATTTGTTACTTGAGGTAACCACTGTACTGAAAAACTTCTAAGTGGAGTGGAGTGAGTGAAAAGAAAAATAAATAAAAATCTATCATGATGCCTTCATTCTACGAGTCGTACGATTACTATGATACCAAATTTATGTAGTTTATTTTTTGTAATACTCTTAAAATATAAAAAAAACTTCGGAAACAAATAACATTTTCTGCTGCGTCTTCTGACAGCCGTAACTTTATCTTTCTGTTGACATAGTTGTACGAGGGCTCAGTTTTTGCAGGACGTCCTGTAGTTTCAATTGATACCGTTTTGAAGTACAAACACAACTTTTTTGATCGCTTTTTAATACATTTTTTTCTTAGAGACGGGGGTGACGAGTTCTGGCATTCTATTTCCTTTTTTTTTTTACGACGTTCATCGTTTGGGATAAATAATGCATTACTTTGATAGATCGTACTTTTACGGATCCAGCAATACCAACAGTTTCTTTGTTTTACTATTTTAGGATTTTTTAATAATTAAAAAAACTTTTTAAAACTAATTTTTTCTTTTTTTTTTTATTGATCGCTCCAGCCTTATGATGTAATGCCATAGCATTACATCATACCGCAATCTGACCTGAGGCATGACTTGAAACATAATCTGCAGTGACAGTCCTGGGGCCATTCAGAAGGCCCCCTGCTGCCACGGTAGCCACATAGCAAACCACGATCTTATTGCGGGGGGCAGAGCGGGAACCCCGAACATCAGTCGGGGCAGTTCAATGACTGCGGCATTTAAAGGGTTAGCAGCTCCAATGAGTGTCGTGCTATTGTAGCTCTTGCTGGCGGGCGTCGGATGTAAGAAAAAGCTGTGATCCCCATCCATACATATCCTGTACCTACACAATTTAACTGTACGTCCTGTAGCATTACGGGGTTAGGAGGAGTTGGGGGGTGGGGTGCACCCAAGATAAACTTTTGCACCCGGGCCCATAAACTTTTAGCTACGCCCCTGCTGGGACCCATGCATTCAAGCAACACGTTGGGGAGGAGTGGGCTGGCTAAGTCTAACATTTGCCCCAAGGCTCATAGGACTCTAGTTATGCCCGCTGTGTGGAAGTGATGTGGATGGAGGGAAATGTCTTATATATGAAAACATATTGAGGGCTATTAATTGAATGATTCTCCATCGGACAGCTGTTATGCTGAAATCCCTGCCTTGGCCCTAAAGTGAGCTTGTTCCACCCCTCCTGAATGTGACTTTTTTTTTTTGCAAAGATGCAGTACATTCTTCTACCACTAGATGGAGCTTTAGCACACGATATAAATAGGGTGAATGATGTCATAGCAAAAGAATGAGAAACATTTCAACACCACTGCTGCCTACTGAACTCCGCCTCTAATCACTACTTACAGGAAGCAGGTCCACGCGCATGCAATTACCATTATATAATGGGATCACACATAAAGCAATTCCCTAATATCCACACGGGGGCGCCTCTTTATGTGTGATCGCAAGTTGAATTTTAAAAAGTTTTATTAATTATTAGAAAACATAAACGGTAATAAAAGTAAAAAACAAACAAACCCTTTTTTCCATATTAATAATAAAAAAAATCAAAATGAAAAAAAAAAACCAAAAAAAACATATTCGGTATCGCTGCGTCCGATCTGATCAAAGTAATGCATTATTCATCCCGCATGGTGAATGTTGTCAGAATTGCGCTTTTTTTGGTCGCCGTGTCTCCATGAAAATGTAGCAAAAAACAAGCAACAAGTCATATGAACTCCAAAATGGTAGCAATAGACACTACAGGATGTCTCCCGTGCCGCAGATTCCACAAGGTGATGAAATCGTTCTACATGAATATCGGCCCCTGCGGACAGGAAGCTTCTTGTAGTTGCCAGAAATTAGATGGAGGAGCGGATATGTTCGAACCAGCTGACAGGAAGGGGTCATCGACTCACGCTGCTTGCACCAAATTCTGCCCTCCCATCAGCACGGAGCAGCAGAGATCTGGCTCCATCTGACTAGGAGATGTCTTTCCGCTGCTCAGTGATACAATTTTTGTGCTCTTTTGCCCTCCTGGAGGCTCGTCTTTCTGTTTCTCTTAGACACAATGGAGCTGGAACTGGTGGTCCGCTGTTATAGCCCATCTGTACTAAGGAGCAAGGAGTTCTGAATTTGTTAGTTAGAGCTCCAGCGTTGTATTTGGCTGCTCCTGACTGTGCGGAGCCTGCTCTTCAGAACGTATTAACCCCCTCCAATCCACTGTCTGACCTCTGAAGACATTATGATTTAAGGCTGTACAGCTCCAATGTTGGAAGACATCCATCCGGGTTCTCTTACTGTATATTGCCAGCCTCTCTGCTGTCTGAGCCTATCCAAAGTGTCATCTCATGCAGTACTGGCTTTAGCCAGCATATAGCGCCATTGTATAACAGCAGAAAAAGAGTCAGCCCCCTAGGAAAACCAGGATACAAATTTGGATTGGAAAGGGTTAATGGGCGCTCAATCATTAACAATCCAGTCTGATTGTCACTCATTGACAATGATTGGTGGGACACTTCTGCAACATTGTAAGCCCCATTAGAGTCAGGTGCCAGTGGCTGTAAGCTATGCAGATGGCACTGATGCCATAGGGATGTGACAGGTCTTCTTTAAATGTGATACCTTGGGAAGAGTTGAATCTCTGTCTTTGTGGAACACAGTTTAGTAATTCATTACCTCTGAGTCGGGAGGTGAACATCTGTTCACAGGTGGAATTATGACATCACAGGGAATAATAGCTACTTATGTCATTCTGAGATTAGTTATTAATATTCATTTGGGAAAGTTGTGTCCTTTCCTCCTCATTCCAGAGAAATTCCAGGAAGTGTTCTTGATCGGCAGGAGATTCTGGTACTTTTATAGGACATTAGGGCAATTGTTGCATCAATTCATTTAGGATAGATATATAGATATTAGGTAGATAGATAGATAGATAGATAGATAGATAGATAGATAGATAGATAGATATGAGATAGATAGATAGATATGAGATAGAGAGATAGATAGATAGGAGATAGATAGATATGAGATAGATAGATAGATAGATAGATAGATAGATAGATATGAGATAGATAGATAGATATGAGATAGATAGATAGATAGATAGATAGATATGAGATAGATAGATAGATATGAGATAGAGAGATAGATAGATAGGAGATAGATAGATATGAGATAGGAGATAGATAGATATGAGATAGATAGATAGATAGATAGATAGATAGATAGATAGATAGGAGATAGATAGATATGAGATAGGAGATAGATAGATAGATATGAGATAGATAGATAGATAGATATGAGATATATATAGATAGATAGATATGAGAAAGATAGATAGAGAGATAGGAGATAGATAGATAGATAGATAGGAGATAGATAGATAGATATGAGATAGATATGAGATAGATAGATAGATAGATAGATAGATAGATAGATAGATATGAGAGAGATAGATAGATAGATAGATAGATAGATATGAGAGAGATAGATAGATAGATAGATATGAGAGAGACAGATAGATAGATATGAGAGAGACAGATAGATATGAGATAGATAGATAGGAGATAGATAGATAGATATGAGAGAGAGAGACATAGATAGATAGATAGATAGATATAGATAGATATGAGAGAGACAGATAGTTAGATAGATATGAGAGAGACAGACAGATACAGATAGATAGATATGAGAGAGACAGATAGATAGATAGATAGATAGATAGATAGATAGATAGATATGAGATAGATAGATAGATAGATAGATAGATAGATCTATATATATATAAAGACGAAAGCTCTCACTGACTGACTGACTGACTCGCCAAAAGTTCTCCAACTTCCCGATGTCCTAGAAACATGAATTTTGGCACGAGCATAGATTATCTCCAAAATAGGAAAAGTAATTGGGTCCCAACTCGATTATTCAATTCTAGCGCAAAAGAATTGGCGTCGAAATTTAACGTACATAATCTAAATCTCTCACTTCCCAATGTCATAGAAACTTAAAAGTTGGCACGGGCATTGAATATGTCATAAATAGGAAAAGTTAATAGTTCCCAACTCGATTATTCAATTCTATGCGCAAAAGAATTAGCGTCCAAATTTAACGTACAGAATCTAATTCTCTCACTTCCCGGTGTCATAGAAACTCGAAATTTGACAGGAGCATTGATTATGTCATAAATAGGAAAAGCTAATGGGTCCCAACTCGATTATTCAATTCTATGCGCAAAAGAATTAGCGTCCAAATTTTACGTACGGAATGTATTTTTTTCACTCTCCAGTGTCATAGAAACTCGAAATTTGGCAGGAGCATTGATTATGTCATAAATAGGAAAAGCTAATGGGTCCCAACTCGATTATTCAATTCTATGCGCAAAAAAATTAGCGTCCAAATTTTACGTACGGAATGTAATTTTCTCACTTTCCAGTGTCATAGAAACGTGAAATTTGGCACGAGCATTGATTATGTCATAAATAGGAAAAGTTAATGGGTCCCAACTCGATTATTCAATTCTATGCGCAAAAGAATTAGCGTCCAAATTTTACGTACGGAATGTAATTTTCTCACTTTCCGGTGTCATAGAAACGTGAAATTTGGCACGAGCATTGATTATGTCATAAATAGGAAAAGCTAATGGGTCCCAACTCGATTATTCAATTCTAGCGCAAAAAAATTAGCGTCCAAATTTTACGTACGGAATGTAATTTTCTCACTTTCCGGTGTCATAGAAACGTGAAATTTGGCACGAGCATTGATTATGTTATGAATAGGAAAAGCTAATGGGTCCCAACTCGATTATTTAACTCTATGCGCAAAAGAATTAGCGTCCAGATTTTACATACGGAATGTAATTCTCTCACTTTCCGGTGTCATAGAAACGTGAAATTTGGCACGAGCATTGATTATGTCATGAATAGGAAAAGCTAATGGGTCCCAACTCGATTACTTAATTCTAGCGCAAAAGAATTAGCGTCAAAATTTTACGTACATAATCTAAATCTCTCACTTCCCAATGTCATAGAAACATGAGATTTGCCATAAGCATGAAATATGTCATAAATAGGAAAAGCTAATGGGTCCCAACTCGATTATTCAATTCTAGCGCAAAAGAACTAGCGTCCAAATTTTACGTACAGAATCTAATTCTCTCACTTCTTGGTGTCATAGAAACATGAAATTTGGAACGGGCATTGATTATGTCATAAATAGGAAAAGTTAATAGGTCCCACCTCGATTGTTTAATTCTAAGTGCCAAAGAATTAGCGTCCAAATTTTACGTACGGAATTTAATTTTCTCACTTCCCAATGTCATAGAAACATGAAATTTGGCATGAGCATTGATTATGTCATAAATAGGAAAAGTTAATTGGTCCCAACTCGATTATTCAATTCTAAGCGCAAAAGAATGAGCGTCCAAATTTTACATACGGAATCTAATTTTCTCACTTCCCAATGTCATAGAAACTTAAAATTTGGCAGGAGCATTGATTATGTCATAAATAGGAAAAGTTAATAGGTCCCAACTCGATTATTCAATTCTAAGTGCAAAATAATTAGTGTCCAAATTTTACGTACATAATCTAATTCTCTCACTTCCTGATGTCATTTTACATAAAGGAAATGTCGCATGGTTACCTCCACGTGGTGTTTCCTGGGTAACGCAGAGAACTATGCAAAATGGTGAACATATGTTTTTCCGGTATCTCTAAAGTAACCACGACTTCAGAAGATTTTCCGTGTGAACACCAGATAAACACCAGTACCAAATTAACTCGGGCAAAGCCGGGTATATCAGCTAGTAGATAGATATGAGATAGATAGATAGATAGATATGAGAGGGAAATAGATAGATAGATAGATAGATAGATAGATAGATAGATAGATAGATAGATAGATAGATAGATAGATAGATAGATAGATAGATAGATAGATATAGAGAGAGACAGATATGAGAGAGATAGATATGAGAGATATGAGAGAGATAGATATGAGATATGAGATAGCGGGAGAGAGATAGATATGAGACAGATATGAGATAGATATAAGATAGATAGATATGAGACAGATAGATATGAGATAGATAATCATCATGTAATGAGGATAAACACAGTGCAGTGATCCTGATTATACCAGAATAGTTATTTCTGGATGTGGAATATTATAGATAAGTAATTACAAGCAGGGTGAGACGGGAACATAACGTTCTGCCGCTGACTGCAGTAGCATCTCCATGCACATATCTGTACATTTATTTAGTATCTCCTGGCACTCCCTGCCGGGTGTAACTAGACGGAGAGCGGAGACAATGTGCTTATTATCACTGACCGCATCATCGCAGTGATGTACATCTCTTACACAAGCTTTACATACAGTTGCAGTCATTTTTTAACCTCCATTACAAAGTAGATTTATTTGACAAATGCAAAAAGTTTCAGCTTTTTGCAAAAAATAATAAAACAAGAACAATCATCACAGTGCTGTGCCAGGCAGTATGGGCATCCACACAATGGCCACAGGACTGGAAAAGGTCTGTCTTCATCCCTCTACCAAAGAAAGGCGACTCCCAGAGTTTCTCCAACTACTGAACAATCGCCCTCATTCCGCATGCAAGCAAGATCCTTCGCAAAATGATACAGGACAGACTGAGATCAGTAGTTGAAGCAGCGCTCCCTGATGCGCAGGCAGGATTCCGGGGAGGATGTGATACCCGTCACCATATTGTAAACCTGAGATGGATCATGGACAAATCTCAAGAATACCAAAAGATCAGAGCCTTCGACTGCATCGACCATGACAAGCTATGGCAGGCCCTACAAGAGCTGGGCATATCGCACATCTAGTCAAGCAAATAAAATCACTTTATACCAATCAAGAAGCCACTGTGAGAACACAGTATGGGGACAGATTGGTTTGGGATCGGCATGGGCTTCCGACAGGGCTGCATCCTCTAACCCTTCTTGTTTAACCTATATGCGGAAAATGGACCTAGACGAATTGGAAACTGGGGTGAAAATAGGTGGAAGAAACATCAACAATCTCTGTTATGCGGATAAAACAACTCTGCTTGCAGAAACAGAAGCCGGTCTGAAGCAGCTGATATGGAAGATTAAAACTAAAAAGTGAAAAAATTGGCCTCTACCTAAATTTAAAGAAGACTGAAATTATGACAATTGCAAAAAAATGGCCAAATGCAAATCAAAATCGACAATGATGTCATAGAATGTGTGCGAGACTTCACCTTCCTTGGCTCAAAAAATTGACCAGGCTGGAGAATCTATGCCAGAGATAAAATGTAGGATAGTACTGGGGGAAGCGCGATGCTAAACATGGCCAAGATCAGGAAAAGTAGGGATATCGGTATAGCAACCAAATGCAGGATAGTGCATTTTCCCCATAGCCATGTATGGATGTGAACGCTGACAGGAGGAGGATTGATGCATTTGAGCTATGATGCTGGCGAAAGCTGCTGTGTATACCCTGGAAGGCGAGAGTAACAAACAGAGAATCGTATAAGACCCAATATATCACTAGATGGCAGGAGGACCGGGCTCGGGCTCACGGAGGACAATCTGACCGGCTCAGGCTCACTGAAGGATATGATGACCGGGCTCGGGCTCACGGAGGACAAGATCACAGGGCTCAGACTCACGGATTTTGGCCATGTAATGTGAGCAGAGTCGCTAGAAAAATCTATAATGCTTGACCGATCAGTGGCAAAAGAAGACCCGGCGCCAAAGGACACGATGGCCGATACTGTCAAAGCTGATACTGGCATGGATATCGCACAACTGAAAGAAGCAGTGCAAAACCGAAAAACATGGAGGGAGCCCTCCTTTAGATTTGCCGAGGGTCGTGAATGACTAAACAGCTAACAACAACGTACATAGCTGAACACAACTAATATAACAAGCAATTTCTCCAAATTCACTACAAAATGCCATTTTTAGTTACTCCTGGAGTCTCAGAATTATTCCTCCTCTTCATAATGAGCGTCTTTAGTACTTAGTAGAGCACCTTCTGCTGTTATGACCAGCTGCAGACGTGATGCATAGCCAGACAGCAGCTTCTGACAGCATTCCTGAGGAATCTTAGGCTATTCCTCGTTGACAATGGCTTCCAGGTCACTAATATTTTTGGCTTGGGAGCTGCAATCATCCTCTTCACATCCCACCAAAGATGTTCTAGGACATCTTCTGAAACAAAGCCTTGCTGGACTTGGAGGTATGATTGGGATCATTGCCCTTGTCGAAGGTCCAGTGATGCCCAAGTTTCAGCTTTTTCACAAAAGGCATGAAGTTTTCTCCTGGGATTTCCTGATACTCGATGAAATCCACCATGCTCTCCGCATCACCTTTTTTGGTTTGTACAAGGCAATGATCTGTTCTCTTAAATTTTTGGACCACACTCTTGACTTAGCCATATTCCAAACATGCAAGCAAGTTGCACTCAACAGAGCCCCAAACAGTACAGATATTTGATTTGTCTTATCTTAAGCACACCTGATATAACTAAAGAAGTCCTCGATTAAGGCCCATTTACACGCAAAGTAGATCGCTCAAAATTCGCTCAAAAGACAGTTTGAGTGACAATTTTGCATTGCTACTAATGGGCACTAAAGCCTATTATTAGCTATTTAGCTTCATTTTCATTTAGATGAAGCTCCCTTCGCTGTATGCATATAACAGCAGGTAGTTTGTTATCTGCATACATCTCAGTTGTTCTCCCGTGGGACAACAGCTGAAAACAATGTTATCAGCACTCCTGCGGAGAATCACAGCGTGCGGTCCCTGCTATCAACTGGCCGGCCGAACTATGATTTTAATGCTGAACTAAAAATCATCTTTCGGCCAAAAAGCAAACAATGGTAGCATTTACACGCAACAATTATCGCTCAAAAGACATCGTTTGAATGAATTTTGAGCAATAATCGTTGTGTGTAAATGGACCTTTAGTTACATCAGGTGTGCTTGAGACAAGACCTGGTTTGCAAATGTGTGCTCGTATGAGGGAATAATTTTGGTTGCAAATGCATGATGCAGGTGTGAAATAATATTACATTACCGCTGAACTTGTTACCCTTTACCAATTCAATCCATCACACTAATTACTTATTGTGTAGATTATTACTTTGCCCTTGCTAGTTGTTTCAGTGATTTTAATTTGTATTTTAATGGTAAGGTTTTCTACTGCATCATGAATGAGTTGCTCCCTCCCCTAAAATCGTAGTTTCTTATTAAAGTGGCTGTTTAGTTTTAAACTACTGATGGCCTATCCAAAGGGTAAGTCATCAATAGTAGGTCAGAAGGTGCCCACTACCTGTGAACCCCTCTGATCAGCTATTTTCCAGGCCAGTGTGCTTATAAAGTGAACTGACTTCTGCAGGAAGCACACAGCTCTGTTCTCACTGTAGTGGCCAGGTTTGGTATTACAGGCAAAGTTTTCAACCAAGAGAGAGTGTGTAATACCAAGCCTAACCACAGCTTTGAGAACACAGCTATCTACTTCCTGCAGAAATCAGCTCAATGCAGGGGTACAATTCTCTGAACAGCTGATTAGTGGGGATTCGAGATGGCAGATCTCCACTTCTCTACTACTGATGGCCAATCTTACGTCTAGGCCATCAATACTTTAGAAGTGGACAACTCATGTTAGTTCCAATTAAGTCCCCACTTTTTGAGGTTTTCTCATGCAGCAGTGTGGAGAGCATACAGAGAATGGTGTGAATGAGGATAAGTGAAAGGGGATCCTGTGGATGCAAATAACCCGTCACTAAAAGGAGTCAAATGGGGGATATCAGGAATCGTTCTCAAACAAGCACTGCAGTCAGGAGCAGCCAAATACAATGCTGGTGCTCCAGCTAACGTGCCGTTCCTTAGTACATAGGGCTATAACAGTAGGCAACCAGTTCCAGCGCCATTGTGTCTAAGAGAAATAGAAAGGCGAGATTCCAGGGGACAAAGAGTGCAAAAATTGCATGACCAGCAGAAAAACATTGCCTGGTCAGATAAATCCAGATTTCTGTTGCTCCGTACTGATGGGAGGTAAGAATTTAGAAAACTCAGTATGAATCATTGACCCCTGCCTGTCAGGCTAGTGAAGGTGGAGTAATGGTATGAGAAGGTCATTTTTTGGCACAGATTAGGTCCTCTGATACCTGTAGATGGACACCATGATAAATTGCTGTGTTCCAAAAGCCGTTCCAGAGGTCCAATGCTTTACTAGGTAAAAGTCTCAAATAAAGTTGCCATTCTAATAAAGTCTACCTTTTCATCTGATGGAGGGCTCAGGTATCAGGACCAAGAATGCTATTTAGCACCCCCCTACAGCAACACCAGCCTCCAACATTGATTAATTGCACAGTCTTTCTAACCATGCTTAGCAGAGGACTCTGTTACATTTGATCACCACTCACATTCGGTCATCCCCAGGAATGCTGTACAGTGACTTCACAGCAGAACAAGCAGTGCCAGGTCACATGAAACTGGGGAAGGATGCAGGCTGTGCTGATTGATGCCTGCTCCAAATCACGTATCACATCTGCTTACTACTCACAATGCTATTGTCTGACACATACCCCAGTTAGAGGACAGAAAAGCGAAACCTGGAGTCACACGATGTAGATTGTTGTTCTGAAAACACCAAACAGTAGTCTAGCAGTTGTATGTTTGTACATAGGAGGTAGTATTATAGTAGTTATATTCTTGCACACAGGAAGCAGTATTATAGTAGTTATATTCTTGCACACAGGAAGCAGTATTATAGTAGTTATATTCTTGTACATAGGGGGCAGTATTATAGTAGTTATATTCTTGTACACAGGTGGCAGTATTATAGTAGTTATATTCTTGTACATAGGAGGCAGTATTATAGTAGTTATATTCTTGTACATAGGGGGCAGTATTATAGTAGTTATATTCTTGTACATAGGAGGCAGTATTATAGTAGTTATATTCTTGTACATAGGGGGCAGTATTATAGTAGTTATAGTCTTGTACATAGGGAGCAGTATTATAGTAGTTATATTCTTGTACATAGGAGGCAGTATTATAGTAGTTATAGTCTTGTACATAGGAGGCAGTATTATAGAAGTTATATTCTTGTACATAGGAGGCAGTATTATAGTAGTTATATTCTTATACATAGGAGCAGTATTATAGTAGTTATATTCTTGTACATAGGAGCAGTATTATAGTAGTTATATTCTTGTACATAGGAGCAGTATTATAGTAGTTATATTCTTGTACATAGGGGATATTATTATAGTAGTTATATTCTTGTACATAGGAAGCAGTATTATAGTAGTTATATTCTGGTACATAGGAGGCAGTATTATAGTAGTTATATTCTTGTACATAGGGGGCAGTATTATTGTATTTATAGTCTTGTACATAGGGAGCAGTATTATAGTAGTTATATTCTTGTACATAGGGGACAGTATTATAGTAGTTATATTCTTGTACATAGGGGGTAGTATTATAGTAGTTATATTCTAGTACATAGGGGGCAGTATTATAGTAGTTATAGTCTTGTACATAGGGAGCAGTATTATAGTAGTTATATTCTTGTACATAGGGAGCAGTATTATAGTAGTTATAGTCTTGTACATAGGGAGCAGTATTCTAGTAGATATATTCTTGTACATAGGGGGCAGTATTATATTAGTTATATTCTTGTACACAGGGGGCAGTATTACAGTAGTTGTATTCTTGTACATAAGGGGCAGTATTATAGTACTTATATTCTTGTACATAGAGGGCAGTATTATGGTAGTTATAGTCTTGTACATAGGAGGCAGTATTATAGTAGTTATATTCTTGTACATAGGGAGCAGTATTATAGTAGTTATATTCTTGTACATAGGGGGCAGTATTATAGTAGTTATAGTCTTGTACATAGGGAGCAGTATTATAGTAGTTATATTCTTGTACATAGGGAGCAGTATTATAGTAGTTATAGTCTTGTACATAGGGAGCAGTATTCTAGTAGATATATTCTTGTACATAGGGGGCAGTATTATATTAGTTATATTCTTGTACACAGGGGGCAGTATTACAGTAGTTGTATTCTTGTACATAAGGGGCAGTATTATAGTACTTATATTCTTGTACATAGAGGGCAGTATTATGGTAGTTATAGTCTTGTACATAGGAGGCAGTATTATAGTAGTTATATTCTTGTACATAGGGAGCAGTATTATAGTAGTTATATTCTTGTACATAGGGGGCAGTATTATAGTAGTTATATTCTTGTACATAGGAGGCAGTATTATAGTAGTTATATTCTTGTATATAGGATGCAGTCTTATAGTAGTTATATTCTTGTACATAGGGGGCAGTATTATAGTAGTTATATTCTTGTACATAGGAGGCAGTATTATAGTAGTTATATTCTTGTACATAGGAGGCAGTATTATAGTAGTTATATTCTTGTACATAGGAGGCAGTATTAGAGTAGTTATATTCTTGTACATAGGGGGCAGTATTATAGTGGTTATATTCTTGTACATAGGAGGCAGTATTATAGTAGCTATATTCTTGTACATAGGAGTAGTATTATATTAGTTATATTCTTGTACATAGGGGG
This sequence comes from Eleutherodactylus coqui, assembly GCF_035609145.1. Classification (NCBI taxonomy): domain Eukaryota; kingdom Metazoa; phylum Chordata; class Amphibia; order Anura; family Eleutherodactylidae; genus Eleutherodactylus; species Eleutherodactylus coqui. The sequence goes on along the minus strand of NC_089840.1, from coordinate 272,061,528 downwards.
CAGTACTATAGTAGTTATAGTCTTGTAAATAGGGAGCAGTATTATATTAGTTATATTCTTGTACATAGGGGCAATATTATAGTAGTTATATTCTTGTACATAGGGGCAGTATTATATTAGTTATATTCTTGTACACAGGGGGCAGTATTACAGTAGCTGTATTCTTGTACCTAAGGGGCAGTATGATAGTAGTTATATTCTTGTACATAGGGGCAGTATTATAGTAGTTATATTCTTGTACATAGGGAGCAGTATTATGGTAGTTATATTCTTGTACATAGGAGGCAGTATTATAGTAGTTATATTCTTGTACATAGGAGGCAGTATTATAGTAGTTATATTCTTGTACATAGGGGGCAGTATTATATTAGTTATATTCTTGTACATAGGAGGCAGTATTATAGTAGTTATATTCTTGTACATAGGGGCAATATTATAGTAGTTATATTCTTGTACATAGGAGCAGTATTAGAGTAGTTATATTCTTGTACATAGGGGTAGTAATATAATAGTTATATTATTGTACAGAGGAGACAATATTATAGTAGTTATATTCTTGTACATAGGAGGCAGTATTATACTAGTTATATTCTTGTACATAGGAGGCAGTATTATACTAGTTATATTCTTGTACATAGGAGGCAGCATTATATAGTTATATTCTTGTACATAGGAGCAGTATTATATTAGTTATATTTTTGTACATAGGGGGCAGTATTACAGTAGTTATATTCTTGTACATAGGGGCAGTATTATAGTAGTTATATTCTTGTACACAGGGAGCAGTATTATAGTAGTTATATTCTTGTAAATAGGAAGCAGTATTATACTAGTTATATTCTTGTACATAGGGGGCAGTATTATAGTAGTTATAGTCTAATACATAGGAGCAGTATTATAGTAGTTATATTCTTGTACATAGGGGGCAATATTATAGTAGTTATATTCTTGTACATAGGAGCAGTATTATAGTAGTTATATTCTTGTACATAGGGGACAGTATTATAGTAGTTATATTCTTGTACATAGGAGCAGTATTATAGTAGTTATATTCTTGTACATAGGAGCAGTATTATAGTAGTTATATACTTGTACATAGGGAGCAGTATTATACTAGTTATATTCTTGTACATAGGGAGCAGTATTAAACTAGTTATATTCTTGTACATAAGGAGCAGTATTAAAGCAGTTATATTCTTGGACATAGGGGGCAGTATTATAGTAGTTATATTCATGAATATAGGAGCAGTATTATAGTAGTTATATTCTTGTACAAAGGAGTACTATTATAGTAGTCATATTCTTGTACATAGAAGGAGTATTATAGTAGTTATATTCTTGTACACAGGGAGCAGTAATATAGTATCTAAATTCTTGTACATAGTAGGTAGTATTATAGTCGTTATATTCTTGTACATAGGAGCAGTATTATAGTAGTCATATTTTTGTATATAATAGGAGTATTATAGTAGTTATATTCTTGTACACGGGGGCAGAATTATAGTAGTTATATTCTTGTATATAGGAGGCAGTATTATAGTAGTTAGATACGTGTACATAGGGAGCAGTATTATACCAGTTATATTCTAATACATCGGGAGCAGTATTATAGCAGTTATATTCTTGTACATAGGGGGCAGTATTATAGTAGTTATATTGTTGTACATTGGAGCAGTATTATAATAGTTATATTCTTGTACATAGGGGGTAGTATTATAGTAGTTATATTCTTGTACATTGGGGCCAGTATTATAGTAGGTATATTATTGTACATAGGGGGCAGTATTATAGTATTTATATTCTTGTACATAGGGGGTAGTATTATAGTACATATATTCTTGTACATAGGGGGTAGTATTATAGTAGTTATATTCTTGTACATAGGGGGCAGTAGTATAGTAGTTATATTCTTCTACATAGGGGCAGTATTATAGTAGTTATATTATTGTACATAGGGGGCAGTATTATAGTATTTATATTCTTGTACATAGGGGGTAGTATTATAGTAGTTATATTCTTGTACATAGGGGGTAGTATTATAGTAGTTATATTCTTGTACATAGGGGCAGTAGTATAGTAGTTATATTCTTGTACATAGGAGGCAGTATTATAGTAGTTATATTCCGGTACATAGGGGGCAGTATTATAGTAGTTATATTCTTGTATATAGGAGCAGTATTATAGTAGTTATATTCTTGTATATAAGAGCAGTATTATAGTAGTTATATTCTTGTACATAAGAGCAATATTATAGTAGTCATATTCTTGTATATAGAAGGAGTATTATATTAGTTATATTCTTGTGCACGGGGACCAGTATTACAGTAGTTATATTCTTGTACATAGGAGGCAGTATTATAGTAGTTATATTCTTGTCCATAGGGGGCAGTATTATAGTAGTTATATTGTTGTACATAGGAGGCAGTATTATAGTAGTTATATTCTTATACATGGGGGGCAGTATTATAGTAGTTATATTCTTGTACATAGAGGGCAGTATTAAAGTAGTTATATTCTAATACATAGGAGCAGTATTATAGTAGTTATATTCTTGTACATAGGAGGTGTATTATAGTAGTTATATTCTTGTACATAGGAGGCAGTATTATAGTAGTTATATTCTTGTACATAGGGAGCAGTATTATAGTAGTTATATTCTTGTACATAGGGAGCAGTATTATAGTAGTTATATTCTTGTACATAGGGAGCAGTATTATAGTAGTTATATTCTTGTACATAGGAGGCAGTATTATAGTAGTTATATTTTTGTACATAGGGGGCAGTATTATAATAGTTATATTCTTTTACATAGGGAGCAGTATTATAGTAGTTATATTCTTGTACATAGGAGGCAGTATTATAGTAGTTATATTCTTGTACATAGGAAGCAGTATTATAATAGTTATATTCTTTTACATAGGGAGCAGTATTATAGTAGTTATATTCTTGTACATAGGAGGCAGTATTATAGTAGTTATATTCTTGTACATAGGAGGCAGTATTATAGTAGTTATATTCTTGTACATAGGGAGCAGTATTATAGTAGTTATATTCTTGTACATAGGGAGCAGTATTATAGTAGTTATATTCTTGTACATAGGAGGCAGTATTATAGTAGTTATATTTTTGTACATAGGAGGCAGTATTACAGTAGTTATATCCTTGTACATAGGGGGCAGTATTATAGTAGTTATGTTCTTGTTCATAGGGGGCAGTATTATAGTAGTTATATTCTTGTACATAGAGGGCAGTATTATAGTAGTTATATTCTTGTACATAGGTAGCAGTATTATAGTAGTTATATTCTTGTACATAGAGGGCAGTATTATAGTAGTTATATTCTTGTACATAGGTAGCAGTATTATAGTAGTTATATTCTTGTACATAGGGGGCAGTATTATAGCAGTTATATCCTTGTACATAGGGGGGCAGTATTATTGTAGTTATATTCTTGTACATAGGAGGCAGTATTATAGTAGTGATATTTTTGTACATAAAGGCAATTTTATAGTAATTATTTACTTACACTGTATTTTTCATTTATATTCTCTGATCTTTTTGTAAACTACTTGTCACTTGATGTAATGTCCTTGGGTTATAGTGCATGCCTTTTGTTCATGGCTGTGGTGGTTGCTGTTAGAAACATGATATTAAGATCGTTTATTCCTGGACCATGGTGTCAGACTCAAGGGAAAAATACATCAACATCAGTATATCATATCACACTATGAAATGAATGGCAGACAATAAGCAGTATAATCCCAGGGCTGTATACAGCTACATGCAGCACGGGGAATAAGAAGCCCAATTAACCTGTTCAAGAAAGGACAGGTTAACAACCGTCATGTAAACTGTCACAATCCAGCCTGAGGGCGCCCACCCACTGGCGATTTTTTTTCCCTACGAAATTCGCAGCATTTTTTTCTCTGCAGGGGTCTATGGGACTTGTAATTTCAAAATCGCGATCGCGCAAAATCGCGATTTCGCGGTAAATTGCGATTTTGCGCGATCGCGATTTTAACATTACAAGTCCCATAGACCCCTGCAGAGAAAAAAATGCTGCGAATTTCGCAGGGAAAAAAAATCGCCAGTGGGTGGGCGCCCTGACAGTGACATCTCTGGGTGTCTGTGACTATACTACACTGGGATCGCATGTAACATGAGGCTATAGAATGTATCACAGTGAGCACACATTTTGGGACTTATTGTGTTAGATCCATAAATGTTTTGACGAAAACTACAAAGCTTCAGAATGCAATGTTAACAATGTAGAAAATGTGAGTTCTACGTGGATTCTACCCCGATCATGACATGAGAAGAATTCTGCATTCTTGTTAACATGAAATATAACATTGTTAGCAATAGCAGTAGAAGAAAAAATGATGTTAATGGAGCTGCAAACAAGAAGCAGGGACATACTGTATACTCAAGGTGTCTGTCAGACAAATCATGTGACAGCTGACCATTAAAGGGATTGTCCAAGGTAAGGTCATCACTAGAGATGAGCGAGCATACTCGATAAGGCAGACTACTCGAGCGAGTAGTGCCTTATTCGAGTACCTGCCCGCTCGTCTCTAAAGATTCAGCTGCCGGCGCGGGTGACAGGTGAGTTGCGGCGGTGAGAAGGGTGAGAGAGAGATCTCCCCTCCATTCCTCCCCGCTCTCCCCCACCCCCTACCGGCCCCCGAATCTTTAGAGACGAGCGGGCAGGTACTCGAATAAGGCACTACTCGCTCGAGTAGTTTCCCTTATCGAGTATGCTCGCTCATCTCCAGTCACCACGGTCATTGGGTGCCACATGCATTAAAGGAGAAAATTAGTAGTTGCTTACCTCTCCCTTCTCCCCTGTTTGTTCTCCGCCGCCGACTCCGGTCTCCGCTGTCCGTTTACAGGCTGCTGTGACATCCCGTAAACCCGCTGTAGAAGCCAATGACAGCCCCAGCCAGGATCGCTGAGCGCCATCGACTGCTGTAACTTGTTAGTAGATGGGCTCAGCAGGCAAAGACAAGTGATGTCACAGGAGGCCCGGAGTCAGCAGCGGAGGACTAACGGGGGGAGAGGGGAGTAACTGCTCATTGATTATTTTAATGCATGGTGGACGTGGTGATGGGGTGTCCTTATCGGAGGTCAATCAGTTAATTTTTGCTTACTAAACTCAATATATCAACGCATGAGCGACTGATGATTATATTCTTGTACATAGGGGACAGTATTAGAGTACATATATTTCTGTACATAAGACGCAGCATTATAGGAGTTAAATTGTTGTTATTTGAAGGAATGCTGCCATCCAGTAGGTGGCGCTGCAGAGGTATTGCTCCATCTCCCTTATTTGCATATTACCCAGAGGAGCATGGATGACCTTTTAGGTTTCCTCACTCACCTTCTTGGTGCTCTCTCTCTAAGTAGTGCTGTTACCCCTCCGGAGCTGAATGATTATTAAAACGACACAACTACCTCTGTGTACTGCGGCTCCCATCTCTATATAAATGTTGAAGCACTGTATGTTAATTAATCTCAAACCAACCAATGGGTGATTCACATCTGCCAGTGCTCCGGGCGCTTTTCCTCACTCTTCTGCTAAAATGACCCTTTTTATGTTCATGTGAGTGCGATCCAATTTGTTACATCGCAGCCATGTAAAATACAGCTTAAGGGCTTATTCCGACGTGCGTATATCGGCCAGGTCTCCATGCCCAGCCAATATACGCTGTCCCTCTCAACAGGGGGAGGAGGCGGGCTGGGCCAGGAGCAGTGCACTGAGATCCCGCCCCCTCTCAACCCTCTCTCCGCCCCTTGCCACTATTTGCAATTGAAGGGGGCGGGATGGGCGGACTTTGCTCCGCCCTGGTCCATTCCATCCCATTACAAACAGTGTCGAGGGGCGGAGGAGCTCAGTGCACTGCTCCCGGCTCAGCCTGCCTCCTTCCCCTGCAGAGAGGTACAGCGTATATTGGCCGGGTGTGAAAACCTGGCCGATATACGCACGTTGGAATAAGCCCTAAAAAAAAGAAAGCAAAGATGTGATTTTTTTGTTTTATATGCGCCAAATAAAAAGTCATGTGGAAAAATCACAAGTGCATGGGAATAGCTGGGAAATAGTTTGTAAAATCCAATTGATTGATGCAGTCCAAATTCGCAAGCACCCATGTAAACATACCCCTAGAGTGCATCTACATGGGAGAAATCGGACCGATATTGCACTTGAAACCTGAGTTTGCAAACAAGTACATTGTATCAAATCAGTAGTTCAGTAGTAAAGAATAGATAATTGCGCTGTCATTAGGCACGCATTTACGTGCGAATGCAATGTGATTTTTTTTTTTACCACCTCCCATAGGTAATTAATGGCGATTTCTTTAACGGAATCGCCCAAATATAGGGAATGCAAAGATTTTTCAATCTCACGCCACTGGTGCAATCAAAAAATCACTCACATAAATTAACTCATTAATCAACGGGTTACTTATTTCCCATGTGAGTTCCGTCTATATCACAATTGGACGGAACTCATGCAGTAAAATCGTTCATTTGAGGGTGCATTCACACGAACGTATATCGGCTCGGTTTTCACGCCGAGCCGATATACGTTGTCCTCGGGTGCAGAGGGGGGAGGATGGAAGAGCCAGGGCACGAACTGAGGCTCCCGCCCCCTCTCTGCCTCCTCTCCGCCCCTCTGCACTATTTGCAATGGGGAGAGGCGGGACGGGGGCGGGGCCAATTCCCAGCCTTTAGCCCCGCCCTTGTCCCACCTCCTCTCATTGCAAATAGTGCAGAGGGGCGGAGAGGAGGCAGAGAGGGGGCGGGAGCCTCAGTTCCTGGCCCTGGCTTTTCCATCCTCCCCCCTCTGCACCCGAAGACAACGTATATCGGCTCGGCGTGAAAACCGTGCCGATATACGTTCGTGTGAATGCAGCCTCAAAGCGCCTTATGGCTCACTCACATGAGCGTATTTTGCCTGCGTTAGAGGCATTATGAGTGCAATACACAGTGCCTATAGCCCATTAATTTGCATTGGGCCATTCAGGGCTGTGTATTATGTGCATGGAAAAAATTCAGTATACCTATTTTGGTGCACAGTATACGGTATATACACATTACATGCACATTTGCTGCATACTACGCTTTACACACGTAAAAAAAAAAAGGCTAAAGCGCTTCTCCGAGTGAGCTATAAGCCGCAGTTTTTCATGTTTTGGAACTTTTAAAACTGTTCAGGTGCAGAGAGGATCCATAGCAGGAAATGATTAGTGTGGAAAGTGGAGCTCGGTGCAGATTGGGAAACAGGTCACTGAGCACGGACTTTGCTACTTTCTACTATGTGCAATAGACCAGAGTAAATCACCCGGCTTCTAATAGCCTGATAACAGCCGAGGAGGAAAATAAATGTCATCAAAGCATGTGCTCTCCTCAGTAACACCACTGCTGTAATATACAGTATACAGACCTTTGTCCTGGGCAAGACAATAGCAAAGAAAGTGAACAGAACATCTCAGAAGTCTTTGTTTGAAACTCATTTCATCTTTACTTTAAGGCTTTTTCATCAGTTCATTCTAACCCCCATCTGAGCAAAGAATGTAAGGGTGACAAACTAAGCTGAATATTTTCACTGCTCTACTAGTGAATACTATAATTCTGCCCCCCTATGTTCAAGATTATAACAACTATAATACTGCCCCCCTATGTGCAAAAATATAATAAATATAATACTGCCCCCTATGTACAAGACTATAACTACTATAATACTGCCCCCCTATGTTCAAGACTATAACTACTATAATACTGATACTCTATGTACAGGAATATAACTACAATAATACTGCACCCTATGTACAAAAATCTAACTACAATAAAGTCCTGGCGCTTAGCTCCGCCCCTGCCCGCCCCTCCCATTGCAAATAGCGACGAGGGGCGGGGATGGGGCACGAGCTCAGTTCCTGCTCCTGGCTCTTCCATCCCCCCTCCCCCCTGCAGACAAGGACACCGTATATCGGCTCGGCGTGAAAACCGAGCCGATATACGGGCTTCTAAATAACCCCTAATACTGCTTCCTATACAAGAATATAAGTACTGTAATACTGCCTCCTATGTACAAGAATATAAGTACTATAATACTGCCCCCTATGTACAAGAATATAACTACTATAATACTGCCCCCTATGTACAAGACTATAACTACTATAATACTGCCCCCCTATGTTCAAGACTATAACTACTATAATACTGATACTCTATGTACAGGAATATAACTACAATAATACTGCACCCTATGTACAAAAATCTAACTACAATAAAGTCCTGGCGCTTAGCTCCGCCCCTGCCCGCCCCTCCCATTGCAAATAGCGACGAGGGGCGGGGATGGGGCACGAGCTCAGTTCCTGCTCCTGGCTCTTCCATCCCCCCTCCCCCCTGCAGACAAGGACACCGTATATCGGCTCGGCGTGAAAACCGAGCCGATATACGGGCTTCTAAATAACCCCTAATACTGCTTCCTATACAAGAATATAAGTACTGTAATACTGCCTCCTATGTACAAGAATATAACTACTATAATACTACCTCCTATGTACAAACATACAACTGCTAGACTACTGTTTGGTGTTCTCAGAACAACAATCTACATCGTGTGACCCCAGGTTTTCCTTTTCTGTCCTCTAACTGGGGTATGTGTCAGACAAAAGCATTGTGAGTTGTAAGCAGATGTGATACGTGATTTGGAGCAGGCATCAATCAGCACAGCCTGCATCCTTCCCCAGTTTCATGTGACCTGGCACTGCTTGTTCTGCTGTGAAGTCACTGTACAGCATTCCTGGGGATGACCGTATGTGAGTGGTGATCAAATGTAACAGAGTCCTCTGCTAAGCATGGTTAGAAAGACTGTGCAATTAATCAATGTTGGAGGCTGGTGTTGCTGTAGGGGGGTGCTAAATTGCATTCTTGGTCCTGATACCTGAGCCCTCCATCAGATAAAAAGGTAGACTTTATTAGAATGGCAACTTTATTTGAGACTTTTACCTAGTAAAGCATTGGACCTCTGGAACGTCTTTTGGAACACAGCAATTTATCATGGTGTCCATCTACAGGTATCAGAGGACCTAATCTGTGCCAAAAAATGACCTTCTCATACCATTACTCCACCTTCACTAGCCTGACAGGCAGGGGTCAATGATTCATACTGAGTTTTCTAAATTCTAACCTCCCATCAGTACGGAGCAACAGAAATCTGGATTTATCTGACCAGGCAATGTTTTTCTGCTGGTCATGCAATTTTTGCACTCTTTGTCCCCTGGAATCTCGCCTTTCTATTTCTCTAAGACACAATGGCGCTGGAACTGGTTGCCTACTGTTATAGCCCTATGTACTAAGGAACGGCACGTTAGCTGGAGCACCAGCATTGTATTTGGCTGCTCCTGACTGCAGTGCTAGTTTGAGAACGATTCCTGATATCCTCCTCTGACTCCTTTTAGTGATGGGTTATTTGCATCCACAGGATCCCCTTTCACTTATCCTCATTCACACCATTCTCTGTATGCTCTCCACACTATAACTACTATAATACTGCCCCCTATCTACAAGAATATAACTACTATAACACTGCCCCATATGTACAAGAATATAACCACTATAATACTGCTCCTATGTACAAGAATATAACTACTATAATACTGCTTCCTATGTACAAGAATATAACCACTATAATACTGCTCCCAATGTAAAAGAATATAACTACTATAATATTGCCTCCTATGTACAAGAATATAACTACTATAATACTGCCCCCTATGTACAAGAATATAACTACTATAATACTGCCTCCTATGTACAAGAATATAACTACTATAATACTGCTCCCTATGTATAAGAATATAACTACTATAATACTGCCTCCTATGTACAAGACTATAACTACTATAATACTGTCTCCTATGTACTAGAATATAACTACTATAAAACTACTCACTATTTACAAGTAGAGATGAGCGAACGTGTTCTTAACGAACACTTCCGCACCCGGACACCGGCTTTGCCGAGGACTTCAGTGTCCGCGCGTAAAGCTTCGGGGGGCGCCGGGGGGCGGGGAGAGGCGCGGCGGCGCGGGCGGCAGCAGCGGGGAACAGGGGGGAGCCCTCTCTCTCTCCCTCTCCCCCCCACTCCCCGCCGCACCCCCCCGCGCTGCCACGGCGACTACCGAACTTTTTTCGCCCGAGCACGGAATTGCTCGCAAAGTTCGGTGTTCGGGCGAAAAGGGGCGGAGCCGATCACGTTCGCTCATCTCTATTTACAAGAATATAACTACTATAATACTGCTGCTGCTATGTACAAGAATATAACTACTATAATACTACTCCCTATGTACAAGAATATAACTACTATAATACTGCTCCCTATTTACAAAAATATAACTACTATAATACTGCTCCCTATGTATAAGAATATAACTACTATAATACTGCCCCTTATGTACAAGAATATAACTACTATAACACTGCTCCTATGTACAAGAATATAACTACTCTAAAACTGCTCCGTATTTACAAGAATGAAACTACTATAATACTGCCCCCTATATACAAGAATATAACTACTATAATACTGTCCCCTATATACAAGAATATAAGTACTATAATACTGCCCTCTATGTACTAGAATATAAGTACTATAATACTGCCGCTTATGTACAAGAATATAACTACTATAATACTGCCCCTTATGTACAAGTATATAGCTACTAAAATACTGCCCCCCATGTACAACTATATAACTACTATAACACTGCTCCTATGTACAAGAACACAACTACTATAATACTGCCTCCTATGTACAAGAATATAAGTACTATAATACTGCTCCCTATGTACAAGAATATAACTACTATAATACTGCCCCCTATGTGCAAGAATATAACTACTATAATACTGCTCCTATGTACAAGAATATAACTACTATAATACTGCCCCCCATGTACAAGTATACAACTACTATAATACTGCTCCCTGTGTACCAGGATATAACTAACCTAATACTGCTCCCTATTTACCATAATATAACTACTATAATACTGCTCCCTATGTACAAGACTATAACTACTATAATACTGTCTCCTATGTACTAGAATATAACTACTATAAAACTACTCACTATTTACAAGTAGAGATGAGCGAACGTGTTCTTAACGAACACTTCCGCACCCGGACACCGGCTTTGCCGAGGACTTCAGTGTCCGCGCGTAAAGCTTCGGGGGGCGCCGGGGGGCGGGGAGAGGCGCGGCGGCGCGGGCGGCAGCAGCGGGGAACAGGGGGGAGCCCTCTCTCTCTCCCTCTCCCCCCCACTCCCCGCCGCACCCCCCCGCGCTGCCACGGCGACTACCGAACTTTTTTCGCCCGAGCACGGAATTGCTCGCAAAGTTCGGTGTTCGGGCGAAAAGGGGCGGAGCCGATCACGTTCGCTCATCTCTATTTACAAGAATATAACTACTATAATACTGCTGCTGCTATGTACAAGAATATAATTACTATAATACTACTCCCTATGTACAAGAATATAACTACTATAATACTGCTCCCTATTTACAAAAATATAACTACTATAATACTGCTCCCTATGTATAAGAATATAACTACTATAATACTGCCCCTTATGTACAAGAATATAACTACTATAACACTGCTCCTATGTACAAGAATATAACTACTCTAAAACTGCTCTGTATTTACAAGAATGAAACTACTATAATACTGCCCCCTATATACAAGAATATAACTACTATAATACTGTCCCCTATATACAAGAATATAAGTACTATAATACTGCCCTCTATGTACTAGAATATAAGTACTATAATACTGCCGCTTATGTACAAGAATATAACTACTATAATACTGCCCCTTATGTACAAGTATATAGCTACTAAAATACTGCCCCCCATGTACAACTATATAACTACTATAACACTGCTCCTATGTACAAGAACACAACTACTATAATACTGCCTCCTATGTACAAGAATATAAGTACTATAATACTGCTCCCTATGTACAAGAATATAACTACTATAATACTGCCCCCTATGTGCAAGAATATAACTACTATAATACTACTCCTATGTACAAGAATATAACTACTATAATACTGCCCCCCATGTACAAGTATACAACTACTATAATACTGCTCCCTGTGTACCAGGATATAACTAACCTAATACTGCTCCCTATTTACCATAATATAACTACTATAATACTGCTCCCTCTGTACAAGACTATAATACTGCCTCCTATGTACAATAATGTAACTACTATAATACTGCCCCTATGTACAAGAATATAAGTACTATAATACTGCCTCCTACGTGCCAGAATATAACTACTATAATACTGCTCCTATGTACAATAATACAACTACTATAATACTGCCCGCCATGTACAAGTATACAACTACTATAATACTGCTCCCTGTGTACCAGAATATAACTACTATAATACTGCTCCCTATTTACCATAATATAACTACTATAATACTGCCTCCTATGTACAATAATGTAACTACTATAATACTGCCCTATGTACAAGAATATAACTACTATAATATTAATCCCTATGTACAAGAATATAACTACTATAATACTGTCCCCTATGTACAAGGATATAACTACTATAATACTGCCTTCCTATGTACAAGAATATAACTACTATAATACTGCCTCCTATGTACAAGAATATAACTACTATAATACTGACCCTATATACAAGAACATCACTACTAGAATACTGCCCCCTACGTACAAGAATATAACTACTATAATACTGTCCCCTATGTACAAGAATATAAGTTCTATAATACTGCCCCCTATGTACAACAATATAACTACTATAACACTGCCCCCTATGTACAAGAATATAACTACTATAATACTGCCCGCTATGTACAAGAAAATAACTACTATAATACTGGCCCCTATGTACAAGAATATAACTACTATAATACTGCCCCCTATGTACAAGAATATAACTACTATAATACTGACCCCCTATGTACAAGAATATAACTACTATCATACTGACCCCCTATGTACAAGCATATAACTACTATAATACTGACCCCCTATGTACAAGAATATAACTACTATAATACTGCCTCCTATGTACAAGAATATAACTACTATAATACTGCCTCGTATGTACAAGAATATAACTACTATAATACTGCCTGCTATGTATAAGCATATAACTACTATAATACTGCCTCCTATGTACAAGAATATAACTACTATAATACTGCCTCCTATGTACAAGAATATAACTACTATAATACTGCTCCCCTATGTACAAAAATATAACTACTATAATACTGTCACCTATGTACAAGAATATAACTACCATAATACTGTCCCCTATGTACAAGAACATAACTACTATAATACTGCCCTCTATGTACAAGAATATAACTACTATAATACTGCCCTCTATGTACAAGAATATAACTACTATAATACTGCCCTCTTTGTACAAGAATATAACTACTATAATACTGCCCCCTATGTACAAGAATATAACTACTATAATACTGCCCCTATGTACAAGAATATAACTACTATAATACTGCTCCCTATGTACAATAATATAACTACTATAATACTGCCCCCTATGTATAAGAATATAACTAATATAATACTGCCCCCTATGGACAAGAATATAACTACTATAATACTGCCCCCTATGTACAAGAATATAACTACTATAATACTGCTCCCTATGGACAAGAATATAACTACTATAATACTGCCCCCTATGTACAAGAATATAACTACTATAATACTGCTCCCTATGTACAATAATATAACTACTATAATACTGCCCCCTATGGACAAGAATATAACTACTATAATACTGCTCCCTATCTACAAGAATATAACTACTATAATACTGCCCCCTATGTACAAGAATATAACTACTATAATACTGCCCCCTATGTACAAGAATATAACTACTATAATACTGCTCCTATGTACAAGAATATAACTACTATAATACTGCCCCTATGTACAAGAATATAACTACTATAATACTGCTGCCCTATGTACAAGAATATAACTACTGTAATACTGCCCCCTATGTACAGGAATATAACTACTATAATACTGCTGCCCTGTGTACAAGAATATAACTACTATAATACTGCTCCCTATGTACAAGAATATAACTACTATAATACTGCCCCCTATGTACAAGAATATAACTACTATAATACTGCCCCCTATGTACAAGAATATAACTACTATAATACTGCTCCCTATGTAGAAGAATATAACTACTATAATACTGCTCCCTATGTACAAGAATATAACTACTATAATACTGCTCCCTATGTACAAGAATATAACTACTATAATACTGCCCCAATGTACAAGAATATAACTACTATAATACTGCTGCCCTATGTACAAGAATATAAGTACTATAATACTGCTCCCTATGTACAAGAATATAACTACCATAATACTGCCCCCTATGTACAAGAATATAACTACTATAATACTGCTCCCTATGTACAAGAATATAACTACTATAATACTGCCCCCTATGTACAAGAATATAACTACTATAATACTGCCCCCTATGTACAAGAATATAACTACTATAATACTGCTCCCTATGTACAAGAATATAACTACTATAATACTGCTCCCTATGTACAAGAATATAACTACTATAATACTGCTCCCTATGTACAAGAATATAACTACTATAATACTGCCCCTATGTACAAGAATATAACTACTATAATACTGCTGCCCTATGTGCAAGGATATAACTACTATAATACTGCTCCCTATGTACAAGAATATAACTACTATAATACTGCCCCCTATGTACAAGAATATAACTACTATAATACTGCTCCCTATGTACAAGAATATAACCACTATAATACTGCTCCTATGTACAAGAATATAACTACTATAATACTGCCCCCTATGTACAGGAATATAACTACTATAATACTGCTCCCTATGTACAAGAATATAACTACTATAATACTACCCCCCTATGTACAAGAATATAACTACTATAATACTGCCCCCTATGTACAGGAATATAACTACTATAATACTGCTCCCTATGTACAAGAATATAACTACTATAATACTGCTCCTATGTACAAGAATATAACTACTATAATACTGCTCCCTATGTACAAGAATATAACTACTATAATACTGCTCCCAGTGTTCAAGAAAATGACCACTTATGCTCTCTCCTATTTACAAAAATATAACTGGAATATTGCTGTCATGGACAATGGAGATCACCATGCAGATAAGATGTC
This sequence comes from Eleutherodactylus coqui, assembly GCF_035609145.1. NCBI lineage: Eukaryota > Metazoa > Chordata > Amphibia > Anura > Eleutherodactylidae > Eleutherodactylus > Eleutherodactylus coqui. The sequence goes on along the minus strand of NC_089840.1, from coordinate 272,046,204 downwards.
ACATGTTGTCATTGTAGGTAAGTGCACTGTAATCACTTTGACTGTGCATAGCTTGTACTTGAGTGACTGAGCTCAGCTTCTGTATGTAAGCCCAGTGTATGATAACGTTTTACTAGGGCAGATGAATCTAGTATTTTTCATATAGCCCTTCACTGGATAGAAATCTCAATATGCAACTTTAATTTATATACAACTTAAAAATATGTAGGGCTGAGAAGAAATATATATGTATATTGTAGCAGTGTCCCCGAGGGGGTGGGGGCGGTAACGACACACTGGACTCAAATGTGTATAAAAACTTACTTCAGTCTTTATTTTAACGTATGCTTCCAATCAACAAAACAGCAACACAAAAGTCCATGCGATATAACAGATGAAAATGCTGCCCCACGAAGGGGGCTCAGAGGGTTTCCTCCTCAGCCTGTCAGACACTGACTCCTTGGGAGCTGCAGCATTTTATGCCCCAGTAACGGGGTCAGTGCCTACAGCTGAGCTTCCTAAGAACCAGGCTGAAGTTGTGGACTGGACCGCCACCCTGTCCAGACTAAGAGCCTGGGAGGGAGATATACTCCATCCACAACTTAACCCTTTAACTGCCTACAATAGTCTGGGTTCTCCACCAATGAGGGTGTGGTGAAGTGTAGTATCCTCACTGGGGAACAAAATTTTTGATGCATCCATCAAAACACTTATTCTTACTTAATTTGAATGTGCTGATCTCAAATCTGTAATTAGTTTTTCTCTGTAAGCTACAGTTTTTTTGCAATTCAAGGTTTTAGGTTTTCATGTTAATGTAAAATTTTCAACATTTACTTTAGCATAATAATGTAGAATGTCTTCCTGGGCATCATCCTGGTGAGAATATAATACCGTAAATACATTAATACACTAAAACATATGATTGCATCAGAATTTGTCTACAATTTTGAAATAGAACAAATTAAAAACACTTATTTTAAGCATAAAATTTGTGCAAAACTCATTTCGATTCTATTGAGGTAAGAATTTGTATTTGTGTACTTGCTGAGGACAATCTCATTTGATGCTCCAGCAATAGTCTGCCATCATATTCCTGTCCCAACGCCCCTGATAAGGTTCTTTTATTGTCTTCAGATCTGGATGAAAGTGTTCTCCCTGCTCATCACTAACATCTCCAAGGTTTTCAGCAAACTTATCAAGGTGACTGTTCAGGAAGTGAATCATAACGCTCATGTTACATCCATTATCCAAGCTGAAGAAAAATAGCCAGCGGCACACCAACTTTAGCCACACAGGAGAGGAAGGCAAACAAGTGTGGTGCCTGCTCCAAAATGACCATTGACCCCAAATGGTGCATCCAATAACTCCTTATGTTGCGGCTGGTTAGCATGTCTAACAGTTTTATGGAGTCACAATAAAACCTTTTTGCTATTTGCTTCCTAAGATGGATTCTGCTACGAGTTCCTGAGTGCCACAATATAAAGAGTTATTGGATGCACCATGTTACATCCAATGTCGCAGAAAGCCAACAGCATCCTTTGAACCAGAAGTTCATAGTTTTCTGCTTTTTTGTTGCCAAGGAAGTCCTTTGTAGCTGCCACAAAAGACAGCCATGCTGCTTTCACCTCCTAATTCATCTTCCTGGCAAATTCTTCGTCATGTATAAGGGTTCGAATTTGTGGTTCATCGAAGACACCTGCTTTTATCTTCTCGAAAGACAAGGCAGGAAAAGCAGAAACAATATGTTGAAAGCACTCACTTTCTCTATTCAAAGCCTTAACGAACTGCTTCATTAAGCCTAGTTTGATGTGAAGTGGGGGAAAATGATCCTGCCTCAACTAACTATAGGTCAATTCACAATATGTGGCATCCCTACTTCCAGAACATCATGTTTTGGACACCCCCTCTGCGTCCAGTGTTTCTCTCGAGCTCGTCTGTCCCACAAACACAGAAAGCAAGGATACTTTGTGAAACCTCTCTGTTGTCCAAGGGGGAAATTTACCATTTTAAGATCCACACAAATGATTCAGTTATGCTCCTGATCAGGGGCGTAACGATAGAGGATGCAGGGGATGCGGTTGCACCCGGGCCCAGGAACCTTAGGGGGCCCATAAGGCCTCTCTTCTCCTTATAGGGAAGCCAGTACTATGAGTAAAGCATTATAGTTGGGGGGCCCTGTTACAAGTTTTGCATCGGGGCCCGGGAGCTTCAAGTTACACCTCTGCTCCTGATACTTCAGTAAGTCGAGGACAATTTTTATGTCATTATAGTCTTCTCGCAGATGAACTGAATGACGGACTGGAACCACTGCATAAACATTCCCGTTATGTAAGAGCACACATTTCAGACTCCGTTTAGAGCTAGCAAGAAATAGCCCAAATTCTGTTGGACTGTAGGGCTCAGTCATACGGGCGCCGATCCGCCTGTGTTTCTGCACGATAAGACCGCTGCACTGCAGGTGCGGGCGACTCTCCGCACCGAACGGAAGAAAGAACACATGGCCTTCAGTGAAGCCGGTCATACAGAGAGTCGTCCGCACGCCGTGCAGACGTCTTATTGTGCAGAAACACTTTGACCGTGTGACTGAGCCCTAAGTGGTAACACCTACCTGGCTGAGAAGACTACTGATATCATGACAGTTAACAAAGTGTTTGTCTTTGGAAAAGAAATCCACAAAAATTTGTTCATGCTTCCTGAAATGGGATACTTTAGTTGACCGGTGAAGTACATTCTTTTCTTGAAGCCTAGAAGCTAAGCTGCTTTCTTTGATAGGCCCAAATCCCTTACTAAGTCATTCAATTCCAGTTGGCTAAACTGCTGAGGGGTTCATGACTGCTTGGCATCAGAAGAAGATCCTTCAGATTCTACAACCATTTCCTCATGCATCTTATCAAAATCCTCTTGATCACCATGTTCACTTCCTTCGTCCATAGAAGAGACAAAACCACTGAAAACTGTTACCGGGAGTCCCAGAGTGTGGGATAAGTCGTAATGCTGAAGAAATATTAGGATATGTGATTATATCCGTTTTGTTCGGTCAATGCCCTTTGTATTGGTCAGGCAGAAATAACAGTCACTGCTGTGGTCCTTGGGTTCACGCCACATCATGGGAATACCAAAAGGCATGCCTTTGCGCTTTCCTTTTGTCCAGCCATGAAGCATTTATGACACACAATATGAGGAGCCCAATTCTTGTCTTGATCACCAAGGGGAACTTGAAAATAGGCAATATATGCACGTGTCACAAATGATGAAATGTGTGGCAGCCACATATATAACAGAAGGTGTCGGGACTATTCTCAACAAAAATGAATTAATATTGCATGAAAACTAGAGCTTGCACAAAAAAAACGGATTTCAGATTTGGAATCAGCAATGCAGAAATATATAGAAATAGTTTTAAAACCTCATGCAGCAGAAACTGAAAAAAAAATTGTTCCCCAGACAAAAAAAGGATAGGGGATCATAATTGTGACAAACTCGGCTATAAGGTTTCTGGTGATTTGAGTGATCAAAGAAACGCGTTGAACCATGAATTTTGTGAACCTCTAAAACACAATTTATACACTAGAACCACGTTCAATCTAAGCTGAACAGGAAAGTACACCTACTATTTAATTTGGCTATCTGATCTTTTTTTCCCTGACGTAGGATTAAGAATCAGTGAACCGAGCAGTGCTACTCCTACATTATGATTTAGCAGTCAGTCTAGTAGCTGGAAAGAGAATTTATTAATTGGAGGATTATTCTTCCAGTATTTTAGACTGATCTTGACTGTATAGACTTGAACCTCTAGTATATCGATACGTCTTATGACCATTTAGGGAGTAGATACTTTGGCATTGTTGCTAGCTGAATATTCATCGGCGCTGATACAGTAATCATCATATGGGGTGTATGATAGTTCAGTGAGTATATTCTCCAATAAAAGATGATATACGCTTCAGGAGGGGCTCCCCACGGGGATGAAGGAATCCCCTGCCTTTGCTATTACAGAAGATCACGGTGTTCTTCCATTGCTTTCAACTGGGTCGGCACTGCTGCCACAGCACCCATTGAAAACAATGGGCTATATTGCAGGATAATAGAACATGCTGCGATGTGTGTCTCACATAGCATCGCATCATGGTGCTATGCAGGAAAACATCGCTCGTGTATGGACCCATTCGAATGAATGGGGGTTCATATTTGTGCGTCTCGTAACACACAAATCTCAAACGATAGAGGATACTACATTTCACCACATCCTCATTGGTGGAGAACCCAGACTTTTTATATATCTGTACATGTATATAATTATATATATATATATATATATATATATATGAAAGCCCTCACTGACTGACTGACCAACTCGCCACTAACTCTCTAACTTCCTAGTGTCATACAACCATGAAATTTGGCAGGAGCATTGTTGAGGTCGTAAATAGGAAAATCAAAGGGGTGACAACTCGATTATTCAATGCTAATTGCAAAAGTATTGGCGCCCCTATGTAATGTACCTAATCTAATTCTCTAACTTCCCGATGTCGTACAAACATGAAATTTGGCAGAAGCATTCTTTAGGTCCTAAACAGGAAAAGTAAAAGGGTCACAACTCGATTATTCAATGCTAATTGCAAAAGTAAGTGCACCCCTATGTAATGTAACTTCCCAGGGTCGTACAAGTGTGGAATTTGGCACAAAGATTCCTTACATTCTATATAGGAAAAGTAAAGTGGTGACAACTCCATTACTCAATGCTAATTGCAAAAGTTAACCCCTACATAATGTAACTTATCGGGGTCGTAGAAGCATTATATTTGGCGCCAGCATTCTTTAGGTATAATAATTAATAATTACCTGAAAGCACTGCGGAATAAGTTGGCGCTATACAAATAACACGATTTATTTTAAATTACATTTTAAGGATTCTATCCAGTAGACAATAACAGTTGCTTTATGCGGCTTCTATATATTTTGGTGGGGAGGGATTAGGTGCGCGACTCTGTGGGCTTCAGCTTTGCCTGCTGCAAGTCTACAATGCTTTTGGGTTGCCAGGAAATTTACATAATTCTATTTTACGCATTCCAGCACTGAATAATCATTAACACTGAAAATAAATCAATTGATGAAACACGATCAAGTGGGCAGACATAATTATACCCCAGATATGGGGCAATTAACAGACAGGAAATGATAGGAATGTTTTACTACTCTCATGACTTGCAGTAACAGAGAATGTTATCGGTGGAGACAGCCTGAAGTTCACCTCATGATTATCCCGCGTTGCTGGATTTATATCAGAAAAGTTACGCAAGTGAATAAACAGTAGCGCGATTAGGGTCCAGGAGATTCCTCTGTAGGCTTTAATGCCGACCTGCTGTAGATAGTGTCACTGCGGGATCACATACAGTGGAAAAATACTGCGCAAATTCGGCCACGCATTTCACTGCCCCAAAATCCACTGATTTTGTTGTGGATATGTCTGTAGAATTCACCCTCCTACATCGAATAGGGCGAAATCTGCTGTGGAAATCAACCTGCTGAGGATCTAATAATCTGCACTGAAAACTCCATGGCACGAGGACGAGATTTGTTGAACAGGTTGGTGCTGGCAGCTGCTCAGACTTTCCTGTGAAAATCCACACATAAAATCCACTGCCTTTCTGGTAATTATGCATTTAGGCCGGTTTCACACTTTTTTTGCGATGCGACAGCACTACAAATCGCATGTATGTGAAGCCCGTGCTTTCCACTGGGTTCCTTCGATGTTTTGTAGCCTGCTACATTGCAAGAAAAACAATCACCGGTTACTTAATATTGCCGCGATTTGCGGCGTTTTGTAGTCCATGCTTCTCTTTGGACCCTACCCTTCTGTTGCATCGCATCGCCTGAAAATGCAGTTTTTTCTGCAGTGCAATGCAACTTTTACAATAGGAAGTCCTACTGTAAAAGCCCTAAAATAAGTCCTATCTGCATTAAAAAAACAATAAACAAATACATCCCCTATCAGGCGCTGTCAGGTCCGCCGCACTCCTCTCACAGGTCTCTGGCACTTGTTTGAAGTCTTCTGTCAGCGCTTCCTGGATGGGAGGTTTAAAAACCCCTCCTCAAGGAAGTGCTGGCTGTGATTGGCTGAGCTGTGGTGTTTGAGAACCCATCAGAGGCAGCGCTTCTTGGAGGCGGGGGGTTTCAAACTCCTGACCAGGAAGCTCTGTCGGGGGACTTCAAACAAGTGCCTGAGATACAGAGGAGACATGCGGCGGAGCAGGACAGCACATCTTAGGTGATGTATTGGGTTTTTTTGCTTTGTTTTCATGCAGCTAGGGCTTATTTTCAGGGTAGGTGTTATATTTCAAGCCCTCTCTGACGAAAATCCCGGCAAAAGAGCGCAACAGAGTCGCACAACTTTGTAGCGACACAAAATCGCTGATTCTTCTAGCGGCTCCTCTGCTTCACAGATTTCCACCTGATGTCAGTGGAGGGGAAGAGAGAAAAAAACACAATTGCAGCTTTTGGGTGTTTGTTTTTTTGGCGTTCACGGTGCAGTAAAAGTATTCTGTGGGTTAGTACATTTACGGCGATACAAAATTTCTGCAGCTTTTTTAATGTAGGACAATATAAAAAAGTTACCCTATCCTAAACGATGTTTTGCTTCCTGTAAAAGTGGCCCCTAGTTATAGTGATAGCAGTTGCATCTGGGCTCTGCTGCCTAAGGGGCCCAAAAGCTCTTTTTCTACATAAGAAGGCACTAGTGTTATAATTGGCAAATGGTATATAGGGGCCCTGTTACAGATTTTGCATTGAGGCCCAAGAATTTCAAGTTAGTGTACATCTCTGTACATAATGAGCAAAAAACAATTACTTCATGAGCCGAGAGAGAGCCTGGAAGCAGATTAGTGTAGCATATTCCTGGCAAAATACTATTACTATTGGTGGTCCACAGTGGTGTAGCACGATACAAGGATTCTCTCTTTGGTGGTTTTTGACTTCCTGGGTCGTGCACCAACCCCTCAGACCCTGCACTAGATATAACATGGTGTTATGCCAGGACTATCCCTTTAAGCTGCCCATAGCTCATTGATTTTTGTATGTGAGGCTGCTAGACCCCTCAATGTCTATTTTTGATGGAGACCAGGATCCAAGAGGTTGGATTCCTACTTTTCAGATTGAAGATGATGGCTTTCAGGAAGCGATTTAAATGCATCAGCTCCACTGAAATAAAATAGTATGCAGTGATAAGTACCTACCAAAGATGGTTCAAGGAAAGGCAACCGGTGATAATGTCATGAGCACCTCAGGTTCACTGATCTGTTCCGATCCTTCAAAATACCAACTGTAAGACATATTACTGATAAAGTTCCTGCTGGCAATGATAGAAAGGTATCAGGTATTGGGCAATGTACCACAAACCGATCAGAACACCCATGCTGACTCCTACACCACCGAAAGTGCTTACAATAGGCATGTGAGCATTAGAACTGGACATGGAACAATGGAAGAAGACGGCCTGGTCTGATGAATCATGTTTTACATCATATGGACGGTGAGGTGCGTCATTTATCTGGGAAAGAGATGGCACCAGGATGGAAAGAAGGCAAGCTGGTGGGGCAGTGTTCTGCTAGGTACTTGAGTCCTGGCATCATGAGGATGTGACACGCACCATCTACCTAACATTGTACAGACAATAGGATGACCAGATTTTCCCAGGGTCTGAAGTGCTCTCATCTGACCAGGCAGCTGGGAAACAGAATCTGCAGAGCGCTGACTCCGGGAAGCCGTCCGAGGAGGTGAGGGGCAGCGCCACATAGTATGAAATGAGCTGCAGATATGCAGCTGATTTCCAGTCATAATCCGCACCAATGGTACGGATCTTGACTGTTTTTGGATGTGGAAATGCTGCAGAATTTGCAGCAGAAATTCCTGCTGTGTACTCATGGCAGAAATGCTTTGGAAGGTCCAAACTCCTTAAGTCAGCTTGAGGTATGCTGCCATGTGCAGTGACCTCAGTAGTAATAGTGACCTCCACCGTGGCCTCAGTAGTAATAGTAACCCCTATATCGGCCTCAGTAGTATTAGTGAACCCTATATTGGACCCGGTAGTAATAGTAACCCCCACAGTGGCCTCAGTAGTGTTAGTGACCTCTATATTGGCTCTGGTAGTAATAGTAACCCCCACAGTTATTTCAGTAGTAATAGTAACCCCTATATTCGCCCTGGTAGTGAATCTAACCCCCCACCCAATGGCTTTAGTAGTAATAGTAACCCCCACAGTGGCATCAGTAGTAACAGTGTCCCCTACCATGGACTCAGTTGTAATAGTGACCCCTATAGTGGCCCCGGTAGTTATAGTTACCCCTACAATCGCCTCAGTAGTAATAGTGTCCCCACAGTGGCCTCAGTAGTAATATTATTACTACTGGGGTGGATATAGGGGACACTATTACTAATAGTCTATATCCACCCCAGTAGTAATAGTACTCGAATCCAGTAGTAACTGTGACCCCCACAGTAGCCCCAGCAGTAATAGAGCCGCCTCCTAAGACCTATATACTTACCTCCTTTTTTTCTTCAGAGCCCCACTGCTCCTTTGCTCGGCGTTGCTGTGGGACACACACAATGACAGCAGTATGTGCGTGAGGACTCCTGCTCTTCTCCTGCGGAATCAACGAGGAGAGGTCAGGGGAAGAAGATCCTGGATGTACACACTGACACATCAGTGTGTGCATCTCACAGCAGTGAGTGATTACCATCCGGGAAGCTGCGGCACCCCGACTGGTAATCATCTTCATGACCGGATGTCCCGAAAATGGGATAGATATCCCGAAAGCAAGATAAATGGCTGTCCCACTTTGGACCCTGGGGAAAGTGGGACATAGGGTCCCAAAGCGGGACTGTCTCGCCTAAATTGAGACATCTGGTCACCTTACAAGTGGAATTCCCTACTATTAGTGGTGCCTTCTGTCAGTAGGATAATATGTCTAGCAGTACTACAGGAACTGCTCAGGAACAGGACAAAGAGATGAAGGTGAAGACTTCTCCAGATTCCAAGATCTCAATCTGATCAAGAAGGAACAAATCCAATCCATAGTGGCTCCAGCTTACACCTAACAGGACTTAAAGGATCTGTTGCTAACATCTTGTGCCAGATAACAATGGACGCCTTCTACGGGTCTTGTAGAGTCCAGGTTTTAACGAATCAGAGAGGGGGGCCTACGTAATATGTAGGTGGTTTTAATATTATGCCTGATCAGTGTACATTTTGGATTTCCTTAGTGCAGCATAGCTCATCAGGCATAGCTACAAGTCTCCTATCTATGTTATCTGCTGAAACCATGACCTACTGAAAAGGCTTGAGGAATGGCAATGAACAACATTGTAAAAGTAGTCCTGACACAGTTTGTATTGCTAGAGTCCAGTTTACTGTCAACAAGGTGGCCCATTTATGACTCTTACGCTCTTCCTGTTTTCCTCATGTTACTGTTCCAATGATTGTTTTTAGTGAAAGGTTTCTTGTTGTTGGCTTTGTATGGTGGGCAGCTTCACCTTCTATGGACCCACAGTAAAAGGGCTGCTGTAGAATGACCTACTCTGTCCCTTCATTCTACTAATCCATAGGGGCCCCAAGTAAGCCCCACTGTTCACACATTGTTAGCTTGTCCATTGGTCACCTAATTTTCGAGACTACCCAAAGGGAAATCTGGTTAGTCTGACAGTAAAAACTGCTGTATCATTGCTTATGCTAGACCAATCCATCAGTCAGTTGTCCCGGAAAGCAGAGTGACAGTTCTGACAACGGATCAGTTAACACCCAGCCTTCTTAGAAAACACTGAACAATGAAAGTGTTAGAATGTGGAGAATGTTTAATGAGTAGACAGCTATAGACAACTAAAGTGTTTATGTCTAACCTATATGTATTAGGCTTTACATGGCCCTAAGGCATACAAGCTATCTCTCAAAAATTGCGTTTCGGAAGAATGTAGAGAGCATTGCATGTAGTGTACAGCAAAAAATTTTTAGTGTGTAGGTCACGTACATTTTTACAGGCCACACCCCTTTTATATGCCACACTAATAAGTCCCCATAGTAAAAAGTCCCCTTTGTGGGCTTACAATAATAAGTCCTTATTTTTGGCTTTCACAGTAAGCAGCCAACTTTGCAACCTCCTAAGTAATAAGCTCCTCTTTGTGGCTCCACAGTTAGTAGCTCCCTTGGGGCCCCCAACGTTACAATCAAGCTGGACGGCAGACTCCTCATCCAGATCGGATATAATGTATTGTCCTAAAAGATTGGATATACACTCAGTATATTAATAATGGAACTAAAAGCAGGGAAATGGGAAATTTGAGTCTGATCTACTGATACGAGGATGTCCTACTTAAAAGCAGGGTGTAGTGGCCCAGTTTATACTTTCCTGGCCTCCTCCATAATGTCATACATGTATGTCTTGGGTAGATGCTCTGTGCAAAATGTCTTGTCATTCTGTTATGTGTATTGCACACCTGCAGCGTGTGATGGGTTAACGTCTGCAAAATATGAGCTGTTTGTCTGTAAATGTATCAATTCTATCCCGTCACGTGGTATGAGAGAAGGTATAAGGCCTCCTTCCCACGAGCGTGACGGGCTCCGCCGCGTAATATTACGCAGTGAAGCCCGTCACGGCGCCCCCCAGAGCCCCTATACTTACCTGCGGGAGATAGCGTGAAGCCGCTTCCCCGCCCACCGCCGTCGCGTCGTGTGACACGCCCACCGCGTCACGTGACGCGGCCGGCAGTGTCACGTGACGCGCCGGCCGCGTCAAATGACGCGCCGGCCGCGTCAAATGACGCTGCGGCGGTAGGTAGGGAAGCGTTTTTTCACGCTATCTCCCGCTGGTTACAGTGGGAGATAGCGTGAACGGACGGCTTCCATTGACTGCAATGGAAGCCGTCAGCGCGTACAGCCCGTCCTCACCCGCAGCAAATAGAGCATGCTGCGGGTGAGGACGGGAGAAATCGCGGTGCGTAATTCCGCGGTGGAATTACGCATCGTGAGCATTGTGCTATTAGGTTCAATAGAACCTAATAGCAGGGGGCCACGCAGCAGATTTTTGCCGCGAATTTACGCGGCGTAAATCCGTTCGTGGGAAGGAGGCCTAAATGTGAGTGCTTGAGAGCGGGAAGAGAGTCCATCTTCTAGAGCTGCTAGAGAGTACAGAGGCACATGGGGGCACCTTCAGCCCTGGTGTGTTGAAGATGGAAGAAGAGGAGAGGTTTCCCGAAATGCTTGTTTTCAGCATGAATTGTAAGTGAGCCCCAGAGAGAGAGAGTGAGCAGACAGCAAGTTGAGTCTGTCAAGGCCTAGTGCAGAGGTACTCAATTATCTGTTTTACACACCCGCACGTCCTGAAGTCTGGGTCCTGCTAAGTGGAGATACGCGTCTTCATTTAGTCACATACAGGCGACCTGAAGTCTGGATCTGCCATGTGGAGGTACTCTAGTTTCTCTAAGAACACAGGGCCCAAATGACAGAATTTGAATAGTGCAGTAATTAAAGTGAAGTTTGCAAGTAAAGGTTATTCCAGGCCCTGGCCGTTCCCGGGGATCTGAGGTACTATACTACTGTCTGTGGCTCCTTTATTTCCCCGCCAATGTTCATACCACGGGGTACCGTAATGGTGGCGTCACCCATAACAACTACAACCCCTGTTCCCAAGTTTATTGGGCATCCCCATGCAGGGGGTGCCTGGAAGAGGCCCAGCACTGCCCTGGCTTTGGCTAAGTGTGTCCCTCCAGGAGCATGGTAAGTGCTGCAATGACAAGCCAGCATCTTGCCCTCCCAGCTCCTCAGCGTATGGCATGTGTTCGGGGTCACCCTACGAGATGCTGCAAGGGTATCCAAGGGAGTGGGCCCAATCACAGCCTAAGAACACTGCCATGAATAAAGAATGGGATCTAAACATCCTTTAGGAGCAACTTCTCCCAACCATCCATGACCAATTTGGTGATGAACAATGCTTTTTCCAGCTTGAAGGAGTTGCATCTCACAAGACAAAAGTGATAACTAAGTGGCTCAGTGAACACCCTATTGAAATTTTGTGTCCATGGCCAGGAAACTCCCCATATTTCATTCCTATTGAGAATCTCGGGTCAATCCTTAAAAAGCGGAGGGAAAACAAAAGCACAAGAATTGTGATAAACTCAAGCACTCATCAGGCAAAAATGGGTTGCCAACAGTCAGGATTTAGCCCAGAAGCTGATATCCAGTGTGCCAGGGCGAACTGTAGAAGTCTTGATAAATTAGGGTCAGCACTGTAAAGATTGACTCTTTGCTGAAACTTCATGTATTTGTCGATAAAAGTGTAAAAACTTATGAACTACTTCTAGAAACACCAAACATCTCACAGCAAACGTTCTGAAAACCAAAATTTGTTACAGTCTCAAAACTTTTGGCCACGGCTGTATGGTTCTTTGAACGTTCAAAGACTGGGAATTGTAGTTCCTCTCGACAAGAAAGGTGCAGCGTATGACCTGCTCAGACAGGGAAGGGTTAGCACTGTTATCAGTGTGGTTGGAGGGAGTGACACTTTGTGGTGCGTGTTATATAGAATGCAGCTTCCTGGATGGTTGGAAATGACAGGGAAGACAGGGTACAGGCTCAGAGAGGATCTTCAGGGCGGTTTGGAGTGAGTCAGTCACACAGTGAGCCAGGAAATTCCGGATACTTTATAGGGAACTTTACGAGAAGTTGGAGATCAGCAGAAAAGTTCTAGTTTTTCACTAGTAGACTCTAACCAGGATCAGAAGAAGAAGTCAGATCAGAAGAAGCCGCACAAGACATCAGGATAAATCCCCAGGAGTCCTGCAGGCATCAACCAGAACCTGATACTGGGCCAAGCAGGAAAGTGACCCTAAAGAGGCCGGTGCTAGACGAGCCCATTGTCCTCTACTAAGCGGTGAGTGATGTCTACTATGATACTGTCTGAGAATCCAGGTTAGCAGATCCCGAGTCAGACGATTGTTGCTCCTCTTTTTTTTATTACAGTAGTGATTTAACCCTTTTATTTCAGGATTGCTTTAATTAGCTCTAATTCACAATGAGTACATGGCTGGTGTTGGTCCATTGCAATCAGATGTTACATGTAACACAATGAAGGTTACGAATTCACCGTATTGTCCCCTGGCCCCTGAACAGGTACTTTTGCTGTAGGATACGCAATGTTTTATAGAGTAAATGCAATAGTTGATACTTTTCTCAACCACATCCAGAAGTTCCCACGTGAACCTCCCATTCAAGATCATATACAGAGCGTTCCTTCATCTAACACACTGCTTACATAGGAGCTTACACGGAGCTTAATTGCAGTTAGCGGTAAATTCCCTCTGTACATTATAAGGTCATACATAAGGTCTTTTTTTTTTACAAAAATGGCAGTTGGGTTTCATTGCAGCAAAAACAGCGGCATCCGGATGTTTGCTGTAGGTCAGTAGTAACGTATGAAGAGCCCTACGGATTCTCGGGGAGGTTTACTATTGAAGATGTGCCAGTTTCCGGGTACAAAAACTCTTACATGATTTGCACAACTTTTATGATGTGTTTTAGACAGGTTTAGAATTTTTTTGCCAAGTCCGAAAAGGTAAATGGCTTAATGGAGGAAATGGAGCATGGCTCCGCAGGGAGTAGGGGTGTGGCCTGAACACAACCTCTCCTGCCAAAATGTTGGCGCAAAATTTATTAGTAAGTCAACTAATTGATAGTATAAAGTTTGACTAGACAGTTTAATGATGCACCTAATTTATCACCCAGTCACTGTAATAAATCTGGCACATGTTAAGCCTCGCCGTCTACATCTTCACTGTCTAATTATTAGTCATTATTAGTAAATCTGCATTTTTTGATAAAATTATAAGTATAAAATCACCCCAAAAAAAAGACTGTAGACTTACTATTAAAAATGGTGCAAATCACATCAGGGAACTGTCTTACATGCTTTGCACTACATTTATGACATGTCTTAGATAATTGAAGGCACTTTTTTGGCGGCTTTTGAAAGGGGGCGTGGCTTCATGGGGAAGGGGGTGTGCCAGAAATGTGACCTCAAGTACCAATATTTAACTAAAAAAAGGCATAAATCTAATAGGTAGTATAAACCTGGACTAGACAGGGCTCATTCACAAGGGCGCATGCAGGTTCTGGTCTGTGAATATGTAGACCAAAGCAGTGTATATAAAATGTCTATGCGGCCATGCTTATTTTTTTTTTTTTGTGTGTGCGTAATCACTGCGTATTTATGCACGCAAAACATGCGAGCAGGGTCATAGATTATATGTGCAAATACGCGGTCAATACGCATATATCATGTATATTCACTGCATATTTGCCCATTCTCATTGACTTCAATGGGCAATTTTAGTCTGTAAGTCGGACCAAAAATACGCACATGTGAATAAATCCATTGAAATCAATGGATTTTACTCACTCCGTATTATGTGTTTAATATGGTGTGCAATTACACCTGTGTGAATGAGGCCTAAAGGTGCCCCAAATTCATCATCCAACAGTCACTGTGATAAACTGGTGCATTTTAAGACTACGTGGTCTAAGTTTGCACTAATTATCAGAGAATGTTAGTAAATCCACCACAATGTGTGAAGGAAGCCGCAGTATAGGATAAAAGATAAAACCATTACAGTCTATAATATATGTATCAGTACTTTCGATTAGTTTGGTTCCTTTGCTATTGGAGTTTACCTCCCAGTACATACAGACATAACATATAGCTCCTGGGCCCTAAAGTTAAATCTATAATGGCCCCAACCAGCCATGTGCCATTTATAATACTGCTATCTCCTTGTGTGGTCTTAAGGGCCCTTCATGCATCAGGGCCTGATTGTGACCACTGTTTCTGCCCCCATAGCTATTCCCTTGCATGGAGACTTCTCTGAAACACACTGGTATTATACCCATGTAAGACATTTTTCTAGAAGTGGACATATGGGTGTAAGGGGATGGTTGGCATTTACTGTTAATTGGAAAAGTACCTTCACGTGTGGGGTTTGTAGGAGCTGTCTCTTTAAGGCAGTGGTGGAGGATGGAGAGTTGGGACCACAGACATGGCGGGTGGAAGTCTAAGTAGTTCTGGATTCCTTTGTGGGTCGGAGCTGTGAAGAAGTTAGAGCAAGCTGACTCTTTCAGGGCCACTAGCAGAAAGACGAGAGTCTGTCCGGCTCCTTCGTTTTCCGCCACCTTGCAGCTGCATTTCAGCCAACGCGGGAACTAGTCTGAGGACAACCCGTGTGGAAGTAGACCCGGTATTCAGGAGGATAAAAATGTAAAGACACTTTGTGTGAGATCTTGTCTGAGGCTCACCTATGTTGATTACTGCCAACCGGAGCTCAGCTGATAACATAAAGACTTTTGGACTTCCTAATCTACCTGCAGTCCGAGTAAGGCCTGACGTTATCCCTCTTGTGCTATTTACCTTGCACTGATTCCGGTGGCCCAAACCTTCTGTTATAGTGTTTTATTAAAAAAACAATTCTGGTTATCAGCATAAAGATGTGCAAGACTCGGTCATTCTAGAGTTACCGGAGTAGCATCCGATGGGTGGCCAAGCCTAGGATTGTATTTAACACGGAGTAACATTGACGATTCCCTGGTCTAGCGTGGCTGGATCCAGGACAGGACAGCCTCATGATTCTGGTCCTGATATATGTCGATAAAGCCATCATGACCCCCACCAGGGCAACAGCCCAGATGCAGACCGACCTATCGAGTCCCATTATGGTCTCACTGGCCCATTCATGCCTGATGGAGATAGCCCCAACAAAATCAACCACATGGCACCTTGATCCATGTGTCTCCATGGATGGAAGAATGACCCATCCCCCATGCAAATAACATACGGCCTCTAAATATAATGAAATATATTCCCTGCTCTTCTCAGAAAAAGTTGATAAATTTCCTGACAGATCTTGCATCAGACGTTAAATATCAGTTTACCGGAGAACTATAATTATCAGGATGGCACAACTTGGCAGGATCTTAGAAAAGTCATGTGATGATTAGTAATTGCTGAAGAAAATGAGGGATCTGCCCTTTCTGAAGAGCGAATCCTTCTAATATTGTGATTGAGCTCCCTGCCGTTACTGCTCCGTGCAGTACCGGTTCCTACCACCGTCACAAGAGAACATATTGCTTAGAAATCAATGAAACAGCGCCCCCAGCTTTAATAGGAGCTACTGTATACCCTCCACTTGGTTTTTGCTGGAGTGTCTTAATCAAATATGAAGTAGCTGTAAGGGCTAATTCCCACGGGCGGATTTCCACCGCGTATTACGCGGCGGTTTCCGACGCATTGCCCCGCAGCTCTAATAGCGCAATGCTCATGGTGTGGGATTCCACCGCAGAATTCCACAACGTGAAATCACCCATCCTCACCCGCGGCATGTTCTATTTGCCGCGGGCGTATACGTGGACGGCTTTCATTGCAGTCAATGGAAGTCGGTCGTCACGCTATCTCCCGCTGTAGCACAGCGGAAGATAGCGTGAAAATTCTTTCCCACCTACCACCAGCCGCATCATATGACGCGTCCGACGCGTTATGCGCTCTATTGCGCATGCGCGCCGATGCGTCAAGCAGGATGTCGGGCGGCGGATCCGGAGGTAATTATGGGGTCTCTGGGGGGGGGGGGGCACCGTGACGGGCTCCGCTGAGGAATTACGCTTGCGGAACCCGTCACGTTCGTGGGCACTAGGCCTAAGGGTATGTTAACATGGGGCGGATTTGCTGCGGATTTTCCGTACAGATTCTGCGCACTGAAAATCCGCAGTATTTGCCGCAGCAGGAATGTGAAGGAGATTTTCAAAATTTACCTTGCATACTGCAGAGAAAATCCGCCCAAAGTGACATACGGTGCAGAATTGCAATTTTGCGCTATGGATCTGCTGGGAAATGGCCACTCAACAGCAAATTTCACCCTGTGTGGACATACCCTGAAAGTGTGATTGAGACCACTTGAGGTCAAAGGTTCTACAATTATAAAATGTGGTCACATGATGGGCCGCATTCCTTAAAAGGGCTGTCCAGAGGTATAAAAACATGGCTGCTTTCTAATAATTTTTCACCACCCTTGTCCAAATGGTTGTGTGTGGTATTGCAGCTCAGCTCCCATTCAATTCAATGAAGCTAAGCTGCTATACCACATACCTACGCTATGGACAAGGGTGGCGCTGTGTTTGGAAGATTGCAGCCATGTTTTTATAACTCTGGACAACCCTTTTAAAGGGGTTATATAAACACAGAACAAATTGCCACTCTTGTTCAGTGGTTGTGTCTGGTATTGCAGCTCAGTCCCAGGCTAATAAACCAATAGCAGGCAGGGACACTGACATGGGGGACACGCCGCACATACCTCTCCTGCTGCTCAGCCTGAATCAGTAACCCTGAAACCAGCATTTAATATGGCAGGGCGCTGTATATTAGGCTAGAACGTCCGATGGGCAGTTCATTAGTAGCGAGTAGAGATGAGCGAACGTACTCGTTTCGAGTAATTACTCGATCGAGCACCGTGATTTTCGAGTACTTCAGTACTCGGGTGAAAAGATTTGGGGGGCTCCGGGGGGCGGGGGGAGGCGTGGCAGTGCGGGGGGTAGCAGCGGGGAACAGGGGGGAGCCCTCTCTCTCTTCCTCCCCCCCCCCACTCCCCGCTGCAACCCCCTACTCACCCACGGCGCCCCCCGAATCTTTTTGCCCGAGTACAGAAGTACTCGAAAATCGCGGTACTCGGGCGAAAAAGGGGCGTGGCCGAGTACGCTCGCTCATCTCTAGTAGCGAGTGGTCCCGGGTTTTTTTCAGTGTGATCCTCAATCCCTTCCCCTGAATTTGATTGGGTGCTAGCATCATACTTGAGCCATCAATCAAAATCCAGCAAGAGTATTCAACGTCATTAGGGCCAAAGGAGCCCCCACTAAGTATAATTATCATATGGAAATGAATACTCTGCTGATTCTTGCTCAGGGGTCCAATTACTTTTGGTAGGATGGTTTGTATGAATTCTGCAGTGTTGTGTAGAGATTGAATTACTACATCAGTCCATTTCGCTCACAATTAACCTATCTTTATGTCTTAGGAGTGTGGGAGGTAACTGGCACAAAACACGGGGAGGACAAACAAACTCCATGCAGATGTTGTGCTTGGTCTGATTAAAACCTAGGACCCCAACACTGCAAGGCAGCTGTGCTAACCACTGAGCCACCATGCTGGCACTATGTAGACATTCTAGGACTTTTCTGGTATTTACTAACAATTTTCGCATTGGAGACGCGAAGTTCAATAATTCTAGTCCTCCCTTTTTTATCATAGCACTGGTCTACTCTGTTGTAAAAGGGCAACTCCAGAAATGGCTCTACAGCTTCCAAATGTCTATGCATGTTAAGAGATGTAGGTTCAAACAGCTGGATAACCACAAATGGGTGAGCATCAAGGTCATACTCACCATAAAGGCAGACCATGTGACTGCTATGGGTCCCATTACACCATCCCTTTTTCAGGACCTTCCTCCAGAGAGGCATTGCATTGTTAGCAAACAAGTAGGTAGAGAATAGGCCCAAGGGTCATTTTAAAGGGCATGGATTGGATAACAAACACTAGGCTCCTCTGTGCTGGGTGGTAAAAGCGGGCACCTTAATGGGGGCCTATTTAAGTTTTTGCTATGAGGCTCCATCTTTTCTATGTACACCACTTGTGAGCATTGTATGATAATAATAGCAGTAACCATGGTACACAGTCCTATAAACCAGGATCAAGGTACCCAGTAGGTTCTGATGAGTTGAAGACAAGCGCAGTAGGCATCAAGGTGTCCATTGCTCTTGGACAAGCATGTGTCCATGGCACTTTTCAAATGGGTCATGCTATGGTTATTTTTCTCTATTTATTTAAAGCTCTATATCTGTATAATCAACTATGATCCATGATATTTACTCGGGCCCTGCCCATGCGTTTCGGTATTTTCTTGTTTGTCTTCACTTTTGTTGCACCTATACATATATATATATTATGGGGCTGTATTCCAACATTTCCTTATACATGCTTATTTTTGGAATTGCTCTCCGTATAAAAGGGGAGGATCTCATAACAGACAGATGCCAAGGACAGCCCTGCTCTAGTGTATCGAAATTCTCAGAAGTCCAAGAGCAAATTATCAGCTAATAACAAGTAACAACTCTCTAATGTTGGATCTTCCCATTGCAATTGTTACTTAGAGTGTTTTTGGATAAAGGTGCCATTTTAAACTACTACCGCGTTTCCCCGAAAATAAGACAGTGTCTTATATTAATTTTTGTTCAAAAAGGTTTAACATTTTTACATGTATAGCTGCCTGGACACTATTTAAATTGACTTTTTTAATTAACTGTTAGCAGGGCTTGATTTTGGAGTAGGGCTTACATTTCAAGCATCCTCAAAAAGCCTGAAAAATCATTTTGCATCCTCAAAAATTCTGGAAAATCATGCTATGTCTTATTTTCAGGGAAACAGGGTTTGTATGAAGTTCATTAAAACTGTATACATTTTTAGCTTCTTGCCTGGCTTGGAAACCTTTAAGGGCGTTGTGATTTAATTGGGAGGGGGGTGCCCTATTTGGGACATTCCTTAATTACCCAGAGTGGGAAATATCTGCGAGAGTGTCTCTGGAGGACCTAGCATGTGTGTGTATTACACGGACAGCCCATCGATTTCTATAAGCATTGTGTAATTCTTCATATCCCCAGTGGTGGCACTGCAGGGGAACTGAACATTTGCTACCAAGTTCGACTAAGCATTACAGTTGGTCTCTAGGGGTTCCAGCACTGGGACAACTTGTGATCAGCCCATCTCCGGCCATTCTTAAACAAGATAGAAGAGCTTCTAAAATCAATCACAAAGGTTATTTAAAAATAAACAGGTTTGTAAAAAATTGTCAGCTACTTCCTAAAAAAAAATGTGATTGTTGGTGGAAAAGAGGTTAACCTAGAGATGCAAAATACTTTCTAACTAGTATTCCCATTGAAGGGCAATGTCATTACCCCTTCTTTTGCTTGAAATGACCCTAAACATAGATAAACTAGGAGAGGGGCATAGCGATAGTTGGTGTGGGGGTGGACTCTGCTGCCTGAAGGGGTCCAAAGGCCCCTCTGCCGCATAAGAACACAGCTACATTATGAATGACATGGCAGGTGAAGCCCTGTTACATTATGAATGTGATGCTTTTTATACATAGGAGTGAGCCAACCCCTTTAAACTATTGATGAACTAGTCGTAATAGGTCATCAATAGTAGATTGGAATAAGTTCCCCATTCTGGACATTTCCAGTGATCAGCTGTTCCACTGAGCCAGTGCTTTAGTGTATGTTGCTGCTTTTTGCTGGTAGCAGACTGGTCCACATATTGCGTCGTGGCCCAGGTTGTTTTGTAGGCTGAGTCTCATTGACTTAAATGGGGCTCAGCTTGTGATACTAACCCTGGCCACTGCACAATGTACAGAGCTATTGTTGGGAGTGGCCTGAGGTGTGGTCCCTGTTGATTAACCATGTTGTGTTGTAATTGAGTAGTCTACTTTGTGTTCATGTTTTTTTGGAGGGTTGGCCATGTTGGTTGGAGTGGTTGGGGTGGTGGTGTGCAGCAGAGCATAGTAGCACGAAGGGCAGTGGCCTGGATTGCAGAACTGTCCTGAGATAGATAAAAAGAAAGAAGGCATGTGTAGCATAGTAAAGAAATAGAAAAAGCGAAAGGGAGGAAGAAGATTGTGAGTGTTGTCTAGGAGAGAAGTCATCTCCAGCCTATGAACTTTTGAAGTGTTCTCTCTATGTCATCACTGGTCTGGCTGACACAGCGGTCCTAACAGCTATACAGTATCTCCAGATAGACAACCACGGACGTAGACACAGTCAGGCTTCTGGTAGAAATATTTCACACGATTGTCATGTGCCACCATCATCAGACTGTAGCACTATATCTGTGTTAATAAAAAAGTTTCTGTAAAGATGTGGTCTTGCAGCTCCGCAGTTGCTACGTGGTGTCCTACTCACAGATATTGGATCAGCAGAAGTCATTACCAGCTAAATGCATCTCAGCCTGTGGGGAAAAGTGCCTATTGGAGGTATTTGAAATCACATTCCCTGATGACTCCAATGCCCCAAGCTGAAGTGACATGACACTGTCTGCTTCTAGTAAAAAGTAGCCCCATACGCTAAGACACTGGCTTGGGGGAATAGCTGATTACTGTGGTCTCGGCGGCAAATCTCTGCCGATTTGTTATCAATGATCTATCCTGAGGACAGTTGGAAGACCTGTTCATCAACAGTTGGAAGTGAGCCAACTCCTGTAATATATCTCTAAATGTACACTTTATGTCAACATGCACTTTAAGACATGCAGACGTCTGAGTTACACAGCTTAGTCCTTGTTTGCTCGACATCAACCTAAGCTTCTGTCAATAAATAATAAGATGATTACATAAGGGATCGCTAATCCCGATTAGCTCTATACAAACATGTAGTACATCTAAGACATGTGACTCTGAGGGTAAAGGTAAAATCCCCTGGTTCAAGCACGAGTCATGACCGACTCCAAGGCTGAAGTCACATTATGACATTTTCTTGAGGGGTGGTTTGCCATTGCCTTCCCCAGTCATCTTTACCCCCCCAGTAAGCTGGATACTCATTTTACCAACCTCGGAAGGATGGAAGGCTGAGTAAACCTTGAGCTGCTACCTGAACAATGCAGTACTTGAACCTGCAGCCTTCAGGTCGTGAGTGAGAGCTTAGGACCTCATACTGCTGCCTTAACACTCTGTACCTCACACGAAGCCCCTGAAGGACTCTGAGGGACACTTTCCAAACTGGTGGCATTGTAGGGCAATAGTCTAAAAAGCCTCCACAAAAACGTGAGAAGGTTGTAATTTTCTCTCTTAATAACACACAGTCTGCATTCCAGAGAGATGAGTTGGTACAAGCCCTTTCATAACTTTGAAATACTTGCATTCTTTACATTAGTGCCACCAATTCTACTTCGATCACATAGGCAGGGTTTCTCCAGAATGTATTGCCTTTTCTTGGGTCTTTGAGATTCTCAATGGTGTGCCAGCAAATCTTCCATTTACAAAATTTCTTCTACAGTGATACAGTACAGCATCTTTGATCAAAAATCAGCTCTTTGAGAAGACCAGATAATTAGTTCTAGTATGCATACTGGCCATATTCATTAAAAAGACTTCAGCTACAGAAGACCACTTTCCGGTAGAATTGCATGGCTCTTTGCAACGTCGAAGACTCCTTCATGGAACCATTGAATCCAGCGCTATGCAATGTATACAATCCTTAGGTTTAATCAATCCTGTATTGATTTGGCCATGTGTTTGAGGTCACTCTGGTCCCTAGTCACCTGAAGGCCTCGGTCACATGAACGTTTTGAGGTCTGATTTGCAGACGCGCTTGCGATCTGCAGATTTATAGACCCAATGCAAAGCAACGAGATCGGTCACATATCCGTTTTTGATGCGGATGTGCCGATAATTTTAGGACACACCGATTCACAGAACGCATGTAAATTGGTGCTTGTATATGCGCCCAATGGGGCCGGCGGCAGCAGCGCCGACCCCATTAAGAACATATACTAAGATTGTTCTCCTCTGCCACAGCTGTGCCACAGAGGAACAATGTTCTCCCATTGAAGTCAATGGAGCCGGCAGTACAGCCGACTTCATTGAAAGCAATGGGCTGCTGGCAAGCGCTGTATGAATTTTCGGGGAAGGGCTTAAAATATAAGCCCTTCCCAGAAAAACCATCCTGAAAATGTGTAAAAATAAAAAAAAAAGTATACTCACCTTTTTGCTGCAGACGGAGTTCAGCCGCGTCCGGCCGGCAGTTCTCCTGAACTGCTCTCTGTAGTATTCAGCAGGCAGGGATTTAAAATCCCCGCCTGCTGAATGGGCTGCCTCTGATCGGTCACAGCCCTCAGCCAATCAGGGGCAGCTCTCACTCACCCATTCATGAATTCATGAATGGGTGAGTGAGTGCTGCCTCTGATTGGCTGAGCGCAGGGACCAATCAGAGGCAGCTCTCAGGTATTGAATGACAATGCCCGTGTGACCGAGGCCGAAGTCTGCAGGGCTGGGTTGAATGAATTCCCAATGGCGTTATTATGATTCCTGTACTCTTTCTCCATCTTTTCCCTAATATTCTTTTTCTATGAATTTGATCTAACCACGATGAAGTCACGGACCAACTTGTTTATCTTCTTATTTATTCAACATGATGATCAAATAGACATTATGGCTTAGAATATACTCTGGATATACCGAGAATCTTTTGGCACATGGTAATGTAGACTTTGGCCACTTAATATTCTTAGATTGCCTCTTTGAGAAGACCAGATTGTTTGTTACAGTATGTATACTGGCCATATTTTTTGAGAAGACTTCTTCTTCAGAAATGGATAATGTAAAGGTAAATAAAAGTGGGACAGTTAGGGCACTTTTACATGGCTCAATCATTGCGTATGAGCATTCGTTAGATCGCTTGGTCACCTGATTGTTGCCATGTATAAACAAGGCAATGATCAGCTGATTGTCTGCTGATTGAGTCGATTAACTGGAAAAAATTAGCATTCTTAGCAGATCATTTTTCCATGGAAACATGGGATTTTCTGGCAAGGCCAATTAAAAGAGCTCTCTGGTGAGAGAGGGGCATGCATATATCCCTTAAAGGGGTTGTCCCGCGCCGAAACGTTTTTTTTTTTTTTTGCATAGGCCCCCCGTTCAGTGCAGGACAAACCCAAGGGACGTGTTGAAATTAAAAAAAAAATTTTTACTTACCCGAATCCCCTCTCTGCAACTTCTTCCTTCTTTTCCTCCAAGATGGCGGCCGGGATCTTCACCCACGATGCACCGCGGGTCTTCTCCAATGGTGCACCGTGGGCTCTGTGCAGTCCATTGCCGATTCCAGCCTCCTGATTGGCTGGAATCGGCACACGTGACGGGGTGGAGCCAGAAGGCCGCTCGTGCCCGGACCGACCAGAAGGGAGAAGACCCTTCTGCGCAAGCGCGTCTAATCGGGCGATAAGATGCTAAAATTAGACGGCACCATGGAGACGGGGACGCCAGCGCAGGGAAGGTGAGTATATAACTTCTGTATGGCACATATTTCATGCACGATGTATATTACAAAGTGCATTAATATGGCCATACAGAAGTGTATAACCCCACTTGCTTTCGCGGGACAACCCCTTTAATTAACCAACACTTTACTGAAGAACAAACTCTCTGATAGCGGCTGTCACCAGTCCATCATGTAAACCACTACTCTGAAGTCCAATGCTGAGTTACCTGGAAGTTATCACTGCTTTCAGTCCGGATAGTATTGGCATCCAGGGTAGCGTTGGATCACAGCTGTCCAAAAAAGTTCAGAGTAAGTTCTCAACACTACTTATACAGCCCTCCCATCAAAAAAAGCCAAGTGAATGCAGGATGAATAATTGCATGACTGGCCTGCGTTAAAGCCAGTTAAATGAGTGCTGATCTCAATGATTGGTGCTCATTTAAAGGGATTCTGTCACCAAGTTCATGACTTTGGACTTGGCCACGGAGGTGGGTCGTTCGGCTTCACGCTATCAGCATCATGCAGACAGTCAGCTCTCTCCCTTTTGTGCATTGGGAAAGAACTATCACTCTGCATGCTGCAGATGGGGAGAGGCTGACGTGGCGCACCTCTGGCGTTCAACTCCGAGTCAAGGCCATCAATAGTTTACAACCAGAAAACTCATTTAATGATGATTTAGACCTGTGTAAAAGGATGTTCTTGTAGATTATAGACTAAATAGCAGCCCAATGTCAATCAGCTGCTCCTAAGGCCAGCAGGTTACTGTCGGCTACTCAGAGAGGCAGGGCTGCTCTGTGTGTGTATAAACAATTAAATAGTCACCTTAAACGTCATGTGAAATGGATTACCATTTACATAACAACTCGAACTTCAAGAACTATCTGGAAGGATGCCAGCAGAATCTGGGAAACTATTCAGCTACTCAATGAAAGGGAAACTCACTTGGAGGGATCCTGTTATGTTAGGGCATTGTAGAGCTACCATAATGATAGCGAACAAGGGCGTATCCTCACGTGAGTTTACCAAACATCCTTCAGGATCTGTAAAACGGCTTCCTTTATTCCCCTTTTCCTTTGCAACCCTCATTCAGCAGCTGAGATCCTTTGAAAGTCCCATTTCTGAGATTAAAGCGAAGTTCTGAGAGGGTCATCACCCGGTTTATTCTAAGACTTATGAAAGGCCCGGCTCTACTTCACCTATATTACAATTTAATGTGGTGGTTGTATATACGGTTTTATATAAGCTCATTGCATACTTGTAAATCTTACTTGGCTCTACCCTGTTCTCTCTTCAGCTCATCCTACACATCTCAGCATGGCATCAAACCAAGTATGGAGGGGCTTACACCGGGCGGTGATAACTCTTGGAATGGCCTTCATGCTTATCGGTGTGGTTCTGTTAACCGTATCGGACAGAATCTTCATCCTAGGGATTTGTTTCCTGGCTGCCGGCGCCCTGGCTGTTCTCTGCTTTCTTTTAGCGACGCTAATGAGCTGTTTCAAAAAAGCTAGAAGATCAGAGGGTGAAGAAAATCCTACGGAAACAGAAGTAAGAAGACCGGTGCAGCGGCAGAATGAGGTGTAAGTACTTAACAGGGCCAATACTGTCTCTGATATATGAGAGAATACTTCATAGACGCATGAATGGGTAGTGCCAGAGTAGCTGATGGATATTGAGGTTTACCACCAGAAATTGGTGCCTAAGGAAAGCTTCACTTGTCTATTGTCAATTCCATATTATATCTCTGTTATTAACCCTTTAAGGACCAAGTGCGGTAAATTTACAGGGCTTGATCCTGGGCTTTAATCCCTGCCAATAGCAAAAAATATGGTGCGGGATTAAAGCCTCTGCTCCTGCAATCAAGCAGCAGCAGTTCGGACCCTCAGTTGTTAGTCACAGAAGAGAGAAGCGGTTTTTAATCACTTTAGCCTTCTCATTTCCTAGGTATATAGTGCTCAATGAATGCTATATACTAAAAAGTGGAAGTGTTCCTTCCACTACGCGACCCGGCGATCAAGTGACCGCTGGTTCCCCCGGTTTACATCAGAGCAGCGGAGTCCTAGCAGACATTGATCAGCACTGCCAGTCACTATTTTCACTAGCGTTTTCCCCTGTAACTGGGGCTCCTATGGATGGCACAGCTACAGTGGGAAAGTGTGAAATAAAGAAAAAAGACAATGTGAATGTCCCCAGAGGTCTTATATGATATAATAAGGGTCATAGATGTTAAAAAAAATAGTTACAAAAATAAGTAAAGAAAAATTACAGAATAAAATAAAAATATATACATAAAAATGAAAATGACCCAGAACCGACGCCAACCAAAACCGTCGCCGTATGCGCTCTGTAATCCAAAATTATACATAATAGATATTGACATGTCCGAAACAAAATGAGGAACCATTTCCCATACTTTATTTTGGAATAAATATACTAATTTAAAAAAGCAACTATAAATATTAATAAAATTATTTTTTTAGCTTTTTACCCCCAATAAAACAGTAAGCGAAAAGTTTTCCTGCAGTGCCTCAGCAGGAGGAATGAAGCATTACACAGTGTCCGTTCAGATCAATGGCTTATCTGTGTAATGGAGGACAGGGAAAGAGATGCTGTATATAACCACTCTCCACCCTGGCCAAAAGGATGCTGAAATAAGGACCTTCTGCAGCATCCGAGGAGCGGGCCCTCAGCCTAGGAGACAGCGGGGTAGAATTTCGGCCTTGTCACAGGGGTCTACCATCTCCCACCCTGAGGGTAGCAAGGGGACCCATCCAAGGAATCGAGGTCAGGCTATTAAATGGGAGGTAACGCAACTGTGGTTTACCTTCAGTCTTTTGTCACGGGTGACACCTCCGTTCTGTCCTCTGCAGTGAATTCAGCAGGTGTAATAAAGAGTCCACACATACAGAGTTGACTTTTCAAGGCTAAACCGGGAACAGTTGGTAAAGCCCGTTTACTTGAAAAACAAACTTGTAAAACAGTCCAAACACAATTTACATCCATTGTCAGGACACCGATGCAGGAAGATTCGTGTTGTGACAGGGAGGAATCATGGGATGACAGATGAATTCCACAGGCCAAATTATCTGCGGAGTTATGTTCTTCTCTCACTCTTAAACTCTCTACCAGTACATACTAACGCGCTAGGGTAGGCACTCAGTGCTGCATGGTGGGCTCTCGCACACTCTAGCATAGGTGCCCGGGTAGGTAAGGCCCAGGACACATATGTTGCATTCGCTTTGCCTCTTCCATCTCTCCTACAGACAGACTAAATTTGCCTGTAAGCGGAAAGGCTTCTCTCTTGAGCAAGAGGAAGACTGACAGAAAGACCTCACTCATGCACCTTGCAACCACATATGTAAAGGAAGGTCACATGACATACAAGAAGATACATTTTCCAGCCATAACCCAGATAGTAACCCATTTAGTGCTGCAACTTGAAATAATAATAATCTTTATTTGTATAGTGCCAACATATTCCGCAGTGCTTACATAGACAGGGGATACAGAAAGACAAAAGTACAAAAATTACAGAACCACGGTTACAATAGTAATCAGTTGATGGAAACAATAGGGATGAGGGTCCTGCTCCAACGAGCTTACATACTACAAGTAATGGGGTGAGACAGAAGGTAAAGGGGCAGGAGATGTGCACTGTATGGTGAGGTGGAGAGTGAGGGATGCTATACACATAGACAATGGTCAGACATTTAGCCGTGTGACGGCAGAATTGGTATGACTGCAGGA
Source organism: Eleutherodactylus coqui (assembly GCF_035609145.1). Lineage (NCBI taxonomy): Eukaryota > Metazoa > Chordata > Amphibia > Anura > Eleutherodactylidae > Eleutherodactylus > Eleutherodactylus coqui. Next base: position 272,018,381 of record NC_089840.1, on the reverse strand, counting down.
GCAGTTTATGATGGCTAGCAGGGATTGCAGTCAGTAGGTCAGGGAGCATGTTATCAGGTGGCGTACAGAGGAGTTTGTTTGGGGAATGCGGTATGCCTCCCTGAAGAGGTGCATTTTTAGAGCACGCCTGAAGTTTTTCGAGTCCTGGATTGCCTGGGTAGCCTTTGGTAGTGCGTTCCAGAGGATTGGTGCTGCTCTGGAGAAGTCTTGGAGGCGGGAATGCGAAGTTCGAGTTAGAGGGGTGTGCAGTCTAGTTTCGTTAGCAGAGCAGAAAGCCCAGGCTGGGTGATGGATTGAGATGAGGGAGGCGATATAGGGGGGCGCTGCGCTGTGGAGGGCTTTGTGGATGAAGGTAGCGAGTTTAAATTGAATTCTGTATTTGACAGGCAGCCAGTGCAGTGACCGGCACAGGGCAGAGGCGTCCGAGTAGCGTCTGGACAGGAAGATGAGGCTGGCTGCTGCATTCAGGACGGATTGTAGAGGGTAGAGTCTGGTGCGGGGGAGGCCGATCAGCAACGAGTTGCAATAATCGAGCCGAGAGTGGATGAAGGCAACAATAAGCTTTTTTAGTGTGTCCACGGTGAGGAAAGAGCGGATTCTGGCGAGGTTCTTGAGGTGCAGCTGACATGTTCGGGCAAGAGATTGGATGTAGGGGGTAAAAGAGAGATCGGAGTGGAATATGACCCCAAGGCAGCGGGCATGCTGTCTGGGAGTTATGGTGCCACACACTGAGATGGCGATGTCAGGAGGAGGTCGGTTAGTGGAGGGTGGAAATACCAGTAAGTCAGTTTTAGAGAGGTTTAGTTTTAGGTAGAGAGAGGACATGGTGTTCGAGACAGCGGACAGACAGTCGGTGATGTTTTGGAGGAGAGGTGCAGAAATGCACTCACATAGAAGACACTGACAATACATAGGCACAAGACACACATAGATCATTCAGAAACGTCTAGAACCTTCTGTACATTAACTTCTGTACACTACACCTCCTCTATTAACTCAGACCTACCTCCTTCTGTGGATGCGGAAACAGTTGAAATTGGTGCTACTGCCAGGGAACTCTTTAACCTATGAGTAAGGCGAGTATGGATAATGGAATTATATTAGGGAATTGCTGGTAATAGGCATGCACAGGTTCACTGCTATGGCAATTGTCCCTCAGTGGTTGAACCTCTTCAGGTTCAACCTGTTTTGCAAGAGCATCTCACTGTAAGAGCAAAGCATATCCAGAGATGACTTGTCCAACAGAGCCTAGCTTCTCAATCTTTGCTACAAGTAACCCAGGGGGACGTGCTATGCCTCTGGCGATGCTTGCAAGGTCTTCATATTGTGTGTAGCGGGTAGTAAACTGATCAGAAACAGTATTTACATGTCTCACTCCATAGGAGGGTTTGGATACTTTAACCCCTTAAGGACCAAGCACTGTAAATATACAGTGCTTGGTCCTGGGCTTTAATTCCAGTTGATAACAAAAATATGGTGGGGGATTAAAGCCCCTGTTCTGCAATCAAGCAGGAGCAGGTCAGATCCTCACTTGTTAGTCACAGTTGAGAACCCAAAGGAGAAGCGTTTTTTAACCACTTCTGCCTTCTTTTTTCTTGGGTACATAGCGATTAATGAGCGATATGTACTGAAAAGTAAAAGTGGAAGTGTTCTTCTACTATGCGACCCGGCGATTACGTGAACGCTAGGAGCCCCCTGACACAGCAGAGCTTCAGGCTCCTAGCATACCCTGAGCAGCTCTGCTTGTAACTATTACCACTACAGGGGGATGTTTCTCCCTGTAACTGGGGCTCCTATGGATGCTCCTATTTTAGCAAAAACATACTAATTAAAAAAAACAAACTATGAATGCTAAAAAACGTTTTTTTTCTCCCGCTTTTTACTTCCAATAAAATAAAAAATATGAAAAAAATGTCAGTGAAAAAAAGATATAAAATATAGCCCTATATGTTAAGTGGAAAAATGGAGCAAAAATAATTTTGGTAGCTGAAGGAAAAAAAATAAGACAGTAAAACCACCACAAGGGTAAAATCCCTAAAAAGTGTCTGGTCCTTTTTATGACCGAAACAGCCTGGCTCTTAAGAGGTTAATGTTGCATAATAACTTGTGGTAACATTATGCATTCGTATTTTCTTGCAGCAACAGTACATCATCCAGCGTAATCCTTAGGTCCTTACATCTCCTCTCATCTTCCATCCATTAGTCACAGTAAGGCACAAGTCTCATGGGCCATCCCAGGCCCAATAACGGTCTCACTAACTGTAACCTAAGCTCTCATGCCCCGTAGGAGCTGCGCCCTTTCACACAGAATGCTACCATGTAGTTACTTCACAGCTTACTTGCACAATAACTGCAGCCTTAGTCCTGCCTCACATCTATCTATTATTACAGTCTGCTGCTTCACCTTAATAGGTGCTTTACTGCACCATTACACACATTTTGTACATAGCAATGAACAAAGTACATCCTAACCACATAACATAGGTATTAACCTGCAAGGCCTTTCATTAAACTATCTGGCGCCATAGTAAATTCTCTGCACTAGTTTATAACAGTTCATTGGGGAGATATGCTGCCAATCCATACCACACCCTGCTTAGGTATTCTACACAGTTCTGGGGAACAAGTGCACTCATGCAGAAGCTGATCTGAGTTCATTGCACTGTCAACAAATTTGCCCCCATGTCATCAGGGCTTGCTGGTCTTGCAGTGTCATCTTCTTCTGCCCTCTGGTCATCAGGGCTCACTGGTGAGCTCTTTGAATCAAGGGGTCCTGCTGCTCAGGACCTCTCACGGCAGCTTCCCAGACTCCTTTCTAGTGACTGCTGCTGGGGCTCTGTTCCACACTGTTGCTCTCTGACACTGTTCAGTAGCTGTGAAGCAGCCCCTTCCCTTATATAGCAGAAGCTGATGATTCTGACAGGTGGGCAGGGTCTAGCCCTGTTCTCGGTTGCCTGCTCTCTGGCAGTGCTGTATTCCAATGGTGCAACCAAAGGCCCTATTCACTTCATAAGACCAGATCCCAAGGTTGTTAAACATGCAACCATGCAAAATCAGCAATCAATCCCTTACACTGTGCACGCGCTACAATCCTAATCTTGTCCATATTTTTATGTCATTTACTTAACTAAGGAGTATTTTACTTTGAAACATTGCAAATTCTGAGCTAGAGGATTAGAGAACCTTAACAGCAATCCCATAACGTAGTCCTACCAAAACAGGTTTCATCTGACTCAATGGAGGAGAACCCAACTAATGTCCTGCTAGGGTTTATCACTGCTTTGGGCCATTTCATGACTAACCTATTAGACTTTGCTGATCATTTGTCCAATGCGTACGCAGAATAATGTTTACGATGGAAGTGCAAATGTGGTCTATAGCTGTAGACCTTCAGAGTTGTCAACTGTGGTGGATCCAACGTGCTCCAGTTCCGCATAATTTCTATCCACTTATGTCATTCAGTAGAAGAAAGAACTAGAGTGATCAATGACAGCAGAACAAAACCACTAGAAAAACAATCCTCGGGGACAGGTGACATAACAATCTTCTCACTAGACTCAACCAGATCCAACCGGCAGGTTCTCCTTCGAGCATTGCCAGTAGGGAAGATGTCCTCATTGCTTAGATGTTGCTTTGATAACCAGTCTCATGCCTTCAGGAAATTTCCATGGTCAAGAGTAGACGCTGATGTCATATGTGTGTCAGTGAGTGTGTTTTAACCCCTTTGTGACCAGCCCATAATTTGTGCCTTAAGGACCAGCATTGTCACATTGCAAGAGCCATAATCTAGTTGACATAGCCGTATAAGGGCTTGTTTTGTTTGGGGCGAGTTGTACTTTTTAATGGCCCCACTCTGGGGTGCATATAATAACTTGTAGAGCTTTTATTACATTTTTGTGGGTGGGAAATGGAAAAACATCTTGAAATTCTATCATTGCTTTTGGGTTTTGTTTTTACAACGTTCACTATTGAGTAAAACTAACATGACAACTTTCTTATCTGATCGGCACGATTACTGCGATACCAAGTTTATAGAGCTTGTTTTATGTTTTACTAGTTTTTCTCAATTAAAACATGTTTCTAAAGAAAAACAAGTCCATGTTGGCGCATTATAAGAGCCAGAACATTTTTACTTTTCCAAGAGTGGAGCTCTATGAGGGCTTGTTTCTTGTGGGAAACATTGCAGTTTTTATTGGTACCAGTTTGAGGTACATGTGACACATGATTGTCTTTTGTTATGGTTTTTTTTGGTAGGCAAACTAAAGAAAAATAGCAATTCTGGTATTACTTTTTTAAAATTATTTTTATGTTGTTCATCATGCGCGATAATCATAAAAGTCTTTTCATTGTCTGGGGTGTTATGAACGTGGTGATACCTATTATATGCTGCTTTTTAAAAATTTGTGTCGGTATTTTACCCTGTTAAGGGCTTCTTTCGACGACTGTATATCGGCCGGGTTTTCACGCCAGGCCAATATACGGTGTCCCTCTCTGTAGCGGGAGAAGGCTGGAAGAGTCGGGAGCAGTGCTCTGAGCTCCCGACCCCTCTCCACCCCTCGCCAGCTCAGAGCACTGCTCCCGGCTTTTCCGGCCTCCTCCCCCTGCAGAGAGGGACACCATATATCGTCCGGGCGTGAAAATCCGGCCGATATTTGGTGGTCTGAAGCCGCCCTAAAATGGATATTTTTGGGGAAAATATGTGTTGTTTTTTTTCTATCAGTTAAACTTTATTGAACTTTTGTTGTTTTTAGTCCCACGAGGGGACTTGAAGAAGCAATCGCTGGTTCGCTAGGGTAGTACACTGCATTACTTATGTAGTGCATTCTACTAAGTCTATGACAGCAGTCTATCAGGGCTATTTCATATTAGCAATCACGTTTTTTTTTCCCGCGACTTTTGAGTGTCAGAGCTGCTTTTTCTCGCCAAAACATTGCTGCTTGTGTTTTTCTGATGTGATTTTGCCACGATTTTTTAGCGCGAAAGTCAATAGGACTTTAAACGCATCACATTGCATGAAAATTGCAAATTCTTGCTTTGCAATGCAATAAAAAGGAGGCTCCATAGGGAAACATGGGAGATTAAAAAAAAAAAAGCAAAATGGAGAAAGATAGGACATGCCGTGATTTGTTTTCTTGCAACATCGCATGAATGAAAACATCGCAAATGGGAAGGAAACTATAGCAAAGCATGGGTTTTGTAATTCTGCGTTTTCATTCACGCTCGCATCATGTCAAAATCGCGCAATTTTATTGCAAGTGTGAGAGTGAGTAAAAACGCAGAATTATGAAACCCATGCTTTTCAATGGTTTCATTCACATTCATGATGTTTTCACTCCTGCAATGTTGTGTGAAAAATAAATCATGGCATGTCCTATATTTCTGCGTTTCACTTTTTTAAAAATCTCCTATATTTCTCTATGGAGCCTCCTTTTTAATCGCACGAACTTGAAATTTTAGTGTGAAATGTTTTTAACATTAGAAAGTCCTATTGACTTTCGCATTAAAAAACACGGAAAATTGCACAAGAAAATTACAAGCAGCAGCGATGTTTCTGCGAGAAAAGGCAGTGCTGACACTCAAAAATCGTGGGAAAAACTCACGATATTGCTGCAATTTTCTCACGCCAAAATCGTAATCGCTAGTGTGAAGGAGCCTTTAGACTCTGTCGGAGGCGGTGCCTAATAGCCGAATCACATGGCACATATGGAGGCTTTTGTCAGGCTTCCATCTGCTATGAGAACCCATTGGTGCATTCTTGATCACACTGTGGGGTGCCGATGGGTGACAGGAGGTTTCCCCTCCCCCTGTCATCTGCTACATGCTGCAGTTGCTATTGATTGTGGCATGTAAGGGGTTAAACTACCAGGATCTCAGGTTTATCTGCTACTGGCGGTTAGAGCAGGAGCCTGGCTGTCAGTCGTCAGCCAAGCCACTGCCTTAAAAAGATGTATGTGCAGGTTTAAAACCCATTAGTAGGGTCAGTAAAAAGGCGCATTGGACGTCACTAAGGGGTTAAGATAGTACAAGAATGGAACAAAATTTCAGCTGAAAATCTGAGAAAATCTAGTGTATACACCTACTGAAACCAGACAGACCTGGCTGAGAGCCGCCAGAAGAGCCAGAAATCATGCAGATGTGTAGTTTATACATCAAACCGACCCGACCTGAGAAATACTAACAACTGAGGAAGAATGTAAAAAGTGTCTAAAACTATAAAGTTCAGGAGACGGAGGGGAAGGAGGGAGTTGTAGCTTTCATGACATTTCATATCAGTGAAGCAGGATGTGGTGTGATGTACAGCGCGGCGGTGACAGACGGAAGTGGCACATTTTATAAAAACAAACTTTACTAAACAAACTGTAGTTCTGCGTCACTCAATGGGATGATACAAATACATTTAACATTACATATAATTAACTGGAATGTCACACTTATAACTTACTAGCTGATAGACCCGGCTTCGCCTGAGTTAATTTGATACAGGTGTTTACCTGTTCGCATAAAAATTTTTTTACGAAGTCGTGGTTACTTCAGAGGAATGTATACACATAGAAGAACGTTAGATTCTCCTCAGACTGCATGTACTGATATCCCTCTGCAGAATGTGCCACCTCTCCCATTCTCACTTTTTATTCAAATTTACCCCCAGACTGGAGGTTGCAGCCCCTTCTTAGCTTTAAAGGCATGCTCCATCTCTGCAGTCCATGGTGGCTTCCTTATGTACTTTACAGCCTTTCAGTATATGCACATAGAGGTCAGTCAGATTCTCCTCAGTACATACACACAGAGGTGAGGTAGATTCTCCTCAGTATATACACATAGAGGTCAGTTAGATTCTCCTCAGTATTTTATAAGGCAGAGGTCAGTTAGATTCTCCTCAGTATATACACACAGAGGTCAGTTAGATTCTTCTCAGTATATACATACAGAGGTCAGTTAGATTCTTCTCATTGTATACACATAGAGAAGCATTAGATTTTCCTCAGTATATACACATAGAGGTGAGGTAGATTCTCCTCAGTATATACACATAGAGGTCGGTTAGATTCTCCTCAGTATATACACACAGAGGTCAGTTAGAGTCTTCTCAGTATATACACACAGAGGTCAGTTAGAGTCTTCTCAGTATATACACACAGAGGTCAGTTAGATTCTCCTCAGTATATACACACAGAGGTCAGTTAGATTCTCCTCAGTATATACACACAGAGGTCAGTTAGATTCTTCTCAGTGTATACACATAGAGAAGCGTTAGATTTTCCTCAGTATATACACACAGAGGTCAGTTAGATTCTCCTCAGTATATACACATAGAGGTGAGGTAGATTCTCCTCAGTATATACACATAGAGGTGTGGTAGATTCTCCTCAGTATATACACATAGAGGTGAGGTAGATTCTCCTCAGTATATACACATAGAGAAGCGTTAGATTTTCCTCAGTATATACACACAGAGGTCAGTTAGATTCTCCTCAGTATATACACATAGAGGTGAGGTAGATTCTCCTCAGTATATACACATAGAGGTGAAGTAGATTCTCCTCAGTATATACACATAGAGGTGAGGTAGATTCTCCTCAGTATATATACATAAAGGTCACTTAGATTCTCCTCAGTATATACACATAGAGGTGAGGTAGATTCTCCTCAGTATATACACATAAGTGCAGTAGACTGTCCTCAGTTTACAAATCATTTCCCAAGGCTTTATGGTTTCTGAGAAAAGTATTATGTCATATATCATGGATTTTCGCACAGTTTTTCATGCATAAAATTGAATATTGAAGTTGCGACCCCTTTATTTCACGTTTGTACAGTACAGATGTGTTATTAGTTACATTACATAAGGGGTCACTTACCTTTGCACTTAAAATTGAATAATCAAGTTGTGACCCCTGTTACTTTTCCTATTTAGGACCTAAACAATTGTCATGCCAAATTTCACATTTGTACAACACAGTTACATAACATAAGGGTAGACTTACTTTTGCACTTTGTCACGTTATGACCTAAAGAATGTTTGTGCCAAATTTCACGTTTCTACGACCTCAGGAAGCTAGAGAATTAGTGGCGAGTCAGTCAGTCAGTCAGTGAGGGCTCTCGCCTTTATCTTTATAGATGTCTCTGTACTCCATACATGCGGGATCAATGCACCACATGTGTAGGATACATCTCCTCTACTTCCCTCGGTGTACTTAACACTTAAGGGGATTACTTTGGTGGGACAAGGCGCTTCATACTTGTACTTACATCAATCATCACTAACCGCTGTCCTCCTGATACTTCCTACTCTTCATTATACTCCATATTACCAGAGGTCCATGGCATGTCAACCTCACGGCCAGCGCACTGTAGGTGCCAGAGCATGCCATTAAATTTCCGTGTCACCACAGGCTCACATGTACCGGAGGTTCAAATATCATCTCGAGTAACTTTAATCTCACCTGAATCTAACATCATCTCGTAGCAGTGCATAGTGCTGCCATCCCCGAAGTGCCCTCTTCCCCATCACACCGTTTTACATCATATTAATGAACACCCTATATCATGTGAACATCCTAGAACTCACATTGGGTAATCATTATATAATTCCCATTATCTTACTAAACACAAAACATCCCACCGCATCATCCAAATTCTTAAATTCCCCGTATCACAGTTCCTGTGGAGATACTCCCCCAGTCCAAGCTCGTCCGTCACAGTCATAGTCATAGTCAGTGTGCACAAACTATAGTCATTGGACTTGCAGGTAAAACCTATTCAGTACTGTATGATGATCCATTGGTTCTAAGCTTATCATTTGTCATATTGTCACCTGCTTCATGTATCTAAGCCTGTCATGTAAGATGCAGTTTAATGAGGTGGTGTATTTATGTCTATCATCTGTGATAACTGCCTGATGAGCCAAAGTTATGTTCGGATACAAGTCTGCCATGCAGAGGCATAACTTGAAGCTCCTGGGCCCCAAAGCAAAACATGCAACAGGGCCCCCAACTATAATGCTTTATTCATAGTACTGGGCTGCCTATATGGAGAAGAGAGGCCTTATTGGCCCTCTAAGGCTCCTGGGCCCGGGTGCAACCGCATCCCCTGCATCCTCTATAGTTACGCCCCTGCTGCCATGTTTTTGCATCTTTTTTGAGTCCAGTGAACCTCCTGTTTTTTGGGAGTTCTATAGTGAGACCGGGGTGTTCAGATTATTATCAATAATTTTGAGTATTTATTATATGTCTCTTGAGGAACCAGTTGGTCTTTGATATGAAAGACTGGTAACGGATGTTATGATTGGCTATCCTTGTTCCCAGAACTTGTAGCTAGTTGGTGTAGTGTTAGCGCTGTGGTCTTGGGATGTTGAGGTCCTGATTTCGAGTCCTGTTAGAGAAAACTTTCATTTTATTTTCCTATGAAATATCTAAAGAGAAATTTGTCTATAGTTACTGTTGTATCATCTAATGGATGGTTTCTAGTTATTTGGGCTATGGCATTCTTTGATTATCACCTTTTCTCCACTATGTGAATTGGGTAGTACCCTAATAAGGTAGCTACTTGGTTAAGTGGTTACTGGTTTGGCTTTGGAACCCCGGGGCTCTGAGTTTGAATCCTATTATTGACCTTAACAATGGTTTGGTTGGGTAGCTACAGTCTCCTTTATGGGAACTTAACCCTTTGCAATCCAATTTTGGATTCAGGGTTTCCTAGGGGTCTTTCTCTTTCTGCCATTTTACAATGTGCCATCTGCTGGCTAGAGCCAGTACTGCAGTATGGGACATGCTGGATAGGCCCCAGACAACGGAGCGACCAGTAATATAGAGTAAGAATACCCTGCCGGACATCTTCCGACATCGGAGCTGTAAAGCCTTCAATCAGAATGTCTTCAGGCGTCAGACAGTGGATTGGAAAGGGTTAAAAATAGGTCATTTCTGACTAACTGTTTAACTATGTTCCTCTTTTTATGAATGATAATAAGTACAGTACCTAAGTCTACCACGTTTGATACGGTCTGTTGGTCTGGTGTATCTAAGCTTATCATATGTAATACTATGTGCTAAGCTGCTGTGTCTCAGCAGAACATGTGTGGCACTGTCTTCTGAGCTCATGTATCTAACCACATCATATGTGAGTGCCTGTTGAGCTGGTGCATCCAAGCTTATATGTGGTATTGTATGATTAGCTGGTGTATCTATGTCTATCCATCCTATGAAGTACTGTATATACGGTAGTGTGAACCATCTTGTAACCCTGGGGGCACATATGTTGTCTCTCCTTCTACTGTCCTTTAAGCTGTAAATAATGAGTTTCCTCTTTGCTCCCACAGGGACCCGAGTCAATTTGCAGCTCCACGTTATGAGGATGTAATAGTCTATGGTACTGCAAGAGTGTGGACCATAAATCTCGGCCCAACTCCAGATACTGAACCCCCTCCTTACATCAGTGCCTTGGAACCTGAAAGAAGTGGAGCTATTGAGGACCAGGGACTTCCCAACCCAACCTTACCTCGTATCCGCTCTGACATTCATGAAATCAAGGCATCTGGACTCATCCCAGAACAAATAATGCTTGAGCCTTTAACACCTCCACCAACCTATAACGAGTCCTTTCCTCAATGGGAGGAAGTCTTTTTGCCATCCCAAGAACAAGGTTGATGGAAGACCCTGCAAGACCCTGTTACATCATGAAGATACATCTAAGCAAAACGTTCTCCATGAACTATCCGATCCCTCAAAACATTTCGTGAAGGTTCTTGTGGGTGAAGGAAACAGAACCTCTCTTATAAGGACCAATAATATCAATTAGATCTTAATTAGCCTAAGATTCCATGGCACGTCCATGGCTAGTAATGGACCACTACACATTGGGAAATGAACAATGATGCCTTAGTTGCACAGAATCAATAGGTGGAGATTCTAGACCTATGTCTCAACAAATCTATGGTTTAGGTTTTGGAGACCTCTCGATGGGGAGGAAGAGATAGACTTGACTTTGTGTGAAGTACTTTTTTTATATTTATTAATGTCATAATGTGTTATTTATGAGATCATTTCAGTATATGCTGTAAGATATGGTTATTTTAGATCATAATACTGAACTATTAACTTTATAAAGTTTTCCTACTGCTGACTTTTCGAACAAAGGTGGAGGATCCTCCTTATTGCTTGGCCATGCAAGCTACATGTATGCATGGCTTTCTTTCCATACTTCTTATGAAACTGAGCATACTAAAGACTCTTGTAAATGGGAAGATATTGAGCCACATTGGTTCTACTGCGATTGAATAGACAATTGGTGTCAATACTATGCTGCTTCTTTTCCACTCTCAAAGGAGTTTTCTGGGCCTATAATATTGATGTCCTACACTAAGTGCAGGCCATCAAAGTTTGATCAGTGGGGGTTTTAAATCCTGACACTATAGCTGATAAGCTGAATAAAGGTTCCAAATATATTCTCGGTTGTACAGCGCAGTCTCATTCAAGTGTCATATGTACGGTACTGTGCATGGTAAACACTGAAGATGGCAATTAGCTTGTGGAAGCACAACAGCCCCTTCATGGACCTTGGCCAGGGTGCAGAGAGTCAGTTTCTCACAGATGATATATCACAGTCACAGAAAACCCCTTTAACATAGTCAATATTAAAGTGATCTCCAAAGGGCCATTGTGGGTAGAAGATGAGACACTGTGTGAAATAGTTTGAGAGAAGGATTAAGAATGTGGGCAGAGGAACCCTGTAGGAAAGCCTTTGATGGAAATCGTGCACTGGCGAACTTGAAATAGGCCAATTATATGAACGTACTGCCGGCCTAGTACGCTAGTTGACCAATGGCCAAGTTCATGTTAGATAATGTTATGAAGAGTAATCAAAAAGTCTAGGACTCTGGTGCAATCTGTTGGTAGCTTTCAACCCAGAAGGGGAGCAGAGACAATGGTATGAATTGGAAGGTAGGTAATGTATTTCGAGGTTCACAAACCTTTTCATCGGACAGCTGGATAAAAATATGAATTTACAATTAAAATCTCTTTTTCAAAGATGTGTAGGCAGAGACAGTACAGACCATGACTTGCCAGTGGTGAAAACCATGGTAGTCAAGGGCAATGGAGAACTTGGTTACTGCCCTTGGCCACCAGGACTTACACCACTGGACAGGTTGCACCAGAGTCATAGTATTTTTGATCAATCTTCATTAATGTGTAATATAATGGCAATGGAGATGCGATGATCCAGTCCCTCAAGACTACTAACCTTACCGAAGCTAACTCTTCTAGGTGTTTAATGATGGACCAGAGAGGCATAGCAGGTCAGCCTATGACTAGACAGATACCTTGTGCAAAGGTTAGGGTGCCCATACGCATTACATGAAGATCAGCCAATCCTGCCAATTTAAGTAGGTCCAGACGATCATTTAATGAGTATGAAGGCCTTCCGATTCTCTATCAGTGACTCAATGGATCTACCCAATTACCTAATGAGTATAAAGGCCTTTTAACTCTCCATCGATGGCAGATGTTGGTAGAAATAGACAGCGGGTAATTGGGTTTCACCTGCCAGAGCCTTTTAAGGGTAGTAGTAAAGATATTTAATCTAGTTTGTCAGGTCCACAAATAAATGGTGATAAAAAGTGTGCCTGTCCTTCCCTTATCTACTGTGAACGTTGTGAAAAGTAAACCACACCCAAAAGTTTTTGGTTGGCACACACTGTTGCTGGTATGTTGGCCCATTCCTTCATGCAGATCTCCTCAAGAGCAGTGATGTTTTGGGGCTGTCACTGGGCAACACGGACTTTCAACTCCCTCCAAAGGTTTTCTATAGGGTTGAGATCTGGAGACTGGCTAGGCCACTCCAGGACCTTGAAATTGCTTCTTGCGAAGCCACTCTTTCATTGCCCTGGTGGTGTGCTTGGGATCATTGGCATGCTGAAAGACCCAGCCACGTTTCATCTTCAGTGCCCTTGCTGATGGAAGGAGGTTTGTACCCAAAATTTCAAGGATACATGGCCCCATTCATTCTTTCATGTATACGGATCAGTCGTCCTGGTCCCTTTGCAGAGAAACAGCCCCAAAGCATGATGTTGCCACCCTCATGCTTCACAGTAGGTATGGTGTTCGTTGGATGCAACTCAGCATTCTTTCTCCTCCAAACACGACGAGTTGAGTTTCTGCCAAACAGTTCTACTTTGGTTTCATCTGACCATATGACATTCTCCCAATACTCTTCTGGATCATCCAAATGCTCTCTAGCAAACTTCGGTCGGCCCCGGACATGTACTGGCTTAAACAGGGGGACACGTCTGGCACTGCAGGATCGGAGTCCCTGGCGGCGTAATGTGTTACTGGTGGTGGCCTTTGTTACGTTGGTCCTAGCTTTCTGCAGGCCATTCACTAGGTTCCCCCGTGTGGTTCTGGGATTTTTGCTTGACATTCTTGTGATCATTTTGACCCCACGGGGTGAGATCTTGCGTGGAGCCCCAGATCGAGGAGATTATCAGTGGTCTTGTATCTCTTCCATTTTCTAATTATTGCTCCCACAGTTGATTTCTTCATACCAAGCTGCTTGCCTATTGCAGATTCAGTCTTCCCAGTCTGGTGCAGGGCTACAATTTTGTTTCTGGTGTCATTCGACAGCTCTTTGGTCTTCACCATAGTGGAGTTTGGAGTGTGACTGCTTGAGATTGTGGACAGGTGTCTTTTATACTGATAACAAGTTCAAACACGTGCCATTACTACAGGTAATGGGTGGAGGACAGAGGAGCCTCTTAAAGAAGAAGTTACAGGTCTGTGAGACCCAGAAATCTTGCTTGTGTATAGGTGACCAAATACTTAATTTCCACCATAATTTGCAAATAAATTCATTAAAAATCAGACAATGTGATTTTCTGGATGTGTTTTCTCATGTTGTCTCTCATAGTTGAGGTCTACCTAGGATGTCAATTACAGGCCTCTCATCTTTTTAAGTGGGAGAACTTGTACAATTGGTATCTGACTAAATACTTTTTCCCCCCTACTGTACAGTACATTAAATGGTACCATTAAAAATACAACCCGTCTCACAAAAAACAAGCCCTCTTACGGCTATATTAACCCTTTCCAATCCAATTTGTATCCCGGTTTTCCTAGGGGGCTTACTCTTTTTCTGCCATTTTACAACGGCGCTATCTGCTGGCTAAAGCCAGAACTGCATGAGGTGACACGTTGAATAGGCTCCGACAGCAGGGAGGCTGGCAATATACAGTAAGAGAACCCCGACGGATGTCTTCCAGCATCAGAGCTGTACAGACTTAAATCATAATGTCTTCAGACGTCAGACAGTGGATTGGAAAGGGTTAATGGAAAAATTAAAACGTTATGACTCTTGGACAAAAAAACAAAAATTTTAAAAATGAAAAATCTCTGGTCCTGAAGGGGTTAATGTAGTTATACATATGTGTTTGGACTAGAGATGAGTGAGCGTACTCGGATAAGCACTACTCGCTCGAGTAATTTGCTTTATCCGAGTATCGCTGTGCTCGTTCCTGAAGATTCGGGTGCCGGCACGGAGCGGGGAGCTGCAGGGGAGAGCAGGGAGGAACGGAGGGGAGATCTTTCTCTCCCTCTCTCCCGCCCGCTCTCCCCTGCTCCCCGCTGCGACTCACCTGTCAGCCGCAGCGGCACCCGAATCTTCAGGGACGAGAACAGCGATACTCGGATAAAGCAAATTACTCGAGCGAGTAGTGCTTTTCCGAGTACGCTCGCTCATCTCTAGTTTGGACCCAACACAACACAGCACTGGCAACTCAAGGCTTCTATAGAAATTATTTTTAGAAAATGTACAAAATTTATTACAATTTTAAAAAAACTAGTTTTCAAGTTTTGTACCTTTAGAATTACCAGGACCCATCAGGAAGGCAGTAAGTAGTAAGACATTATGATAGAGGTCGGAGAGGAATGTAATTCCCCGCCTTGCGAACAGGTTTGGCAGGGTGAAGGTTTACATTATTTCATCTTGGAAGTAGTTCAGAGAGGAGAGACGCGCCCAGTCATCTGACTGATGAATGGTAACAATACTCACCTGTGTGACTCAGCACTAAACCATATAATGTAGGGCAATAGTAGGCAAAGCCACAACTCAGGGGGCGGCATATGTTACCTGTACAAGAGAAATAAGCTGTATCAACTAAAAATCTATGTCTGATTGATTGCCTAGCACACAATACACTATTTAATTTGGCGAATCAGCAACCATAATTAGGCTATGGAATGGTGAGGATCGTTAAAGGGGTATTCCCATGTCGGGAATGCTACTTCAATGTGTTTGAAATAAAAAAACAACGCCCTCACCCATAAGATGTTTATTTCCAAAATGCTCCGTTCTTCAGATATTGCATCTATTGTTTCCTCTGCACTTTGGTTGTTTAATGTTCGTTGACTGGAAGACAGACCATCTCTTCTATGGAAAGAAAGAGTAGAGCATAGTGGTAGCTGTTGGCTTGGCCAAAAGCTGGTGAGCATGCACTCCTGAAATCCTGGACATCAGACTTAGATGAAAGACGTGCACAAGCATCTCTGCTATTTCTTTCCATACAAGAGGTGGTCTGTTTTCCTGGCAAAAACCATTAACCCTTTCCAATCCACTGTCTGACCTCTGAAGACATTATGATTTAGGGCTGTACAGCTCCGATGTTGGAAGACATCCATCTGGGTTCTATTACTGTATATTGCCAGCCTCTCTGCTGTCGGAGCCTCTCCAATGTGTCACCTCATGCAGTACCGGCTTTCGCCAGCATATAGCACTGTTGTATAACGGCAGAAAAAGTGTAAGCCCCCTAGGAAAACCAGGATACAAATTGGATTGGAAAGGGTTAAACAACCAGAGGGCAGAGGAATCAATATCTGCAATATCTGGAGAACGGAGCATTTTGGAAATAAACATCTTATGGGTGAGTAAATTGTTTTGTGATTTAAAACACATTGAAATAGAATTCTCAAGATGGGAAATTAACAATAATTATTGTCTGATCCTCCTGAATTACACATAAGTCATGAGAAAATGAAGAAAAACTGACTCGATGTATTAAAAAGATCTACACGTTACTACCGTACCTGTCGATGACCAGACTGCTTTCATATACATGATGAAGAATCTGTATTGTAAAAGTTGCAGGATCACATACATAAGTCAAAGTGGTCTGATGGCAGAAATCTCTGTAACGTTGGACCTGTAACCTTTACTATAGGCATGTTCTGTGATCAAGGGACTCAATGACAAGAGCTGTGAAATATTGTATATAGAAGACTGTAAATAGGAAAAAAATTAATTTTGGTAATAAAATGTGTAACACACAGAATGCTTCACTGCTTTTATATTTTGACCAAGCTGAGGTCTACCCAAGTACTAACCAGGGCTACTTAACCATAGGGCAAATGGTGCATCTGCATCAGACCCCTGGCAGCAGCAGCAACAATTACTACTGTATCTGCGTATGCAGAATGCAGGTACAGTTGAAAAGTACTTAGGAGATGAAAAATAATAAACACAGTATACACACCTACCTATTACATGTCCCAAGCCTTTATGCTGCCCAACGGTGCCCCTGCCACCCTCCTCAAAAATCAAGCAGCAAGTTGTCAAAGATCTGGACGCGTTTCGACATTTACATTTGCATTGTTATCCGCTGTTATCCAATTACAGATAGTGTTTAGCTATTCATTCATGAATAGCACTATCTTAGCTATTCATGAATGAATAGCTAAGAACAATCTGTAATTGGCTAAGCGCTCAGCCAATAGCTAAGCACTAGCTGCTATTGGCTGAGCCCTCAGCCAATCAGCACAGCTGAAAGTGCTGGACAGCAGTGTCGGGGAGTGAGCCGGAGGACGTGTCTGAGCGGCGGAGAGGTGAGTAACTTTTTTTTACATTTTTTAAACACTTATTGAAGATTTTCAGGGAAGGGCTTATATTTTAAGCCCTTCCCTGATAATCCTACTGCTGGGGTTGCAAGAAA
The DNA here is from genome assembly GCF_035609145.1 of Eleutherodactylus coqui. NCBI lineage: Eukaryota > Metazoa > Chordata > Amphibia > Anura > Eleutherodactylidae > Eleutherodactylus > Eleutherodactylus coqui. The sequence continues at coordinate 272,001,409 of NC_089840.1, read as the reverse complement.
GCACTGCTTTCAAGGGGGTCGGCAGCAGTGGTGATCCAATTGAAAGCAATGGGATATCATTCTGCACTTCTGCCACAGCTGTGGCAGAGGATTCCTTCATCCCCGCGGGGATGAAGGAAACTCCTGCCACAGCTGTGACAGCTGTGGCAGAAGTCCGCGGCATTCTCCCTATGTTTTCAATGGGGCTAGCGGTGCTGTCACTGGCCCCATTGAAAGCACTGGCGATATTCCGTCGCGATGCCGTTTTTTTTCTCGCACTGCGAGACTTTTCATTTACTCTCGCAGCGCAGTGGAGAAAAAAAACGCCAGTGGGTGTCCGCCCTTAAGGTCAGTAACTGGCCACAGCAGTTGCATGGTTATACAGTTATGTAATTGCTAGATCTGGAGATGAGTGGAGACCATGAGGAAGCTTGCTGGACCTAGGTTAGGTGAGTATGAGTCTTATGGGGTTTTTTGAACATTAAGCACTCAGCTTCATGCAGTACCAATGTCAGAGTTAATTGTATTCGCATCCTAAAGACACAGATACAAGCGATTTCAAAGAACGAGAATCAAATATATCCCACCCCTGATTGTGCCACTACAGACTCAGTGGGCTCCAGCACCTAGCCAGTTTGTTAGGTGCTGACATGGCTCAAGTCGCCAGTCCTAGTTCTCCGACCCAGAAGGCCCTCCAGCCACCTCTTGAGGGATATGAACAGTTCCTAGACCCATACTAACTACACTTCCATCCTAACACAATTTATTACCATGTGAAATTTTGAGAACTCAGTTCTTATGGGCTTGATGTTTATATAATACTGACAGCTGAAGACAAGATGGCAACTTTCTGATCATCTGAAGCCAAGGAGGAACCCATAACAGTAAGACTTAACAAACGGTTACATCGAGAGCTGCTTTCAAACTTCTGCTGGTTGCCCTTAACAACAGACAACAGTTTAGCTCCACCTCTGTTGTCAGCCATGGGAGCTAACAGAGCTGAACTCCAAATGGGTAACTGTCAACTGAGCTACTGAGCTCCCACAATGCATTGCTCTGTCGTAACTAGAAACTAGCAGAATGGCGAATTTAGCCTTAGATGTGTAAGGGAGAAGAAAATGTTTCAGAACTCAACATGACTACAAGAAACACAAAAGTGGAATTCATCAAATTACTTGCGCCACTTTTAGGACACGTATTAAAGTTGCAAAATATGGTGTGCACCTTATTTAGACTATAATTTGTGATTTTTCTTGGCACATATTGAAATTGGCAAGGAAAGTGGGTGGAGTTTACCAGTCTCATGGCGGACATTTTTCTGACAGATTTACAGTTTCTAAAGACAGGAAATGGGGTAAATTTTAATGCACATCTGTCCCTGCTGATAACAGGCGTAAGTTTCATTTTGTATCTTTAGGATGGACCAAGACGCACCAAATTTCTAGAGAGTCCTGCATCTCTTCATAAATTTGGCACATTTTACTCAAATAAACTTCACACTAAGGCCTTAGTCACACGGGAGTTTTTTCCCGCGATTTGCGGATCGCATGACGGATGCGCATCCGCAAATCGCGTGACCGGGCCGAAAAATCGCCCGAAAAAACTGCTCCTAGCCGCGTTTCAATAGAAACGGGCCGGAGCTGTCCAGCGCATTGAATTCAATGGAGCCGGCAATACAGCCGGCTCCATTGAAAGCAATGCGCTGCGGGCGATCTCACGATGAATTTTCGGGAAGGGCTTAAAAATATAAGCCCTTCCCTGCAATTCATCCAGAAATGTGTAAAAATAAAAATAAAATATATACTCACCTGGTCCCGGCAGCCGGAGTTCAGCCGCAGCCGGCGGCAGTTCTCCTGAACTGCTCTCTGTAGTATTCAGCAGCCGGGGATTTAAAATCCCCGCCTGCTGAATGAACTGCCTCTGATTGGTCACAGCCTGACCAATCAGAGGCAGCTCTCACTCACACCCATTCATGAATTCATGAATGACAGCTGAGAGCTGCCCCTGATTGGCTCAGCGCTGAGCCAATCAGAGGCAGCACTCACTCACCCATTCATGAATTCATGAATGGGTGTGAGTGAGAGCTGCCTCTGATTGGTCAGGCTGTGACCAATCAGAGGCAGTTCATTCAGCAGGCGGGGATTTTAAATCCCCAGCTGCTGAATACTACAGAGAGCAGTTCAGGAGAACTGCCGCCGGCCGCGGCTGAACTCCGGCTGCTGGGACCAGGTGAGTATATATTTTATTTTTATTTTTACACATTTATGGATGAATTTCCGGGAAGGGCTTATATTTTTAAGCCCTTCCCGAAAATTCATCGTGCGATTGCCGGCAGCCCATTGCTTTCAATGGAGCCGGCTGTATTGCCGGCTCCATTGAATTCAATGGGCAAACATCATTCTTCTTTGCCACAGCTGTTACAGCTGTGGCAGAGGAGAATGATTTGTCTACTATATGTTCTCAATGGGGTCGGTGCTGCTGCCGCCGGCCCCATTGAGCGCATATAGAGAAGAGAACAGGAATCGCAGATCGCAGATAGGTGCGATCTGCGATTTATGTTCTATAATTTATCGGACGAGCGCATGAAAAGCGCTCATGTGTCCGATACCATTGCAAAGCAATGGTTTTATAAAATCGACGGACGCATGCGCATGCGCAAATCGCGCGAAAAAACGCCCGTCTGACTAAGCCCTTAAGGGTGGGATATGATATGCCAGTTGAATCTCCACAAAAGTATTTGCAAAGATTTTACACAATGGGAAAGATATATCAAGGCATCGACACTGCAGGCCCTTAACCCCTTAAGGGGCACTTTAAAAAAAATGGAGTGAAACAGAAAAAAAATGTAATTCCGTGATCTTTGGGAGGGTCTTGTTTCTACGGCGTGCACACTGCAACAAAAATGACAAGATAACTTTATTCTTTGGGTCAGTGCGATTTCTACGATACCAAATTAATATTGGATTTTTTTTGGCTGTACTGCCTTTATTTTTTTCCAAAGATATACATTTTTTTGATTATTTTCTGCCGCCCTCTTCTTACAACCATAACTTTTTATTTTTCTGTCGACAAAGTCCTAGAATTTCTATTGGTATCATTTTGGTGTACATATAACTTTTTGATTGATTTTTATTACATTTTTTCTTAGAGACAGAGTAACCAAAAAAGCGCGCAATTCTGGTGTTGTTTATTTTTTTTTTTATTGACGCTCACCGGTAAATAATGCGTTACTTTGATAGATAAGACTTTTATGGATGCAGCGATTCCAAATATGTTTGGGGGTTTTACTATTTAGATTCTTTATTATAAATATGGCAGAAGGGGTTTTTTTTAAAACTTGTATTACCTTTTTTTTTCAATGATTACTAAAACCTTTTAAAACTAATTTTTACTTTTTTTTGTCTCTTCGCCATAGGGGACATGAACTTGCGATAGTTTGATCCCTCCTGTAGCATGATGCAGTGCTATAGCATGACATTATACCACGATCTGACAGGTAATCTTATCAAGCTACCATACAAGCAATCTGCAATAGCAGTGCTGGGGTCTTTCAGAAGGCCCCCAGCTGCCATGGCAACCACACGACAGCCTGTGAACCCATTGTGAGGGGCAGTGTGGGTCCGCTGAACATCGATCAGGGCATTTGAATGCTGCTGTCGGATAGCATATAAAGGGTTAACAGTTCCACTGAGTGGCGCTGCTCATCGGAGCTGTTGGGGGTGGTATCAGCTGTTTAAAGTACTGGTGACCTATCCTCAGGATAGGTCATAAATAGTCAACTGAAGGGGGTCTGCAATTCGGTATTCCCAGTGATTAGCTATTGAAGTGGCAGTGGCGCTCCGGTGTGCTCTGTAGTCACTTCATTTCTTCTCAAGCACAGTGCTGTACATCTCATAGTGACTGTGCCTGGTATAGCAACCCAATCCCATTTACTTAAATGGGACTGAGCTGCACTCAGGCCATGTGACCAATGAACACAACCTCACAGGCCTAAGAAAAGGCTGTGTCTCTGTGGCACTGTGGCCTCTTCAATCACCTTTGTCACAAAAGAACCCGCCAAGATAAAAAGTAGGCATGGTCTGAGGATGTGGTTTAGGGAGGGGGAGGTTATCACAGCATATGTTTTTCCCTCTGTTATTTCAGTGGCCTCTGTACTAATAGCAACCCTCAGTGTGGCCCCAATAATAATGCAGCCCCTCCTGTGTGGCCCCAATGGTAATAGAACCCCTCTCAGTGGCCCTAATGCTAATAATGCACTCTCTCATTGGGCCCGTAGAAGATTCTTGTCAGTGGCCTCAATAGAAATAGTGCCCCCTTTATTGGCCCCAGTAGTAAGTAATAGTGTGCCCTTTAGTAGCCCCAGTAATAATAGTGCCCGCTTTAGTGGTCTCAATCATAACAGTGCTTCCCTTAGTGTCCCCAGTAATAATAGTGTTCCCTCTTGGTTGCCCTCTTTCCAGCTGAGCCGCAATTCAGTCTTCATGTGATGTTCCTCACTGTGAAGCTCCAGTTGGGACACTGCTGTAGCGCTGACAGAAGATCCTAACTCCTCCCTCTGGCATCGGCATTATGCACTGTATGTGCAGGAACGCAGATGCCGGGGAGAGTCATTAGGTTCTTCTGTCAGCTGTAGCACTCTCTTATCCCGACCGGAGCGTCACAGTGAGTTACAGCGCTTGAGGTCAGGCTTGTTGCCCGGCCAGAGCTGCTCATACCAGGTAATATTTCTTTTTTACTGGCTATTAATAGTGAAAAATATACACTGGCACCAACCTTTAGAGTACATTACTGGCCAGGCTGGTAATTCAATGGCTGGGTGGCAACCCTATGTGGTGGGGATCCTTGGCGATCAAATGCTGATGACCTACCCAGAGGACAAGCCGTCAATAGTTTAGTCCTGGAAAACCCCTTTAACCTATTCCCTGCCATTGTCTCGTCTGACTTTTCACTTTGTCTTTTGGCTATGCATAGCCCTTCCCTCTGCCGGCTATTTCCTGAGGTGCTGCTAGCACCACTCATAAATTATTTTAGAGTAGACCATACCCCGTGATGAGGTTTAGGATGAAGTCTGTACCTGCGTAATACCATGGCGGTGATGGAGATTGCATTGCCTGTCCCTGCAACAGCTCAAATGTGATGTATTCATCAGACAGCTCCTTGTATCTCAGCTTCCTGCACCGCTTAATGTGTAAAATGGTGAAAGTGGTAAATTTGAAATAAACATAAGTTTTCCGTCTGACTACTATTTACTGTCTTCCCTTTTTGTCAATACTGCACGTCCGAATGTAATAAAATCACGTATACAATGTGCCGGGTGTAGTACACCTTGTTACCCAACCCTGAGTCATAGCGCCGGGTCATTCACACTGCAGCCACTCCACCGTAATGAACTTTCTACTATGTTGTAAATCTACGCAGATGACTAGCCCGTAGAGGCGCAAGTCTCCGGGATTCTTATATCAGCGCTCTTTTTTTTAAGGGTACCAACACTTTTTAAAAAATGTGCAATATGTTTTATTAGCTTATTCTGTACATGTGACTTTAAAAAAAACCCTCAGCTATGCAGCTAGGTGACGACAGGGCTGAGAAATCAAATGTGTGCTGTTGCTTTAAGACTATCGGAGTATGGAGGACTGGAGAGGTAGCTGGGATTGCGGCGTGAATGGGCGCTCCTCCCTCCTGTTTGCTGATCTCGGCATCCGACTAGAGTGAGTTTCATAGCTAGCACTGGCGCAGACCCCGATCCTTCCCGCGCGGCCCGACCCCTGTGGGTTTCCAGAGCCATCTGCTATACGGGTGAATATTGATTTTCTCCTAGACAGATGGTTTACGGCTGGGGCGTAACTATAGGGGATGCAGGGGACCAGGAGCCTTGGGGGGCCCATAAGGTCTCTCTTCTCCATATAGGTAACCCAGTACTATGAATAAAGCATTATAGTTGGGGGCCCCATTCCAGGTTTGGCATTGGGGCCTGGGGGCTTCAAGTTACACCTCTGGTTTCCGGCACTTGTGTATTCTCTAACAACCACGTATTACCGCGCGGCTGCGCAGCAGCCTCTAGGATAGGACTGCATTTGTTGGAGGAACACCATGACGGTAACAGTGGGACCTAATTGTGGTTGCTGCAGCTGACGTGTCCAACCGCCTTTCTGCTGAACTTTCGGCCAGTTGCGGCCTAATAAGCCCAAGTCAGAATTTAGCGTGGTTGCGCCACTTTCTATTGTTATTTTTTTATTGTTCACTACAACTGAAATGTGCTAAAAAAACGTTAATAAGAACGAACCCAATGACATCAATGGATTTTGCTCTATGCGTATTGCCTGCGCTAATTCTGTGTAAGCAATGCACGGTGCAAAAATGTCTGTGTAAAGGAGCCATTCATGTCAATGGGTTCGTCTAAATACACGGGGAATACTCATGATGCGTGCGTGTTCACTGCATATTCATGCATGAAATCTATGGGCCTTTTAGCATTTTTATTTTTGTGCATGTACAAAATGCAGTGAATACGTGTGCAAAAAAATGCAAGAAGCTCTAAATACTCCGTAAAAACACACAGTTTCAGTCTGTGAAAACGCTGTATTTCACGGACTGAAAATGTATACAGCTGTGTGAATTAGCCCTAAATGTAACTACTCCTTGCTATGGAGTTCTATGCACTATGATGGTGTTTCTCCCCTTCCACCTCGTTCGCTTCGAGCTTCTTACCAGGGCGGGTGGCTAGGGTGCCCAGGTAGAGCTGGCAGAGCTGTGACACCAGTAGGCCTCATGTCCACGGGCTTAAAATCCGCAGCGTTTCTCCCACACGCGGATCCGCGCCCCATAGGGATGCATTGGACACCCACAGGTAGTTAAATACCTGCGGATGTCATTTGTCCCGTCAGGCGAGAATCCGCGTGCGGGAAAAAAAATGGACATGCTCCATTTTCGTGCGGGTCTCCCGCAGGCTTCTGTTGAAGCCTATGGAAGCCATCCGGATCCGCGGGAGACCTGTACCAGAATTAAACTCACCTGCTCCGGACGATGCGGTTCTTCCCTTCTTAGCGGCCGGATCTTCCTTCTTTGGCCCGGCGGTGTGCCCAGCGCATGCGCGCGGCACGCCGCCGGCGTGCCGAGCACATCCGCCAGGCCGAAGAAAGAAGATCCAGCCGCAAAGGAAGGAAGATCTGCATCGTCCGGAGCAGGTGAGTATATTCTGATTTTTAGGCCTCATGTCCGGGGGGCAGGAGGGACCCGCTACGGATTCTCCATGAAGAATCCGCGGCGGGCCTGATTTTCCTCGTGGACATGAGGCCGTAGTGTCCAAGAACAACATTCTGGTCCCCTGCATAATTGTCATGCATGCCTCTCTTACGTGAAAGCTCTCATGTCTAATTTCTGTATGCTTTGCTCAGCTGCAGCGTTTGAAGGGTTAACTCCCTTAAAATCATTGCCTGTGAGCTCTGTCTGCTGCTGAATGTATCTATCGTACAGTGTCATGTGACGTGGTGTGGATGAATCTATAAGTATGGGTGATTGAGTTCCAGAGTGAGTCTTTTCTGCCAAGGAGCACCCATCTTCCACCTGAGGGTTTGCTACCACAGAGGCACATGAGGGCACCATTAGCCCTTATGTTACTGAAGATGGAGGAGAAGGAAAGACGGAGTGAGTCAGCCGAAATGTTTCTTCCCCAAGAGTCCCATTACTAGAGAGCCATTGTAAGTAACTACCTCTTCTAGTGACTATATGTTTCCTACAGCAAGATCAGTGCAGAAGTCTACCGAACCTCTGAAGACAATCATAAGTCTGTTTATGATTCCTATGTAGCGGTCTGAAGTCTGGATCACCGTATAGTGGTACACCTTTAACTGCCTCCCACGCGTGCTGAAGTCTATAATAGCGGGGTGATAATTACTGCCATTCTGTGGCCATTGACTTTCATGTCAAGTTGTCTGAATAATACTAATTTTCCTGCACTGTAAAGTCTGGCTTCTGAAGTTTGTTGTACCGTGTTTGAAGAAGTCACTAGTAACGTTTTATCGGGCCGCTACAGTTCCAGAGAACCCGAGGTGCTGTACACATGTCCTGTGTTATTAATCCGCTGTTTATGAGTGCCGGTGTGTGGAACGATGGTGTCACGAACTGACAACTACTACCCCCTCATCCTGAGGACTACTGGCCCTATCCTCTGCTGCGGTAACTCCTTCTGGGACTAGGAGTTGGTAAGTGCCACCGTGACAGGTCCATAAACTACACCCTCCCAACTTCAGCCGTATGCTCGGATCGAGAGCCATACCCCATCATACTTGTTATTATATGTAACGTTTCATCTATGCGTTACTTTTTTGGCAGTCACGAACAGGATACGAATATTTGAGTATTGTGCCGGATTGTGACACATGTGCCTTACAGAATACAACACACTCAGTCAGGGCCGGCTCCAGCTTTATATGGGTCCTCCTTAGGCAATAGAGTCTCAGTGGGTCCCTCTTTCTATTAATACCCCTTATTAGCTATCATAATGCCCCAGTTAGCAATAACACCTTCTCTTGCTACCTTTTAGAAATAATGCCCCCTTTTGCCCCCTTAGGTATAATGCCACCTCTTGTCCCTTTGGATTCTGATTTTGCCTCTTTTTACATATGTGATTAAAAAAAGTACATATTTACCTCCCCTGACGTTTTTTCCTTCTGTCTCACCTCAGGGTTATGCAATCATGTGACACAACCACGATCACATGACTTGTAAGTCCAACAGCGGCGCCGACTACAGCTGTTGGGGAGTGACAGGGAGGGTAAGTATGGAGCTTTTTATTTTATTGATCAGACTTTAAAATTAAAACCAAGGAGACTTGACTGCTGCACTGACCCAGCTGCCTTCTCCTCCTGGGCCCCTGTACACTGCAGGCCCCAGCACCTAACTGAGGTTGCCATGTGCTGGCCCTGAACTCAGCAATTACAATAGCGAGTCATTCACTTATTTTGTCCCTATCTTCTAAAAAAAGGAAAAAGTGAACCTAGGAAACTACAGGCCTGTGAGTCTGACTTCTATACTCAGAAAGATCTTTTAACAAATTATTAAATAGCATGTATGCGGGTATTTGGATGAAAATTGAGTAATTAACTGGAGACAGCATGGGTTTGTAACAAACAAGTCATGACAGACGAATCTAATTTCCTTCTATGACAGAATCACCGACTGGTTTGATCATGGAAATGTGGTGGATATAGTATATCTTGACCTTAGTAAAGCATTTAACTAAGTATCTTTATTAACATACCAACCTTATTGACCAAATGACCAAATATGGGATTGACAAGGTGACTGTTAGGTGGATTCACAACTGGCTGAGTGATCGTTCTCAAAGAGTGGTCATAAATGGCTGCACATCCAAGTGGAAGAATGTATCAAGTGGGAACCACAAGGTTCTGTGCTAGGCCCAGTGTTGTTCAACATTTTTATAAATGATCTGGGAGGTAATTGAGGGGAAACTGATCAAATTTGCAGATGACACAAAGCTAGGAGGGATAGCTAACACTACGGAGGAGAGAGAGAGTATTCAAAAAGATCTAGAAAAGCTTGAACAGTGGGCAGCGACTAACAGAATGGTATTTAACAAGGAGAGATGCAAAGTTCTTCATCTGGGCAAGAAAAATGGGAGAAATTAAGCTAAGCAGCACATGTGAAAAAAGACTTGGGTATACTAATAGATCACAGACTTAAAATAAGTCAACAATGTGATGCAGCAGCAGAAAAAGCAAACACAATTCTGGGATGTATTAAGAGAAGCATAGAGTCTAGATCCCGTGAGGTCATTATCCCCCTCTACTCTTCCTTAGTCAGACCTCATCTGGAATATTGTGTCCAGTTGTGAGCGCCACAATTTAAAAAAAGACATAGACCAACTGGAGCAAGTTCAGAGAAGAGTTACCAAGATGGTGAGCGGCCTGCAAAGTGCAGCATCCCGTAGGGTGACCCTGGACACATGGCATACGCTAAGGAGCTGCGAGGGCAAGATGCTGGCTTGTCACGGCGGCACTTACTACGTTCTCTCCCAGAGGGACGCACGCAGGGGAGGCCAGGGCAGTGTATTCCAGACACCCCTAGAATAGGAATGCCCAATAGATGGTAGAACAGGAAAAGAGCTTGTCACAGGTGACGCCACCGTTCCTGTACACACCAGAATGAACTCCGGTGGAGAATAAAATGAGCAGAAGACAGATATGGAGTACCTCAGGTCCGTGGGAACGGCCAGAGCTTGGAATAAACATAACTTGGTAAAACTTCAACTGCACAAGGCACAATTTAGAGCAATGACAGTGCAGGAAATTAAAAGACTTGAACAGTAGTACCTCCACACGGTGATCCAGACTTCAGAACACCTGTACGCGAACGATCGACTTATGAGTACCTGCACCTGGTGATCCAGACTTCAGGACAGCCGGGTGTGAAAGACAAAATGGGTGTACCTCTTCGTTGTGATCCACTAGCTCATCTGCACAAGGAAAGACCAGAAACAATGGGATGAAACTGAAAGGGAGGAGACACAGATTAGCTATTAGACGGTGAGGGAGATCAATGAGTGGAACAGGTTGCCATGGGAGGTGGTGAGTTCTTCTTCAATGGAAGTCTTCAGAGGCTGAACAGTGAATCCTGCATTGAGCAGGGGGTTGGACCCAATGACCCTGGAGGTCCCTTCCAACTCTACCAGTCTATGATTTTGTTCTGTCCGTTCAGGATAGAAAATAAGATGATTCACTGAGAGTGCAGATAGAATTCATTACTACGGAGAGACGAATGTAGAAATTAGCACCGAATGTTCCAGCATGAACCAGATACAATAATAGGCTGCAGACGCCCAATGCTAGATTTACAGAGTGATAATGACTAATAACTGATATAAATATTGTGTGGGCGCTGTGGTACATGGTACAGAGATCCCAGGAGCAAATTACAAAATAACACTAGTATACACGTTAGAGTCAATGTCACATTTTGTATCAACACTGCTATATATTATATGGGTCTCCCACCTGTACATTACATGTTGCTATTATACACTGACTGACCCCTGTATTAGAGCCCCGGCCCTCTCATGATTGGAGCTTCCCTGTATGGTAATTCTCCCTGGGACCCCGGAGTGCAGAATAACATCACTGACAAGTTTTCCGTGGATCAGATCCAGTGTGAATCCACATTACATGGGAAAATCCAGCGATCTGAGCGACTTCCATCGAGGCCGGGTCATTGGTGCTAGACTAGCCGGGGCCGTGATGTCATTGCCAACCACGTGGGGGTTTCTTGTGTAACAGTGGGGAGAGTATACCGAGAATGGTGTGATTGAGGAAAAGTGTTAATTAAATGCAAACCCAAAAATATGGAGTCATTTCCTAAATACTCCAAAGAGCAGATTTGCCCTGGACTTGGGGCCGTTTAGGACCTCCCTCACACGAGCATATTAAAAAAAGCGCTGTACTGCATATTGATCTGCGTATGCACCCCATAGACTTTAATAGGTGGCTTACGCACGTAAAATGTGACAAAATGAAACCATTGATTCCAATGGTTTTGCTTTGAGTAGCGCGTTTCTCGTGCGCTATTACTACGTGTGAGAAAAGATCGGGCAGGACCTGGCTTCCAGCTTTTTTTTACTTGTGGAGTTTGAATAGTCGCTCCGCCTCCATTCACTGAGCGATGCTTATTCCTGTGTAAGGCTACATTCATACAAGCGTGAGTATGAACGTTATTATTTTGAATCGAGCCGTACAGGTGAGCGATGTTTTCCCTCAAGCGATGCTCTTGCACATTGTTTTTGATGCGACCTTAACTCCTGAAGGACGCAGCCCTTTTTTTTTTCCATTTTCGTTTTTTTTCTTCCCCCCTTTTAAAAATTCATACCTCTTTTCTTTATCCCTCGCCGCCGCTCTCTGAAGGTTTGTTTTTTGCGGTACAAGTTGTATTTTTCAATGTTACTCTTTAATGTTCCATAAAAAATACTAAAAAACTTTTTAAAAATTCTAAATGGAGTGAACTAGAAAAAAAATTGCGTGCGTCTTGTTTCTACGTCACATAAACTGCAACAAAAATGACACGATCACTTTATTCCATGGGTCAGTACGATTACTACGATACCTGAAGCCTCTTTCACACTGGCGACAGCGATATCCCCGCGAGAGAATCGCAACAATATCACAGCTGTGTTTTGTGCGATATCGCTGCATTCTCTCGCAGTAATATTGCGATTATGTGGCTCTACAAAGTCACATGAAATATAAGCCCTACCCCGAAAATAAACCCTAGCTGCATTAAAAGAACCCCAAAACAATACATCACCTAACAGGCGCTGTCCACTCCACCGCACTTCTCCACTGGTAGTTCTGCAGCACTTGCTTGAAGTCTTCAGCCAGCGCTTCCTGGTCGGGAGGGTTCAAAAATCCCGCCTCCAGGAAGCGCTGGCTTTGATTGGTTCTTGAGCGCCACTGCTCAGCCAATCACTGCACACTCGACGAGTCAATCACAGCCATCGCATTGATTGATTATAATCCTTCAGCCTAAGGGCCCCTTCACATGAGCATATGCGCAAAATCGGTCACATAGGCGTAGTGCATTTGCGTTGTGAACGATGCACTTTTGAACATGTTTTTGTGCATCTTACAGTAATTTTTGTGCTCACAGAGCCAGTTCACATTGGCGCAGGACACACCTCCACTGTGATTTTAAAGACTATGTAGCCTAATGAGTTGCAGGGGGTTTTTTTCATGTGGAATTGCGCGCAAATTTGCGCACCTCCCGTTGACTTCTATGGTGACCTTGCTGCATTTTTTTTTCGAACACGCAAAAAAGAACAATGAGAACGAACCCACTTAAATCAATGAATTCCATTCTCTGCATGCTACGAGGGCATATTTTGCGCACACACATGCGTTCATGTAAAGCCTTCCTGAATGTCGACAGCCACTGAGCTACGAACGATCATGCATTCGTCATTCAGTCTCTGCAGACATAAAAAAAATCACACGAGGATCGGCCGTGTAAAGCAGCATCTATGAGTGACGGCCTGTTCACCGTGAATGGAGGCGGGCCGCCGGAAGAGATCTCCAGCCACCTTCAGTCGCTGGACCACTGTCAGAGGCTTCTGTGCCTAACAGCTGCCCGGAGTTAAAAGGCCCCCTAATCCTATTGACCCACAGAATAAAGATAATGCGTAAAAACAAAACTCCCCGCAAAATGGCGCAAGTGCGTTTTTTCCATTTCCCCCCACATAGAATTTTTTAAAAGCTTCCCAAGACATTATATAGTATATTAACCCATTAGCGCTCGACGATATACAGTTATGTCATAAAGGTTCGGGGTTTGTATGGAGCAGAATTGGTGGTCAATCCAGTTCCATACAATGTGAGTGTCGGCTGTCTCTGTCAGCCGACCCCCACCTGCAACAACTGTGATCAGCGCTTACTGTGATCATGGCATTTAACCCTTTAAATGATGTGATTGATTCCGACAGCGGCGTTTAAATGAGATGACAGTGTGCAGTTCTGTTGAGATGGCAGCAGGGGGCCTTTGAAGGCTCCTACAGCTGCTGTTGAAGATTGCCTATGAAGTCATTCCTGTGGCATGGCTTAACAGACTGCCTGATAGAACTTGTTATGATGCAATACTATGGTATTACATTACACTGCAGGAACGATTAAACCATCGTACGTTTAGGTCCCCATTAGAGACTAAAAAAAAATATGTCAAAATATTTATTAATTATTGAAAAAAATGAAATTAAATAAAAAATCTTTTCCCATATTTATAATAAAAAAACAAAAATCTAAAAATAAAAATAAAAACATATTTGGTATCAAGGAGTTTTTTTATCCCGCACAGTGAACATCGTCTCTAGGAGAAAATATAATAAAAAGTGATCAAAAATCTGCAAGAACTCCAAAATGGTGCCAATAGAAACTACAGGTCGTCCCGCAAAAAACGAGTCCTTGCACCACGATGTTGACTGAAAAATAAAAAAATTCTTAGCTGTCCGAAAATGGCGGCAGAAATAGATTTATTTTTTCTAAAGATATTTTATTTTTTGAAAGGAGAACAGCAAAAAAAAAAAACAAAAAACATTTTTTTGGTATCGTAATAATCATATTTACCCACAGAATAAAGTTATCAGGTCCTTTTTGTTGCAGTGTGTCAGCCGTAGAAACAAGATGCACTCAAGGATGGCAGAATTTTTTTTTTTTTTCTCCATTTCACTCCACTTAGAATTTTTAAAAGGTTTTTCAGCACATAATATGGTGCATTATATATAGAACCACTGAAAAATACAACTCGTCCCGCAAAAAACAAGCCCTTGGTGGATAAATAAAAGAGTTATGATTTTTTTGAAAGTGGAAAGGCAAAAAGGGAAACCAAAAAGGGTGCAGCAGGAAGGGATTAAAACACAGATAAACCTGACACCAAAACCCCCACTGAAGATGAACAAGTACCGAACACTAAACTCCTATACTGAGGAACAGTACATTCAGAGATTCCCTTCTAGATGTCCGTTCTCATCTTCTTCCTATACGTTTATGGTAACTGAAAGAGATACGGAGACAAGTGGCATCTGCTCTACCAACTTTGGGTGACGCTTGCTCTATTTACCTATGGCGCCACCTGCTGGTTGTTATTGGTATGACACAAAAATGTGATTTGTAATAAGTCAGCTGGGATGTAATAGCCAAGAGTGAAAATAAGATTTGCAACTCATCCAAGTCAGCGTGAAGTTATACATTGACCCATTAAATGTCTCCAGTCTAACCCAGGAGGAAGTGCGGAGTTGCCTTAAACATAATAAAATAGACAAATCGCCGGGTTTCCGATAGTATAAACCCCCGGGTTCTAAGGGAGTTAAGTAATATAATAGATAGACCGTTGTTTCTTATATTTAAGGACTCTATAGTGATGGATCTGTTCCACTGGATTGGTACATAGCCAATGTGGTGCCGATATTCAAAAAGGGGTCAAAAAGTGAACCTGGAAACTACAGGCCGGTAAGTCTGATTTCTCTTGTGGGTAAAATGTTTGAAGGGTTTCTAAGAGATGCTATCCTGCAGTACTTCCAAGGAAAATAGCTGTATAACTCTGTATCGGAATGGGCTTGTGAGGTATCCACTCCTGTCAAACTAATCTGATCAGCTTCTACGAAGAGGTAAGTTCTAGACTGGACCAGGAGAGTCATATGGTTCAGTTAGCCATATCTTATGTTTGAGTATTAAAGGAGTTTTGCATCAAAAGACATTAATCCGCAGAATGCTTCATGATGCGGCTGCATGCATGTTTGATTGCAGCTCCATCCACTTCTGTAGGATGGAGGGTTGATTGCTGATTGCATCAGTCTCCGCCTGTCTCATAGAAGTGAATGGAGCTGTCGTCGAGCATATGCACTGCATTGGGGCACTTGGGTGTGCTGGTCTCAGGATCTAGGGGGTCCCAGTCGTCAGACCCCCAGCAATCAGACATTTATCCTGTATAAAATCTTTAATGGGAAAACCCCTTTAAAAGGGTTTTCTGGGACATAAGAGTATGTTTACATGGGGCAGAAATGCTGTAGAACGTCCACATCGGGCATTCCGCGTCAAATTCCACAGCGCTTCTGCATCCAAAACAGAGTCACAATCTGCAAAATTAGCTGCATGCCTGCAGCTGATGTCAGGAGATACAGCGCTCACCTCCAAAGTCTTCGGCTGTCAGTGCTCTCCTTGACCAGGTACCCCGCGGCCTTTAGTGAGCTCAGGGCCGCTGGTGCGGAAGTGCCACTAGCTGACCAGCAGTGCTGCACTCAGTACAGACTACCTGGTGAAGCAGTGCGCTGGCAGACGAGTTTTGTTTCTGTTTTGGATGGGGAAATGCTGCAGAATTCCTGCTGTGATCATTCCGCAGCATTCCTATAAGAAAAATTGAATGCTCAACTATCCTGGGGCCTCCTTGTCCAGCGCTGCAACCCTGGTTGGGCGGTCACGTGCCATACATTGTGCACATAACCGTTCTACCACTCACAGGCTTCAGTGGCCATAGAAGAGTCACGGCTGAAGCCTGTATGTGGCTGATTGGGCACCTGCACAATGTACGGCACATATCTGCTCGCCATTCCTTCTGGTTTCGTGTGGCAGGCACCGGGGCTGCAGCTCTGCATCTTGCATCATTCTGTTCTAGGTTGAGGGCTCCGTTAAGCAATTGCCTTTCTTGGTTTGGTGGTGCTTCAAGTTCCTGATCACTCTGCCCCCTGATGGCTCTGGGTGGAAGCCCAGGTGTGAACTGGAGCATGGGTGGGCTCTCCCTAAGCTTCGGGTCCGGTCACATGTAGTGGAAATGCTCTGGGATTTCAACAGAGGAAAACTCTGTTACAAAATCCACAGCATTTATGCATCAAAATCTGCATCATCTGTATTATAAAAAAAGGAGGGGGTAGTTGTAGTTTAATTAGTTCCACCTTGAAGGGAAGCTGCAAGATCCAAAGGCCTATAAGAGCTCAGGAAGGATGTTAGGTTAACCCCAGAGGACTCAACACAGAATCTATCTATCTATCTATCTATCTATCTATCTATCTATCTATCTATCTATCTATCTATCTATCTATCTCATATCTATCTATCTATCTATCTATCTATCTATCTATCTATCTATCTATCTCATATCTATCTATCATATCTATCTCTCTATCTCATATCTATCTCATCTATCTATCTATCTATCTATCTATCTCCTACCTATCTATCTATCTATCTATCTATCTATCTATCTATCTATCTATCTATCTATCTATCTATCTATCTATCTATCTCCTATCTATCTATCTATCTATCTATCTATCTATCTATCTATCTATCTATCTATCTATCTATCTATCTATCTATCTATCTATCTATCTATCTATCTATTATTTAAGCTTTTTAACTGCACCTTGTTAGGGGGTCACAAACTTTCACATTCTCCTTCTCCCACTAGACCTTTGTGTTGGTGAAGATGTCATTCAGGATCCAGTCTTTAAGTTAACCCTTGCTGGTAGTGATGAGAATCTGACCTGCACACATCTGGACAATTCCTTCCCTGTGAAGCTTTGGTATCGTCAGACATCCCCTGGGCGTCCATTAGTCCTTATAGCTTACAGATACAGACAGAATCCTCCGGAAATAGAGAGTGCATTTACTGGGGGGAAAGTGAAGATGGAGGGGGTCACCGATACCAAAACTACCCTGATAATATCTAACGTCTCTGGTGCAGACAGCGCCACTTACTACTGTGCCAGCAGCGCCCACAGTGCTACAATGAGTGAGCAGAGCTGTGCAGAACTGCTGCAGATGGGGTAGGGCTACCTGGTGCAGCCTGCTGACTGTGACTTATGGCTGGAGGCTCTGAACTGATGCTAGACCAACAGTCCCATCACTCACAGCTCTGTACCAACCAATGAAGCAGACTGCATGACTGCTGTAGGGCCCCAGGGTAGAATGGTAGCACTTCCCACAGTAGCCACTAGAGGGAGCTTTTTGGTAAATCATTATCTGTACCTTTTAACCCCTTCACTCCAAAGCCATCTTTTATGTTTTTTTATTTTAATTTTTCCCTCCCTGCTTGTAAAAAATCATAACTTCTTTATTTTTTTTTTGTCAACATAGTCAACTGAGAGCTTTTTTTTTCAATGATATCATTTAATGTACTGAAAAACTTAAAAAAAAAATCTAAGTGGGGTGGAATAGTAAAAAAACCCCTCAATTTTGCCAATTTTTGTGAGGTCTTCTTTTTACAGCTTACACGGTGCAGCAAAAATGGCGTTTTCTTTATCCTTTGGATCAGTCTGATTACTCTAATTCCAAATTTATGGAGTTTTTTTATTGTACTGTATTTACAAAATAAATAGAGATGAGCGAACGTGTTCGGCTCCGCCCCTTTTCGCCCGAACACCGAACTTTGCGAGCAATTCCGTGCTCGGGCGAAAAAAGTTCGGGGGTCGCCGTGGCAGCGCGGGGGGGTGCGGCGGGGAGTGGGGGGGAGAGGGAGAGAGACAGGGCTCCCCCCTGTTCCCCGCTGCTGCCGCCCGCGCCGCCGCGCCTCTCCCCGCCCCCCGGCGCCCCCCGAATCTTTACGCGCGGACACTGAGGTCCTCGGTAAAGCCGGTGTCCGGGTGCGTAAGTGTTCGTTAAGAACACGTTCGCTCATCTCTAAAAATAAAATATCTTTAGAAAAAATACTTTTTTTCCAGCATCTTTTGAACCCCATAACTTTTTTATTTCTATCAATCGGGTTGTGTGATTGATTTTTGAAGGACAGGCTGTAGTTTCTCTTGGTACCATTTTAGGATACATATGACTTTTGATCACTTTTTTGTATAAAATCTTTTCTTTGAGACAAGGTAACCAAAAAGGCGCACACGTTTGGTGATGTGTTCTTTTAATGGTGTTTGTTCACTGTGTGGGATTAATAATATATTATTTTAAAGAATGTTATGGATGTGGGAAGACCAAATATGATATTTATTTTTATTATGCTAAAAACAATTAAAGGAGGCTTTTTAAATTTTTTAAATATTTTTATTTAAGTGTATTTAATTTATCTTTCCTGTTTTTTTTAGCTGTCATAATAGTCATGAACTTGCAATCATCTGATCACTTATACAATATATTGCAATGCTTTAGTATTGCAGTATATTGTATTTCTGCAGGCATCCAGTTGAAGATGTTTTCCAGGCTGCGCCTGCTGTCAGTGCCAGTACACACTGGGGTCGGAGCAGAAGCCGCTGCTCCGGCCCCTGTGTAGTGGCCAGTGCTCTTAATTACAGGCTAGGGTCTAAGTGAAATTAATGTGGACCTCACCTACAATTACATGCACTGCCCACAATATATGG
Source organism: Eleutherodactylus coqui (assembly GCF_035609145.1). Taxonomy (NCBI): domain Eukaryota; kingdom Metazoa; phylum Chordata; class Amphibia; order Anura; family Eleutherodactylidae; genus Eleutherodactylus; species Eleutherodactylus coqui. The sequence goes on along the minus strand of NC_089840.1, from coordinate 271,982,580 downwards.
GTGGGAGCGGTACTGGTGCATCTTGTCTCCACTGGAACTATGGGTGGAGACATGGGCTGGCTGGCCAAATTCACAAGGAAGGCCCTGGTGATGCCCCCCCCCCCAACCCTCTTCTGAGCCTGGACATGTGAGTTGCCGTTCATACTCCCTGTAAGTCTGTTTGTGTCTCCCTTCCTCCCCGCAGCCTGTACATGTGATATGCCGGTCGTCTTGCACGTAAATGTCGTGTCTCCTGAGTAGCTCCATGCTGCAGGCAGAACATTTAGTCTCTGCTCCTGCTGGCTGCAGCTCTTCTCTGGAGTCTGTCTTCTGCTCCGGACCTCCGGATACCCGCTGTGGTGCGTTCTCCAACCGTACAATCCCGTCTTGTGGCAGAAATCTCCTCTGCTCCCCCTCCCCAAAGGCAATGTCCATAGCAGCTGGGCAGCAGGTGAGGCGTGGATGCGTTCCAGCCCTCCAGACTGACACGGCTGGGAGTCACCTCCCCATCATACTGCAGGAGCCGCTTTTGTGCTAGTCCTCTGCCACCCGTCTGGCAGTTGGTCTTGGCCCTTGTTTGCATGGTAATCCAGGAGCACTAGGGGTGGTCCCCTATCACTGACACAGGGCAATCCACAGCTGGGGGTAGTCCCTTATCACTAACACTGGGCAATCCACAACTGGGGGCGGTCCCCTATCACTGACACAGGGCAATCCACAGCTGGGGGTAGTCCCTTATCACTGACACTGGGCAATCCACAACTGGGGGCGGTCCCCTATCACTGACACAGGGCAATCCACAGCTGGGGGTGGTCGCCTGTCAGTGACACAGGGAAATCCACAAGGGGGGGGGTCCCCTGTCACTGACCCAGCCAAACCCATGTCTCTACCCATTCTTCCGGTGGAGAGAAGAAGCACCAGTAGTGGTGGGAGCAGTGGCTTCTGCTCCGACCCTGGTGTATCCTGGTACTCACAGCGGGCACTGCCTGGAAAACCCCTTTAAGCACTGTCTCGGATTTGTCCCAATAAGCAGAAATACATGGCAGCCTTGAGTGTCTTCACATGTCCTTTACTCAGGCTGATGCCCTTTGCATTGGCAAAGAACAATGGCTAATGCAGAAAACCAGTGTTAAACCAACCTCCAACCTCCTCTTATTCCAACAGTGTTTGGCGTGTCTAATCTACACAGATTTCGACTGGTACATTGCCTCCTGAGCAGCCTGCAGCTTCTGGTCTACGGTACCTATAGATAAGCCTGCTGCTGCACAAAAGCTGATTTAAAAGTACAGCAGATGGAAGAGAACCACCTAAGGAGGTTGTCCAAGAAGACAAAGACTGCTCATGTGTGATAGAGGGGGTCCCCGGCTTGGGATCCTCCTCTATGAATGTTCTGGTGGACTTTGTATTATAAGTATGGCCATTCATCTGAATGGCAATCATATAATGCAAATTTCCGCTGTAGGGGAAATGTCTGGCGGTCTGCGGCTTTCACCGGCAAAATCTGCTGTGCCAACTGGGACTGACATCTGGGGCGATCAGCTGTTCGCCCTCGGGCCCACATTCACAAAGGGGTTGTTTCTGAAGGCACTCACAGAAAACAGAACGCAGCAGGTCCTATTTTACAGCGGATATCTGCAGCATAGAGCCCATTGTGCTCCGTGGTCGTGGATATACCTGCAGCCCACATGCAACTACATTGTGTACGAGCTGTGGGTACCCGCGTCATCGCTAAGCGACGGCGCAGAAAATAAGTACGCAGGACATTACGCTCACAGCTGGGATCTGCTGCCTATTCTGCATATGACCAGGTGAGCCTGGCATTATCAGACAGCTACCTGTAATATGTAATTTACAAGAAGCCCCGGGAACGCTCGCCTTCCTACAGTTCCAGGAGCAGTTCGTTGAGCGCCTTCTGTATGAGACCGCCGCACCTCAGCAAGCCTACGAAGCCTCACAGAGCGCCACTTCCTACACCCCCCCAGAAAAGCATGTGAGGAGGAGGGATAACAGTTTTTTTGGCCCATGTGTCCATCCCAACCAGGCCTTTGTAATTAACCCTGTTTTCAGACATACCACACAGTTTGCATTTAGGAAATGCCAAAAAGATGGCGGAGAAATTATTTTTAGGGAGTCCATTTTTTTTTCTGCACAAGTGAGCAATGGGGCCTGGAATTTATTCAGCTGTGCCCTGAAATCCAATGGGAGTTTCCTCCATTATAGGCCTAGCCATGTGTCCAGCAAGAAATTTGGGATAAAATGGGTATGTTTCTGAACACAGGACAAACAGGGGTATCCATTTTGGGGTGCAAGTCTTCATTCAGAGGTGTGCTGTACAAAAAAACGTTTTTTAAAATGACACAATTGCCAAAAAAATGAAAATCGTAATTTTTTCCTTCTGCTCTGCTTAGATTCATTTAAGCAAAGCAGAAAGGGGTCAAAATATGCAGTATACCCTAAGATGAATTAGTTGAGGGGTGTAGTTTTAAAAATAGGGTCATTTGTGGGGGTTCTCCATCATTTTGGCCGCTCAAGGGCTCTACAAGTAGGCAATGGGGACTAAATCACCTTCAAGCAAAGTGTCTGTTCTGAAAGCCACTGTTCCTTTCAGTTTGGGCCCCGTTGTGCATCCAGATATAAGATTAGGGCCACATTTGGTATGCTTATGAACACAGGTCAAACAGTAGTATCCATTTTGGCGTGCAAATCCTCATTTTCATGTGCACTATAGAAAAAAAACTGTCTTTAAAATGACCTATTTGCAAAAATATGAAATTTTATTTTTTCTCCTCTTTATTGCATTATTTCCTGAAAAGAAACCGTGGGGTCAAAATACTCATGACCCCCTCAGTCAATACATGTGTATTTTTTTTAAATGGGGTCATTTGTAGGGATATCTATTATTCTGACACCTATCAACCTTTTCAATTTTGGCTTGGTGTAGGAAAAGAAAATGTTCCTCAAAATGTTAATAACTAGGGATGAGCGAGTATACTCGCTAAGGCACTACTCGCTCGAGTAATGTGCCTTAGCCGAGTATCTCCCTGCTCGTCTCTGAAGATTCGGGGGCCGTCGCGGAGCGGGGAGCTGCGGGGGAGAGCAGGGAGGAACGGAGGGGAGATCTCTCTCTCCCTCTCTCCCGCCCGCTCTCCCCTGCTCCTCGCCGCAACTCACCTGTCAGCTGCGGCGGCACCCAAATCTTTAGGGACGAGCGGGGAGATACTTGGCTAAGGCACATTACTCGAGCGAGTAGTGCCTTAGCGAGTATACTCGCTCATTCCTATTAATAACTAATTGTCTCCTATATGGTTAAAAAAAAATAAAAATAAAGTTTTTTAAATGTGCATCCAGAATAAAGTAAACAGATGGAAATATCTATCTTATCAAAAATCTGTTCAGAATGTTTGCACATATTTGAGATATTGCAGTTGAAACTGTGAAAAAATGATTTTTTTTCCAAAATGTTCCCAATTTTGGCACTTTTAATAAATATACACAAATTCTATCGGTCTATTTTTACCACCCAAAGGAAGAACAATATGTGGCGAAAAAACTAAGTCAGAATTACTTGGATATGCAAAACCTTTACAGAGTTATTTTAGGTTAAAGTGACACATGTCAGATTTCCAAAATTTGACCTGGTCATTAAGGCGTAAACAGGCTTGGTCACTAAGGGGTTAATCCCACAGCATTTATCTAAGGTGCTTGTTCCTTATCAGAAGTCCATGATCATCCTTGCTTTATAGAGGGGTGGGGTTCCCATTTGACATAAATACCCTGAGTCACACAGCAGAACTGTTCTTCTTCAGGATGCCCCCAGCCCTGCGGCTCCTGATTCTCTTCTGCCGCCTCCACTGTCAGTCTTACAGATGTTTATGTGCTTCATTCTCTCTATAACGTTTCTATTAAGGTTAAACTGACTCAACTTTATCTGATATCCAATTGTATAGTAAATATTTACAGTAGACATTATATTTTGTTACACTGTATCCAGATGTATTTAACCCTTTCATGAGCAAGGGTTATTGATGCGCCTACATCATGTTCTGAAACTCTGGTATCCCAACTTTCAAAAAGCCATACCTCTTTTTTTCATCTTCCTGGTGATATGTCTACAGGAGGGCTTATTTTTTACGGGATGAAAAAATGTTAAATTTAATGAGTGGGGCGAAACTTGAAAAAAAAAAAATGCGATTTCATTATTTGGGGGGGGGGGGGGTGATTTTTCATGGCATTCACAGTGCAGTAAAAATGACAGGATGTCCTTATTCTGTTGGTCGGTACGATGACAGCAATATCAAATACATGGAGTTTTTGATATAGTACTGCTTAAAAAATAAAAAAACCTTAAAAAAAATAAAACAATCGCTTTCTGTCACCATCTATTTTAATTTTTTCATTGATAGGCTGTGTGAGGACTCGTTATTTGAGAAGTGACACGCAGCTTGTATTGGTACAATTTGGGGGAACATATGACTTTTTAATAGCTTTTTATTCAATTTTTGTCTTAGAGACAAAGTGACCAAAAAAAGTGCAATTCTGCCATTACGGGTTTTTTTCTGCCGGAAATAATCATGTGGCATATATATATATATATTATGTGGGATTAATGATATTTGGAGTTTTACAAATGCAGTAATGCCATTTAAAAAAGAAAATCTTTATTTTACTTATTTTTTACTTTTTTTAAATTTATTAGTCGCCAAAAGGAAATTGAACTTTTAATCATTTTTACAGTATGGTGCGGCACTATGGCATTGTGTTATAGCATGTTTTAACAGGATTCCTAATACAGATGTGCCACGGGCCACCAGCAGGTCCTAATAGGCAGAAATACATGGCAGCCCTAGGGGGCCTTCAGAAGCCTCCAGGCTGCCATGACACCTGGACGGCACCCCTGTGATCTTATCATGGCGGAGGTGTTCGGGACATTTAAAGGGTTAACAGCTGGCATCAGAGTTATTTCTGATCCTGGCTGTATGGAGCCGGTTTGGCTCCTGAGCCCGGCCATATACGGCATATGTTGTGGATGGCTATAGATGTCCTAACTGCACAGGGTATGTGTGACAGGAAGGGGTTAAATACAATGACTTTTCCCGCTATTTCCCCTGCTATACATTATTACTATGGGGCCAGTTGGGTTTTCAATCCTTTACACTTGTTCTGTAAAATCTCATATTTACAGCCGCTATATAGAGGACGTACAAAATCGTGTTTTCTCCCCAACAGTCAGCCTGGCCGCAGATGTCATTCAGAATCCAGTATTCTTAGTGTCTTCTGCTAAGGCAGAGATCTCAGTGACCTGTGAGCACGATGACAGCAGCAAGTACACAAAAAGTTGGTACCGACAAGAAAAGAGTAAAGGGCTCGTCCTTATGGGATATACAACCTACACGGAAAAAGCATCGATGGAGTCCGGCTTCACTGATGGAAGGATAGAAATCAAGGCCAATACCAGCCAGAAAAACATCCTAACCATCCGCAATATCTCTGCCACAGACAATGCAGTGTATTATTGTGCAAGCAGTGAGCACAGTGAGACAGTCATATAGGACGAGGGTAAAAAAGCTGAGACACTGCGACGCCTCCCTGCTGAGAAAAAACCCTATAAACTACAGCTGTGCCTCTCATCTATAGTACTGGTGATACAATCAGCTCGTCAGTAATTAGATCAACCACAAACATCCACAGGCACACAGCTGCAGGGCAGATACTTCTATTCAAGGCTTAGAGCTTCTAGTCATCCTGATAACGTACACTAGATGGCGCTGTGTGCATTATCCTTCAGATTAAAACTGCTGCAGAACTTATTTTAGAAGAATTCTAATGAATTTCAAGCTGTTGTATGTCCTGAAGTTGTGTCAGATGTGGTTTGTATCTCTGTCCAAGGTGGAACTACAATCTGACGATTAACATTGTAGCTGCAGGATGTTCCAGGTCCTTCAGCTCCTCTGGAGTCTATACTGTAAGACAGATTATGTATGTATGTATATAACTGAGTTATAAACTGACTAACATGCATATTCTATATAAGGATGTGATTCGCTATTTAGACGAAATCCACAATGTCTTCTCCCCAATAGTCCGCTTGGCTGGAAATGTTATTAACCCTTTCCAATGCACTGTCTGACGCCTGAAGACATTCTGATTGAAGGCTGTCCAGCTCCGATGTCGGAAGACAGGATGGTATTACTGTAGATTACTGGCCGATCTGTTGTCGGGGGCCTCCAGCATGTCCCATTCTGCAGTACTGGTTCTAGCCAGCAGATGGCGCCATTGTATAATGGCAGAAAGAGAAAGCCCCCTAGGAAACCCTGAATCCAAAATTGGATTGCAAAGGGTTAAATCCCCAACAGTTGTATCAGCTATTTCCATGGATGAAGTCTCCATGATATGTGAGAACGATGATACAAGCAAGATCAGAAAAAGCTGCTTCCGAATTACCAAGGTGGTTACTATTTAAAACAGTATTTTTTTCTAACGCTACGTCATAGCTCAAGGCTCGTGGGCCCCGATACAAAAGTTCCTTCTTGAGCTCTCTCTGTTAATACGCCACATGGCTGCCAGCCGTGGCCCAGATAGTACTTTCCACTACATCATTGAGTCTCTAAAAAGGCCCATGGGTGCAGCTCTAGTAACTAGAGACATTGCTAAAAAGATTCTTAAAAGATATGGGGTGCATGACTGAACACGCATGCACTGCCCCCCTTAAAAAAATCCATATAATAGAAACAACATATCTGATAGAGTGCTTTAATAACATGATAGGCTTAGAAGCAGCGGTACGGCTCTAATGTATGATAGTATATATCTAAATGATACAGTTACCATATAATAGATATCCGTTCTTCAGAGTGATTACAGTGTAGTTACCTTCAGTGATAGCAATTATGGGGCAGCACCCCCAATGTAGTAGTGCCTATCTGTGCCCCCTCTGTGCCTCCATAAAGTATCAGTACTCCTTTATGTTCTCATGAAGATATAGTACCCCATTGTCTTGTTAATTCACAAAAAGTTATAGTGCCTATGTGTGACCCCACAAAGTTATACTGCCCTCACTATGTTCCCACAACTCCTCTATGTCCCCCCAAAGTTATACTGCCCTCACTATGTTCCCACAACTCCTCTATGTCCCCATAAAGTTATAGTCCCCCCCAAAATAATAGTGTCTGTCTGTGCCAGTACAAAGTTATACTGCCTCCTCTGTGCCCCAACAAAGTTGTAGTGTCCCCCAAAGTCATAGAGCTTCCTTTGGGCCCTATCTGTGCCCCTCACAGATATTGTGTCCCCGCAATGCTTTTGTACCCAGTCTGTACCCACACACTTATTGAGTCTCCCTCTGAGCCCCCACAAGTCTATAGTGTCGCCTCAAAGTAATCCTCCTCTCTTGCCACAACTCGACTCAGGACAGCAAGCAGAACAGATTTGGTCAGGGATGGAGTCAGGCTGCTCAGGAACCAGTGAATGAGGGAGATCATCCTGCTTGCTGAGTTGAATTGCATCTCTATGGAGTTGAGTTATGGCGTGGGAGTATGGGAGCCCAGTGATGGCATCCCTGCTGCCTCAGTAACAATGGCAGCCTTGGAACCCCTGATTTCATGGCTGTGTCACAACTGCAACTGCTGTGACCCCTATAGCTAAGCCACAGCTACAAGATCATTTCCCAATATGTGGCAAGATTGCATATGCTATTTGCTATCACTTTTTCTGTGTTCATCATCAATGCCCAGTAATGCCCTTTGCATGGGCTAATAAAAGGGCATGCGGGGGACCATGTTATTCTTTCTGGCTGAAAATGTCAGAAATGGATGGAAATCTGCTGAAAATTCAGTTTTGGGGGATTTAGACATAACGCAGGATTGCACCTTGGGATCTTAAGCTAAAAGTGATGTAAATGCCCCTTAGAGGAGCATGCATGGCCTTATAATTCTCCACACTAGGTGCTCTCCCTAAGCAGAAACCATACGCATCCTGACCCACATCATAGGCCTAGCACTAGCCAAGCCAACAACCTACTCTACAATGATGGGGGCAAAACCTCCGAAACAGCTGTCTATACATGGTTATGTTTTCCTATTGGGGAAGACTGTGGTTTTGGCTTATATTCCCAGTCACTGGTACAAGGTCTGACATTGACTTGCAGGAATGCTGCCCTACAATTGGTGGCGCTACAGAGACATTATTCCATCTTCCAATTTGCATAAATTTCCCAGGCCTCCTCACTAGATTCTTGCTCTCCCTAAGGAGAAGCTATACCCTTCCTGCTCCTTAAGAGGAGTGGAGAAAGGAAAATGACAACTGTGAACAAGAAACATCTCTACTATGTTTTAGGCCCATTTATAATTCACTAACAGCGTGTGGCCCTTTCTATGAAAAATATACTGTACTACTGCCCCCTATGGACAGGAATGCTTCTTATACAAAACAACAGCACTGTTCATGCATAAAAACAAACCATTTAGTTCTATTTGGGGACAACCCCTTTAAGGATGGGCTAGGTGTGGTTTAATAAGGTTTACATCCTCCACATTTATTCTGTCTCTTATAACCTTGTTGCTTCAAGATGCTACTTTTCCTGCAGGTCCTCCTTCTCGCTCGATATCTAAAGTGTAAGTCTGATGGATATTTATGTGTTATTGCATAATATAAATGATAGATAGTCGTCCCCAAACTGCGCCTCTTCAGCTGCTGCTGAACTACAATGCCCAGCATGTCTTAACTGCCATTGCCTGGTAGTTGTAGTTTTACAAAAACTGAAAGTTGAAGATCCCTTTCATGTAGTATTCCTTGTATCTGCAGTATATTATAAGACTTGTATGAACTGGGTTAGATGTGGTATAATTTCTCAAACTTTGTAAATGTACAAATCTTACCCATAACATAAAATATGTAACAATGTATCCTGGATGGTTCCAAATAGTAAAACAATGTGCAAACGATAACATATATAACAACATACAACCTGGTATATGGATACAATGTGTATCTGGAGCCGCTATATTGATGACGTAAAATCTGATTTTTCTTTTTACCAGTCAGCTTTACTGCAGATGTCGTCCAGAATCCGACATTTATATCATCGTTTGCCATGAGCAACATCTCTGTGACTTGTGAACACGATGACAGCAGCAAATACAGAAAAAGCTGGTATCGACAAGAAAAAAGCAAAGGGCTCCTCCTCATAGGATACACAGACTCTACAAGTGAAGCAATGATGGAGTCTGAGTTCAATGATGGAAAGATGAAAATCCAGCCTGTAAGCAGCCAGAAAAGTATTCTGACCATCATGAACGTTTCTGCCAAAGACAATGCAGTGTATTATTGTGCCAGCAGCATCCACAGTGAGATACTCCTATAGACAGAGTGTTTAAAACGGAGACCCCCTCAGTTATTAATGTACGAGGACGGGTGGAGAGATCTCACTCACCGGTGACAGTTATACCGCACAGCTGTGTGAGGTCTCCTATGCTATAACAGATGTCATCCAAGTATTGTCTGATGCAACAACTGATACACTTTCATCATTCATCAAAAATGTAACTTCTGAACTATTATGCAAAGTATATGCAAATGTAGGAAAGATGAACAGTCATTAAATATCCTGCCCAGTTCTGTATTGTGATAACACTAGAGATGAGCGAGCATACTCATTAAGGCAATTTACTCGAGAGAGCATCGACTTTTTCGAGTACCTGCTGGCTCGACCCTGAAGATTTGGGGTTGCGGAGGGGTCGGGAGGGTGACAAAGAGAGAGAGATCTCTCTCACTTTCCACCCCGCTCCCCTCCACCGTCCCGCGGTGCCCCCGCCCCCCGCAGCCCCTCCCCCCCTGAATCTTCAGGGACGAAGATAAAGGCTAGGAGGTTCAGACAGAAAGGAATAACTAACCAAATCAACACTTGAGACAATTTGAGACAGGACGTCATTATCTGCTCAGCTCTCCCCAGTATGCAGGTCAGGCTTTGTTCACTTCTGCGCCGCGGCTCCGTTCGCAGATTCGGTATGAAATTCTATATAAAAACATCCTGCATGCAAGACTTTTTCATCCAGTAAAATTCTGGACAGCATGAGAGGAACTGATCGGACCTGATTAGAGTCAATGGGGCCATTTGGTTCCATCATAAAACACCACCATTTGGCTGGAGGATTCCGTTTTTCTGCTCTCAGCCGATGTGAACATTGCCCTATCTACCCATGACTGATTTATAAAAAAAAATGAATGGTCTCATCTAAGACCCACTTACATTCACAAAACCCGCTGGTATGGTCTGCTCACTTTACCAGGGTGTGTGATACAAAGCACAGATTGCGCTTGACAGAAAGAGCTTCTGTCCGCTCCTCCATGATGGTTGCAACTCTTTTTGAAAAAAAAAAAAAGCATAAAAATTCATATTTATGACTTAAATGGATGCAGAATGCAAAAACCCTTACATAGAACTGCAGTGTTGAGACTTCTATTTTCGGTCTAGTTCCAACACAGGGTCATGTGGTACATCCGTGACCGTCACGTCATCACAAGTATGTAGTTGTACTGTTCAGCTCATTTTAATATGAAAGCCAGCCCCTTCAGTGTGTTCATTGGCCATGACAGAGAAAGGGGCTGGTTTAGTTATTATGTTGAGCCAACCAGCCGGCTCTTTGCAATGATGTCACGGAAGATGGTAAAGTGACGCAGGTTCAGAATACGATGCAGCAGATGGAATTACAAAATATACAATATTTATTGGCGGACAAAGAAAAGAATATGAATAATGTTCTGATAACAGAAGCAGCTTACCTTTTACTGTTGATGTACTCTTTGCTGACTACGGCTAACTTAAAGGGGTTGTCCCGCGAAAGCAAGTGGGGTTATACACTTCTGTATGCCATATTAATGCACTTTGTAATATACATCGTGCATTAATTATGAGCCATACAGAAGTTATTCACTTACCTGCTCCGTTGCTAGCGTCCTCGTCTCCATGGTGCCGTCTAATTTCAGCGTCTAATCGCCCGATTAGACGCGCTTGCGCAGTCCGGTCTTCTCCCTGGTGAATGGGCCCGCTCGTGCCGGAGAGCTGGTCCTCGTAGCTCCGCCCCGTCACGTGTGCCGATTCCAGCCAATCAGGAGGCTGGAATCAGCAATGGACCGCACAGAGCCCACGGTGCATCGTGGGTGAAGATCCCGGCGGCCATCTTACTAAGGTAAGGAAGAAGTCGCTGCAGCGCGGGGATTCGGGTAAGCACTAAACGTTTTTTTTTTAACACATGCATTGGGTTTGTCTCGCGCCGAACGGGGGGCCTATTGAAAAAAAACAAAAAAACGTTTCGGCGCGGGACAACCCCTTTAACCCTGAGATTAGTAGATTATGTGCAATGACAAAACAGTAATACTTTGTTCTTAGTATGAAGCAGTTATAATGTCAGTAAAGCAAAATAATAACAACGCAATTAATTGCCAAAGTTGTAACACTTCGACATTCACGGATTGGTGAGGCAGGAATACAGTTTGAATAAACTTTAACAAGGCTTGACTTTCGGTTAATGCAACAACAATAGTCCAGCTGCAGCGTCCGAGGAGCAGGTCCTCAGCCAAGGAGACAGCGGGGTACAAAGATAACCTTGTCATGGGGCTCTACCATCTCCTCCCTATGGGTGGCTAGGAACCCGACCTTGTTACCTGTGGGGGAAATCACAATGAGTAACCGGTGTTACCTTAAGTCCTGTTTATCACTCGTGACGCCAGTGTTCCATCCTCTGCATCCTCTGGATCTCTCAGATGTAATAAAATAGTCCAAACACAGGGTATTTTCTGAACGAGAATCGGGAACCTCCGGTCCTATCTATTTACTTAAACTCTTGAAATTAAGGTCAATCAAACAGTCTTTGTATAGAAACTATTTGTGGTGTTGAAGCAGTGAGGATTCTCAGGGCATTTGTATAATCTACAGTCTAAGTTATCTGTTGGATCTTTCTCCGGGCAAAACTCTCTCTCCACTGTCATACACTCACTTTTTCCGTTACTAAGAAGCGGTTTCCATTTCTCCGGATACATGCGGTACCTGCGCTGTACACCCACGCGTTTCCACCATGTCCGTGCTTTCACTCTCTTTCTAGTCAGTGGCCTCATGGAGGGTCCCTAGAATGGCTGGGCCCAAACATTTAGTAGCGGACCATCACTCGGCTTCTTCCATCTCTCCACTCCTTAACTGACTCCTGACTCTTGCTCACTTGACTCCAATTAACAGACTCTCTCTGACTTCTACTCGCTCCTACTCACTACTACCGACTTCCTCCTACTGACTCTTTTAGGCTGGGTTCACACGGGGCATAAATGCCTCAGAAATCTTGCGGAATGACGGCAGCGAGACTGCATGGAAATACAGCAAGATTTATGCGGCAGAAATGCAGCTTCAAAACGTACGCCATTCGGCGCGGGTTTTGAAGCGGCATGGCTGCCTGCATTCCGCTGCGGCCATCTCTCCCCATAGAGTGGAGATATGTCCGCAGCGGAGACCATAATAAAATTGACATGCCGTGGCTTTGAATTCTGCACGGCATGTCAGTTTCAGCACGGCCTGGCTGCTATGTCTTCTCCGCAGCGTGCGGATGAGATTTTTGCACATCTCATCCACGTTGCTGCTTTATCCCGGGATAAAAATTGCCGGCGGAATTTCCATACAGAAAGTCTGCACGGAAATTCTGTTGCAATTCCGCCCTGTGTGAACCCAGCCTTACAGACATATATCTCTCTGCATCACGTGCACACATTGACGAGACATTAACCCTTCCATGCCTATAGGTGCTAATACACATATCGGATGCATTCCACAAACAAGACGATAACACGAGACAGACATAAAACAGATGAGATGCTGGAGGGGACTCCAAACTCTGGGCGACTACACAGTCCTGACTACATGAGGCCAGAATTCATCACTACTGTCTGAATAACTCATGTTTAAGTATTCGCTGAAGTCCGTAGGGTGATTCACAGCAGACCATTTACTGTTTTGTGTTTAGTTGTGTGCATACCTATGGATTCTACTGAGGTCGCCCTCACTTACGACCTGATGCCAAAAATTCCTCAATGCCCTTTTTAGGTCTCAATTCATGTGCAATGTAGCACAGCCCTGCACTCTCTTTTGCTGGCAGCAGGAAGTTCCAATTTTCTCTGCATAGTGCTCTCTGCCTTCTCCAAATACTCGTAGCCTCTCATACATGGGTTCATGCTCCCACTACCTCTTCCTCTCTCGTAGCAGCAGTCTGTCTGCAGACAGTTACACCCTTTCAGCAGCAGCACCTCTGCTCTACGCAGTAACGAGCTCTCTCCTGTGATGTAGCAGGAAATTGTCACTTTACAGTGTTGACATTAATCTACTATAAAGTTCTAGGACCTTCCACACATGTGGCCTCTTGAAAGCCAATCAGAGAACAGCATATAGGAGGCAATATCTGGGCACAGTTTTTCAAAATGTCCACTAGAGGTCATGACAACCCCATTTTCATAGCAACTTAACTCTTTAGGTAAGCCTCTTGGGGGTGAGTTCCATACCATGTGCCAGGTGCCTCTGTGTGGAAAATCTGCTTTAGGCGAACTTCACATAACAAGTGCGATATCGCCCCTTGAATCACGGCCCAATATTGCACTCACCAAAATGCAATTTGGCTGCGGATGCGAGGTGGTTTTATGTCACAGGGGTAAGTAGTGATCCTGCATCGCATTGCACCACGGGCACCTAGCCCACAGTGTGATGCTGCTGCTGACCCTATTGAAGACAATGGGTGATGCAAAGCGAAGCCAACCCGAAAGATAGGATGTGCCGTGATTTGTTTCCCGCAGTGCATCACAGTGCGATGCAGGATAAAATTGCTCACATGTATGACCGTCAGCGCTTCCTTCACCAGACACCCGGCGGCCTCTAGTGAGCGCAGCGCCGCGGGTCAGGTGATACCACTTCCGGGTCACCTGACCAGCGACGCTGTGCTCACTAGAGGCCGCCGAGTGAAGGAAGTGCTGAGAGTGCGACGACTTTGGAAGTGAGGGTATCTTCTGAAACAAGCTGATTTCTAGTCTGATAGTGGGGATTTTGACTCTGTGTCTTTTACGGAAACGCTGTGGATTTTGCTGTGGAATATGTGTTATCGTACCCTTTAACCCTTTCCAATCCACTGTTTGACCTCTGAAGACATTAACCACTTCCAATCCAATCTGTATCCTGGTTTTCCTAGGGGGCTTACTCTTTTACTGCCGTTATACAACAGCGCTATATGCTGGCTAAAGCCAGTACTGCATTAGGTGACACATTGGATAGGCTCCAACAGCAGAGAGGCTGGTAATATACAGTAAGAGAACCCCGACAGACGTCTTCCAACATCGGAGCTGTACAGCCTTAAATCATAATGTCTTCAGAGGTCAGACAGTGGATTGGAAAGGGTTAAATGTTGCACCACAGATCCTCGTTCACACTGATTTAGTGCAGATGTTTCCCGCAGTCTGTGGATGAGATCTTGTAATACTGATACTACTGTAAATGCTATGGACTTTCTTTCTGGAAAACCCATAGTAAATGTATGAGCACGGTCAGAGGCGTAACTTGAAGCTCCTGGGCCCCAATGCAAAACCTGTAACAGGGCCCCCAACTATAATGCTTTATTCATGGTGCTGGCCTCCCTATATGGAGAAGAGAGGCCGTATGGGCCCCTTAAGGCACCAGGGCCCGGGTGCAACCGCATCCCCTGCATCCTCTATAGTTACACCCCTGAGCCCGGCCTTAATGTGGGAATATGAGAGCACTTACAGTATCCTCTGTCATTGATGAAGGGGTCATGATAAAACTTTAGACATCCTCCCCGTAGAGTCATTGGCAGGCAGTACAGGAGGGGGTGGGGGATAATAGTGACAGAGGTGACAGTGACATGCTGGGTTCCTTCTTCCTGCTTTCACTTGTAGCACCACACGCGCCCGACCGGTCTTATACTGTAGACTACATCCCCAAGCGATGACACAAGTAGCACAACTCCTTCTCCTGCTCTGCTGGGCTCACTGTGAGTAGAAAAGATCCATTTCCCTTCATAAGTCAAAGAATTCTTCGTGTCCTCTGTGGAGTGACGTGACTATTGTAGGCTGGAAGGATGTAGATAAGATGGTTCATCCTTTCATGGCCATGTTTTTCATTTTTTTGTCTCCGTCTTCCAAGAGCAATAACTTTTTTGTTTTCTCATCGACATGCCTGTATGAGGGCTTGTTTTTGTGGGACAAGTTGTATTTTTTAATGGTATAATTGAATGTACCGGATAACGTAATGTAAGACTTTTAAACATTTTTCAGTGGGGTGAAAAAGGTATTTAGTCCCCACAGAGGACTTGAACTAGCAATTATTTGATTGCATGTACTACATACTGCAATACTTCAGTATTGCAGTATATAGTGATTTTTAATGTTCTCTTTGAAGCCCTTCCCTAGGGAGGCCTTGATAGGCATCTATGCATGGGAGAACTACTGGAACCTCGCAATTGCATCATGAGGGGGGCTGACAGTGTGTCAAGACGGCCCTCCTACGACCGACTGTTTAGATATGCAGTCAACTTGGTATCTAAATAG
This sequence comes from Eleutherodactylus coqui, assembly GCF_035609145.1. Taxonomy (NCBI): domain Eukaryota; kingdom Metazoa; phylum Chordata; class Amphibia; order Anura; family Eleutherodactylidae; genus Eleutherodactylus; species Eleutherodactylus coqui. The sequence goes on along the minus strand of NC_089840.1, from coordinate 271,967,022 downwards.
TTAACTGCCACAATCGGAGCCAGCTTCCATCGTGGCAGATGCTGGTGGCTGTCAAAAACAGCTGATAGCCACTTGGGATGCAGCAGGCTTGGCTCACGATCCCGATGTCAATACTTATGCTGCCGAAAGGGGTAAACTCATGAAATCTGTATATTTTTTTAATACAATTCCATACAAATCACAATATTAATGATAGACGAGAGGGATTTTATATCAAAGTGCAAAAGTACTTAATATTGCAGGAAAAAAACATTTAAGGGTCATAAAGGTTATATAGATGATGTACTTGTATCACAAGTATATATCTACCTGTAGACAACAGGGTCCAGACATGTATTAAACAGAAATAGCCAATTTGTGGAACGCTATATAGATGACGTACAAACCCCCCGTATAACATGGTCATCTATTCCGGCAGTATGTCTGGCAGCAGATGTTATCCAGAAGCCACCGCTCCACCTTGCTCTTCCTACGGACAGCGTCACAATAAGCTGTAAACATGATGACAGCAGCTACTACAACAAATACTGGTACCGACAAAAGAAGGGGAAAGAACTCGTTCTCATTGGATACACGATCAGTGATACACTAACAATGGAGGCCGGGTTCACTGACGGAAAATTAAAAATTCAACCCAATGGCACCAGGACTGGTCTAATTATCTTTAATGCCTCTACTAATGACAGCGCAGTTTACTACTGTGCCAGCAGCATCCACAGTGAGGTAATCCTATAGAGAGAGTGTGTAGAAGCAAGAAGCCAAGAGACAGCACCCAGCAACATGAGACAGACATCAAAGGAGATAGTTATAAAGTACAGCTGTGAGTGAGGGCACGTCTTTACTTCTGGAGTTCATGATGTTATATCTGCCCAGTAACAACTCCCTTCAGAACCTATTAGATGCATTAAAGGGGTTGTCCCGCGAAACAAAGTGGGGGTAAGCACTTCTGTATGGCCATATTAATGCACTTTGTAATATACATCGTGCATTAAATATGAGCCATACAGAAGTTATTCCACTTACCTGTTCCGTTGCTAGCGTCCCCGTCTCCATGGTGCCGTCTAATTTTCAGCGTCTAATCGCCGGATTAGACGCGCTTGCGCAGTCCGGTCTTCTTCTTTTCTGAATGGGGCCGCTCGTGCCGGAGAGCGGCTCCTCGTAGCTCCGCCCCGTCACGTGCCGATTCCAGCCAATCAGGAGGCTGGAATCGGCAATGGACCGCACAGAAGACCTGCGGTCCACCGAGGGTGAAGATCCTGGCGGCAAGCTTCACAAGGTAAGTAAGAAGTCACCGGAGCGCGGGGATTCAGGTAAGCACTATCCGGTTTTCTTTTTTAACCCCTGCATCGGGTTTGTCTCGCGCCGAACGGGGGGGCTATTGAAAAAAAAACAAACCTGTTTCGGCGCGGGACAACCCCTTTAATCTTATGATATTCTATGAACCGACCTGAAATCTCTGGGATGGAGTCAGCTGAGTACAGCTCTCGGTTACCTCTGTCAGTTCCATAGACATTGAATGAGTGAAGTGACAGTGAATGGTGACCACTACTCCGACCCCTCAGTGATCATACATTTATCCCCTATTCTGGGGATAGAGGATAAATGTGTTACAATCCATGGTTTCATCCGCCATAATGTGTCTTTCCTGTCTCTCTCTCTGCCTGGAGGGTGCGCACATGTCCACGCTCGCACTAATAAATGGTCAATGTGCACCTTCCTAATTCATTGACTGTGCATCATAGAGCACCTCTGGTTATATCAAGCACCTTCCCCCAAAGGAAGGTGCCTAAGCTTTTGGTCATTCTGGGCCCAGCTGAAGGTGTTTTTACTTTGTACTGGCTTCCTGATTTCTGATTCTGACCTGTGTTCTTCATTTCTGACCTCAGCTGTTTGCATTGACTATTCTCCTGTCTACCGCCTACCCTGACTCCTGGCCTGTTGTACCTTCCTGAACCTGCTCCGTGTGCCCTGACCTCTGGCTTGTCCCTGTTTCTGAAGTTATGCACCAGCCTTGACCTAGATTTCTCTGACTACGCCTCTGTACACACATTCTGGTAGCGTGTCTTGGTCTATTGTAGTGGCAGCTGCCACATAACTGGGACCACTTCCAGTGCAGCAGTTTGAGGATCCCATCAGAGAATCCCAGATCTAGACTGGTGGGGTGAAAGGGTGGAGATCAAGGTTCCTCAGGTGTCACCTTTGGATTTGGCCCAATGTCAAACCAGTGTGTGGCATAGCAGGGAATGTACTTTTTTTGCTTAACCTCTTCTCACAAGGGCTTCCCACCAGTGGACGTAAACTTATGTTCTATGGATGGCGCAGGGTCAGAAGCTGAGCCCGCACTATTCGCAGAGGGAGGTGGCTGTGACTTCAGTATTGTACTATATTGTATTTTTAGCCCTAGTCTCTCAAGCCCTGCCACAGACCTTAATTGACTTCAACACATGGCAGCCCTGGGAGTCTTTACTAGGCTCTGAGCTGCCATGTGAATCCATTGGTACTCTACGGGGGGAAGATGGAGTGCCAAAGGACGCCCCTGCAGCTGGCTACTTATATGGACTCTCAACTTGACAGTGGCATCTAAACAGCTAACAGCAATGATTGGAACAGGTAGGTGTTTACTGTCAGAAATAGCCGGCACTCACCGAGTATGCAGTGGGTTTGCCTTCTGAACCTGCTCCATATACCACCCAATCACCGTGGGAACAATAAACTAAGATATAACCTTTATTATTCAATAAATTAAAATGCGTGAAGGCCTTGTTATTTCGTTTTTGGTAAAACCTCTATTAAATTGTTTATCAGTCAAAATTGGTTCTTGTTATCACTGCTATAATTTCTGAGTGTATCTATCACTGTTTAACTCTATCCCAGCTTTAGCCAATGATAGTGCTCTATGGCGTTTGTAATTTCTGATACCCTCAGATTTAGTTTCAGCGCTAGGTAGTGTGCACCGTACCTCAGAAATAAACACGTATTTTGTGACCCCTATGTTTTATAAAGGGGTCACCTATACCATCCACTGTTGGTAATACGGGTGGTATTAATAATACATGCCAGGTCTACAGAGAGGATAGGGGATTTTTCTCGTGTTCAGGCAACACTCTACCTATAGAGCCCAGCATAAATACACATGGCTAATTTACAGCCAGTGTATTGTCTGGTTCTGTAGTGTGAACCAATTAGAATAATTATAAAACCGAAGAGAACAGTCAGTCTAGTTATGATATACTGACTGTCCTCAATTTTAATGGCAAAAAAACTGGCGCCTTAACTGCTCTTTTTTAGCAGTGAGCACAGGCACCGTAACCACTCATTCTATTGTGCTTATTGAGGTGAAGTTGACTGACAGAACCAATGTATATTGTATATTAGTAGTTCAAGTCAACCAACACCACTTGTTTGTCTTCTAAGCACAAGGGGTAGACCAGTACTAGCACATACAGAGACTCCTTTTGATTATTGACAGGGTCTCATGTGTGCTTGCCCCCCCCTTTTTCTTTTCACAGGGAAAAGGGGAATATTAGTCACCCACAATAACGGGGATGTATTAGAGTCAGATGGCCCAGTTTTAAAGTACCATCTATAGCAAGTTGACTCTAACTACTAACCCTGATACTACTCTATTAGCCCCATCAACGCGTTTCAACAGTTAAATATGCATAACTGTATCATCAGGATGGTTTGTATAGGTATACATGCAGACAGCCTGACGGCTGTGTTCAAATGAGCAGCATTGGTAAGTTTGCCTCGGAGTGAGGCTTATATATCCAAGGCTCCGCCTCCCTTCCCAGGGGGCACGTACCGGCCAGCCAATGGGCATGCTGTTAGTCCCCCGCTGTCATCCAGGTAGACGCGTTGTTACGGCGTCTATGCGCATGCGCATTGGAGTCAGCAGAGCGGCGCCAACCATTGCCAACCACTGACACGGCGGACGCCGCGCTGCCTAGCAACCAAGCGCTGCGTGATGATGCAGGGTACGTGCCGGACATTCATTCTTCCTGGATGGGCATATTAAAAGACGGTCTTCACAAGACCAAAGTAAGCAGCGTTTTAGCACATCTCTAAATGCAGTTTTGGTATATATGTATATAGGTACAAACAACACATGCTAATAGCATTATTTTCATAGACTATGTTTGAGTAAATACATGTTTAGTTATCAACAATACTATATAAAGATACCTCACACTGCATATATAAGTGTTTATCTGGTCATATGCAGTTATTGTAGATATTTCAAGATTGCTTATTACAGCATATCTCAAGTTTTATCAGTATCATTTATCATTTATACTCATTATCACTCAGTGTTGGTGTTGGTACATGCTTAAGCTGGCAATTTATCCTTGCATGTAACATGTGACCTAGGTACTGTAAAGACTTCGAGATAAAGGACTTAGACAAATTCCTCACATAATAGGCTCTAATTGGAGAATTGTTATTGATAGATATCACTGACATACACTATACATATATATGTATATGTATTAGAGGGTTGCTTATTACAGCATATCTCATGTTTTGATGTTATTTATCATTTATACTCCTTGTCCTTTATACTCCTTGTCACTGAGTGTTGGTACATATTTATGCTGAGATTTTATTGCATGTGACACGTGACCTGTGTACAATCGAGACTATGGAATTTAGACAAATGCCGCAAATGATAAACTCTCGTTCAGGCCTTTAGGTGCGCATGATTGAAGTCGGTGAATCCATTTTGTTTCTTTTTGCATTAATTTCCTATCCAAGTTGCCCCTTCTACCATTTTCTCTGATAGTCTCAATACCTTGGAACGTAACAGATTCTGGGTCGTTGTTATGTTTATCACGTACGTGAATTGCAAGACTCGTCTTTTCACCACGGTTTATATTCCCGACATGTTCCAATACACGTCTTCTTAATTGGCGGACGGTCTTGCCGATATAGTCAAACGGGCACGTACACGTAGCCTTATACACAACACCCGTGGATCTGCAATTAATGAAGTCCAGTATTCGGTATTGTCTACCTGTTGATGAACTTGTAAAATTAGCCCCACGTTGGATGTACTTGCAGGCTTTACACCCCGCACAACGATAAGAGCCTTTGGGTAGATCAGATCCAAGCCAAGATATAGAATTAGTTCTGGGAGAAAATAGACTATGGACCAGTCTGTCTCTCAGGTTGCGTCCACGTCTGTAGGTTATCAATGGCTTAGTTGGAAGGTATTCCACAAGGTCTTTATCTCTCCTCAATATGTCCCAATATTTATTCAAGATCTGCCTTATTTCATGTGATCGGTTGTCATATGTGCCAATTAGACGGATTTTCGAATCTCCATCGGTACGTTTTTTTGGAATAAGAAATTCTTGCCTACTATGTTCCTTGGCAAATTGATCCGCCACAGCTATCACCTCTTGTGGGTAACCCCTATCCGCAAATCTGCGACTCATCTCTTTGGATTTGACTTCATAGTCCGTATCCGAAGTGCAATTGCGCCTAGTTCGAATGAATTGCCCCTTGGGGATCCCCTTTTTGAGGGATCTGGGATGATGACTTCCCCAGTGTAACAGGGTGTTAGTGGCTGTTGATTTGCGGTAAATAGATGTCTGTAAGGAACCGTCGTCACATTTAGTTATGAGGAGATCCAGAAATGTTATATTTTGGGAGTCAATTTCTGCCGTAAAGAATAATCCCAACTCGTTGTTGTTCAAGTGGGAGATGAACTTGTGAAAGTCTTCAACCTCACCGGTCCATAGTATCAACACGTCATCGATAAAACGCACCCAGAGTTCTACCGATGTAGTCCATCTCTCGTTTGTCTCAATGAACACAGAGGTTTCCTCCCACCAGCCCAGGTACAGGTTGGCATAACTGGGGGCACACGGGCTCCCCATAGCTGTACCCCTGAGCTGGTGGAAGTGCTTCCCCTCAAAGAGGAAGTGGTTCTTGGTGAGAACAAACGAGAGGAACCTAAGGAGCATATCGTTGTGTTCCTTCAGGTGTATATCCCTCTGGTTGAGGTAAAACTCCACTGCCTTAATGCCCCCTGCGTGTGGAATGGAGCTGTAAAGCGCTTCTACGTCTAATGATGCAAGCTTCGTATTAGGTGCTAGAATTATCCCATCTAAACGCTTCAAGACATCCGTAGTATCCTTAATATACGCTGGAAGCGCTTCCACAAATGGCCTGAGGAGCATATCAACGTAGGTGCTAATACCTTGGGTCAGGCTATCATTTCCGGCAACAATCGGACGACCTTTCAGTGGATTTAGACCCTTATGGATTTTGGGTAGGCTGTAAAAGGTCGCTACCTGAGGAGTGGGCGAGTACAGATAAGAGAACTCTTTGTCATCTATTAGACCATTTTCTTTAGCCTCTAACAGGATTAGTTTCAATTCCTGTAGAGCGGAGTCAGTCGGGTCATAGGCTAGGACTTCATAGTTTCCTTTATCCTCCAAAATTCTGAGGCACATTTTCCTATACATATCCCGATTCATTAGCACTATGTTGCCCCCCTTATCGGAGGGCTTGATGATGAGGTCAGTTTCTTTTTCAATCGCTACTAGTGCTTTTATTTCTTCTGGCGTTAAGTTTTGGTGGCCAAATTTCTTTTTCTTAGATAGTTGATCTAGTTCTTCATTCACCATACTTTCGAATATTTCGATGTATGGTGACTCCCCTGAAGTTGGCCAGCTAGTACTCTTAGGTTTCAAGTTGGTAAACGGGCCTTTATATGGATCTTTATTATTCTCACTTTCAAGAGATTCTAGTATCTCAATGGCTTCTAGGTCACTTCTATCTATACCAAAGTCATTGCATTTTTTCCTTTCAGCAATGGCAAAGTGTTTTTTCCACCTTAACTTACGTAGAAACAGCGCCACATCTTTGGTCCATTCAAAAGGATCGAATTTATTCGTCGGAATAAATGACAGTCCCTTTTTAATTACTGTCTCTTCATGTTTTGTAAGAGTTCTCGATGATAAATTAATTATCTGTAATTGATTCTCGCCATCATTCCCGGCAGCATCCTTTTCTAGGCCTAATGATGGTGTACCTGAGCCTGATATATTTGTGGCGTATCGATCATTGCTCGATTCCTTGTCATATAATGTGTGATTGGCTGGCCTAAAAAATGGTCCTCATTGGAGCTACCCCTGCCTCTACCTCTACCTTTGGATTTGTTCTTATAACCCCCTCTTCCTCTCCCTTTTCCTGTATAACCGGGTCTTCGAGTGGATTCATTTGTAGAGTAGTCACTTTCGGACGAACTTATTTCCGTTTCAGTATGTTGTCTCGTTTCATACACCCTATTTTCAGAGAAGTCCCTCAGGTCTCTCTGATACTGGTGATGTTTCCGCTCCTTCAAATACACTGTGTATTTTTCAATGGTTAATTTTAGTGTATTCTCCCTTTTCTCATAATCAGATTCATCGGCAAATTTTTTCCCTTCCTTAATAAGTTCCTCCAGTGTCCTACTCGACTTTTCTAGGTTAACACGCTCTTCCTCTAATAACAAATTCATGAGCCTTAGGGAGCTATCAGTCGACTCCTTCTCCCATTTACCCATGAATTCTGTTGTTCTTAATTTCGGGGGTGGCATGAGATGGACCCTCAGTCCGCGGGGTACAATCTTATTATCCAAATATGTAGAGAGTGCCTGTACCTCCCACCAGGTCTTCACGAATTCCTTGTACGCTTTTGTGATATTACGAAACGCATGATTTATAGATGTGCTGTGCAGTTGAGTGCTCATGTCTTTATCAGAGAAGACCGTTTTAGCCTCCATCAGCCAAGAGGCCGTATTGATGCTCCCTGAAAGGAAGCCTGCCATAATACTAATATAATTGATCACCGAGACAGAATAATTCCCTAAGAAAAATGTGACCCTATCACCGTGGGAACAATAAACTAAGATATAACCTTTATTATTCAATAAATTAAAATGCGTGAAGGCCTTGTTATTTCGTTTTTGGTAAAACCTCTATTAAATTGTTTATCAGTCAAAATTGGTTCTTGTTATCACTGCTATAATTTCTGAGTGTATCTATCACTGTTTAACTCTATCCCAGCTTTAGCCAATGATAGTGCTCTATGGCGTTTGTAATTTCTGATACCCTCAGATTTAGTTTCAGCGCTAGGTAGTGTGCACCGTACCTCAGAAATAAACACGTATTTTGTGACCCCTATGTTTTATAAAGGGGTCACCTATACCATCCACTGTTGGTAATACGGGTGGTATTAATAATACATGCCAGGTCTACAGAGAGGATAGGGGATTTTTCTCGTGTTCAGGCAACACTCTACCTATAGAGCCCAGCATAAATACACATGGCTAATTTACAGCCAGTGTATTGTCTGGTTCTGTAGTGTGAACCAATTAGAATAATTATAAAACCGAAGAGAACAGTCAGTCTAGTTATGATATACTGACTGTCCTCAATTTTAATGGCAAAAAAACTGGCGCCTTAACTGCTCTTTTTTAGCAGTGAGCACAGGCACCGTAACCACTCATTCTATTGTGCTTATTGAGGTGAAGTTGACTGACAGAACCAATGTATATTGTATATTAGTAGTTCAAGTCAACCAACACCACTTGTTTGTCTTCTAAGCACAAGGGGTAGACCAGTACTAGCACATACAGAGACTCCTTTTGATTATTGACAGGGTCTCATGTGTGCTTGCCCCCCCCTTTTTCTTTTCACAGGGAAAAGGGGAATATTAGTCACCCACAATAACGGGGATGTATTAGAGTCAGATGGCCCAGTTTTAAAGTACCATCTATAGCAAGTTGACTCTAACTACTAACCCTGATACCATATACCACCCACAACTGCCCACCATATATGTATGGTTTCTCCTCTGACCCTGTGTATTTTGGCGCTAACAGCATGCGTCTTCTCAGCTAATCGACCGGTTTCTTGAGTGGATGATCCCGGCCGATAGACTATTGATAAGCTCTCCATAGTATTGTGCTAAGGGTTTAATATATAACCTATAGCTGGCTCAGCAGTACCCAGATTGGTGTACACAATGGCATCATGGCTTCCATCAAGATCCATGGATTCTTTATGATCCATCAATATTGATTAGGTTCTAGCTTGGACCAGCTTACCTGTACTAGACACAGAGTCCTAGGTGTAGTTGTCCATGCGGATCCCCTTCCGCGTGCTTGAAGCAATGGTTTCCTGAAGCGCTCGGCACTGCACCCTTTGTCTTTCTTTTAAGGGATCTACAGTGTGAACAAAACCTAATCTGTACAATTAACCATCTTCACAATAGTGGAGGAGTTCAGTAAAAGTTCCTATTGATGTCTTATGAATGAAAATTGTAACATAAACTACGTCACTGTGGGACGCTATATAGACGACATTCATGCCCTTCATATAACTTATCCAACAGTATGCCTGGCAGAAGAGGTTGTCCAGAAGCCAAAATTCCATCCTGTTCATCCTACGGACAATGTGATACTGACCTGTACCCACAACCAGTCCAGCTACAACACAAAGTATTGGTACCAACATCAGAAGGGGAAGGGACTTGTTCTTATCGGATACACTGTGTACAGTCAAATAACCATGGAGGACGGCTTCAAAGATGGAAGAATGACCATCCAGCCCAATGGGACCAACATAAGTCACTTGAATATCTCTAACATTATTGCCCAAGACAGTGCAGTTTATTACTGTGCCAGCAGCATCCACAGCGAGATACTCCTGTAGAGAGAGTGTGTAGAACTGAGACCCCCCCCACAATGTGCGATATGTAACGGATATACACCACAGCTGTGTGAGAGCTCTTCTTTGTTCCTGACATGAGGGATGTCATCCATGTATCATCCATTCAATGACAGGGAACTGGTAGACCAAGTTATTCTCCCAAACTTTAACCCTTTAGTAACACTGCCTACTTTTGACCTAACGACCCAATGATTTTTTGTAGGTTTTCAGCTCCACTTTTTCCATGGCCACACGAGGGCTTTGTTTTTGTGGACTATAGTTTTATCTGAACCATTTTTTGGGTATTGTATTTCATAACGTTTAACAATGAAAAAAGGAAAAGTCATTCAAACCATACAGAGAAGGGTAACACATAGAGATGGTGATACAGAAACACAGCCAACCAGTCCAGTGGTTGGTATTAGGAAGGTTTGTGGTGCTGTGGTATAAATGTGACTGTAGTCGGCCAAAAGTCAAGTAGTTGAGATCACACTGAGTATGTGGTGTATGGTGGACAGCAGTCAGATGAGGGATGGCTCCGGTGTTACACCTGGAGACTGAGCGACCAGGGAAAGTAACCGAGCTGCTTAGAATATCTGTGAGCCCTTCTGTCGTATAAATGCAGAGGAAGCAAAAACTACTTAGAGGTACCTGCCATACAGAATTGAATGCACTGTGGACCTTTAGGGGCCAAAAGTTGTTCTTTTTGGTCTATATACATGTGTCAGCTAATTGCTGTGACTGCATTTCCTTATAGGGTTCAATACCACTATTTCACCAGCAGGTGTCAGTGTTGCTCCGCAGCCACTCTGACTTGTGACCGTTGCAGTCAATCACTGGCTATAGAAGGTCAGCAGCAAGAGGAAAGACAGAATTGTTGTGGAGTAGTTTTAAGTAGTGGGAAACCCCTTTAAGGACCTTTAGTGACCGGCTTATTTTTTGTCTTAGGGACCAAGCAGTTTTCATCGCTGCATTGCAAGATCCATAACTGACTTAGGCTGCCTTCACATCGGCGCAGAAACCTCCATTTGTACGTTCCGTCGCAGATCCGGCACAAAATACTGCATGCAGGCCTTTTTTTTGGCTGGCAGCTGAGAGGAAAACAAACTGACCCCATTATGGTCAATGTGGTGCATTCGGCGCGGTTCAGTCACGTCATAAGTTGGATCGGTTCGGCTGGGGGATCCCCCATCCTTCTCCTGAAGCGGAACAGGAAAACAGATGCGAAAGCAGCCACAGCCGTATAAGAGCTAGTTTTTTGTGGGCCAACTTGTCTTTCTTAACGGTCCCACTCTGGGGTCCATATAATGTGGTGTATAACTTTTATTACATTTTTTGGGGAGAGGGAGGAAAAACACATCAAATCCGCCATTGTTTTGAGGTCTTGTTTTTATGGCGTTTACCATTTGGTAAAAATAACACAAAAACTTTATTAGTTTATATTTTATTTTCAAATATATAAATGAAAACATATTTTAAAGAAAAATAATTGAATCTGCATCGCTGCATTCTAAAGCCCAGAACATTTTTATTTTTCTGGTAGCGGAGCTCTGCGGGGGCTTGTTTATTTTTGTGGGAAGAGTTGTAGTTAGGGATGAGCGAGTATACTCGCTAAGGCACTACTCGCTCGAGTAATGTGCCTTAGCCGAGTATCTCCCCGCTCATCCATAAAGATTCGGGGGCCGCCGCAGCTGACAGGTGAGTTGCGGCGGGGAGCAGGGGAGAGCGGGCGGGAGAGAGAGATCTCCCCTCCGTTCCTCCCTGCTCTCCCCCGCCACTCCTCGCTCCGCGGCGGCCCCCGAATCTTCAGGGACGAGCAGGGAGATACTCGGCTAAGGCACATTACTCGAGCGAGTAGTGCCTTAGCAAGTATACTTGCTCATTCTTAGTTGTAGTTTAATTAGTTCCACCTTGAAGGGAAGCTGCAAGATCCAAAGGCCTATAAGAGCTCAGGAAGGATGTTAGGTTAACCCCAGAGGACTCAACACAGAATCTACCTATCTATCTATCTATCTATCTATCTCATATCTATCTATCTATCTCATATCTATCTATCTATCTATCCCATATCTATCTATCTATCTATCTATCTATCTCATATCTATCTATCCATCTCATATCTATCTATCTCATATCTATCTATCTATCTATCTATGTATCCATCTCATATCTATCTATCCATCTCATATCTATCTATCTAATATCTATCTATCTATCCATCTCATATTTATCTATCTATCTATCTCATATCTATCGATCTATCCATCTCATATCTATCTATCTATCTATCTCATATCTATCTATCTCATATCTATCTATCTACCTATCTATCTATCTATCTATCTATCTATCTATCTATCTCCTATCTATCTATCTATCTATCTATCTATCTCATATCCATCTATCTATCTCATATCTATCTATCTATCTATCTATCTATCTCATATCTATCTATCTATCTATCTATCTATCTATCTATCTATCTATCTATCTATCCATCTCATATCTATCTATTCTCATATCTATCTATCTATCTATCTATCTATCTATCTAATATCTATCTATATATCCATCCATCTCATATCTATCTATCTATCTCATATCTATCTATCTCATATCCATCTATCTATCTCATATCTATCTATCTATCTATCTATCTATCTATCTATCTATCTATCTATCTATCTATCTCATATCCATCTATCTATCTCATATCTATCTGTCTATCTATCCATCTCATATTTATCTATTCTCATATCTATCTATCTATCTATCTATCTATCTATCTATCTAATATCTATCTATCTATCCAACTATCTATCTAATATCTATCTATTTATCTATCCATCTCATATCTATCTATCTATCTATCTATCTATCCATCTCATATCAATCTATCTCATATCTATCTATCTATCTATCTCATATCTATCTCATATCTATCTATCTAATATCTATCTATCTATCTATCTCATATCTATCTATCCATCTCATATCTATCTATCTAATATCTATCTATCTCTCTCATATCTATCTATCCACCCATCTCGTATATATCTGAAGTCATCTGCTCTTTCTCTAGTTATGAAAAATAGATAGATGGATATGAGATAGATAGATAGATAGATAGATATGAGATAGATAGATGGATAGATAGATATGAGATAGATAGATAGATAGATATGAGATAGATAGATAGATATGAGATAGATAGATAGATAGATAGAAAGATATGAGATAGATAGATAGATAGATAGATAGAAAGATATGAGATAGATAGATAGAAAGATATGAGATAGATAGATAGAAAGATATGAGATAGATAGATAGAAAGATATGAGATAGATAGATAGATGGATATGGGATAGATAGATGGATATGGGACAGATAGATATGGGATAGATAGATAGATAGATAGATATGAGATAGATAGATATGGGATAGATAGATAGATAGATAGATAGGAGATAGATAGATAGATAGATAGATAGATAGATAGATAGATAGATAGATAGATAGATAGATAGATAGGAGATAGATAGATATGAGATAGATAGATAGATAGATATGAGATAGATAGATAGATAGATAGATAGATAGATAGATAGATAGATAGATAGGAGATAGATAGATAGATAGATAGATAGATAGATAGATAGATAGGAGATAGATAGATATGAGATAGATAGATAGATAGATATGAGATAGATAGATAGATAGATAGATAGATAGATAGATAGATATGAGATAGATAGATATGAGATAGATAGGAGATAGATATGAGATAGATAGATAGATAGATAGATATAACTGACACTGTTTTTGTGTTTGCAGGGTGTTTGGCTATAGATGTCATTCAGACGCCGCCGCTGATCCTGACGTCTCCCGGGAATCAGGTGTCACTGAGTTGCTCTTATGCAGACTCCAATCACCAGTACAAGTATTGGTACCGCTGGCAGAAGGGACGGGCTCTGCAGCTCCTCGGGCACACATACAGCACGAACAATGCCACCATGGAGGTCACTGAGAAGAGGATATCTATAAGGCCTGACAGTGCCCAGAATAATACACTGCGTATCTCCCAGGTCTCTGCTGCCGACAGCGCTGTGTATTACTGTGCCAGCAGCAGCCACAGTGACACAAGGAGGGGGCGAGCCTGTGCAGAACTGGAGGGGCGTCCCCTTAGACAGCACAGTCAGGAACAGGACTTGTCATACAAGACACAATGTTTTATGTAGGATGAACTATCAACGCATTTCGGAGCCGGCCAGCCTTTTTACTACAAACTCAATTGCAAAGTTGAAGAGTAACATATGAGGGGCAGAATTCTACTTCCCACGTTACTCTACGTCCTATAACTGAAGTAAGGAAAGAGTACTAGAAGAAGACTCCATCTGCTGTGATTGGGGTAGATCGCCCAGGAAGTCATCCACTGGCATTTGCAGCAGATTCAGGTACCGATCCGTGATGGGAGTCCGTGGAAGGAAGGAAATTACAAGGAGGTCATAGTGCCAAATTCCAACCCAGATGTTCACGCTGAAATTTGCATTGTCTTCTGATTGGTCGCACTCTTACTAGTAATTTAGATTGTATCTGCACTGAATTGGCGCTTCGCCGCTCACTAACACGGTCCTGCAATGATAGCGTCAGTCCTGGACTGCTCCGTAGAACGGCTCCATGCATGTAACATAGCAGGAGGCCTCTTCCAGTGCGCTTTCCTCACTTCAGTCATAGCGGCGGTCCCATCATTTGTAGATAGACGTGGGAAGTGGATTTCTGCTTCTCACATATTACTCTTCAACAATGCAATTGGGATTCAGGACATTTTTTACAGTGCCCATTAAAAACGCTGCACTAAACCTCCATGCATTTCAATGGGGATTCAGACGAGCGTTTAAGTGCAGCGTTTATTATATGCGCAAAAACGAAGGCTGTGGGTACTTTGATATTGCAGTGCGCTTTTGATGCCCTGCATCCCCCATTTAAATGAATGGGGTGTGTTAAAAACGCTATATTAACTTAATCTGGGAAAGATCGGGCAGGACCTGTCTTCTTGCATTTTTTCAAGCTCCTGTGTTATGGTGGGGAGTTTGAACGGCCAGAGGAAAAAAAATCCCTGTTCATGCGCAACTACGCCCCGTAGCGGTGAGCTTAGTTACACATACAGCTAGCTGATACCATCCTCATATGCATTCAACGTACAGCCGTGTGCATGAGCCCTAATTGTGTCTCCTAATGGCTCATTCCCACAGACGTAGGCGCATTTCTGCCACGGAAATGAGGCACATGTATGGCTGAGAGGTGCTTACGTGAGCGTATTTTACCCGCTCCGGTATGTATTTGTGTTTGCGCAAAATCACATTGATTTTGTGCACATATGCACCGCGTAGGTCGCGCACATTCATGCAAATGTCTATTGATTTCAACGGGCTTTGCGCTGCGCAAGTGCGCAGAAGATTGAACATGTTGCATATTTTTTCACACGTTCGCATAAAAGAATGCACTTCTGTAAATGAGCCCATCGTAACACGCAGTACAAATAAAGCAGTGTGCAATCAGCCCAACGCGGTCAGTCCACTCCCTCCACTGGATTTCCGGCCTCTCGCTATGCCTCCAGACAGCAGTCTCTTTTATCTGCTGGACCCTCTACTACAAGGTCGGTGCGTCTGCAGCCCACATCAGTGATGGTTCCCCGGAGTCTCACAGTCCCTCTCTTGGGGGATACTTCTTCTATTTCGGCCAACATCTCACTCCTTGGCAACACTAGGGCTTTCACACCAACTGCCCTCACTGCCCCTCCTCCCTGACAGCGCAGAGCTCCACCCCTTTTTTTGATTTTTCTGGCCATGCTCTGCACAATCCGTCAGCTTCATCCTTCAGTGATTCAGTAAATTCCATCCACATATATAACCAGACAGATAAGTGTGACAAGTGTAAGGGGGTCAATACTGCCCAGTTCTCAACTCGTGTTGTAGTCCTTGAGGATGTCAGGTGATGCGGAATCCTTCACAAGGAACCTGGCATCTACATTATCCACTCAGTTAAGGTGACCAGACATCCCGATTTAGATGGGACAGTCCCGCTTTCGGACCCTGTGGCTCACTTTCCTCAGGGTCCCTAAGCCAGACAGCCTTTTGTCTCACCTTCGGGATGTCTGTTCTGCTTTTGTCCCAAGACACCGGGTCAACATTAAAGTGATTACCAGCCGGAGAGTTGCAGCTTCCCGGCTGGTAATCACGCTGCGATGCTGCTGTGGTATGCACATACTGACAGCAGTGTGTGCACCCGGGTTCATCCTCCCTTGACCTCTCCTCCTTGGTTCCGCAGAAGAAGAGCAGAAGGAAGGAGGAGTCCAGGTGCACACACTGCCATCAGTATGTGCATCCCGCAGCAGCGCTGAGTAGAGAAGGAGGAAAAGGAGGA
Source organism: Eleutherodactylus coqui (assembly GCF_035609145.1). Lineage (NCBI taxonomy): Eukaryota > Metazoa > Chordata > Amphibia > Anura > Eleutherodactylidae > Eleutherodactylus > Eleutherodactylus coqui. The sequence goes on along the minus strand of NC_089840.1, from coordinate 271,950,895 downwards.
GGTAAGTATATCAGTCTCAGGGTGTCACTATCACTACTGAGGCCACTGTGGGGGTCAGTATTACTACTCTGGCCTCTGTGGGGGCCGCAATAACTATTGAGGCCACTGTGGGGGTCACTATAGCTATTGGGGCAACTGTGGGGGACACTATTACTACTGGGGCCACTGTGGGGATCACTACTATTACCAAGGCAACTGTAGGGGACACTATTACTACTGAGGCTAATATAGGGGACACTATTATGATTGAGGCCACTGTGGCGGTCTCTATTACTACTGAGGACAATATTGGGGACACTATTACTACTGTGACCACTGTGGGGGTCATTATTACTACTGGGGCCACTGGGGGGGGGGGTCGCTATTAGTACCGAGGCCACTGTGGGAGTCAATAGTTTCTCTGCCACCATCTTTTCTCCCGCTCTCTACAACCAGTATTCTGTCTAGTTTTCATTCCTGCGAGAAGTACCAGAGCACACATCCATGGTAAACGTTTCAACATAACTTTAATGTGACACTTGGATTCTCTCTCTGGGCGCTTTTGTGGCACACTCACTGGAGCACAAAACGTAGTCCACACCTCACTAACTACTTAGCCTTAGGCCAGGCATAAGCACATTTCTGCCTCCTGGAAACACTGGCTGTGATTGGCTGACGTTTAGCCAATCACAGGCAGCACTCGGTGAATGGCTGTGATTGGTTTAATCACAGCCAGTCATTGAGCACTGGCTGCGATTGGCTAAGTGTCAGCCAATCACAGCCAGCGCTTCCAGGAGGTGGGGATTTTTGAATCCCTGGCCAGAAGAGAAGATGATGATCAGTGGCGGTGACTCAAAGGAAAAATACAGTTTTTCGCAAATGAAATACAATAAAAACTGATCAAAAAGTCATAGTTACCCCAAAATGGTACCATTATAAACTACAACTCATCCAGCAAAAATCAATACCTCCCATCCCTCCACTGGGGAACAATTTAATATGTTATGGGTCATGGAATGCGGCAATGCAAATACAATTATTTAATTTTGCTAAAGTGTTTTTATCGTGGAAAAATAGTAACACAAAAAAACCTCTATAAATCTGCTGTAATTGTATTAACCTGCAGAATGAAAGTAACATAACATTTATACTGTATGGCAAACCCTGGAAAAGAAAACCTCTAAAATGGCTAAATTTCAGTTTTTTTCCCATCTCACAAAAAAAAACTTATTAAAGGTTAATAAAACATGATATGTACCCCAAAGTGGCGCCATCAGAAGATACAATTCGTCCCGCAAAAAACAAGGCCTTGTATTTTGACTAGAAATTTAAATATTATGGAACATAAAGATGTAAAAAAAACAAAAAAAAAAAGCCTGGTCATTGAGGTGCAAAACAGACCAGTCGCTAAGGGGTTAATGGTAGTTTCATATCTTCTGGGCTCAGGCTGATGTTCCCAGCACACCAGATGCAGCACAGTTACTGTACTTTTCCAGTAGATAAGACCACAAATAGAAATTTGGCTTCATGAATCAAGGTCATACATCAGTGCACGCTGAAGGATGAGGGTAAGAAATAGTGAAGATGCTTCCTGTGGAAGGCGGGAGCCGGAAACCAGGAGCCAACGCATGATCAAGAGGAGCAAAGCAAGCGAGAGAGACACACGGGGCAGGAAACACATGCAAGCACACACACCTCCGAACCCCCAACACATGGATGCAATGAAGAGAAGGCTGGAGCTCCTTTTGGTCGGAAACCTTTTCCTCTGTAAGCAATACAATTGGTGGTCAGTGGTCTACAGCCAGAGGCTCTCCTGGAGATGTGAGACTCCAAACAAAGGGAATTATAGCTTCACTACAATGATTGGTCCAGCTGGTTGACCACCACCTTAGTGATCCCGATGTCCTGGGTATTTTTGAACGTCCTTATAGTGGATTGTATGGGTCTAATCTTTGATATACAGGTCATGCAGTTGACTTGGTCTACTGGGATCTCGTATGATCTGGAAGCCCTTGGTTTATTGAAGGACAGTGAAGGTATAATACTATTAGCACTTTTTGTGTTGCATTAACATTTTGAGCTAGGCATGCTATAGAGAAGGTCACTTTACAGATCTAAAAAAGCTTCATGAAGCCTCCTGAGAAGGTTGAGGCATTAGAAACAGAAGACCAACAATGAAGTGATGACACACTGAACCTCTCTGGTTTTGGTTACTTTACAGGTCTATGTCTGGGAATTGAAGTATTGCAGAAGGAGAAGTTCCTAAGTTCCCTGGTTGGAGAAAACGTGACCATGTCCTGCAGTCACAATGATCAGACCTACCTAACTATGCTTTGGTACCAACAGAAGAAGGGAAGAGGGATGAAGCTCATTGCTTACTCCAGTGGGAAAGATGATTCTAATATCGAAGATAATGAAAAGAAATGGGTTTTGCAACGACCAGATATTTTGAAATCCAGCTTGACAATAACCAAAGCTGCAGTTCAGGACTCGGCTGTGTACTTCTGTGCGTCTAGAGCACAGTTACACACAACAGGTGGAAAGTCGGCCAAAAACTTAGATTTCAGAGAGAACCTCCAATTTCCACCCACAGGGGGAGCTCTCTCCTTCTACTGATGAGAACTTCGGAAATATTCCATTTTAAGAGCGCTAAAGCCTTTTCTGCCAAGCAAATCCTGCGGTCTCCAGAAAACTGATGCTGGTTGTTTCTTCAGTTTTTCATGAAACATTAAGATGCAACATGCAGAAGCGTCCGCGGGATGATTGTCCTCTCAGAGCAGGAGGTGTGCGGCCCCTTCTGTATGCAGATCACAGTTCTTTTTTTTTTTTTTTAACATTTTTTATTTTATTGTTTGTTATCATCAATTCTACAGAAATGATTTACAAAGAGGGGGAAATATTTCTTTGTATACAATGTTCTTGTTAAAGATTTTTCCAACTGGGAAGTAATTTGTTCTGCTCTGCTCTAAGGACAATTTCACATTTTATATAATCAAGCATCCTTTTCTGGGGGCTTATACTTTTCAGGAGAAGACATACTTTTTAGGGGGTCTTACTTCTGGCGGCATGAACTTTAGTGGGGAGCAAAAACTTATTGGGGACACATACTTTTTGCCGCACACATCTTTTTGGGAGGTACATACGTTTAAGGCGAATGTACTTTTCTGGGCAACACATACTTTTTGGGGCACTTCTTTTTTTGGCGGCACATACTTTTTGGGGTGTCACATGCATTTTTCATCAGGGGCACATACTTTTCAGGGTGATGGTGTAGTGGCCCAGTACATCATCCTGGCCCCCTCCAGAAATGTCATACATATTTTCTCATGTAGATGCACTGTGCGAAGCCGGTCTTGTCATTTCCAGTGTGTGTGTTGCACAGCTACAACGCTTGAAAGGTTAACTTTCAATAAAATCATTGCCTGCATGTAAATGTATCAGTCTGTCATGTGGTATCAGTGAAAGGTATAAATAGGAGTGCCTGAGAGCAGGAAAGGAGTTCTAGTCCTAGTTCCATCAAATATTCGGGAGTGCCTTCCATCTTGCCTGCCACCTAACTCATAACCACATGGAAGCACCTTCAGCTTCCTTGCGGTGAAGATGGAAAAAGAGGAGAGATATCCCGTAGCGACTGTATTTTGGATGTGAGTTGAGTGAGCCCCAAGTATCAGAGAGAGCCTTTGTGAGTAATTCTGTATGGCGAGACCAGTGCAGAGGTACTAATTCAAGTTTACAAGTTTTCCTACGCGGCTGTGCAGAGCCAGGATCCCCGCGTATAAGTACTCTCCTTAATTGTCACACCCACGCGTCTCCAGTGTGGGGTGCAAATACTAGAAATCAATGAATTGCTGCCAGAGTGTCTGTGGAATGACACTACTCCCTTCCTCCTCTGGAGTGCTCCCTGTTCAGGAGCGGTGCCTAGCAGATAACGTGGACTGCAGGACTGGTTTCATCCTGTGTATCTTCCCTGACTTCTGATCTCTCTTCTTTCCTGCACTGTGAAGATTGTACCTAATTTGCCGAATAATAATTGTTTGCTATAAGTTATTTTAAGTAAAGTTCATACCGGGCCCTAACCGTTCCAAGGGACCCGAGGTACTAGAAAACCTGTGTCTGTGATTATTCTCCATTGTGTAGCATACCGGAGTGGAGGAACAGTGGCGTCATCCTTGACAACTACTACCACTATCATCTTGTTTAATGGCATTCCCTATCCTAGGAGTGTATTTGGTGGCCTGCAGACATACTCTGGTCTTGGCTGTGTGTCAACCCTCCAGGAAAGGAGCCTGGTAAATGCCGTCATGACAAGCCATCAGTTAACCCTCCTAGCTCCCCACGTATGTCAAGTGTCTGGGGTACCCCTCTGTGGTGTTGCAATGGCATCATTTTATATAAGGGCAAATACCTTTCAGGAGAAAAATAACATACTAACAGCACTCGGTGAATGGCTGTGATTGGTTTAATCACAGCCAGTCATTGAGCACTGGCTGCGATTGGCTAGCTGTCAGCCAATCACAGCCAGCACTTCCAGGAGGTGGGGATTTTTGAATCCCTGGCCAGAAGAGACGATGATGATCAGTGGCGGTAACTCAAAGGAAAAATACAGTTTTTCGTAAATTAAATACAATAAAAACTGATCAAAAAGTCATAGTTACCCCAAAATGGTACCATTATAAACTACAACTCATCCAGCAAAAATCAATACCTCCCATCCCTCCACTGGGGAACAATTTAAAATGTTATGGGTCATGGACTGCGGCGATGCAAATACAATTATTTTATTTTGCTAAAGTGTTTTTATCGTGGAAAAATAGTAACACAAAAAAACCTGTATAAATCTGCTATTCCTGTAATTGTATGAGCCCGCAGAATGAAAGTAACATAGCATTTATACTGTATGGCAAACCCTGGAAAAGAAAACCTCTAAAATGGGTAAATTTCAGTTTTTTTTCCATCTCTCTCAAAAAAAAAACTTATTAAAGGTTAACAAAGTGGCGCCATCAGAAGATACAATTCGTCCTGCAAAAAACAAGGCCTTGCATTTTGACTAGAAATTTAAATATTATGGAACGTAAAGATGTAAAAAAGAAACAAAAAAAAATGCCTGGTCATTGAGGTGCAAAACAGACCGGTCGCTATGGGGTTAATGGTAGTTTCATATCTTCTGGGCTCAGGCTGATGTTCCCAGCACACCAGATGCAGCACAGTTACTGTACTTTTCCAGTAGATAAGACCACAAATAGAAATTTGGCTCCATGAATCAAGGTCATACACCAGTGCACTCTGAAAGATGAGGGTAAGAAATAGTGAAGATGCTTCCTGTGGAAGGTGGGAGCAGGAAACCAGGAGCCAACGCATGATCAAGAAGAGCAGAGCAAGCGAGAGAGACACACGAGGCAGGAAACACATGCAAGCACACAGACCTCCGAACCCCCAACACATGGATGCAATGAAGAGAAGGCTGGAGCTCCTTTTGGTCGGAAACCTTTTCCTCTGTAAGCAATACAATTGGTGGTCAGTGGTCTACAGCCAGAGGCTCTCTAGGAGATGCGAGACTCTAAACAAAGGGAATCATAGCTTCACTACAATGATTGAGCCAGTCGGGTGACCACCACCTTAGTGATCCCGATGTCCTGGGTATTTATATGTTACTCAACGTCCCTATAGTGGAATGTATGGGTCTAATCTTTGACTTATAGGTCATGCAGTTGACTTGCTCTACTGGGATCTCGTATGATCTGGAAGCCCTTGGCTTATTGAAGGATAGTGAAGGTATAATACTATTAGCACTTTTTGTGTTGCATTAACATTTTGAGCTAGGCATGCCCTAGAGAAGGTCACTTTACAGATCTAAAGAGGCTTCATAAAGCCTCCTGAGAAGGTTGAGGCATGAGGAACAAAAGACCAACAATGAAGTGATGACACACTGAACCTCTCTGGTTTTGGTTACTTCACAGGTCTATGTCTGGGAATTGAAGTATTGCAGAAGGAGAAGTTCCTAAGTTCCCTGGTTGGAGAAAACGTGACCATGTCCTGCAGTCACAATGATCAGACCTACCTAAATATGCTTTGGTACCAACAGAAGAAGGGAAGAGGGATGAAGCTCATTGCTTACTCCAATGGGAAAGATGATTCTAATATCGAAGATCAGGGAAATGAAAAGAAATGGGTTTTGCAACGACCAGATATTTTGAAATCCAGCTTGACAATAACCAGAGCTGCAGTTCAGGACTCGGCTGTGTACTTCTGTGCGTCTAGTGCACAGTTACACACAACAGGTGGAAAGTCGACCAAAAACTTAGATTTCAGAGAGAACCTCCAATTTCCACCCACAGGGGGAGCTCTCTCCTTCTACTGATGAGAACTTTGGAAATATTCTATTTTGAGGAGCGCTAAAGCCTTTTCTGCAAAGCACATCCTGCGGTCTTTAGAAAACTGCTGTTGGTTGTTTCTTCGATTTTTCATGAAACATTAAGAAGATGCAACATGCAGAAGCGTCCGCGGGATGATTGTCCTCTCAGAGCAGGAGGTGTGCGGCCCCTTCTGTATGCAGATCACAGTTTTTTTTTTTTTGTTTTTTTTTAAACATTTTTTATTTTATTGTTTGTTATCATCCATTATACAGAAATGATTTACAAAGAGGGTAAAATATTTCTTTGTATACAATGTTTTTGTTAAAGGGGTTGTCCCGCGAAACAAAGTGGGGGTATACACTTCTGTATGGCCATATTAATGCACTTTGTAATGTACATTGTGCATTAATTATGAGCCATACAGAAGTTATAAGAAATTTTTCACTTACCTGTTCCGTTGCTAGCGTCCTCGTCTCCATGGTGCCGTCTAATTTTCAGCGTCTAATCGCCAAATTAGACGCGCTTGCGCAGTCCGGGTCTTCTTCTTTTCTCAATGGGGCTCCGTGTAGCTCCGCCCCGTCACGTGCCGATTCCAGCCAATCAGGAGGCTGGAATCGGCAATGGACCGCATAGAAGCCCTGTGGTCCACCGAGGGAGAAGATCCCGGCGGCCATCTTCAGCAGGTAAGTAAGAAGTCACCGGAGCGCAGGGATTCAGGTAAGCGCTGTCCGGTGTTCTTGTTTAACCCCTGCATCGGGGTTGTCTCGCGCCGAACGGGGGGGGCTGTTGAAAAAAAAAAAAAAACGTTTCGGCGCGGGACAACCCCTTTAAGGATTTTTCCAACTGGGAGGTAATTTGTCCTGCTCTGGTCTACGGGCAATTTCACATTTTATATAATCAAGCATCCTTTTCTGGGGGCTTCTACTTTTCAGGAGGAGACATACTTTTTAGGGGGTCTTATTTCTGGCGGCACGAACTTTAGTGAGGAGCAAAAACGTATTGGGGACACATACTTTTTGCCACACACATCTTTTTGGGAGGTACATACGTTTAAGGTGGAATGTACTTTTCAGGGCAACACATACTTTTTGGGGCACTTCCTTTTTTGGCGGCACATACTTTTTGGGGTTTACATGCATTTTTCATCAGGGGCACATACTTTTCAGGGTGATGGTGTAGTGGCCCAGTACATCATCCTGGCGCCCTCCATAAATGTCATACATGTTTTCTCATGTAGATGCACTGTGCGAAGCCGGTCTTGTCATCTCCAGTGTGTGTGTTGCACAGCTGCAGCGCTTGAAAGGTTAACTTTCAATAAAATCATTGCCTGCATGTAAATGTATCAGTCTGTCATGTGGTATCAGTGAAGAGTATAAATAGGAGTGCCTGAGAGCAGGAAAGGAGTTCTAGTCCGCGTTCCATCAAATGTTCGGGAGTGCCTTCCATCTTGCCTGCCACTTAACTCAGAACCACATGGAAGCACCTTCAGCTTCCTTGTGGTGAAGATGGAAGAAGAGGAGAGATATCCCGTAGCGACTGTATTTTGGATGTGAGTTGAGTGAGCCCCAACTATCAGAGAGAGCCTTTGTAAGTAATTCTGTAAGACGGGACAGTGCAGAGGTACTAATTCAAGTTTACAAGTTTTCCTACGCGGCTGTTCAGAGACAGGATCCCCGCCTAGAAGTACTCTCCTTAATTGTCACACCCACGCGTCTCCAGTGTGGGGTGCAAATACTAGGAGTCAAATAACTGCTGCCAGAGTGTCTGTGTAGTGACGCTACCCCCTTCCTCCTCCGGAGTGCTTCCTGTCCAGAAGCAGTGCCTAGCAGATAACGTGGACTGCACGACTTGTTTCATCCTGTGTATCCTTCCTGACCTCTGATCTTTCTTCCTATCTGCACTGTGAAGATTGTACCTAATTGGCCGTATAATAATTGTTATTTCAAGTAAAGTTCATACCGGGCCCTAACCGTTCCTAGGGACCCGAGGTACTAGAAAACCTGTGTCTGTGATTATTCTCCATTGTGTAGCATACCGGTGTGTAGGAACAGTGGCATCACCCGTGACAACTACTACCACCATCATCCTGTTTATTGGCATTCCCTATCCTAGGGGTGTCTTTGGTGGCCTGCAGACATACTCTGGCCTTGGGTGTGTGTCAACCCTCCAGGAAAGGAGCCTGGTAAGTGCCGCCATGACAAGCCATCACTTAACCCTCCCAGCTCCCCACGTATGTCAAGTGTCTGGGGTGCCCTTCTGGGGTGGTGCAATGGCATCCTTTTATATAGGGGCAAATACCTTTCATGAGAAGAATAACATACTTTTTGAGGGATGGCATACTTTTCTGATAGGGGTCCATACTCTTTAGAGGTGGCATATACCTCTGTGGCATATACACAGAATTACACATACTTTTCAGGAGGCACATATTTTTGGGGTGCACTTACTTATTTGGGGGCACATAATTTTTATGTAATCCAATATATTATAATATTAACATGTTAGTATATAAAACATTATTACTACAATATATACATATATACATCAGATGAGAGCAAAAAAAGAATGCGCTCCATGCATGTTAAAATGCGCGTGACTGAAGCTCCGTGCCCATTGCTTTCAATGGGGCCGACACTACTGCAGCTGACTCCATTGAAAAGTAATGGGATGCAGGCAACCCCCGCAGTGATTTTCGGGGAAGGACTTGAAATGAATTCAATGAATGGCTGAGCGCTGCCTGTGATTGGCTGAGGGCTCAACCAATCAGACCCAGCTCTTTCAGGTGGTGGGGATTTTTAAATCCCTGGCAGGAGAAAGAGCTTCAGAACAGTGCCGGGGAAGCCAGTGAGAAGATGGGCTGGAGCTGCACAGCAGCGGAAGGTGATGTATATATATATATATATATATATATATATTTTATTTTTTTTTACAGCAGTTAGGGATGATTTTCAGGGAAGGGCTTATGTTTCAAGCCCTTCCCCAAAAATCACTGAGTGGATTTCCTGCATCCTATTGCTTTCAATGGGGCCGGCTGTAGCGCCGGCCCCATTAAAAGCAACGGGAGAACACCGCGATCCTCTGCTACAGCTGTGGCAGGTGATTCTTTCGTCCCTGCGGGGAGTCCTATCATCACTGGACACTATGACTGTGCTGTCACAGTGTTCAGTGGTGAGGGGACTCCTCGCGGGGAATCTTTATGCGCAGCACAGACCTCGCCGGTGCACGAATGTCCTATCTTTTACAGGTGCAAAGATTTTGAGCCTGTAAAAACGGACATGTGAACACATCATTGGGAACCAATTGTTCTATCAGGCGCGGGGTTTTTTGTGCACATAGCTGTGCGCAAAAAAACGCTCATCTGACAACCCTAAAGAGTTTAAAAAAACCATGAAAAACATTGTACTTTTTTCCATTCCTCCTCAAAAATACAAAAAGTTAATACAATGTACCCTAAAATACTGCAATCACAAATCACAACCATGGAAGCCAAAAAAAAGGATGGGGCTTATTTTTTACTTAAAATCCATGTTTTGGGCGTGGTCCAAATTGCGCCAAAAATGTGCTACTATTTCGGGGCAATTTTTTGTGTAAACTAAGCTAACTCATAGGTGGGCCGGACAGTCTTACAATTCAACAGATTTATCATTCATTAAAGGGGTTGTCCCGAGGCAGCAAGTGGGTCTATACACTTCTGTATGGCCATAATAATGCACTTTGTAATGTACATTGTGCATTAATTATGAGCCATACAGAAGTTATAAAAAGTTTTTTACTTACCTGCTCCGTTGCTGGCGTCCTCGTCTCCATGGTGCCGACTAATTTTTGGCCTCCGATGGCCAAATTAGCCGCGCTTGCGCAGTCCGGGTCTTCAGCAGTCTTCTATGGAGCCGCTCGTGCCAGAGAGCGGCTCCGTGTAGCTCCGCCCCGTCACGTGCCGATTCCAGCCAATCAGGAGGCTGGAATCGGCAGTGGACCGCACAGAAGAGCTGCGGTCCACGAAGACAGAGGATCCCGGCGGCCATCTTCAGCGGTAAGTATTGAAGTCACCGGAGCGCGGGGATTAAGGTAAGCGCTCCGGTAAACTTTCTTTACTTCCCTGCATCGGGGTTGTCTCGCGCCGAACGGGGGGGGGGTTGAAAAAAAAAAAAACCCGTTTCGGCGCGGGACAACCCCTTTAACCCAATTGATTTGTATCGATGTATTCAGAGGAGTTTCTTTTTCACGCAACTTTCAGTCGCATGAAAAAAACAAAGCACAACATGTCCTATTATTGTCCATAATTACGGACCATAATGGCCTAGTTGGCCTCCTTCATGAGCGCTTTTGTATGCAAATTTGCATGCAGAAATTCGGCTGTGGGAACCGCAACCATTAAAACCCGTAGGTTTTAATGGGTATGCTCACATTGGCCAATTTTTTGTGCAATGTTCTGCAGGCGGCAAAAATACACAACGTGCTCTATTTTTGGCCATTGTGTCCCGACTTTGGCAGAAGGTGATGGTCACCCAAGACAAAACATTTTCCAGTCGTCCGTGAAGGGCAGAGAAGTGTGGAAGTGGGCATGCTTGGCTATGGCTCCATGCATTTAAGTGGGACTGTTGGAGCCAAGTGTGCCAACTGAGCTATTTCCAAATGTCCAATTGTAATGAATGGAGAGGGACCGAGCATGCCCATTACCTGCCCATTTATTGCCAGTCACATAGGGGGGCAAGAGACCCACAATCTTTGGGTCAATTGGAGGCCCAGCAATCAAACCGCCATCCTGAGGATGGGCCATTAATAAGTAAGTCCTTTAACCCCTTAATGACATGGCCTATTTTGGGCTTAAGGACGCAACGATTTTTGGCGGATTTTCATCTCCATTTTTTAAAAGCCATAACTTTTTTACTTTTCCGTCGGCGCGGCCGTGTAAGGGCTTGTTTTTTGCGTGGCGAACTGTAGTTTTTATCGGTGCCACTTTTGGGTACATAGACTATATTGTAAAACTTTTATTATTTTTTTATGATAGCAGGGAGAGAAAACGCATCAATTCTGCCATGGATTTTTTTTTTTTACAGCGTTATGCGTCATGCAGCATAAATGACGCAATTCATTTTTCCTGCGGGTCGGTACGGTTACAACGATACCAAAATTCTTACATTTTTTAAAGGTTTTTTCCACTTTACTGCAATAAAAAAACCTTTTTTTGGAAATCCTTTTTTTTTCTAAATTGCTGCATTCAAAGTTCTGTAACGTTTTTATTTTTCCATGGACGGAGCTCTGTGAGGGCTTATCTTTTGTGAGACGAGCTGTACTACGGCTTTTTTGATCACTTTTATTGCATTTTTAGGGAGGCAAAAAGCTAAAAATTAGCATTTTGCCTCAGTTTTTTAGTGTTTTTTAAAATTCATTTTTCTGTGCACAGTCAAAAGTATGTGCAACTTGTAGTATGCATTGTTACGGACGCGAGAATACCAAATATGTGGGATTTTAATTTTTTTAACCTTTTTTTATGCTAATATGAGAAAATGCACAAAAAAATAGTTTAAACTTTTTTTTTACATTTTTTTCTTTTTTGTTCATTTTTATTATCTTTTTTTACACAATTTGTGTCCCTCTGGAGGACTTGCCCTGCCGTGCCTTATCACTTATACAGCATCACAGGCTATGGCAATACAGGATGCCAGTATCTGGCGTCCTGTTGTCATGGCAACTAACCGGGCTCCCTGCGATTATATAGCGAGAGCCCGCAACTACATACATCGTGGCAGGGAAGGGGTTAACAGCGGGGGGTGCATCTCTGATGCACCCCTGCTGTTGCAGCGGGAGGCCGGCTGTGACTGACAGCCGACTCCCGCTGCGGGATAGCGCGAGATCACTTATGATCTTGCGCTATCCCCAGGACATAATCTTATACCCTGGAGTGGGAAGGGGTTAAAGGGGATGTACAAAAAACAACTCATCACCTATCCCATGGATAAGTCAGACTGGTGGAAGTCTTACAACTAAAAGCCTCACTGAGAATGAGAATGAGAATGAGGGTCCCGTGTCCCACCTCCTCCCCACTGCAAACCCTGCAATGAGGAGATTGAATGGAGAGGCAGTCTTGCATGTGCAGCTCCATTAAGTTTCAAATAAACTAGTGGAAATAGCTTAGTGCTTGTACTCAGCCTTTTCATTTAGCCCCATTGAAATGAATGGTGAGGCACTGCACATGTGCGACCACCACTCCATTCAGTCTGACATCACTGTGAGTGTGTGCAACGAGGAGCAGAAGTGGACCCTCATTCTCAGGATTGCTAGGGGTCTCATTAGTGGGACTCTCACCAATCAGACTTTTAGCACTTATCCTGTCAATAGGGATAAATATTGTTTTTAGTCCACAGGAAAGAAAATAACTTGCTGATCAGTATGGGCTCAACTGCTGATGCAGTGTCCAAGGAACAGGCTCTCAGCCAAGGAGACAGCGGGGTAGAGATGTTAACCTTGTCACGGGGCTCTACCATTTCCTTCCCGTAGGGAAGCTAAGGCATGCTACCTCACTAGCTGGGGATGCTTGCACATAGTAACCGAAGGTTACCTTAAGTCCAGTTGTCACTCGTGACGCCATCGTTCCTTCTCCTGCAGCAGATCTTGTAGATGAATAAAATAGTCCAATACCAGAAGAGTATATTTTGGAACAAAACCAGGAACGGTCGATCTTGTCCATTTGCTTAAACTTCTTAATAAAGTCAATAACAGTTGCAGAGATCACAGCATACCAGAATTATTTCTTGGTGGAGCTCACGGGGGATTGGAACAATCCACAGGCCAAGTTATCTGCAGGTTCTTTCACTCCCGGCAGTCACTTTCTCCACTGGCAAAAACACTCACACTTGCTTTCTTCTCTCCTTGCTAATAAGCGGTTTCTTTCTCTCAGTACTCAGCAGTAGTACAGAGGATTCCTGAGTTGAACTGGCCCACGCGAAGCAGCAGGCAATCCTCCTCCATCCTCCACACACACAGGCCAAGCTGAGAGCCTCTCTCCTCAACTCCAACTAACCATCTTTCCTTTCTGCAAACACATATATCAAGCATCATCATGTGCTCAGAAATGATACATACAAAAGGAAACATTTTCCAGACAGGGCAAAACATACCAGACATTAACCCTTTCAGTACTGCAAAACTTCCAATATACACATAAATCTAATGCACTCCACAAACAAGACACTGACAAGATAAAGAACATTCTGGAGGGGACCCCATTAACTCCGGGCCACTACACTGGGAACCCCACTAATTCAGAGATATCACCCCTCGCCGCATCCCAGAAATTTGACAGTAGTGGCTGTGCATGCGCATCACCCCACCATTTACTTCAGTGGGAACTACTGGAGATAATTGAGTTCAAGTGCTCAGGAATCTCTGGTAGCCCCATTCATTTCAATGGGACCAGACATCGACAAGTGCATGAACTCGGCTCTCTCAGTCCTATTCAAATGAATGGTTCAGCTGCGCACATGTGCAACCACCACTGTCAAAATTTTGGGACACACCCTGACGATTTCTCTCAATAGGCGGGGATCCCAGCGGTTGGAACCCCACTGATTGGAAAGCGTTTCCAATATTCTTTGGACAGGACTTAACTTGCTGACGTAGAAACATACCTTTAATACATCAGTCAGTCCCTTTAAGAGAAGGGGCATTGATTCACTGATGTTTGATCTTCAGAAAAGCAAGAGAGCAGATAAAGAGGAGGCAGTCGGTAAGTAAACTTCACAAGGTTTGTTTTGAAAGTCAAGGATACAATATTTCTTATAGCATGTTTAGGTGATTATCGTTAGTTACCTTCTTGACTGAGATCCAACGTGGGTGGAATTTCTCAACAGGAAGTGAGAGGAACAGAGTGAATAAATGAGAAGAGGGCAGAATGTGAAGACCTTGCAGCAAAGAGACAAGAAGAACCGTCCAAGTCAGCCGTGGTCGAGCTTCCTATATTTATGTAGATCAGAGTCAGACGACGCAATGAGGCAACTCTTCTTGATTTTCATCATGAACGTTCTACCATGTAAGACCTTGCAGAGATCTTCCATCTGACCTCTCATGTGGAGGCTGAAAGACGTTGAGGGACCTCATAACACACTAGGAAGCCTCAGTCTTGTATCACGTTGACCACCCTCATGGGTTTCTCTTTTGCCTTCCGCACAGGTCTGGGACAGGAGGTGACCGTCACTCAAGACAAAAAGTTGGTGGTAATCCATGCGGGGAATCCCATACAACTTCATTGTGAATGGAGAGGAACAACAGCAACCTATAGAGTCTTCTGGTACCAGCACAAAGCCGGGAAGGGGCTGGAGCTCATGGCATACTCTTTTTCTGAGAATGACCGAACAGTGGAAACGAAGTTTATTAACTCCTGGAACATCACAAGATCTGCAGCTACAAAGTCCTCTATCAACTGCACAAAACCGACCTCGAAGGAGTCGGCCGTGTATTTCTGTGCAGCGAGTTCTCACAGCCACAAAAAGCTGAGCTGACACCAACATAAAACCAGCACCGCACATTAGATAGAGGACCTCTAGGGGGCGCTGTCAGTTCACAGTTACACTTAGACAGAGTTCAACTATTACAGCTCGTTCACTTAGGCATATTTGTGCCACATATAACGCACGCAATTTTTGTACGTGTAATATGCAGTGAATAGAACCAGCTGATTTTAATGGATCCGTTCACATGAGCGTATTTTTTCATGGAATGTTCGTTTACGCGAAAAAATATGCGTCCTATTATAGTGCATATTACGGGCATCAATAAGCCATTGAAGTGAATACGCTGGCGCAAATATGCAAGAAACCTGTAAATTCACAGCCTTTTGGTGCAGGAAATACATGAGCCCTTCTGGGTACTTTTTTGCACGTGCAAATACACGCTGTATCTAAGAGACCGAAATGCATTTATGCCCGTGTGAATGAGCCCTTAGCGAATTTTCACACGGGACGGAATACGCCACCCTACAGATTTTGATGTGGAATTCCCCAGCTGCAGAATTGGCAGCGCCCTGCGGCGTAAAATGTCCCTTAGGGCGCCCACCCACTGGCGATTTTTTTTCCCTCCGAAATTCGCAGCATTTTTTTCTCTGCTGGGGTCTATGGGACTTGCAATGTTAAAATCGCGATCGCGCAAAATCGCAATTTACCGCGAAATCGCGATTTTGCGCGATCGCGATTTTAACATTACAAGTCCCATAGACCCCTGCAGAGAAAAAAATGCTGCGAATTTCGCAGGGAAAAAAAATCGCCAGTGGGTGGGCGCCCTTACAGATCATTGTAAATGCTCACATGATGAACTGAACCTGATTCCTTGGGCCGGGCTCACACGAGCGTGTGGTGAACCGCTGCGTATATAACCGGTGTGGACAGTGTATGGCAGTGATTTTTATCTGCGCATGGCAGCATATCTTTTGCACGCTGTCATGCACGGGCTTCCTGGTTTCATTTTCCCCCCCCCCACTTTGCCGCTCAGTGACGCTGCGTACAATTACCACACCTACGCAATATAATTGCATACGTACGGAGTTTTATATACGCAGCTAAAGAGAACAATAGGGCTCTATCGGGAGTAATGCGCGATAAAATAGGACATGCTGCGTTCTTTTATACCCGCGTATTATACGTAATGAATACACGCTAGTGCGAGTGGAACAGAAAAAAATTTATGTTTTTGAATTTGCGCAATGTCTTGCGTATTATAAGCATGTACATATAAGCACGTAATACACAGTTCAAATACCCTCGTGAGAGCTAGGCCTAATACAGTATGATGAAAGTTGCAAGTACCCTTAACCCTTTAATCCTTTCCAATCCAATTTGTATTCTGGTTTCCTAGGGGGCTTTCTGCTGTTATACAACGGCGCTATCTGCTGACTAAAGCCAGTACTGCATGAGGTGACACGTTGGATAGGCTCCGACAGCAGGGAGGCTGGCAATATACAGTAAGAGAACCCCGACGGACGTCTTCCGACATCGGAGCTGTACAGCCTTAAATCACATTGTCTTCAGACGTCAGACAGTGGTTTGGTAAGGCTTAACAACTAGAATGTGTTGGCCTTTAGTGACCAGATACTTCTTAGATATTTTGCGCACATGCTGGTTTAGGTGCCCACATTTTTTTTCTATTGGTTGGGTCACCAAAATAATTTTTGTGGCATTTTCTTCATGACATTTAGGGTTGTTTCTAATGCCTTTTTACAGAAATGTTGTCTTTACGTTTTCGGTTTCTGTTGGTGGCAACGGGGCTTATTTATTATGACTTAGATGCCAAAATTCTGCCATCCAAAATTCGCAGTTTTGGCACGCGCTCCAAAACTGAGAGTTTTTTTGGTATTTATGCTACACCTTGCCACTTCTATAAAAAGTGGGCAGGGTCCGACTTCAGGGGGCTGATCAGAACGCAGACCGCCGCATTTACTACAGTCTGCGCCAGAAACTGTGTAGATTATACCGAAAACCTTGTTGCCCTGCGCCAACGTGAGCATGCCCTGTGTGCAAAAAAAACTACAGTAAAATGTGCCGATACCCACATGTGACACAAATGTGCGCGGGCACCAAAAAAGAGGACCTCCTCTATTTTCCAGCATTTAAGCAGCGAAACTGCCATGGAAATCTATAGCAGGGATGAAATTACGCAAGAGCAAGGGTGTGCCACAGCGCAAAACTCCGGAAAATAGCCAATTAATTCCATGGAAGTCAGTGTCACACGCGTGTGTCAACTGTCCCTGCTTGCTCAAAAAGCGCAGTGGTAATTACTGACACGCGTGCAACATCCTGATCTCCTGGCCCTTTAAATATTATTCATGTACAAATAAGCTGCACTGCGACGAGCGTATTTGCGCTAACACTCGTCTGAAGCTGCCCTAAACGACTGAACGATATGCAATCGCAATTGCGAACACGTTTGTGAACGCTTTTTTTTGCATGAGTTAATGATGGCTTGTTGGCTTGTTTCTTCGTGCAGCCTGTTTGTAAAAGGAGCCCCAGTTTGTACAAAACCTAGTCTAGCGCTGATGTAGCAGAGCTGAATTACGTAATTGTCTTTTTTCCTGCACTGCGGCACAGTTTTATATGAAGCGATAAGTTGTTCAGCTGGTTCCCTGTAAATGCACACCCCGACTGAACGACAAATGAGAATTCACCACGTCCTTCACAGCTCTACATGCAGCTCTGCACTGCTGCTGCCCACACACTGGTCTGGAGTCTGTCTCTGCCTCTGTGAAGCAGCTCCTGCTGCGGCTACACACACCACTCAAATCTATGGGCTATGATGGCCACCATGACATCACCTCGGGGTAGAGATTAGTCCTCATTCACAGCCCCAGCACACAGAGCTTGTCCTAGTGACTTTCAGGATCTTAATGATTCATGATGATGTGACCTTTGTCTGTAAAGATCCTTCTATCCATGTATAGTTAGGCATATCAAAAAGGGATTTTAGCTCCTACATTCCCCCCTTACATAAACACGGCCAACGACTGAACAATGAACGATAAGTCACTTGCTTATTGTTCGACATTCCTTTTACACAGACATATAAATCATTGTTTGTTGTGTGCAAGTTGTTCACAAACCATTTCTGGGCATTTCCAGACTTCCCTGGCAGATCATCAATGGACTGAACGAGCTATGGTAAAAAATGAAGAAAAATGTAAACAATTAATTTGCTCATTACAACAATTTATTAATTGCTACATGTAAAAGGACCCTTAGGCCTCTTTCACATGGCCATAGACGTTTTTAGGTGCGCCCGCCGGCACCGTAAAAACGTGTGAATGGGCGCTCAAATCTAACCCATTCAGTAAGCACAGCTCCGGCGCATATACGCTGAGGCCGCAATGCCGTTGGACCTCCCATCCCTCCCCCTCGCTGGCTCACCTTCTCTCTCCGCCAGTCCGGCTATTTGCAATGGAAGGGGGCAAGGTGGGGCTAAGCACCCGCCCCTTTTCCACAGCGAGCAATGGGAGGGCGCAGGATGGGTGCAGATCTAAGCTCCACCCCTCCCCCTCACATTGCAAACAGCTAGAGGGGAGGAGAGAGGAGGAAAGAAGAGGAAGGGAGTTTTGCAGTCACGCTGCTAAACTCCCTCCCCCCTCTCCTCTCCGGCCCCTGTCATTGTCTCCCATAGAAGCCTATGCAGCGGCCGATGTATTCCGGCCCAAAAGATAGTTCCAGGACTATTTTTCTGGGCCGGCGTGAAAGTGCCCGACGCTATATTGGCCTGGCCGGGCACTTTCACGCCGTAGGAATACTGCCATGTGATCTGATGCATTGGAATCCAAGGTATCAGATCGTAGCATATATCGGACATTAACATGGTGGCCGATATACGCTCGTGGGAAAGAGCCCTTACTTATAGTATGAGGTTGTGTTTTGAAGCCACAGACCTCCCACCTCCAGCCATGCCCACATCTTCTATGATCACTTCTGAAGGATGACAAAACGTCTATAGGGGTTGAATTTTTAAAGAGGAAATGACTACTTTGGATCATGAGGGACTTTTGAAAAGTTCAACAACTTGCAAAGTGCAAAGACAAGAAGAACCTCTGATAGAGTTCAGTCAGAGATGTGATACTTCTGCTGCCATCACCCAAAGAAGACATATTGGGAAGACTCAACAATGAGACAAATCCTCCTTCTCCTCCTCTTGAACTTTCTTACATGTAAGAACTTTTACTTAACATTTTCCTGAAGAAGACAGAAAACATCTACAGAGGACGGACAAGAATGATACTTTAGAGGTTAAGGCAGTTGAGATACATTGTAACACAGCTGGAAGACTTACTCTTATGGTATGTCTTGATCTCTTTCATGGGTATCTTCTTTGTTTCTCCTCACAGGTCTAGGACAGCAGGTGACGGTGACCCAAGATGAAAAGCTCCTGGTACTGAAAGTGGGAGAATCCATAAATCTCAACTGTGAACACAGTGATAAAACTGGAACCTTCACAATGTTCTGGTACCAACAAAAATCAGGGAAGGGTCTGGAGCTCATGGCCATGTCTACTGCCGTGAAAGACAGTAACATGGAAAATAAGTTCAATGAATTGAAGTGGAGTCTGGAGCGCTCTGAGGTTAAAGCATCTGTCCTCAAGCGTGATAAAGCAACCTCTGGGGACTCGGCCGTGTATTTCTGTGCCTCAAGGGATCACAGCCACAAAAAGTTGAGTCGCAGCCAACATAAAACCCTCACTATACTGTATTTATGGCAAAGGAAAGAGCGGGGAGTGGAGACCTCTAGGGGGCGCTGTGTTTACGTAATTAAGTGGAGAAACTTGTCTCTAATATGTTTCCTACACTCAGCCCTTTAGGTTCCTACGTTCTACTGTAATGATATCACATCAATGTAACTTCTTTATAGGGCTTTTATAATTTAAAGAGGTTGTGGCAAGAACAACTTTTAGCACTAGAGATGAGTGAGCGTACAAGTATCGTCCTTACCGAGTACCTGCCTGCTCGCCCGCAAAGATTTGGGTGCTGGCGGGGGAGAGCGGGGGGGGGGGGGGGGGGTAATGGAAGGAAGATCTCTCTCTCTTCCCCCCGCTCCCTCCTGCTCACTCCCGCAACAAAGCGCTCACCCACACCGGCATCTTTGCGGGCGAGCAGGCAAGTACTCGCTAAGGACAATACTCGCTCAAGTATCTGTCCTTACCGAGTACGCTCGCTCATCTCTATTCAGCACCTATTCATAGGTGATAAAATATTCTTAAAAGTACATAATTGGGTCATGTTGCTCAAACTCCTGATTGTGAGCTAATAACGGCAAGGAAAGCTGTGGATGACTAAAGAAGTGAGCAACCATGGAAAACATAGCAAAGCAAGAGTGGTTTTGTATGAATTCTCTTCTTTGACCAATAGGGGGAATTCGTAGTTGGGGATCACCTTTACATAATGTCCATATGTCCCAGTAGGGTTCATAGACGGAGCGGTCTAGTTGGGAAAAGCCCTTCAGCTAAGTGTCTAATAATTTATCATGTCAATGACAAAGTCAGCTCTGCTAAATAAGATCATATTGTGATTGACGCTCTTAATGACCGGCCATATGGGTTTTTACGGCAGTCACTAAAGGGACCTAGGCTAGCCCGCTGAATTTGATGGCAGCCTAATCTAAGGTCGGCACTGGTATCCTGTTCCGGGAAGAGCTGGGTCCCGGCTGTTGGGTGACAGGAGCGCAGAAACCTCAGTTTCCAACTGTTTAACCCCTTACATGCCACAATCAATAGCGATCACGACATGTAAGTGGGTGACAGGGGGAGGTAGTTCCTCCTGTCATCCATCATCTCCCCCCTTCCCTTTATAATACAATCACAGGGTGCTGATGGAATCCCACAGCAGCCAGAGACCTCAATAAAGCCTCCAGATCTGCAAAGCATGCTATCCTACCAGACCCTTACCCCAGCACAGTCTGATTGCTCATTGGTGAAAAGTACACTACACTGCAATACACAAGTAGTGTAGTGTACCAGCGATCAAATGTTCTAGTCCCTTTGATGTACAAACAATATGTTGAATAAAGTTTATAAAAAAAAAACGTTTTGTGCTATGAGCCCCATTTAGCATTAAAAAAATTTATTCGAAAATGGCGATAGTGGCTCGAGTAACTTGCCTTAAAGAGTTCGCTCGCTCATCTCTAACAGTAACACATAAAAAAACTATACAAATTTGGTGTTGCTGTAATCGTACTAGCCTGCAGAATAAAAGTAACATTTCATTTATACCGTACGGCAAACCGCGTAAAAGAAAACCTTAAAAGGGTTGGGAATGTCGGAATTTCTTTTTTTCCCCCCTCCCTCCAAAAAAAGGAAAAAAAGCTAAACAAAACATGATATGTACCCCAAAGTGGTGTCATCAGAAGTAACAACTCGTCCCGCAAAAAACAAGGCCTCGTATGTCGACTACAAACTTAAATGTTATGGCTCTTGGAACATAAAGATGTAAAAACGAAAAAAAATTGCCTGATCATTAAGGTGCAAAATAAACCGGTGTACGGAGATTTGGGTTTGTGAACCGAGGTCATACATCAACGCACGTTGAAAGATGAAGGTGAGAAATAGAGAAGATGCTTCCTGTGGAAGGTGGGAGCAGGAAACCAGGAGCCAACACATGATCAAGTGGAGCAGAACAAGCGAGAGAGACACATGGGGCAGGAAACACATGCAAGTACACAGACCTCCGAACACATGGATGCAATGAAGACAAAGCTGGAGTTCCTTTTGGTCGGAAACCTTTTCCTCTGTAAGCAACACAATTGGTGGTCAGTGGTCTACAGCCAGAGCCTCCCCAGGAGATGCGAGACTCTAAACAAAGGGAATCATAGCTTCACTACAATGATTGGGCCAGCCGGTTGACCACCACCTCAGTGATCCCGATGTCCTGGGTATTTATATGTCACTGAACGTCCCTATAATGGACAGTAGCGGTCTAATCTTTGACTTATAGGTCATGCAGTGGATTCGGTCTACTGGGATCTTATATGATCTGGAAGCCCTTGGCTTATTGAAGGATAGTGAAGGTCTAATAGTATTAGCACGTTTTGTGTTGTGTTGCATTAACATTTTGTGCTAGGCATGCTATAGAGAAGGTCACTTTACAGATCTAAAGAGGCTTCATGAAGCCTTCTGAGAAGGTTAAGGTATAAGGAACAGAAGACCAACAATGAAGTGATGACACACTGAACCTCTCTGGTTTTGGTTACTTCACAGGTCTATGTCTGGGAATTGAAGTATTGCAGAAGGAGAAGTTCCTAAGTTCCCTGGTTGGAGAAAACGTGACCATGTCCTGCAGTCACAATGATCAGAACTACGTAACTATGCTTTGGTACCAACAGAAGAAGGGAAGAGGGATGAAGCTCATCGCTTACTCCAGTGGGAAAGATGATTCTAATATCGAAGATAATGCAAAGAAATTGGTTTTGCAACGACCAGATATTTTGAAATCCAGCTTGACAATAACCAAAGCTGCAGTTCAGGACTCGGCTGTGTACTTCTGTGCATCTAGTGCACAGTTACACACAACAGGTGGAGAGTCGGACAAAAACCAAGATTTCTGAGAGAGCGTCCAATTTTCACCCACAGGGGGAGCTCTCTCCTTCTACTGATGACAATTTCTGAAATATTCTATTTTGAGGAGCGCTAAAGCCTTTTCTGCAAAGCAAATCCTGCGGTCTTTAGAAAACTGCTGTTGGTTGTTTCTTCGATTTTTCATGAAACAATGATTAACCCATTAAGGACCAAGCACTGTAAATTTACTGCGCTTGGTCCTGGGCTTTAAACCTAGACGATAGTAAAAAAAAATAGCGGGGGTTTAAAGCCCGTGCTTCTGTAATAAATCAGAAGCATGTCGGGTTGTCACAGCTGATAACCCGAAAGAAAAGGTAGGAGCGGTTTTCAACCCTTTCTGCCTCCTCCTTTCTTTAGTACACAGCTCTCAATGAGCGCTATGTACTAAAAAGTGAAAGTGGAAGTGTAACTTCCACTACAAGAGTCAGCAGTCACTTGACAGCTGGGATCCCCTGCTACAGCAGAGCTGCAGGGTTGTAGCAGACCCTGATCATCTCTGCCAGTGACTAATGTCCCTACATGGAATGTTTTCCTTGTAACTGGGGCTCCTATGGATGCCCCAGCTACAGTGGGAAAGTGTCAAATTAAAAAAAAAAAGCCAAAAACATGTGATCGTCCCTCAGGGGTCTTATATGACGTCTTGGGGGACATAGATGGTAAAAAACAATTACATAAATAAGTAAAAAAAAAAATACAGAATAAAATAAAAATACATACATAAAAAAGAAAATAACCCAAAGCTGACGCCCACCAAATCATCCCGAAGATTAAAGATAGTAGCAGCATCAGATGGTGAATTTAAAATAAAATCAGCTTTTATTCTTCCATAGTATAAAATACAGGCAACGTTTCAACTGCAGAAAGTCTTTCTCAAGCCAACCAAATCGTCGCCGTATGCGCCCTGTAATCCCAAACCATACATATTATATATCAAAACGCTGAAACAAAATGAGGAACCCGTATTTTAGTGTAAATATACTAATTAACAAAAATAACTATAAATGTTTAAAAAAATTAATTTTTTTAGCTTTTTACCCCCAATAAAACTAAAAAACTGTAAAAAAAAGTCAGTGAAAAAGATATTAAAACAATAGCCCTATTTGTCACAGAAAAAAATGCAGCAAAAATAATTTTGGTAGCTGAAGGAAAAAAAATAGGACAGTTAAACGGCCACATGGGTTAAAATCCCTTTACTTCAAGGGAGAGATTTCTTTGTATAGAATGTTTTTTGTAAAGATTTTTTCAGAATCGAGAAGTAATTTGTCCCGCTCTGGGCTAGGGACAATCTTACATTTAACATCCTTTGAGGAAACTTATAGTTTTCTAAGGGAGACATACTTTTAGGGGACACATGCTTTTGGCGGCATTACTTTTTTGGGGGGGCATATATTTATTAGTGGCACATACTTTTTGGGTCACCCATCTTTTTGGAGGGGCACATACATTTAAAGTGGTTGTATTTTTCAGGTTTTCAGGGCAGCACATATTTTGGGGGGCATTTCCATTTTTGGCAGCACACACTTTTTATGGAGCTCATATTTTTGGGGGGTCATATGTATTTTTCATCAGGGGCACATACTTTTGAGGGGACACAGATACTTTTTGGGTACACAATTTTTGGAAGCTCAGTTTTTTTGGGGGATTTCTACTTCTTTTCCAGGGGCACATTCCTTTCTTGAGGATCGCATATATTTTTATGAGGGCAAATACTTTTCAGGAAAAGAGAAACAGACTTTTTTGGGGGGTGGCATACTTTTCTTAATGGGGGTCCATACTGTTTAGAGGTGGCATATACCTCGCAGGCTTACATATACTCTTCAGGAAGCACCTATTTTTGGGGTGCACTAACGTTTTGGGGGCACATAATATTACAATATATTGGATTACATGAAAAGTAACATGTTATTATATAACTATTGCTACAATATATACATATTTGGTGTCATCAGAATCGTAACGTTCTACAGATTAACATTAATACTTTATTTTGTACCGCACAATAAAGAGAAAAAACAAACACGCATAAAAAGCAGCCGACAAATTGTAGTTTTTTCCATTCCTCCTCTCCCCCCCCCCCCAAAATAATAAAAGTTAATGCAATGTAGCCTAAAATACTGCGATCACAAACTACAACGGAGTTTTTCTATTTTTCAGAATCGATACTTTGCACCACATCTACTATGTAATTTTAAATACTTTTGGACAGTTTTTTCAACTTGCCTGCAAAAAAAGGGCGTGGCCTAAATTGCGCCAAAAATCGCATCACACAGTGCTAAAATTTCGGAACAATTTTTTGTGTAAACTAATCTAACTCATAGGTGGACTAGACAGCCTTACAGTTCAACAGATTCATCATCCAGTAAACCCCCTTGATTTGTACTGATCTATTTAAATGAGTACATTTTTTAAAGCGACATCTCGTGAAAGAAAGTCGCAGCCTGTCCAATTATTGTCCATTATTACAGACCAAAATTACCCATTAATGTCTATCGCATTGTGAAAAACGCAATAATTACACAGTTGCATGTACAGTCACTGCAGTTTTACACATGAGGGCAGGAATAAGTGGTTACAAAAATAGTGAAAGTAAATGGAACTTTTTTTTTTTTTTTTGCATGTGTGAAGAAAAACGCAGTGAATACGCACGCAAAAAGAACCATATGCAAAATATACATGTCGTAAAGACACTATGCAAGTCACGGACTGAAATATGCATATGCCAGTGTGAACGAGCCCTAGACAGTATTAGTTAATAAGTCCCAGTATTAGTTAATAAGCATCCACATGTGATGTCACTTGCTTGTCTGTGTCTGACTTTATGGCCCAATGCACATGGGTGTTCACCTCCGGATCCCACAGCAAATACTGCCCATAGGCATGCTTTGCAAAACGCTTTTCATTGCCCACAAGCAGAAATCAACTGCCATTTTCCGCTTGCGGGGGGGAAATCGCAGCAGGCTCTATTCTAGTGCGATCCTCGCACGGACGACTACCATTGCAGTCAATGGAAGCCGTCTGTCCCGCAGCCCTTCTGCAGTGAGCACTGCAGAAGTGTCATGGGATTCGCGTCAGCACACTAAGACACCGGACAGGTACCCGGGGGTCACCGCCGGTGAACAGGGTTGGATTCCACTTTGAGATCTCGCAGCCGGAATCTGACCGTTCATTGCTTTGGCCTATGGGTGGAACTTCTTTACAGGAAATGACATAAAAGGAACATCAATGAGAAGCGAAACCTAAAAACCAAGAAGGATGGAGATGAGGTATCTGCATTTACTGTGGATACATCAGAAGAGACTAAATGATGGGACTGAGGATCCTGATCTTCACCTTGAACTTTCTTACATGTAAGAACTTGTACTAAGAAACTTTTGAAGGAGGCAGTAAAGTCTAAAGACAAGACAAGTGATCTCATCCATTGTGCTTGAAGGCAGTTGAGATACTTGTAAAACCCCTGTTGTGTCCCGACCTCCTTTATAGGGACTTTCTTTGCTTCCATTGACAGGTCTTTGCCAGAAGGTGACGGTCACTCAAGACAAAACATTTGTAGTCGTCCGTGAAGGGGACGCCATTAGTCTTCCTTGTGAATACAAAGGTGCATCAGGGACGTATACGATGTCCTGGTATCAACAGAAGTCAGGGAAGGCGCTCCAGCTCATGGCTTGGTCTACGGAAGCAAAAGATTTCACAGCAGAGGATACTTTTAAAGCCTCGTGGACAATGAAGCGCCCTGAAGATACAAAGTCCTTTCTTGAGTGTAATAAACCCTCTTCTAATGACTCGGCCGTGTATTTCTGTGCAGCGAGTTACCACAGCCATAAAAGGTTGAGCTGCGGCCAACATAAAACCTGCATCAGATAGCAGCTTATTGGGGAAGTTAAGAGAAAGGAACCCCTAGAGGGCGCCACGCTTTTATTTATTTTTTTTGCAGAGGAAGCACCTGCTAACCAATGTATAGTAGTAACCATTCTGAGAACCCGTGGCTTGGGTGTTGTGTATCAGATGATCCTACTAATATGTGACAAGCATTTAAAGGAGTTGTAACAAAATTGCAAGTAGTCCCTATTGACAAGATATCCACCAGATAGGGGATAACTTGCAGATCAGCGGGGGTCTCACTGCTAAGAACCCTACTGATCTGGAGAACTGGGATCCGACCTCCTCACTGTGGGGCTACTCTACCCCTCGAAGGGATTAGGAGACTAAATGGAGTGCTGATCACGCAAGCACACTAGGACTCCAATCACTTTCAATGGGACCGTGGATATAGTCAAGCGGCACCCGCTCAGTTATTTCCGTCAGCCCCTTTGAAATGAATGGAGCGCTGATCATGCATGCTCAGCCAGCACTCCATTCACATTGATGTAACCACAATGGGAGAAGCAACTCTTTATAACAGGCAGAGCAGGATACGGACCTCAGTTCTTGAGATTGGCGGGGGTCTCAGCAGGTAGACCCTCACATAATAGCAAGTTATCAACCATACACTGAATAGATGGTAGGCTTACTGTTAGAATCCCCTCCTACCACCAAAACAAGGGTCCTGTGTTCTCCTGTGTACCTGGTAGCGAGAAGTGGGCAAGCTTAGCTATGGCTCCATTCATTTCAGTGGAACTGCTGGAGATAGCCAAGCAATTCAACGGAACTATTCCAAATGTCCCATTGAAATGAATGAAGGGGTGACCAAGCATGCCCATTAGCAGCCCATGTATTGCCAGTCACACGGGGGGACAAGAGACCCACATTCTTGGGGGCATTTGGAGTCCAAGCAGTCAAACCCCCACGGATCAGGGAGTTATCTCTTATATTTTGGAGAGGGTGTAACTTGATATCACTGGAATACAGTGATCCCCGGTTATATCGCGGTTCAATGATTGCAGCTTCAGTGCATCGCGTATTTTAGATAGACCATAAATAATTCTGTTTTCACAGAGTTTTTCACTATATCATGGAATTTTGTGGTACATACAGGAAATACAGGACGCCACTAGTCCCATTGAAGTGAATGGTAAGGTGACGCACATGCATGACTACCAATTTCAAAATTTCGGGATAAATAGAGGACCTCCACCCCATATTCTGTGGACAGGGGATAACTTGCCCTGGATGGGAATACCCCTTTAATACATCAGTCCATCCCTTTAAGCCAAGGGGCATTGATTCATTGATGTTTGATCTTCAAAAAAGCAAGAGAGCAGATAAAGAGGAGGCAGTCGGTAAGTAAACTTCACAAGGTTTGTTTTGAAAGCCAAGGATACAATATTTCTTATAGCATGTTTAGGTGATTATCGTTAGTTACCTTCTTGACTGAGATCCAACGTGGGTGGAATTTCTCAACAGGAAGTGAGAGGAACAGAGTGAATAAATGAGAAGAACCGTCCAAGTCAGCCGTGGTCGAGCTTCCTATATTTATGTAGATCAGAGTCAGACGATGCAATGAGGCAACTCTTCTTGATTTTCATCTTGAACGTTCTTCCATGTAAGAACTTGCAGTAAGAATCAGCGTCAGAGATCTTCCATCTGACCTTTCATGTGGAGGCTGAAAGACATTAAGGGAGCTCATAACACACTAGGGAGCCTCAGTCTTGTATCACGTTAACCACCCTCATGGGTTTCTCTTTTGCTTCTCCGCACAGGTCTGGGACAGGAGGTGACCGTCACTCAAGACAAAAAGTTGCTTGTAATCTCTGTGGGGAATCCCATACAACTTCATTGTGAATGGAGAGGAACATCATCGACCTATAATGTTTTCTGGTATCAGCACAAAGCTGGGAAGCGGCTGGAGCTGATGGCGTACTCTTATTCTGAGGATGACCGAACAGTGGAAACGAAGTTTATTGACTCCTGGAACATCACAAGATCTGCAGCTACAAAGTCCTCTATCAACTGCAAAAAACCGACCTCAGAGGAGTCGGCCGTGTATTTCTGTGGAGTGAGTACTCACAGCCACAAAAAGCTGAGCTGACACCAACATAAAACCAGCATCGCACATTAGAGAGAGGACCTCTAGGGGGCGCTGTCAGTTCACAGTTACACATACACAGAGTTTAACTATTACAGCTCGTTCACTTAAGCATTTTTGTGCCACATATTACACGCGCAATCTTTGTATGTGTAATGTACAGTGAATAGAACCAGCTGATTTCAATGGGTTCGTTCACATGAGCATATTTTTTCAAATAATGAGCATTCGCATGAAAAAATATGTAGCATGTCTTATTTTAGTGCATATCACACAGCAATAAGTCATTGAAGTGAATAGGCCGGTGCAAATATGCATATTTGCACAGAAAATACACGTGTCCTTTTGTGCACTTTTTTGCACGTGCAAATACACACTGTATTTGCAATCACAAAAACTTGCAGCAGCGGGCAAAATACTCACTGTACCTTCAAGAAACTTTCTAGTTTCTGGTTCATAGTTGATATCTAGTACGGAAATGACATACTACATTAACCCAGCAACTATTTTCTTTTCTTTTGTAAGAGGGATATAATATGGGAAGATGAAACCTGTGGATCTCACAAGGGCAATAAGTTCTTGAGAACAATTAAAGATAACTACCTTACCCAACTTGTGCAGGAGGCAGCTAGAGGGAGGGCCACTCTGAACCTATTATTAACCAACAGACCGGACAGAATCACGGGGGTGCAGGTGCAGGGACACTTGGGAAATAGTGACCACAATATAATTAATTTCCAGCTGTCATTCAATAGGCAGCTTTATCAGGGAGTGAAACTAAACTTTAGTAAAGCATACTTTGATCAGCTCAGAACTACTATTGGCAACAATAATTGGGAAAATGCCCTCAAAAATAGCAGTACAAGCGACAGATGGTTTGAGAAGTTTAAAAACATCCTAAATACCTCATGTGAGCAGTTCCTACCCTTCAAAAATAAAAGAACTACAAGTCAAAAGAAACCAATGTGGCTCAACAAAACTGTAAGGGGGGCAATAAGTGAAAAAAAGAAAGCGTTTAAATTATTAAAACAAGGAGGCAGTGAAGAAGGGTTTATGCAAGAAAATGATAAAAACTGCCAAGGATGAGGCAGAAAGACT
This sequence comes from Eleutherodactylus coqui, assembly GCF_035609145.1. Classification (NCBI taxonomy): domain Eukaryota; kingdom Metazoa; phylum Chordata; class Amphibia; order Anura; family Eleutherodactylidae; genus Eleutherodactylus; species Eleutherodactylus coqui. Next base: position 271,921,435 of record NC_089840.1, on the reverse strand, counting down.
GATCGCCAAAGAGAGCAAAACTAATCCTAAACTATTTTTCAATTATATAATGATAAAAGGTTTTGCACTGAAGGCACTGGCTCTTTAACAAATAAGACAGGAGAAACCATGGAAAATGATGGTGAGGAAGGCAAATCTATTAAATAGTTTTTTCTCAAATATATTAATGAGAGAAAAAGAAATATCACACAAGATGCAAAGGGATGAAATGACCCCCTACCCCCAAATATCACCTGCCCAACTTAAGAGGAAGTGCAGAGCCAGTTATAAAAGATTAAAATTGACAAATCGCTGGCTCCAGATAGAATACACCCAAGTTCTAAGGGAACTAAGTGACTTGATAGACAGGCCGCTATTTCTTATATCTAGAGACTCTATTGAGACTGAGGTTGTGCCACTGAATTGATGCATTGCCAATGTGGTTCCAATGTACAAAAAGGGGTCAAGAATGGAGCCTGGTAACTACAGGCCAGTAAGTCTCACTTCAATAATTGGAAAAATATTTAAGGGGTTTCTGAGAGATGCCATCCTAGAATAACTCAAGGAAAACAACTCCTCATCAGCATGGGTTCGAGAGGGGTCAATCATGTCAGACTAATTTGATCAGCTTCTACGATAAAGTAAGTTCTAAGCTGGACCTGGGAGAGTCTATTGATCTCGTATATCTGTTTTTTTTCTAAAGCATTTGACACTGTGCCACATAATAGGCTGATATATAAAATGAGACAGCTCGGTCTGCGTGAAAACTTGTGTATCTGGGTAAACAATTGGCTCAAAGATAGAAAGCAAAGCGTGATAATAAATGGTTCGTACTCTGATTGGGCCACCATTGCTAGTGGGGGGCCACAGGGGGCAGTATTAGGCCTCATTCTGTTCAATATATTTATCAGTGACCTGATAGAGGGACTGCACAGTAAAATATCAATATTTGCAGATGATACAAAATTATACGAGATAATTAATACAACGGAGGCCAATGTGCGGCTACAAACGGACCTAGATAAGCCGGGGGCTTGTGTAGAAAAATGGCAAATGAAGTACTGCATTGATAAATGTAAGGTTCTGCACATGGGTAAGAGAAACGGATGTCACCAATATACACTAAATGGGGTACTGCTAGGGAAAAGTGAGATGGAAAGAGAACTGGGGGTACTAGTGGATTGTAGATTTAACTGGAGCAATCAATGCCAGTCAGCTGCTGCAAAAGCTAATAAAGTTTTAGGGTGCATTAAAAGAGGTACAGGGGGTGAGGGACGAGAACATGATTCTTCCACTATACAAGGCACTTGTCAGGCCCTACATGGAATACTGCGTACAGTTCTGGTCACCGGTGCTCAGGAAAGATGTTACAGTGCTGGAGGGGGTTCAAAGAAGGGCAACTAAACTAATACATGGAATGAAGGGACTGGAATACCCAGAGAGGCATCAAAATTGGGATTATTCACCATAGAGAAAAGACGGCTAAGGGGCGACCAAATAACTATGTATAAATACATGAGGGGACAATACAAGGATCTCTCCCATAATCTGTTTATACCCAGGACTGTGACGGTAACAAGAGGGAATCCTCTACGTCTAGAGGAAAGCAGGTTTCATCGCCAGTACAGAAGGGGGTTCTTTACTATAAGAGCAGTGTGTATAGCTGCATGTATCAAATCATAAAAATCATAGAATGGTAGAGTTGGAAGGGACCTCCAGGGTCATCGAGTCCCACCCCCTGCTCAGTGCAGGATTCACTGAATCATCCCAGACAGATATTTGTCCAGCCTTTGTTTGAAGACTTCTATTGAAGGAGAACTCACCATTTCCCATGGTAACCTGTTCCACTCATTGATCACCCTCACTGTCAGAATGTTTATTCTAATATCTAAAAAATAAAGCAGAGCTGAGTGTGTTTACCTGCGTGTAGCAGAGCTGAGTGTGTATAGCTGTGTGTAGCAGAGCTGAGTGTGTATACCTTTGTGTAGCAGTCCTGAGTGTGTATACCTGCCTGTAACAAAGCTGAGTATATGTAGCTGCATGTAGCAGAACTGAGTGTGGATAGTAGTATGTAGGAGAGTAGAGTGTGTGTAGCTGCATGTTACAGAGCTGAGTGTGTAGCTGCATGTTACAGAGCTGAGTGTGTAGCTGCGTGTAGCAGTGCTGAGTGTGTGTAGCAGAGCTGAGTGTGTGTAGCAGAGCTGAATGTGTGTAGCAGAGCTGAGTCCTTCCCTCCCCCTTCCTCTCTCTTCACTGTTTGCAGTGCCTCACTGCTTGCCGTTTCTCTTAGTGAGCATTAAGCCTCACTGCTTGCTGTGTTGCCGTGTTTCTCCCCTCACATTCAGCCTCACTGTTTGCCTTTCTATGGCTTCCTATGAACATTGCTTAGCAATGCAACGCTTCATTCTCTTAAGCGGCGCTGACACAGCAGCGCCACCATAGACATAACTTTGTAACTTTAAACTTGCCTGACTGCTCACTGAATCTATTAAACTCAAGTTTAATGATTTTATGGTGGTGGTGAGCATGTACCTCAGCTAATGACACCAAAATCATCCACCAAAGTTAAAGCAAAGGGGTTAAAGTGTGGTGCAAGAAACAGAATGTAGGCTTGATAATATAAGATAATCGTTCCACGTAATCCTACAGAAAAAATATTGAGAAAGAGTTGCTGATCCTGTTGTAGTGTACTAGATTTGTACACGCCATAAAAGCAGTGTGGTTACTTCCTAAGATATGTGTTTGGCACGCATTCTATGCTTAAGACCTATGTTCTACCTATGGGTCAGGTAGCCAGGAGATAGGCATCCTGTAATTGGTTGAGAGTAGTTGGTATAAGAAGGAGAGGGGAGTGGCAGAGTAATAGTTGGAGTTGGGCCTATAGTCCAGAAGAGGCAAGAGCAAAAAAGGGGAGACGGTGGGAAGGAGGAAAGTGTGAGTACAAACCAAAGTAATGTGTTTAAGCAGGATTAGGAGAAGAGTGTTAGAGCAGAAGACTGGAACAGATTCAGAAAACTGTAATTGCAGAGAAGAAGAGATTTATGCCTAAAGAAACAGAAGAGAAACATAATAGAAAGAAAGAGAACCAGGAGGGCAAAGCATAGAGGATAGAAAAAGATTCCTGTTCTTTTCACTTAGTAGAGTGCCCTAATATACAGATGAGTGTATGCATGAGTCTCTGTACTTAAAGGGGTTTTGTCATAAAAAAAAAATTCTAAACTCACCTATTACTTCTTCTACACATCTTTTCATGACTGAACTTCTCCAGTGTCCCGGGTCACCTCACTGCACAATAAACATCTTGTTGTGAAGCTGGCATTCCTCACCTTCCTTCCTGCTGGGTCAGTGAAGGTCACATCCCTCTGCTGTAGTGTTCACTGCCTAGGAAGGAATTGTAATCTATTTCAGAGTCAGCTTGCATGAGCAATCTCTGAAGATCAGCAATCCCCCTGCTGGCCTGTGAGCTGTGACATAATGTACATTGAGTGGCAGGCAGAAGACTGCCAACCAATGTACGTAACCTCACAGGAAGGAGAAAAATACGGCAGCTGGGGGTGAGGTGACCTCCCCAGACTGCAGGAGACAGGAGAAGATAGGGGAGGTGAAGATCAGGTAAGTAGACTGATGGAGGAGGAATAGGTAAGTATAGAATTTTTTTTTTTAATGACAGAACCCTTTTAATGCCTGCATATGAATAGAAATGTGTATCTATCTCAAGCAAAGAAGTAATGCAAAATGTATGGACTTACTGAAAACTCTTCTCCTGAATAAATTGTTTCACTGATTTAAAGTTTAAATCCTGCCTCCTGGAGTCCCTTCTCACCACCATCTGTACTGAGGTACCGCACTAAACTCCAGGGAAAAGGACAATTTCCCTTAAATTTTTTCCCATTTTTATTATTATTTTCTTGGCCTGTATATAGACTGGTATCACAAACTTGAAAAAACCTTAATACCATCCTGTCCTACTCAACCTCTGGGTAGTCCAAAGTGCCACATATATATTACTGTCGGTAGTGCCGTCTGTGTGGGGAGCAGTGGAGTCACCGCCACTGTTCAGACTGTTATCTATTCCCCTGCGGTTGTGCCTGCCACACTGTCTTAGGGCTCATTCACATGACCATATCCGTAAAACGCTGTGGGAGTCCAACACGGTTTTATCAGCCTGTGTGATGCCAGCAGAGCCGGCAGAGAGCAGAGATCATGTGTGGCAGCGAATGCACTGCACATGACTGTGTATCACACGCACACGGACAGGCGCAGTTTGACTTTCTTTTTTTCTCTAAATTTTCCACTCTGTCTCATAGTGGGGTTGCGTATAAATCGCTGCCCATACGCAATGTATTACATATGGACAGCATTGCATACGCTGTCCATAGAAAAGTATAGGGGTCATGCTGTGTGGAACGCAGAGAGATAGAGCATGCTGGGATCTATTTATCGCACGTATCTACACGCAGTGTCTACACTCTCATGTGAACGGATCATTACTTTCATTGAATCCATTCACTACGTGTAATGTAGCTGTGCATCGTGGCCGTAATACGCACTGAAATCCCTGTTGTGTGAATGAGCCTAATAGTTAACACTGTAAAGTAATAGATGTGGCAAAATTTAACCCAACTCTGATAGTTTACTGCAACATGGTATCAAAAATGTTCTGTGCTTCAAGCTTATTTAGAGCTCGTTCAGATGAGCGTGGTTTACACGCTGCTAAGCAACATGCAAACCACGCTGCTGACATACCGGAAATTCTGTGCATGAACGGGCTGCCCCTAGCTTTGCAGAGCAGCCCATTCACACGTTCATGTTGCGGGCAGCCTGCTTCCATGGCTCCCATAGGACCCTATGGTAAGCACCCTGGACAGCGCACACCACTAAGCTGACAGGTGAGTCATCAGTCGCTGTCTGTTTTTTTTAGAAGTGCAGATTCTGTGCTTCTAAAAATTGTCTGTACGAGCGCTTCCATAGCAACCTATTGGTTGCTATGGAAGCGTGGTTTACACGCCGCTGTGCCAGCATGTAAAACCATGCTCGTCTGAACAAGCCCGTAACAAGTAAACTTTGCTACTTCTGTACACTAGACAGTACATTTGATGCTGGCAGCTGGGTGCACAGTTTACTTAGACTGCCCAGTCTAAGGGCCCTTTTACACGGGCCAATAAATCATTCAGATTATCTGAATGAGAATTCAACATGTCCTTCACAGCACTACATGCAGCTCTCGCACTGCTGCTGCCAACACACTGGTCTGGAGTCTGTCTCTGTCTCTGTGAAGCAGCTCCTGCTGCGGCTACACACACCACTCAAATCTATGGGCCAAGATGCCCACCGTGACATCACCTGGGGACGGAATTTAGTCCTCATGCACAACCCCAGCATGCAGAGCTTGTCCTAGTGACTTTTAGGATTAGTGATTCACAATCATGTGACCGCTGTCTCTGAATGTCCAATCACCCATGTATAGTCATATCAAGAAGGGATTTCACCCCTTAATTTCCCTATTACATAAACACGACCAACAACTGAATGATGAACGATAAGTCATTTGATTATCATTCATCATTCATTTTATACAGGCATATAACACATTGTCTGTTGTGTGCCAGTTGTTCGCAAACCCTTCCTGGGCATTTCAAGACTTCCTTGACAGACCAGCAATGGACTGAACGAGATATGCTGAAAAATGGAGAAAAAATGTAAACAATTATCTGCGCATGTAAACAGACATCATTTAAATCAAATAACTTGTAAACCTGTTTGTTTGCTCGTTCCAAAAATTAATTAATTGCTCCATGTTAAAGGACCCTTACTGATAGTATAAGGTTGTGTTTTAAAACCACAGACTTCCCACCTCCAGCCATGCCCACATCTTCTATGATCACGTCTGAAGGACAACAAAACATCTATAGGGGTGGAATTTCTCAGGAGGAAATGACTACGATGGGCTTCAGAAAGAAGTTCTGAAAAGTTAAGCAACTTTTTGAAAGTACAAAGATGAGAAAACCCTCCGATAGAGTTCAGACAGAGATGTGATACTTCTGCTTCCATCACCCAAGGAAGACACATTGTGAAGACTCAACAATGAGACAAATCCTCCTTCTCCTCGTCTTGAACTTTCTTACATGTGAGAACTTTTATTTAACATTTTTATGAAAAAGACAGAAAATGTCTACAGAGGACGGACAAGAATGTTATTGTAGAGCTCAAGGCAGTTGAGATACATTGTAACACAGCTGGAAGACTTACTCTTATGGTATGTCTTGATCTCTTTCATGGGTATCTTCTTTGTTTCTCCTCACAGGTCTAGGACAGCAGGTGACGGTGACCCAAGATGAAAAGCTCCTAGTACTGAAAGTGGGAGAATCCATAAATCTCAACTGTAAACACAGTGATGAAACTGGAACCTTCACAATGCTCTGGTACCAACAAATATCGGGGAAGGGTCTGGAGCTCATGGCCATGTCTACTGCCGTGAAAGACAGTAACATGGAAAAGAAGTTCAGTGACTTCAAGTGGAGTCTGGAGCGCTCTGAGGTTAAAGCATCTGTCCTCAAGCGTGATAAAGCAACCTCTGGGGACTCGGCCGTGTATTTCTGTGCCTCAAGAGAACACAGCCACAAAAAGTTGAGTTGCAGCCAACATAAAACCTGCACTATACTATACTGTAGGAAAGAGCAGGGAGCGAGGACCTCTAGGGGGCGCTGTGTTTACGTAATTAAGTGGAAACACTTGTTTCTGATATGTTTCCTAAACTCAGCCCTTTAGGTTCCTACGTTCCACTACAATGATATCACTTCAGTGTAACTTTGTTATAGGGTTTTGTAATTTAAAGGGGTTGTTGCAAGAACAACTTTTATCACCTATCCACAGGATAGATGATAAAAATCTGATTGGTGAGACCCCCACTGACCGGGAGACAATGGGTCCTGTGTCCTCCTCTTCTCTTACTGCGGGCTTCTTGCACCCACACGCAGTGACGTTGGATTGAATGGAGCGGCGCTGCACATGCGTAGTGCTACTCCATTCATTTCAATGGGCTGACAGAAAAAGCCACATGTAAGCCCTCAACTAACTCTGGCAATGCCACTGACAATGACTGGAGCAGCACTAAGCATGCACAACTACTCCTCCATTCAATCTGCTCTTCGAGCCGGGGGATGCAGTGACCCTGCAGTGGGGAGAGGGGGACTCAGAACTCCCATTCTTGGGATCAGTGGGGGTGTCAGCTGTGAAAACCCCAACTGATTAGACTTTTAGCACCAATCCACAGTACTTCTTGGCACAACCCCTTTGAAAGTATCAAGTTGTATAAGTTGTATCAAGTTTACAAGTTATCCCCTGTCCACAGAATAGGGTATAACTTGCTGATTGGTGGGAATCTCATTGCTGAGACATCGATTGTGAGATCGGGGTTCCTGCGTAATCTGTCAGTAATGGAGCTGGACCAGCTAGTGATCCCACTCCATATAAACCCAGCATACCCAAGGCATAAATGTATACTCTGGGATGTTAAGGGAGGTGTGTCCAGACTTTTGCCTCGCCCTGTATTTTTCACAGAGGAGGCGGAGAAAAAAACGGAGGGAGGAGCTGGGTGGATTTCTTTTTCTTAGTGTATTTTATGTGTAGTTTTCCTTTACCAACCAACCAGATGACTTAGTTGTGTGAACGTCGCTAATGATATAATGAGATCAATGATTATTCTGCTGACTCTGCAGTTTATAATCTGTAAGTTTATCTCTAATCCTATTGGTTACATTTAGTGTAATAATAACCACATTATACTACTAGTTACAAAAATGTTACAATATTACAATGTCTAACAAAGGAAGCATGTAAAGGATGCAACCTAGAAAGCCATAGACCTTACTTGCTTTTACCTCCGGCAGGTCGGTGCCGGGCGGTGGAGGTCACTCAAGGGCAGAAGATCTTGGTAACCCATGCCGGGAGCCCGGTGGAGCTCTCCTGTGAACACGATGACACCAGCGGCACATACTATATGTATTGGTATCAGTGGAGAGCAGGACTAGGCTTGAATCTTATAGCCATGGCGATAGGGTTAAACAGCCCAACGATGGAGAAGGACTTTGAGAAGAATTGGATTATGTCCAAACAAGAAGCCAAGAACTCATCACTGAGAAAAGACAGAGCGGAGCTTCAGGACTCGGCGGTGTATTACTGTGCATCCAGTATCACAGTAAGAAAGAACTACGGCACAACCCAACCAAAAGCTGCAGGATGTACTGCAAAAATGTGTGCACTTACTCAGACCTACCTGTAGGAGCAGCATAACCCACAAGACCAGATGCACAGTCCTTCCCCAGCATTGGAACTAAGTAGATGTCCCTAGGCCTAAGCTTTAACCCTAGGTACCATCTAAATACAACCATATTGTTAATGGGGCAGCACAAATCCAAAAGTCTGTCCCTCTATGCATCAGACTCACTCGGTGTGGTAAGTAGTGCTGCTCATGAGTTAGATGGCACCCTATGCAGAATTACTTTGGCACTCCCAATCATATATACTGCATTAACAGACAATCTGTATGTATTCTGCTTGGGCAGAAAGCAGCAAGATAGCAGCATACACACACCAGAAAAGCTCAGGAAATTAACACAGCACCAGAACATGGCTCAGTACATAAATACAGCACCAGAACCAAGCTCCTAGAAGAGATGATACAGAGACAGAAGGAGGATGATTCATGTACTTCCATATAGACACTGCTACACAGAGAAAGAAGATCATATGCCTGGGTGGGCCTAAGGAGGCAATGACACCCAACCAACATCTGCCTGGTAACCCCCTTTGCCCCACAAGCTGGTGCCCGGTGTGATTGCACAGATCGCATGTAGCTAAGGCCGGCCATGCATGTATACAGTATCCATCTCTCTTCGGGGTCATAACTAACCCAAAACCAGAAACTGAATCATGATAGGATTTTCTGGTAGATGCAACCATAAGCTAAAGCATCAGAGGAAGAACAGAAACAAGGGAGAGCAATGGGCAGTGGGGAGGGGGGAAGGGTGGGGGTGGGGGTGGGGGGTGGAGAAGTGAAACAAGTCATATGTGCCACAACACATGCAGGGTTTCACATTTTCCCCTTCTTGACTGATACAGAATAAATGTGCAGCCGGAGATACAATGGCAGATATCAGAGAGCCACAGCGGAGCTGCAGACGGTTACACTGGGAGGAGACAGGAAATATTATACAATCCTCTAACTAACAAGTTAAAGAGCAAAGTCTTATAACAAAAGGCGAAGTCACGCTCCGAGGTCGGGGGCGGGGGGGAGGTCTGGTCACATTTAAAAATTTTTTTTTGCCCACAACTACAGTAATTACTAAATAATACATAATATCTATAACAATACCAAGAACATGATAATGTACAGAATCCTGATCCTGCTGGCTCTGACTGTGAGGCCAGGTGAGCCGATGTATGGATGTGATGCCGTCTGCAGTGTCTGCGGATTATTGTATCTGTTTATGGTTGTGTTGCTGTTATTATTATTTGTTACTATTTGTGTTAATATTTTTGTTTCATTTCTTCTTTTTGTTACTATTTTATGATTGTTTTGTTTCTTATTTTGATGTTATTTACTATTTTTATTGATACTTTGTATTTTATTCGTTATCTCATTATTATCACTATTTGATTGTTTTGTATTCCATGTTTTGTTGCTATAGTTGTTATTATATCATTATAAGCCATAACTCTGGTTTTGACTGATGAGGAACATATAAGACTTCTCTTTCCCCTCTTTTGAATGTTTCTTCAATAGATAGCCTGTGGTAACGCCGGCCGCAGGGAGAACGGCTGCTGGAGCGGCTTTTAACTTTTGGAGAAACTAAATCAGAGATGCAAAGTTTTGCTGACAAGGAAGATTAAGATATTTGGATTTTGGTGCAGGTTTTTCTGTGATGGAATTTTCCGTTCTGCGTGGAAGCACCCTTTCATCGCCAGTTGTTGTCCGCAGCTGAGAGCTAGGACTCTTGACCCGGGGGGCAGAAAGGGTTCTAAATGGACCTTACCCTCCATGAATACCCCTTTCCAGCTATCGGATGTCACCTACTATTCTATAATCTACTAGTCATTGTGTTGCTGTTTTTCAGTATATGAGGAATTGCGCAATAAACATATTTTATGATTTTCTGCAGGTTCATCCCAAGGGTTCCAGATATCCAGAGCCCAAAACTGTTAATAAGGAGGACCGGAGAACTTGTAGAACTTCACTGTCAGCATAATGACAACACCTACTTTCCTATGTATTGGTACCAACAGAAGCCGCAGCAAGGCCTGAAGCTCATGGTCTATTCACCCAGTGCCAGTGCTGATGCCAGTGCTGGTGCCAGTGCCGGTAGTATGGAAACGGATTTCAGCACTTGGTCTTTTAAGAGAACTGAAACCACTTCCTCTAACCTGAGTCTGCCTCGGTCTACAGCCCAGCACTCCGCTGTGTACTTCTGTGCAGCCAGCAAACACAGTCACATAAGTCAATGCAGGCGCGAACATAATACATGCAGTGTGCATTCCAGATTGTGCCCATAGGAGGCGCCATGTCATTATAGAATCACATGTGAAAGTCTAGTAATATCTCAGATGGTGAGCGGTTCAGATACAGAACATGATGGGATGCAAGTTTTGTTCTTGGTCATACAAATCCAACTAAATGTTGACGGAGAACAGATCTGCATCACAATTTGTACCAATAGGGCAGATTTTGCTGAAGTTTTTGGTGTGAACCCCATTAAAATCCGCTAAATGTGAATGTACCCTAAGGGCACATCCGTATGGTGGATTCTACTGCTGAACTTTCCTGTATCTGCCTGGAGGAACGCGGCAGAAATCCGTGACTGCTCTGCCATGGATACAGACGCGGGTTTACCCTGTTAATGGGCTAAAAATAAAGCACACACAGTGTCAGTGTAATCATGAGCCGTATAATTAGCTTCATGCTGCCACTCAACAAAACCCACTTAGCAAAGGCTGGCTTTATCAATAGTAACGCTATATACGTGGCTAATAATACCGCCTGACCATGATAACATATTACCACCACATAGGGATTAATACCAACTGACTGGCACTGAGTAAAAAACACTACAACGATCAATATTACCAATAATAACATTATATAAGAGCCAGATAATACCCCCAGACTATGACCACATAATACCCCCAGACTGTGACCACATAATACCCCCAGACTGGGACCACATAATACCCCCAGACTGGGACCACATAATACCCCCAGACTGGGACCACATAATACCCCCAGACTGGGACCACATAATACCCCCAGACTGTGACCAGATAATACACCCAGACTGTGACCACATAATACCCCCAGACTGTTAGCACATAATACTCCCAGACTGTGACCACATAATACCACCAGACTGTGACCACATAATACCCCCAGACTGTGACCACATAATACCCCCAGACTGTGACCACATAATACCCCCAGACTGGGACCACATAATATCCCCAGACTGTGACCACATAATACCCCCAAACTATGACCACATAATACCCCTAGACTGTGGCCACATAATACCCCCAGACTGGGACCACATAATACCACCAGACTATGACCACATAATACCACCAGACTGTGACCACATAATACCCCCAGACTGTGACCACATAATACCCCCAGACTGCGACCACATAATACCCCCAGACTGCGACCACATAATACCCCCTGACTGTGACCACATAATACACCTAGACTGTGACCACATAATACCCCCAGACCACATAATACCCCTAGACTGTGACCACATAATACCCCCAGACTGTGACCACATAATACCACCAATTCTACTGATAAAAAGACTATACCAGGACCAATTTTACCCCCCCCCCCATACAGTGACAATATAACAGTATATACTAGATCTACACCAGGCACCATGCAAACTGTAAAAAAATGATTAAAGTAGTATTATATATAATGATCACGGGTGATATCTCCACTGGAGTCATTCACTTTCCCTTTTCCTTCACCTGGCCCAGACCGACATGATGACTTCTCTCGGTCATAACTAGTCTTTGCAGAATTTGACACACAGACATCTTTAACTTTAACTCTTCAATTTTCCAGTGACCTTTGGTTCACAAACTTAACAAATACAGCACCAGAACCAAGCTCTGCCCCCAGCTCACACCGTTCAGGTCACAAGTAGCTAAGGTCGGCCATGCATGTATACAGTGTCCATCACTCTATAGGGCCATAAATAACCCAAAACCAGAAACATTCTGACCCACAACAGGATTTTGTGGAAGATACAACTATAACCTAAAGCATCAGAGGAAGGACACAAACAAGGGAAAGCAATGGATTGTGGAGGAAAGAGCTTAAACAAGTCATGCGTACCATAACACACGGAGGGTTTCACATTTCCCCCCTCAAATCTTTCACCTTCTTGACTGATACAGAATAAATCTACAGCTGGAGATACAATGGCAGATACCAGAGAGCCACAGCGGAGCTGCAGACGGTTACACTGGGAGGAGACAGGAAATATTATACAATCCTCTAACTAACAAGTTAAAGAGCAAAGTCTTATAACAAAAGGCGAAGTCACGCTCCGAGGTCGGGGGGCGGGGGGGAGGTCTGGTCACATTTTAAAATTTTTTTTGCACACAACTACAGTAATTACTAAATTATATATAATATCTATAAAATACCAAGAACATGATAATGTACAGAATCCTGATCCTGCTGGCTCTGACCGTGAGGCCAGGTGAGCCGATGTATGGATGTGATGCCGTCTGCAGTGTCTGCGGATTATTGTATCTGTTTATGGTTTGGTTGCTGTTATTCTTTATTTGTTACTATGTAGATCATTCTATGTTTTATATTTGTTATTATATGTACCATTTTATAGTTGTTTTGTATCTTATTTCAATGGTATTTATTTTTATTAACCCTTTGTATTTTATTTGTTATCACATTATTATCACTATTTGATTGTTTTGTATTCCATGTTTTGTTGCTACAGTTCTTATTATATCATTACACACCATAAAGCTGGTTTTGACTGATGAGGAACATATAAGATTTCTCTTTCCCCTCTTTTGAATGTTTCTTCTGAAGATCGTCTAGTAACGCCGGCCGCAGGGAGAACGGCTGCTGGAGCGGCTTTAACTTTTGGAGAAACTAAATTGGAGATGCAAAGTTTTCCTGACAAGGAAGATTAAGGATTTTTGCTGCAGATTTGACAGATTTGCACAAATCCTGCACCAAATCTGTGTCATCTCAGTGTCCTATTCATATGAATGAGAATACGCAGCGTACTCTCCATGATATTGATATTTGGCGCATGCGGATTTGAAATCCACTTGTGGGAAAACAGAGAAGTGATACATCCCTTCTCAACACAGTCGGGAGATCCGCATGTGGCATTGCCCATGTAAGCGGCCTTAGTCCAAGATCTGTATGTCTAATGTGGATTTGCTGCGGAATCGCTGTGGATTTGGCAAGAATGAAATCCACAGCAATTCTGTTGCAAAATCACACAAAAATCCACACAGTAGACAGTTGGATTTTGGTGCAGATTCTTCTGTGGTTGAATTTTGCATTCTGCGTGGTAGCACCCTTTCATCCCCAGTTGTTGTCCGCAGCTGAGAGCTAAGACTCTTAACCTGATGTGGTAGGAGCGGTCCTGACCGGACCTTACCCTCCATCAACACCCCTTTTCAGCTATCGGATGCCACCTACCATTCTATAATCTACTATTAATAATGTTGCTGTTTTTCAATATATGGGAAATACACAATAAACTTATTTTATGATTTTCTGCAGGTTCATCCCAAAGGTTCCGGATATCCCAGAGCCCAAAACTGTTAATAAGGAGGACCGGAGAACTTGTAGAACTTCACTGTCAGCATAATGACAACACCTACTTTCCTATGTATTGGTACCAACAGAAGCCACAGCAAGGCCTGAAGCTCATGGTCTACTCACCCAGTGCCAGTGCCAATGCCAGTGCTGGTGCTGATGCCAGTGCTGGTGCCAGTGCCGGTAGTATGGAAACAGATTTCAGCACTTGGTCTCTCAAGAGAACTGAAACCACTTCCTCTAACCTGAGTCTGCCTCAGTCTACAGCCCAGCACTCCGCTGTGTACTTCTGTGCAGCCAGCAAACACAGTCACATAAGTCAATGCAGGTGCGAACATAATACATGCAGTGTGCATTCCAGATTGTGCCCATAGGAGGCGCCATGTCATTATAGAATCACATGTGAAAGTCTAGTAATATCTCAGATGGTGCGCGGTCCAGATACAGAACATGATGGGATGCAAGTTTGGTTCTTGGTCATACAAAGCAAACTAAATGATAACAGAGAACATATAATACTACTTCATGAATTGGAGTATCGCTCCTTAACCCTTTAGTGCACCGTGATGTAACTGCAGTGTTTGAGCACTCCTTACTGTACAGTTACATCACTGTGACTTTGCAAGCACCGCAGTTGTGTCAGTGGATCGCTTGTGGGGACACGAGCGGTGAATGTCAGCAGCACTCCGGCTGTAATGGCTGAGATCAAAGGAAATCTCCAAACTTGGCTTTTTAATCTTTTTGATGCCGTCAGTGGACTAAAGTCTCAGGGCTGTTCACACAACTTGGGCCCCTCATGTCCATAGAAAACCCAATGTGGGTGTGAAAATACCCCAAGGGCATCTTCAGATGGATGAATTTGCGCGCGTATTTGCATGTGCAAAATCTGTGCGGAAACCCATTAATTCCAGTACTTCATTTTGCGAGTGCAAGAAATGCGCACACAGACAAAAACGAGCTGCTCTATCTTTTGTGTGCATTTGTGCACCAAAAATGCTTATAGAAGTCTATGGGAGGGGCGCATATGCTCATTCAATGCTCAAAATCTGCTATATGTCAATGTACCCTAAGGGCACCTTCACATGGTGGATTCTGCTGCAGAACTTTTCTGAATCTGGCTGGAGAAATACAGCAGAAATCCGTGACTGCTCTGCCATGAATCTGCATGTGGATTTAGTCCTGTTAACCCTTTGCAATCCAATTTTGGATTCAGGGTTTCCTAGGGGGCTTTCTCTTTCTGCCATTATACAATGGTGCTGCCTGCTGGCTAGAGCCAGTACTGCAGTATGTGACATGCCGAAGAGGTAATTGTGTGGGTCCTGGGGGGCGGTCATTATCACTGCTGGGGGACCGCTGGGGGGGGGGGCATTATCACTGCTGGGGAACCGCTGGGGGGGGCATTATCACTGCTGGGGCGGATCGCTGGGGGGGCATTATTACTGCTGGGGAGGGCATTATTATTGCTGGGGGCTGTCACTATTATTACTGCTGGGGGGGGGGGGAGTCACTATTATTACTGCTAGGGGGTGTCACTATTATTACTGCTGGGGGCCGCTGGGGAGTGTCACTATTATTACTGCTTGGGGTGGTGTAATTATTATTACTGCTGGGGAACTGTCACTATTATTACTGCTGGGGGGGTGTCACTTTTATTACTGCTGGGGGGTGTCACTATTATTACTACTGGGGGCCGCTGGGGGGGTGTCACTATTATTATTGCTGAGGGGTGTCACTATTATTGCTGCTAGGGGTCCGCTCTGGGGGTATCACTAATATTACTACTGGGGGGCCGCTCTGGAGGGTGTCACTAATATTACTGCTGGGGGGCTGCTCTGGAGGGTGTCACTAATATTACTGCTGGGGGGCCGCTCTGGAGGGTGTCACTAATATTACTGCTGGGGGGCTGCTCTGGAGGGTGTCACTAATATTACTGCTGGGGGGCCGCTCCGGGGGGTGTCACTAATATTACTGCTGGGGGGCTGCTCTGGAGGGTGTCACTAATATTACTGCTGGGGGGCCGCTCTGGGGGGTGTCACTAATATACTGGGGGCCGCTGTGGGATGTCACTATTATTGCTGGAGGGGTCACTATTACCGCTGTGCGGTGTCACTATTACCGCTGTGCGGTGTCACTATTACCGCTGGGGTATGTTTACATGTGGTGGAAATGGACAGGGCTGTTTCAAAATAGACCGGGTGCAGATTCTGACTGCTTTTTGGATGCGGAAATGCTGCAGAATTTTCCACAGAAATTTCCACTGAGAACATTCTGCAGTATTTCCGCATCCAAAAAGCAGTCAGAATCTGCACCCGGTCTATTTTGAAGTGGCATGGTCTTTTTTAGAACAACAGGGGTAAAATCTTACATCGTGATAAGCCCCGCCCCTAACGTGTTGGCACTTTGCGGTAAATAATTGGGTTTTGGGTTGCAGTTTGGGCACTTAGACTCTCAAAGGTTCACCATCACTGACCTAGAGCATCAGAGGAAGGACAGAAACAAGGGAAAGCAATGGGCAGTGGGGGGAGAAACAAGTCATATGTGCCATAACACATGGCGGGTTTCACATTTTCCCCCTCAAACCTTTCACCTTCTTGACTGATACAAAATAAATCTGCAGCTGGAGATACAATGGCAGATACCAGAGAGCCACAGCGGAGCTGCAGACGGTTACACTGGGAGGAGACAGGAAATATTATACAATCCTCTAACTAACAAGTTAAAGAGCAAAGTCTTATAACAAAAGGCGAAGTCACGCTCCGAGGTCGGGGGCGGGGGGGAGGATTGTCACATTTTTAATTTTTTTTTTGCCCACAACTACAATAATTACTAAATTATATATAATATCTATAAAATACCGAGAACATGATAATGTACAGAATCCTGATCCTGCTGGCTCTGACTGTGAGGCCAGGTGAGCCGATGTATGGATGTGATGCCGTCTGCAGTGTCTGCGGATTATTGTATCTGTTTATGGTTGTGTTGCTGTTATTCTTTATTTGTTACTATTTGTTTCACTCTGTTTTATATTTGTTATTATATGGACCATGTTATTGTTGTTTTGTATCTTATTTCAATGGTATTTATTTTTATTAACCCTTTGTATTATATTCGTTATCTCATTATTATCACTATTTGATTGTTTTGTTGCTACAGTTCTTATTATATCATTATAAGCCATAACGCTGGTTTTGACTGATGAGGAACATACAAGATTTCTTTTTCCCCTCTTTTGAATATTTCTTCTGAGGATTGTCTGTAGTAACGCCGGCCGCAGGGAGAACGACTGCCAGAACAGCTTAAACTTTAGAAGAAACTAAATTGGAGATGCAAAGTTTCCTGACAATGAGGATTAAGGATGTTTGCAGCCGATCTGACATGGAATTTGCGCACCAAGTCTGTCATCTCGTTATCCTCTTCATTCGAATGAGAATACCCGCCGTATCCTGCATGATATTGATATTTGGTGTGTGAATGTAAAACCCACTGGTGGGAAAAAGGGAGGTGAGATGGGCCAACCTGACATGGAATCATCTGAGGAATCCGCATGTGGCTTTACCCATTTGAGAGTCCTAAGTCTAAGATCTGCAAGTCTAACATGGCTTTGCTGTGGCTTTCCTCAGAATTAAATTCATGGATCCATGAACTTTGGTGCAGGTTTTCTGTGGTAGTATTTTCTGTTCCCCGTGGAAGCACCCTCGCATCGCCAGTTGTTGTTCATAGCTAGAAGCTAAGACTTTTGACCCGGGGGGCAGAAGGGTCCTAATTGGACCTTCCCTTCCATGAACACCCCTTTACAGCTATCGGATGCCACCTACCATTCTATAATCTACTAGTCATTGTGTTGCTGCTTTTCAATATATGGGAAATACACAATAAACATATTTTATGATTTTCTGCAGGTTCATCCCAAGGATTCCAGATATCCCAGAGCCCAAAACTGTTAATTAGGAGGACCAGAGAACTTGTAGAACTTCACTGTCAGCATAATGACAACACCTACCATGTTATGAGTTGGTACCAACAGAAGCCACAGCAAGGCCTGAAGCTCATGGTCTACTCACCCAGTGCCGATGCCGGCGTCGATAATATGGAAACGGGATTCAACACTTGGTCTTTCAAGAGAACTGAAACCAATTCCTCTAACCTGAGTCTGCCTCAGTCTACAGCCCAGCACTCCGCTGTGTACTTCTGTGCAGCCAGCAAACACAGTCACATAAGTCAATGCAGGTGCGAACATAATACATGCAGAGTGCATTCCAGATTGTGCCCATAGGAGGCGCCATGTCATTATAGAATCACATGTGAAAGTCTAGTAATATCTCAGATGGTGCGTGGTCCAGATGCAGAACATGATGGGATACAAGTTTGGTTCTTGGTCATACAAAGCCAACTAAATGATAACAGAGAACATATAATACTACTTCATGAATTGGAGTATCGCTCCTTAACCCTTTAGTGCACCATGATGTTACTGCAGTGTTTGAGCACTCCATGCTGTACAGTTACATCATTGTGACTTTGCAAGCACCGCAGTTGTGTCAGTGGATCACCTGAGGGGACAAGAGCGGTGAATGTCAGCAGCACTCCGGCTGTAATGGCTGAGATCAAAGGAAATCTCCAAACCTAGGTTTTTAACTCCTTAGTAGAGATGAAAGAGCATACTCACTAAGGGCAATCGCATGATCAAGTATTGCCCTTAGCGAGTACCTGCCTGCTCGGGAACAAAGATTCGGCTGCCGGCGGGGGAGAGCGGGGAGGAACGGAGGGGAGATCTCTCTCTCTCCCCCCACTCCCCCCTGCTCACTGCCGAAACTCACCTGTCACCCGTGCCGGCAGCCGAACCTTTGCTCCCGAGCGGGGAGATACTCACTAATGACAATGCTCGCTCATCTCTACTCCTTAGATGTCATCAGTAGTGGATTAAGGGGACCAACATCCTGGGGTTGTTCACACAACTTGGGCCCCCCCATGTTTGCCGCAAACCCATTGTGTTTCTGAAAATACCTTCATAATGCCAATATGATCGTCCCTAAGATTTGATGTTTATTTTAATGTTGATCCGCAGCAGAATCTGCACCAATGTTGCAGATTTGTAAGCAGTTTTTGGTGCGGAACCACACCAAGATCCACTATATGTGGATGAACCCCAGGGGCATGTTCACACGGTGGATTCTGCGGCGAAAACGTCTGCGCTGAATTTACCTGGAGAAACACAGCAAAATGTTGTGCCTGCTCTGCCATAAGTCTGCATGTGGATTTAGAACCTGCACACAGTATCGCTGTAATCATTACCACCCCGTATTATTAGCGCCAAACTATCACTATGCCAAGACCAACAATACCAATAGTAACATTGCATTAGGCTTAAATAATCCTGCCACACTATGATCACATATTACCAATAATAACATTATACGGGAGCCAGATAATACCCGATGACTGTGACCACAAAATATCTCCATAGTGTTACTGAAAAAACAATATACATAGACCAATATTACCCCCGATACAGTGATAATATAGCAGTGCATACTACATCTACACAGGCACCCTGCAGACCGTATAAATGATGACTGTACCATTCTATCCAGTGATCATATGTGACATCTCCTCTGGAGTCATTCATTTTCCTTTTTTTTTCACCCGACCCAGACCGTCATGATGACTTCTCCCAGTCATAACTTGTCTCTGCAAAACTTGACACACAGACATCTTTAACTTCTCAATTTTCCATGGACCTGGCTTCAATTTTTAAACTTCTGCATAATCTCCCCATCCATAGTGCCCCAGATAGTAGTAATGCCACAAAGTAATAGTATCCACTTTTTGTGTTCCCTGTAAGCTCCACATAGTAAGTGCCACTTTTCATGTCCTACTCACAGTAAGAGTGCCACCACTCAATACTAATGTTTCCCTTATGCCCTCACTCAGTAATGCCCAAAATAGGCCTGCACTCAGTAGTAAGGCTCCACATAGGCTCCCACTCAGTAATAATGCATTGTATAGACCTCCACTCGGTAATGCCGCTCACAGGCCCCAACTCGGTAATAATGCTCCATATAGGTCCCCACTCAATAATGCTGCTCACAGGCACCCAATCATTGATAATGCCCCATATAAGCCATTGGATGTCATGATCATTACTTATCCCACCCTCTAAGGCTAGAATCACATCACAATTTACTGCTATGCTCAGCAGATGCTCTGGGAAAAATTCCTATGAGGATCTAGTTGGTCTTTTTTCAATATCATATGGAAGCAAAGAAAGGTGAAAAACAAGGAAGGAAGAGGAAGATAGAAATGGCGGAAGTAATACTTTTTATGTCAAAGGGAAGTAGTTATTAGTTAATTATTATTATTATTATGGTTGCATAATTCAGGGAACAAAAGAGGAAGAGAGGAAGGCAAATAAGGAAGAAAAGGAGAATCAAAGGAAGGAAGGCAAAGAAAGAAGAGAGCGGAGGATGGAGGGAGGAGGAAAGGAGAGAGAAGGTAAGCAGGGACGCAAGAAAGACAGGAAGGGAGGGGAGGAAGGAGAGAGGAAAGGAAATAAAAAAAGACAGGAAGGAAGGAAGGAAGGAAGGAAGGAGGGAAAGAAAGAAAGAGAAAGAAAGAAAGAAAGAAAGAAAGAAAGAAAGAAAGAAAGAGAAAGAAAGAAAGAAAAAGAAAGAAAGAAAGAAGACAAGGAATGACAGAGAGAAAAGCAGGGAAGAAAGAAGTGAGGAAAGGAAATAAAAAAGTTGGGAAGGAAAGTAGGAAGCAAGAAAGGAAGGCAGCAGTGGAAAGGAAGGAGGGAAGGAAATAAAGATAGCAATGTAGGATAGAAAGAAGGAAGGGAAGCAGGGATGGAGGCATGGAAGCAAGGTGGGACGAGGGAGAGAAATAAAAAAAAATAAGTGAAGAAAGAGAAAGAAGAAGGAAAGAAGGAAGGAAGAAAGAGCAACCTTAGTCCTTGTTCATCTGATGGATTTCACGGTGGGTTTGACCTTGAATGCGCACAGAATCAGCACCGATTCCATGTGGATTTAACATCAAGTTTGTAGCAAATTCAGCATTAAAAAGCTTGAAATGATAGCAGGTAAAAAAGAAGCGCCATAACACTCCATAACACTCCATAACACTCCATAACACTCCATGACATGTGCGGATGTGTTGCAGCTAATGTGCAAATCCACGGCAGAATCAGGTCTTAATGTGCTTAGAACAGCTAGAAATGGGGGCTCCTTGTTAAAAAAAAAATCGCGGGGGCTACCATGGCATCATAACCCCTGTATGAGGATTCATTCACATGGCAGAGCCGCGTACACAGAGCCTGAACATAACGTGGCATGAGGGTTCTCTGCAGTCCAAGCTGTATTACAGAGGCATTTTCTCCTATAGACTACCATAAGCTTCTAGGGGAGAATAAGTGTTATGGCATCCAGGAGTATAGCCGAGTCCTGGTGCCTGAGGGGGGTCCGAAACTCCTCTGCCACATAAGAAGACCCCAGTATTATATATGACACATGGTATGTGGAGACTCTATTGGAACTGAAGAGCTTTAAGTTGCACCAAGTTGCGGCATGTGATGCGGTACCGATATTTTGGCGGTTTGTTCCACGACCTCGGTGAGCAGCTGCCTAGATGAATGACTCTTGTGGGAGGGAACAGGAAATAAAGTGGTTTCATAACTCATCCGACACACAGAGCCGCAGCCACAACTATTAGGGGTGAGCAGCTGGTAACGATAACGAGGGGCATATAAAGCTGACATCACATCTAAGTCCTCGGACTTCAAAGGAGAGTCAGGAAACTGGAGTAACTTCTTACAGAACATTTACAGGTCCAACACTATGAATACCCAGATTATCCTGATCCTGATACTGGAGGTTCTCCAAGGTAAGTGCAGGTAAGGGTTAATAACTTGCTGCTTTATTAGTTTGGAGAGTTCTTTATATAGCAGTTGACTGGGGGCCACGGACTTTCTTAAAGGGCCAGTCTAGTTTTTTGTACGAGTGAACTTTCACACAGGACGGAATAGGCTGCACGACGCACCACAAGCCGCGGTAAATCCCGCACCAAAATCTGCAAATTTTTATACGGAATGGAAAATGGCGTAAAACCTGCCTGCAATTCTGTATCAAAATCCACAGTTAGACCTGCAGATTTTGATATGGAATTCCACAGCTTGGGTTCCACTGCGTCCTACGAGGTCATTCTAACCGGTCTGTACAGTCCTTATGAAGCTTCATCAATGCCATATAAAAATGTCTGCAACCTCCTAATATACCTTGATTTTTACCTCCTTACACTGTTATCAAGATCTCCGCTTGCTGTCAATGATTGGGAGGATTCTCATTTGCATCCAGATGATTTGGGGAGCATATTATATCATTAGGCCTGCAGCAGAATTGTGGTGCCAAAAAGTTGCAGTTTCTGCAGCATAAACTTCAGTCTTCAACTTTTTTTAAGAAGTGGTCAGGGGCGAGCGTTAGGGGGTGTGGCTTCACATGGGCAATCAGATTTACTATAATTTATGCCAAAAATTGGCGATAATTTAGGTGAAACCTATGCCAGCTTGTTGATGGTCCAGATTCCAGTCTGGTGTACTCTTATGCCTCTTAACCCCTTGATGATGTTGCCCTTTTTTTTTCATTTTTGTTTTTTCTTCCCCACTTTCAAAAATCATAACTCTTTCATTTTTCCTTTGCCGAGGGCTGAAGTGTTAAAACTTCCGCTTTTGGCTCAGTCCCAACATGCGGTCATGTGATATGATAACTTCCATGGCCAACTCATCATGGCAGCTGCGCTCTTCAGCTCATGTTAATAACTAACCCAGCATCTGCCATGACAGAGCGAGGGGCTTAATTATTATGAGGCCAAACTGCCCCCTGCTGGATAAGTGGCGCCAGAGGTAACTACAACTGCTCATCTTTTCTGCCAAATGGTAATCGGATGGATGTGGCTAATGGTGTGCCTCCATGTATTTCAGGTTGGTGCCAGAAGGTGACCCAGAGTGACCGGCTGCTGATACT